>NC_084808.1:8213300-8836200 GCF_963583255.1 Pyrus communis
CGAAGTATTGAATAAAGAGGACGAAGAGCAGGGGTTTTAGTCGAGTCTCCTTAACTATGTTGATTCACTTTACACCAAAGTGGCTTAGACTCTGGTGGGATTAGTTGGAACTTTTGGAAGATGTTTTGATTTTTAACATTTTCTACTGATTGCAACTTGAAGATCAAAATTTTGCCTTGGTTGTGTTTTAATAAAGTTTTTAAGTTTGTTAGTTTTTGTTTTTGTTTTTGAGTTTTGTTTTGCTTGAGGACAAGCAAAAAGTTAAGTCTGGGGATATTTGATGAGTCTATATTATAGCATATATTTTACCCTAATCTTAGTATTAATTTATTGCCTATTTTGTGAGATTTTGATAGTTTGTATTATATTTCCAATATAGGACATTCGACTTCCTCTAGAGAAAAAAGTGATCAAACAGACGAATTTTGGAGTGATTCCAATTGCAGGATGTTTGTGAGTCTTTCAAGATGATTGTGTCAAAGTTTCAAATTTTTTTACCAAACCGTTTGACCGTGGCGATAAAAGAAGGCCAAGCGCGCAGCTTTCCCAAATTGACGTTTCTGGATGTTTTGGGTATTTTTGAGGTCAAGATGGCATATTTTGAGGAAGATGCCTTATGAGGATTTGTAGGGGATGTCTTTAGCTTTAAAAAAAAAAAGACCTTTTGGGACCAAATCGGTATTGATTTCGTCGGTCAAAAGTCTGATTTTATGAGAAGTCTGAATTTCAGTTCAAATAGAAAACCTTTTATTTCCTAGTTATCTTATTTTATTATGTTTCCTAGTTTTTAGAAGACCTTTTCTAGGTAGGATTTTATTTTGTAGTAGTATAAATAAGGTTTTTAGCCATTAGGGAGAGCACGTACGCATCAATTTGGAGAACTTACCCAGGCTTTGACAATTTGTATTTCAACATGTTTTCTATCCATGTTCTTAATAATTTTTAGTTTTATGGTTGTTCGTAACTAATTTCTGGGGCGGTGCCTTGAGCCTTAGCATAAATATGTAGTTTTTATTTAATTGTTTATGATATTATGCATGCATACTTTGAATTATTAATCAATGTGTTTATATCAAAATGCTTAGCTAACATTAGGATGTTTAGATAAGCAATCGGATGAAATTCGGTCGGAATGCCACCGGAGGATTGAGTATAGCTTCTTGTGATTGATAGTTGTAATTTCACTTATGGTGAATGCCATGTCTTAAGGGTTGCGTGGTTTTTCAAAGGGTTTTCACAAAGCATTATGAGTCATGCATGTTCATATTTGATTTGAATGTCACAGACGGATTGCATGTTTGATATACGTTCTAGCTTGAATGCCACAAGTAGAATATACATTAGGAAAACCTAACCTTCAAAGTTGCATGGGTAATTCATAAGTAATGAGTAAATCTACATAAGATTATTAAGGGGACGGTGAAACCCAAGTGTTTTTCCAAATTTATTTCTCAAAACCTTTTCGTTTTTATCTGATTTCTTCTTAATTGGTTACTAGTTGTTTTTCCTAGATTACTTTTATTAAATACATTTTTATTATATTTAAATTCAAAAACAACCCTTTCCAATCCTTGTTTTCAAATAATTAACTAAGATTTTGGTTTTGCATAAATTGTTTTAAATAATTCCTATGGAAACAACCTTACTTTAGCCGTTTATACTACAACTTTCTTGTTCTCTTCCAACTATTTTTAAGTGTTTTTATCCCTACTTTTGTAGGTGGTAAAAATTCTATCATGGATCTTCGGTGAAAGCATGATTTTGGGCATGGTTGAGAAGTTGTTGACTCTAATCAAGTGGAGAGTTAGAAAAGGCATTTTTAAATGGAGAAATCAATGAAGGTGTTTAATCATACATAGTGGTCTGCAAAGAATTCAATTGATCTCTCTTTTATTAATGTTGCCATTAAAAATGTTTTAAAACCTTTGTCGGTTAGGGATTGAAGATGAAGCAGATGAGGGAAGACAAAGAACAAAAAATGAGCAGCTAGGCATTGATTTATCAATAATGGCTTTTTCATTTTGAGGAAATAAAAGAAGAGGAATTAAAGGGAGGCAAACTGATCATCGTTCAAGAAGTAAGGAAAAAAAAGGCACAACAAAGCAAGGAATTTTCTAATTTTTCTAAACTTAGTTCTCTTTTAATTTTATAAATTCAATAATATTTCCGGTTATGTTCCGGAACTAATTTCATTTCGCTAGGGTTACGATGTAACCTAACTATGAATTCTTAATTTCTCAATTTAATTATTTATGAATTTTCATTCACTTTGAGTATCATTTTGCTGTGCTTATGAGCTTGATTTTAATCTTGGTGATTGGCCACCACTTTGGTTTGAATTGAGTGTATGTGATGCGAGTTAATGCAAATGCCATGTTAATTCGGTTTTACCGTCCTACAAATGGTACTATGAATTCCTTGATGTAGATGTCATACACTAGGTTTTATGCGGTCCCTTAATTAGTTCCCAAATCATTAATGAATTTGTATGTGTTTAGTAATCTAGATGCCATAGATTGTCAGCACATATGAGTATACGTAGTAATCTAGATGTCATAGATGCTATATGAATTAGCGGAACTAGACCGTCAAGTTGGATGTTTATTCGTTAATAATTAACTGTTGGAATTGAGTTGGATTTGTTATGGTGAATCGGATGTCCTAATGTCTTTGCAATTGATTTATAATTTGATTTGTTTGTTGTTCTCGTCACTTATTTAAGCTCATTTGATTTTTATTTACATTTACAATTTCAAAGTTCTTTCTCAAATCATCAATCTTTCAATTCCAATTCAAGTGCAATCTAAATTTAAGTTAGATAATTAGAATTATATCAATCTTAGTTGGAATGATCTTGTGCTTGCCTACTATGCCACTTTACAATTCGTACACTTGCAAGCATTAAAAGTTGAATTTAATTGGGTTGATTTCGGTTAATCTAATTTTGGCAACAAGCGCCTTTAGTCGAAAATTCTCTCCACTGGGCTTCACATTGTCATCCTCGACGACAGATGCCTGATCGTGAGGGTTGTGTGGAGATGTAAGACAAATAATTTCACAAAGAGAAGAAACATTATCTTTTCCTTTTGCGGCCAATCCTAGTGGGCCTTTTTGTCCGACCAACCTCTCTCTAACTAGTCTTTTTCCCTTATATTGCCTTGCAGAACTAGCACTGAGCTGTATTCATGGAATCTCAAGCATTGATGTATGAATTGAGCCACTTAATCCAGTTTAGTTTCGCTCGAGTCAAGTTGAAGAGACTAGCAACCGAAAATACACAGAAGTGCCAACAAGAGATACCATAGGTCATCCAGGGAGAAGATGAGTTCTTTATGATTTATGGCATCATACGGCACGACCTTGAACCCTAATACCTTGGCCTTTCGTATATGTTGAAACCTGGCTAGGATTGATGGATCTCACTTCCGTTGAATCATTAGTTCTTTCAACTCTAGGGATAGTGAAAGCTAAAGCTACATACTCTTGGAACTCTTATGGTAAACCATAAAGATTGCTAGCCGAGTACTTCCTGTGAAGGTCTTTCATATATTTAAGGGCTTCATAGATAAACGGAGGATGCTTGTTTTGCCAAACTTTATTAAAGGTTCCTTTGGGGGAGTAGAGGAAGGGCCTTTTGAGCTCCGTTGGAGAAATGTTCGATTCGCGTTTTGAATTAACATGGCTGAAGCAGTAACTAGATCCACTTCTTAGACTCTTCTACTTTGGTTTCTATGATGTGGCTCGAAATCTTCTTTCCTCTAGCCATCTCGATGAGGATCGTGGGAACTTGTTCCACCAAGTCTAATTCCATCTGATCTTCCACATGGTAGGCCTGGGCTGCAATTTCATGCCTTAGGATTGTGGAATTTGCAATGAGCCTTCCCCTTCAAGTCTCTGCCTTAGGTATTATGGCCGATGCCGAATCTTGATCATCTTTGCTGCAAGGAGTTGGTCGAATATATCATCACCCTTGATTATGTCAAAGGTGTATATCTTTGTCGTTGAGATTGTAGCATTGGCCGAAGTTGATCGCGTCTTCACATCCTTAGAGTTGGCGTTGGACAATGTCTAGCGCTCGAATGGCTTATCAATAACAATCTTAGCAACGTCAATATTGACATATGGTGCCCTCATGTCTTCAGTCAAGGCCGGCCCTAGCCAAGTGCTAGCTGGGCTATTGTCTGGGGCCTTAAAACATCAAAGGCACAAACAAATTATTAGGGTAGTGTATTCATACATGTTTCCATAAGCGTATAAATCAACAATGTTTGGTTGAGTCATGAAGAAGTATATTTAGAGGTGCTGGTTTCATTGTTTATAGATAACAACGAGGTTTGAGGTTCAAGCTGGTCTCTGCGCGCCTTTTTCTTTGCAGTTTTTTTACTAATTTTTGTTAAATTCTTTTTACCTTTGATTTTTTTTTTTTTAACTAATTTTTTTATTGTTAATTTCTTTTTACCTTTGATAATAATTACTAGCTATGAGTGGGTTGCTTTTTTTTGACATTCATTCCAATTCAAGTTTAACTTTCAACAAATTAAAGTATGTATGTCTTCACCAATTTAATTTGGCAAAAGATCACTTTCAGGCAGCTTAAAATTTTGGAACTTTCTCTTCTACCAAATCTACAAGGATTTTGCTCAGAAAATTGCATTGTCAAAGTCCCGTGCTTAGACACTTTAGACATCAAGTATTGCTCAATTGAGGTTAGGATTTCTTCTGATGGATTACTCCTAAGTGATCTAGAACCTGAAACACCACACTTAATAGAGGTAGGGAAAGAAGATGAAGATGCAGCAGAAAAATAAAAGAACAATGCAGATGCTCATCTATTAGATGGCTTGTTTATGTTTTACTACTGTATGTTTTGCCTGCTTGAATTGCTGGTTTGATTTCCTTTTTGTGAAGGAAGAGAAAGATAAAGTTACTCATCTATGTTGCAAACACAAAAATTGATCTTTGAAAATAATCTTTATTTACTTATTCTCTTATTCCTTATACTTTAATATTAAGGATGAAGAATGTAATTGTATTTATATTACGATGTAATTTTGTTTATATGAATGAGGAACTTATTGTCTGACAAAGAACTTACTTATTCAAGTTATTGAAAATACTTTAAATACCTAGTCGAAAAGGAGGAAAAAATCACATAAAAAATGTGAATTTTCTTGTGCGTAATTGTAGTTTTGTGGGCCCCTTTTTTATTTTTGCCCAAGGCCTTCAAAATGTTTGGACCGGCCTTGTCTTTAGTCGAGGCATAGCTCACAACCGGATCCTTACATAGCGTTCCCTGAGATGTTGTCTTGATCGCAATTTCCTCCTTTAGCAAAGAGCTGTATCGCTCAACATGCTCGACAAGCTTGTACATGGCTCGAAAATACATGCCAAGGAACTTCTTCTAGAAATTCATGTTGAGGCCATTCGAAGTTATCCTGATGCACACTTTTTTAGGCAAGGGAACCTTTCACCAATTATTTGCGACCTTTAAGTGATAAAGATACTAAGTGTTGGAAGACTATAAATAAATTTGAAAGGATGTGTGTACCTTTTATGCGGAAGCTTGAATCTCAACACGCTCGTACAAATACGAACAACTACTTTAACCCTCCGTGCACGTCTAGAACCTCGCAGGTCATCGGGTTGGCTACGGTATGCCGTGTTGCCCCTTGGTTTTTGCCTCCCAAGATCTAGAGCCGAAAGTGGTAGCTCTAAAGACCTAACTAGAATATTTGAACTGTGGAAAAGCTTGTGTTTTTTGTGTTTTCTCTCTTCCCCAAAGTCTCCTTATATAGTGGTTGGGAAGAGTGTACAAAGACTAAAAAGCCCATGAAAATCCCAAGTATATTCTAATATGAATATCTCTTGATTTTCATATAATTATCACATAGATAATTAGAAGGTTAATATCCTCACGTGGGTGGGATATCCTTTTATATTTATTTATCCCATAAGATAAATCCTACATCTCCCACTCACCCACATAGGGTGTGGCATAGTCTCAATCAACACACTTAGTTCACATCCATTCTAGTTTATCTCCTTATATAGGAAACGGGACGCGTGACCTTGCGAGAAAGAACATTCATAACCAGGAGCACTGCCATTAAGTTATCACGAAACTAACAACAGTGCATCACTCAGAAGTTCATCGCTTTATGCCCCAGACTGTTCGTGACACACCAGACTTGACATTCTTTATCCTTCGTTATGAAATAAAAACAATGTCATGTCTCACAAGTATCATGTATCCATGTCTTATATTTAATAACAAATATCAAAAGACACTGCGCAACTAATGAATCACATGACATGGTGTTTTCTTCAAACTGTCTTCCTTAAGTTCTCATGTCAGTCTCATTTGATTTAATTGTTTGCCTAGACAAGCCTCTTGGGATTGTAGCTAACTTGACCGCCTTAGATAAGCGTGCTAAAGTAGTGATCATTAAACCTCATCTTTCTAACATAGACTTTAGTTCAAAGGGCATAAAGGTAGAATTGTATAGATTCCTTGTGGGTCACACAGTGATTGAAGTAGGGATCAATTCATCACTCCCACTATTAGTCGGTTATAACACATACAGTATGATTTGTATGCTTTGGTGTATCCTCATTTTAATGAGTGTGTCACATGTCCATTGGACATACACCATATGGATCTTAGTCTAGTCGCTACACAAGCGCCCAACCTGAGTCTTCTAGCCTAGTCGCCTTCTTGGCGCCTACCTAGATACTTATATCCAACTTTACAAGCTTCAACATGAAACAAATCTCATGTTCGACTTCTGTTAAGTCTCATCTTAGACATTTCTAAGGCAACGTTTACCTTGTGCATATTGGTACATTCAACGTACACGTGTTCGGTCTCGCAGCCCAATGCGTTGAGGACATAAATGTCTCATCCTACTCGCTATCTCAACGCTAGGGCGAATCGTTCGTGTGAAAAACGGATTCTTGCTTGGTGACACTCATAAAGATGTGTAAGCAATCATTTCAAAAATAAATAAATATGAAATGAAAAACTTTAATGCCTTTTATTCAATAATAATGTCAAATGCAAAGAAAAACACATCAAACCATACAAAAACCCATATTCTTTACATGAGTTAGAAACAAGTTTCTAATTATGGGTTTAGTCATGGGATCAACCAGCATATTGCTGGTCGAGATATATTTCAACACTACTTCACCCTTGGCAACCTTGTTCCTAAAGAAATGGTATTGTGTATCTATGTGCTTAGATTTTCCATGATACTTAGGATCTTTAGTGTATGTTAAGGCCAAAGTACTATCATAGTAGACAAGTGCAGCTTTTTGAGCATAAGCTATAACTCCCATCTATCGTAGAAACCTCTTAAGCCAAACAGCTGCTTGAACAGCAAATCCAAAGCCAACATATTTTGACTCCATTATGGATAGAGCAATGCAAGTTTGCTTCTTGCTACACCAAGAAACAATTCCACCTCCAAGGACAAAAGCATAACTTGAGGTGGACTTGCGTTCATCTCTATGACTTGCCCAGTCTGCATCACTATATTCTCTCAACTTCATATCCCCTCCTTGGTAACATAGGGCTAAATCTTTTGTTCCTTACAGGTATCTCATAATACTTTTGACGACTTGCTAGTGAGCTTATCCAGGATTACTTTGATAGCGGCTTACCATGCCCATGGCATGGCAAATATTCAGATGTGTCAAAGCATTGCCTATATCAGACTTCCTACTGCAGAGGCATAGGGGACGCTTGCCATTTGTTCTTTTTCTTTCTTAGTCTTTGGACACTATTTTAAGGACAATATCTCGCCTGTTTCCATAGGATTGTCTATGGGTTTGGAGTTCTCCATATTAAATCGTTTAAGTACTTTCTTAATGTAAGTCTCTTGAGACAAACTTAGAAGTTTCCTTGAGCGATATCTCGTGATCTTAACTCTAAGCACATAATGTGCTTCACCCATATCCATCATCTTAAAATGGGATGACAATGACGCTTTCGTGGTTTCTATGGAGGTTTTCTCATTTCCCGCTGTTAGGATGTCGTCGACATGTAGAGAAAGTATGAGAATACTTTTCCCATATTTCTTAAGGTACACACAGTGGTCTTCCTCAATCATCTCAAAACCAAATGAAGTGATTGAATTATGGAATCTAATATTCCACTGTCTAAACACTTGGTTGAGGCCATATATGGAACGTTTTAGGCGGCAAACTTTGCACTCTTGTCCCATTACCTCGAAGCCTATTGATTGATCCATGTATATCTCCTCGTCTAGTTCTCCATTGAGAAATGTTGTCTTAACATCCATTTGGTAAAGTTCCAAATCTAGTTGAGCACAATAGCTAAAATGAGGAGAATAGAGGCAAACCTCACCACATGGGAGAATGTTTCTTCATAGTCTATACCCAATTGTTGTGTGTATCCTTTCGCCATAAGGCATGCCTTATATTTGTCAATTGAACCATCCACCTTGCATTTGATTTTTAAAACCCACTTGTTTCCAATAATTTTACACCCAGGCAGAAGGTCAACTAACTCCCAAACAGTAATTTTGTCCATGGAGCTCATCGCTTCCTCCATTGTTGTTATCCACTTTTCTTTGGCCGTTGAAGACAACGCTTCTTTGTAAGAAAAAGGTTCGTCTTCCTCTAAAGGTATGCAAATGTAGGCCTCCCCATCAACCTCAAAATGACGTTTGAGAATATGGCCTATCTTGCTTCTTCAAACTGTGTGACCTTGAATTTAAGAGGGTATGCTCCCATCATTAGGCATATTTTCTTAAGTGTTTATGGATACATTACTCCCACTGACTTGTGTACTCCCACTCGGATCAAGTCCTCCTACATCATATTTAGCAACCATCGGATTGGAAATTAATTCCCCTCATTCGCTTAAAGATGTCATGAGTTCTTCATCTTTCTCCAACTCATAGAGATCAAGGTTTTTGACAGTATCACCAAGTTTTGGGAAGTCATTCTCTATGAATTCCACATCACATGAATCAATCTCAGTTCTCCTTCCATCTTGATGTTCACCATACCTCACATAACCTTTCGAGTTTTCACAATATCTTATAAATATAAGTTTATTTGCTCTAGGACCCAACTTTCCAAACTTATGTGATTGATTATGAACAAATCCAGCACAACCCCAATGATGCAAATTACCCAGATTGGGTTTCACATCATTCCAAAGTTCATATAGGGTTGAGATAACCATCTTTGAAGGCACACAGTTAAGTATATATGTCGTAGTCAATAATGCATCACCCCAGAAAGATATAGGGAGATTTGTTTGTGCCATCATAGACCTGACCATGTCTAATAAAGTTCTGTTTCTCCTTTCAGCAACACTGTTTTGTTGTCATGTGTAAGGAACAGAAAGTTGATTACGTATCCCCTTACTTTCACAAAAAACCTTGAATTGGTTAGACAAATACTCGAGTCCACGATTAGTGCAAAGAGCTTTTACAGTCTTCCCTTTTCGATTCTCAACCTCAGCTACGAAGCATTTGAAACAATCTAAAGCTTCATAGCAATGAGCGATCAAGTACGCATAACCATATCGTGTGTAATCGACAATCAAAGTCAGAAAATAAAAGGCGCCATGATGGGCCTTCACACTCATTGGTTCACAGATGTTAGAGCAGATTAACTCTAACAATTGAGTACCTCGAACAGCCTTTCCAAAAGGCTTTCTAACAGCTTTGCCAGCTAAACAAGCCTCACATACAGGCAGATTGACATTAGTAAATGACCTCAACAAGCCTTCTTTAACTAACCTTGTCATTCTAGCTTGCCCTAAATGCCCTAGTCTAGCATGCCATGTTTCAAAATTAACATGTTTAATAACAATTACTAAAGAAGTAGAAGAACAAGAATCAATCAAATCCAAGCAAACAAAATCATTCTTTATTAAACCATATTCAATTTCAACTTGATGCAAATAGATCACAAGTCTAGACGGGCTTAAGTATAAGCAATATCCTTCATATAAAAGTGTAGTAACTGAAAGTAAATTAAATTGCATTCCAAGGGCGTGCAAGACATCTTGCAGAAGTAGTTGATACCTATTGCTTAGTTGAAGTCGATACGAGCCAACTCCCAAAGCTTCTGTACGACTTCCTTCACCCACGTACACCCAGTGTGACTTTGCTAGAAAGCGTTGATAATTTTCGAATTCCTTTTTATCTCGCGTCACATGTTTGGTTACTCCTGTGTCTACAATCTAATTGTCGGACGTGTGAGCAACTTGTATATGCGAACACACACAAACAATGATAGATTTAGGGTTAGGGATTACCTTTCTAGTCGGCTCAGTGCAATTATGAGCAAAATGTCCCTTCTTTTTACAGTTAAAGCATGTTGACTTGGATTCATATTTCCTGCCACGTTTACCTCTATGGGCCTTGATCTTATTAGAATTAGGAGCAAGCTTTGCATCATTTTTCTCAAACTTGGTCTTACCATTTCCTTTAAACTGGTTACCCTTTTTGGACCCACCTTAAGTCAAAAGGGTAGTGCTTTGGGTTGCCACTCGGCACTCACCTTCCAGTTCAACATGACGTGAGATGTCATGAAAGTTCCT
Source organism: Pyrus communis (assembly GCF_963583255.1). Lineage (NCBI taxonomy): Eukaryota > Viridiplantae > Streptophyta > Magnoliopsida > Rosales > Rosaceae > Pyrus > Pyrus communis. The sequence goes on from NC_084808.1 coordinate 8,223,883, forward strand.
AATCTGATCATTGTGCATGATGATCTGTTTAAAGGCATCTCATGAGTCTAAGAGGGACCTAATCATAGCTTGGAATTGTTGTTTATCGGTGAAGATACTCCCAGTAGCTTTCAAATCTCATATCATATTAGACATTGTCCTAAGATGTTCAAATACAGAGTGCTTAGGATCCATCCTGTAAAGCTCAAACATAAACACTAGATTTCTCAGCCTAGTAGTTGAGATTTCACCAAAAGCAAATTTTAGCTGGTCCCACATCTCTTTGGCGGTTGAGTACCCTTCATACTCACCAATAAGATCATCATGCATGTTGCTTAACATAGTAAAGCACGCACTTCGATCTTTCTTGAACCAAGATTCATAAGACCTTACTCTAGCCGTATGCTGAGCTGTAGTGCTTCCATCTCTCTCAAGATCAGGCCCATCCACCGAAGCCTCCAAAGGCTCCAAGAGCTCTTATTCATTGAAAAGATATTGGATCTTCCTAAGCCAAATATCATAGTTGGTTCCAACCAGCTTTTCTCCTTTGGCCAAATCAGCAACAACATTTTTGCAGCCATTTCTTTCTACAAGGGTGAAATAATTTTGACATTATTAATTACACATCTTACATTTATTTGTTTCAAAAACTCATTAGAAAATATTTCACTTTTTCTCCTAGGTTGAAATTGAAAAATCCGCTAAGTCGCTCGTAATTACCATTCAATTCTAAGAGTCAAGATCATATTTTCTAATTATTTTTGAAATAAATCTAATTTAAACATTATTATGTTTTAAGCTTATCCATTTTCCATGCAACATCCAATTGAATGCATAACGATTAGGGTTTTTAGACAATGGGCTCAACATGTGGACCTCTGTAAGTGCGGCCAGGTCAAATCCGAGAGGGTGGGCAGCACAAAGCTTTTAAAAACCAAACCTCTTTGACACCTAAAGTGTCTCCTTAAAGATTTTTCCTAGACACCACATCAAATAAGAGGTGACCATTAGTGAACCCCAGTCTAATTTCATTATCTCTTTTTTATTTTCCTAAAATATTAGCATGTGTTGGATATTTTTTGAAGGTTAATTAAGAACGTTTCCTTAATTTTAGTAAATTAAAAACGTCTCTAATACCAAACCTAATTATTTCTTTTAATAATTAATTTAATATTGCGTGAACCCACTCACCGTGGGTGACACACATGCGCCGCCTTCTGGCAGCCCGATGCCGTTCTTTTCACCTCCGTTGGATTGAACTCCCTGAGATGAATCCAACAGTGTAGCTAATATCCACAAAAACCTAGCGTTGTACTTGTACTTGCTTAGGCCGAGAAGGGAAGAGATGAACCATGAACCACTGTTCATCATCTTCTTCCAAAAAATTTGGAATTTCCAAATTTTTCACTCTTGTGAGGCCTATTTACAGAGGTCATAACTTAGCGAATATGCATCCGCTTTATGCATTTTTATGTCGTTAGAAAGATTAGATTACCATCTACAATTAAGTCTTCTTTGGTGAATTCCAAAAACAACTCTAACCATATGAAAAAAGGGTCGCAAAAACCTTGAAAAAATTTGTTTTTCATGCTATTACGAAACTAGGGTTTCAATTATCTCTCTAACCACATGGTTTTCTTTACCAAATTTTAAAGATAGTCTCATATGAATGTAAAGAACATAACCCAGGCATTAAAACCTAGAAAAAAATAAGCATGGCAAAAACGAAAATTTTAAACACAAGCATTCATTGCATATTCATATATATCTCATGCTTTCAAGGTTTTCATACATGGCATATTCATATTTATATATATATATATCAGATGCTTTTATCCGAGGAGTGTGTGAGTGGCTCTGATACCACTGTTGGAAGACTATAAACAAATTCAAAAAGACGTGTGTACCTTTTATGTGGAAGCTTGAATCCTAACACGCTCCTACAAACACGAACAACTGCCCTGACCCTCTGTGCACGTCTAGAACCTTGCAGGTCGTCGGGTTGGCTACAGTATGTCAAGTTGCCCCTTGGTTTTCGCCTCCCAAGACCTAGAGCCGAAAGTGGTAGCTCTAAAGACCTAACTAGAATATTTGAACTGTGGAAAAGCTTGTGTTTCTTGTGTTTTCTCTCTTCCCCAAAGTCTCCTTATATAGTGGTTGGGAAGAGTGTACAAAGACTAAAAAGCCCATGAAAATCCCAAGTATATTCTAATATGAATATCTCTTGATTTTCATATAATTATCACATAGATAATTAGAAGGTTAATATCCTCATGTGGGTGGAATATCCTTTGATATTTATTTATTCCATAAGATAAATCCTACACTAAGGTGTGACTCATATGACACCTGAACCATTCTTGCCAAAGAAAATACTGATATTTCCATCTAGCCCTATGAAACTGCTCGTGGAACTTCCTAACTAAGTTGTCTCAGGTTTGCACCAAGTTAGCTAACAAGCTAATATACCATGAAAATGCAACCGAAGTGAGTGGGAAGTTGAATAATTGCAGTTTATGGAGATCAAGGTTAGCATATCCACATTGAGCTAAAATCTATCAATGTGTTCTAGGAGGGACAAACTTGACTCGTTAGAGTACAAATTGAAATCGGGGATTAATGGCCCATTTTTCATTGCCGAGTCGATCATTTGTTGGATCTCCTCCATGTCAACTCTCACTAGGTCCTCTCTTTCTTCCAGTCTAGACATGCCACTCAAAGGTAACGACCCATAAAGAGACTCCTGACTAACCATATTTCCACTCGTACTAGCCTTAAATGTTGCATCTAGAGTGTCTTATTAGCTTGTTAGTGAACTCAGTGCAAACCTGAGACAACTTGGTTAGCATACAATTTGTAGAGCGTCGCATCGCATTTTAATGGTATATTAGCTTGTCAGGGAACTCGGTGCAAACCTGAGACAACTTGGACTACCTCACTTCGGTGAATAAAGCGGTCAGCATACAATTTGTTTCCTCGTGGAATCTTTGTATCCCTTTGTGGTACTGATTCGTTATGTCATACTTAAGGCTGATTTAGCCAAACTCATACTCTAAGGCGTGCTCTAACTATCTAGTATGTTCAGCCAGTCTACACTAATGAAAAGTTTTGGGACACATGTCTTAGGCTTCATCATCCTCTTCATCTTCCTTTTTAATCATGCACTCATGTAGTTCAAAATCGGCAGGTCTTTTGTCTTTTTTATAGACATCGCTGATAATTTATAGCTGCCGAGAGTTATTTCCACCTCTTAGAGTGCCACGGTGTCTGGTTTAATAGTAACAAGACGATCATGTGCCAATTCTCCACTAGTAGGTAAAATTTCCTGGTTTGCAGACGTTTTGTTTGTAGCTGCCTGATTTACAGATGATTTCACCATCGTTGTTTTCTTTTTGGTAGAGTGAGTTTCAATGATCAAGAACTTCGTAGTTATCCTAGCACTGGTCCCACTAAGCATGCCAAAATGTTGACCCTATAAATTATAATGCCTACTTGGCACGCAAGCTGAGTAATTATGAGCTATTACGTTTTCTTATGAATGCAAGTGTGCCAACTTGCAACCAAGGTCAGTCGGACAAGTATAATAGATGCGGTGGTGGTGGTGTTGAATGCACTGTTGACTTCTATACTTGATCGATTACGGTCAAGGAAGGAACATGTCTCGGCCTTGGGTTCTAGAACCTAAAGACAAGGTTGTCTAAATAGCTGCGAGTTCAGGATCGCCTACACTAAGTTCGGCCGCCTTAGCTAAACTTGGATCCAACTGCCAAATTAATTTTCCAGCGCAAACAGAACCATGGTATAGAATGGAGTAAGATTATAGAGGCAGAAATAGACATACTAAAGGATGCCCAGTTTATCGTCGAAGTGCACCATCCGAATTGACTGGTGAACGTTGTGTTGGTACAAAAGAAGAACGGAAAATGGAGGGCATATGTGGACTTTACGGACTTAAACAAGGCCTATCCAAAAGATCCATACCCTCTTCCATGAATCGACTTACTAGTAGACTCAACAGCAGGCCAAAAGCTCCTAAGCTTCATGGATGCCTGCTCTGGGTCCAACCAAATAAAGATGTCTTAGCTAGACATGAAAGCAGCATCATTCGTCATCGATCAAGGTACCTACTGCTACAAGGTTACGGTGTTCGGACTAAAAAATGCAGGGGCAATGTACCAACGACTCGTCAACCGAGTCTTCAAAGAAAAAATTGGAGACACAATGGAAGTTTACGTGGATCATATGGTTGTCAAAAGCAAAGAAAAGAAGAACCACATAACATGTCTCCAAGAATCATTTCATATGCTCCAGAAGTATAACATGAAGCTAAATCAGGAAAAATGCACCTTCGGAGTAGCATTGGGAAAATTCCTTGGGTATATGGTGACTAAGTGAGGAATGACAGCCAACCAGAATGAGCAATAGCTAACAGCATATTTTTTTCAAGATCCACCGACAAGTGCAAACCGTTCTTTACGGCGATAAAGAAAAACAAAGGTTTCCTATGGATGGATGAATGCGAAAAAGCTTTTACGAAACTCAAAGAATACCTTTCTAAACCCCTACTATTGTTCAAACCTATCAACCTAGAGGATTTATACCTTTGTCTACCCGTATTTGACAGGGAGCAGAAACCAATATACTACATATAAAAAACTCTTCTCAAACGAGAGACAAGGTATTAGAAAATGGAAAAACTCATCTTAGCATTAGTAACAGCAGCAAGGATACTTTGGCCATATTTTTAGCCATTCGGAGTGGTTCATCCAGAGTTACAAAGTGGGTATCAAATTGGGGCAACACGAGATAGTCTACTATCCCAGAACATCAATCAAGGCCCAGACCTTAGCAAACTTCTTAGCAAAGTTCACCATTGTAGTGCAAGGTGCAAAGAAAGAAATCAGTTCTCCCACCCTCGCCTCTGAAAGCTTTACATAGACAGGTCATCCGACATACATGGAGTCGGTGCATGAATGGTATTGTAGACACCAGACGACTCCATACGTGAACAAGCCCTCAAACTGGGATTCAAAGCAAGCAACAAAGATGTTGAGTACGAAGCCCTACTAGTAGGACTTTGGATTGCGGAAGAACTTCAGGTAAGAATTGTTAATTCACTGCGATTCTATGCTCATAGTTAACTAGGTCACAGGAAACTACGCCGCTCATCACCCTACTATGGGGCTCTACCTAAATAAGGCAAAAACGCTCATCGAGAATTTCAAAAAAATGAGATCATGCAGATAACAAGGAGAGAGAACAACCGTGCTTACGTACTCGCTGGAATAACATCGATTGTAGATTGCTCCTTACAACGAATAATTCCTTTCAATTACCTAGTGGTCCCCAACATCCATGAAATGGAATAGGATGTAGTCGTTGTCTTCAGCGTTCAAGAAAACTGGATGGAGGAGATCATCGACTACATATGGGACGGTAAACTACCAGAAGATCGCAACCTGGCCAGAAAGTTAATTCAAAAGGCATCAAGATACATGGTAATCCACAGAAACCATCAACAAGTGAAAGAACTTAATACTCTAACAGGTTTATGGCCCTTCATGTAATGGGGCATCGACTTGGTTAGACCCCTTAAGAAAGCTACAGGGAACAGGCAATACCTGATAGTGACGGCATATTACTTCTCAAAGTGGATAGCGGTATAAGCTCTAACAAAAATCACCATTGCAGCCATAAAATCCTTTATTTGGAAAAACATATTTTGGCGATTTGGGATCCCCCACATAATAATGACAAACAACAGACTACTGTACACTGCACCGAAGTCACAGATTAGTATAAAGAACTCAAAATCTACCACCTCACTTCCACTCCTTATATCCGCAAGCAAATAGACAAGCAGAGGATTTAAACATGACCATCTTGCAATGTTTAACGAAAAGGCTTAATAGTCCTAAAAGCTATCGGGGAAACACTGTTCTCTATGGCCTACGAAACCAAGGCTGTCATCTCTGTTCAAGTCACAACTATGCCGAAGTTACACACTGAAGAGATGATAGCCTTGGAAAAAGAGGGGATTCTAAAGGCATACCTTATTTTACGGAAGAACGACTAGAATGTGCTCAAGTTCGACTAGCAGCTTACCAGTAGCAAATCCGATCATATTACAATAAGGGCGTCATGCTCAGAAGTCTACAAGCAGGAGACTTGGTCCTAAGGGAAATCTTCAAAAACACTAAAATCCCAGGATAAGGTAAACTCAAGGCAAACTGGGAAGGTCCATACAAGGTCGCCAGAGTAGGAGGCAATGGACCTACCACTTGGAGCACATGGACGGAACCTCAATCATAAAAAAATGGAACATCGCCAAGCTTAGAAAATATTATCCATAGAAGCACGACACGAACTACATGATGTTCAATTCCCTTCTCGGGATATATAGGCAGTCCTCTCCAGAGTCATTCGCAACGCCACTGTCTAGGCGAAGACAAGTCGACGGGGAACTTATCTCCTAACACCCCACCATAGGCTTATTGTCAAAAGTAACCCCTGATGAAATTTTTATGTCATATCATCCTTTCCTTAGAACTACACTGGTGATTTGATTCTTCATCCCAGATATATGTAGGCAATCATTCTCGGATTCAATCACACTGAAGAGTCCAATGCACCCTTTGGCCTCTGGAAAGTTTATGCAACCAGCAAGGTTGTGGGTAATAACATTCAAACCTAGGCTCTATACCATTCCAGGGGATAGTAAAAAAGGGCGACCCAGAACTCATCTGAAAGTGGCTTCAAAATCCGACCTTAAGTATGACTACTTCTATCCTAGACCAACTTACTAGGTCAAGTAAGCTCTGCAACACCAAGTGTTAGCAGGTCCCAATAGGGCATCTATACTAGGTAATCCTTAAGAGGAATTTATTCCAACTGAGCTCCAATATGTTCACATACTTTGGTGAAACCAATTTAGGTTGTCCTTGAAGGATAAATTTTGTCCTAGCTAAGAACATATGAGAACATTTGAACACATAAGCAAACTAATAACACTTTAAAGTAGGCATGCATTAAAAAACAATTCGAAAACCCATGACTTTCAAAACCTAGTGAATGGTAAACCATAAAACTCTTTAACTACATTAAAGGGAAGAAAGGATTTTGAGATTCATTACCCTTAAAGCTCATCCTTGTTTACACAAGGGATTCACCCAATTGGAGGGCCTTCAAGTCACCTTCTAGCTCCTTAGACCTTCCTTGTGATTTTCTTCCTTTTGATACTCCTTTGTTCCTTGAGGATCTGAGGAAAAGATTTTGGTGTCTCTAAGTCTCCACACCAAAGATGAGGTGTGAAGATGAAATGGATGACTTATAGGAAGAAAAGATTGCTAGCTATTTTTCCCCTAAGTGGCTAGGTTCTATAGAGAAAAAGTTTCATTTCTTTTGCCTCAAAGAAAACCCTAGTGAGAGAATGTCTATAAAGTTGCCTTTATACCACCTCACATATGAGTGACAAACTTGCAATTAAGCCAAGTCCATTACCACTTACCCTATGGCTGACCATCCTATAGTTATTGGGCTAATTGCCCTTTTTTTTAGTTGTCACACAACTTAAACATACTGGGCCTCGTGGACCAAAACCCTTTTAGGCCCCGAGACCCGAAACTAACTTGAAAGCCCAGTACAAACCTTTCATATAATTAATTAACTAATTAATTAATGTTGTCCATTCCCAATTAAACCATTTAATTCCTTATCCATCTCATTTATAGTTCTTTACTTTCATCCTTAGTCGGTGTACGATCAGGTTCCAATTAGCACCGTAGTGGGCGATTGTTACTCTTAACGATCGATTGTGAATTGAAACTACATTTCAATACTCCCTATGATGAAGATTAGTGCATGCTAATCTTCAGGGCTTCCACAAACCATGAGTGATATCTAGCAATATGTCATGGCTACCCAAGCTAAGTAGAAGTGGTTGGAGAACCTATCCAGTTACAATTACAATGCAATACGGTCCTTCTCTAATACAATACTCTTAATCACATTGTTTGAGTCATAGCTTATTTCATGTCTACTATCCAATGTGATACTTCTGTATATTATTCAATTGAATATGATTTGGAACAAACATCCTAAGTCATATTCGTATGCTTTGGCCAAAGACTCCCGAAACATATCTCAGAGTATTCTCCCTCCACCATGGAAGGTTAGCGATCCCTTGTTGTGCATTCATATGCCTACATGACTAGATAGCTTAACCCCAACAATGTCATGGACATTCTCGATGGAATGCCTTTAACATGATCAAAGATCTAGGACCTAACCATTAGACATCTATGATGCCTCAGGTCAAATGACTACTTTGCATATTGCAAATTTTTGAGTTCTCACATGACATGTATGTTTGAACTCTTTTATTATCGTAGTTCAGTGTGCTCAATTACCTTTTGAGCACCTATGTGTTTGTCTCAGTGTCCAACACTCAATGACTTCAGACTAGTCATGCTCACGCTTGAGTTAACATGACACATACTAATCTTAGCAGATTGTCAATGCCCAATTGGTAATCCTATGGCTAGGAACATTTTGGGATTGAACATAAGAGAAAGGTTTCTTTAATCTAACTTACTTAGATCACTTCTCTCTTAGATTAAATACATTCCTTGGATTCCCTTATTGCGTAAACACATAATACAATAAATAGTGATTAACAATAAGCTTTGCCCTTCATTAAACATATAATAGTTTAACACAATAAGTATTCCAAAAGCTATTACATCAAATGAGTGGCTTTGTGGGCATACTTCCAACAAGCTCCCAACTACACTCAAAGCCACCTTCCCATGTATCAAATACCCATCTTTTCCATATAGCGATCAAGTTGGATTTGAGACATTGGCTTCGTCAGTGGATCTGCTACTGATGTGGTATAAACTAGCACACAAAGTAAACCCTATAATTTAGACAATTGTAGTATGAGCAAGTAGGGATTGTTCTAGGGCGGGGATTAGGAGGAATGCTAATCAACATAAATTAAACTTAAAAATGGAAAACTGAGCTAGACTAACACAAAATAAGAACTGAGGGGGATTTTTGGACGAATTTTAACCAAAATAAAGTAAATTGCAGCGAACGAATTAAGTCTTGTACGAGATATAGGTGAAAGGATAGCTAGAGGATTGTTCTCCACACATGAACCATATGCATACAAATCGATTTCTAGTTATTATTTCTATAAACCATGAATGACAATGCCCCAAATTAACTGTGAACTGCACAAATTAACTCTCAAATTTTCCTTGGTTCATTGAATTAGACTCAGCGACGCAACCAAATTATTCTTCTCAAGTTCCCTACCTATGAAAAGCATGATAGAGATACATCTCAAAGATCATTAAATCTGTGAAAATCATAAGCATTGACGAACCATTCGTAACTAGGAAAAGCATGATACTCCTGCCAAGAATTTACTTAACTCAATCATGACTAGTGACTTTTCCTACTTGCAAATATAAGTTCATAATGATTAGGTGAAATTCCCTTATATTCTAGAATTAAATCCCTACATGCAAACTAAGTATGCATCCTTAATAAACATACAAGAATAAGTTTTCTGTAAAACAGATAAGTAAATCGCATTCATGTTTTTTGAAACAATAACCGGATGTAATCAATTTATATAAAACATATGATCATGGCTTCGAATTCACCTCTAGCTAAAAGGAAATTTAGTTACGCATGTTCAACATAGCTGAAAAGCAATCTAAAATAAACATTAAAACTAAACAAGGATAGAAAGAACTCTGAAAACTCCAATGGTTGACTAGCAGGTTGCGGCACAATCTCTCCCCTTTTGCTCTTACAGGTTGCGGCACCAATTTGGAATAGAACATGCGGCACCAAGTTTTCTTCCCCGCTAATATTAGCGGCACAACTTGTTTATATAGGGCAAAGGGCAAGGCTGAATCCAAGGAGAAAAAGGATTAGGGTGTTTGAATTATCTTAGGACTCCTAGAATCAGATGGGAATTATTTTGAATGTGATAAGGATTCCTTTTGCGGCTAGAAATAAGATGAGATAATGTTGGATAAAGTGGGATAATGTTGGATAAGGTTATATAAGATAAGATAAGACTGGAGAAGATGAGATAAGTTTGGATAAGATAATGTTCCTCTCTAACTGGGATTCCTCTTTCTTGTGTAATTCCTTGCCTTCCAAGCCTCAACCTTAATTTCTCCAGATTTTAGCACATATCTAGCACCATTTAAACACCAAAAATGTCTAGCCCATATGCTCTCCACACATGCTATCCAATCCAAGTCCAAAACTGCTCCAAATTGCTCCATTTTGCCATTTATTGTCATCTTTACCAATTGGACCTACAATAATACGAAAATAACACAAATTACCAAAATGAATGGAAATTAACGAAGTAAATGCAACGAAATAAGATAACAAAGTCGCATAAATATGCTCCTATCAAATTCCACCACACTTAGCTTTTGCTAGTCCCTGAGCAAAACAAAGAAAACAAAACAAAACCTAAACCTTCCAACAATTGCCTCAGGGATTTCCAATGAAACACGACATATTAAAAATCACTACTCACATAGATTTTAGCCATCCTTACTCTTGAGCTTATACTCAACCGCAGTAACCATTCACTAGCTCGCATTTAATCAATGAAAACAACATTTGAATGTAGTAACATGCCTTACAGTGATAGTAAGCAAAGTAATGAAATCAACACTTAGAATTCAACTTTTGATTGCAGCACCCAACTTTAAATACAAAGGGACGATTCGTGCAACTTTAAGGTCAAATTCACATTTTTGGACCCTTCTTCAACAACCAACACTTATGAACTCATTCTCACTTCTTTTCAACCTCTTTTTCTTTTCTCCTTTTTTTTTTTTCTTTTTTTTTTTTTGGTTTTTTTGGTTTTTTTTTTTCATTCTTTTTTTCTGTTTCTTTTTCTTTTCTTTGAAACATAAACATTACTTCATTGGATTCAAAAGAACAAATTCTTCCCCCACACTTGTTTTTCTGCAAGTCGTAGATTAAAAGGAATTCCCAATAAGTCATGCTTCACTATTCTTTAAGAACAAGGGTATGGATATTCCTATGCTAGGCTAAGTAGGGATAATGCAAGCTAACAAAGAAAATAGGCTAAATAAGGCTCAAAGGGGTTAAACCTACAACACATATGCAAGGGATACGGCTTTTTGGCTCTAGTGGTAACTCAACAATTTCATCTTGTTATTTGTTATGGAATCAATTTTATGCTTTAAATGAAACGGGCATGAGTTCTAGTATTTGGAACTAAAATGATGAAAAAGCATTCTAAGTAGCAACCAAGCAAAGAAATAATGAGATCATGCAACGACTTTAGAAAACAAGAATGTTACAGATTAATAACTCTCCAAACAAAGAATAGGCTCAAGTCTCACAAGGTTGTAGCGTTAGTTTGAGTTTCTTCCTTCAAGCATGTTACAAAAACTGATTTTTTTTTTTCTCTTTGTGATTACATGTGAATTCGTAAATGACAACTATAACTAAGTATTAACCAAAGAGCATATCAAACTTCCACCCTTGTTTGTAACTTTCTTTAACAGTCATGCAATTAAAAACCAAACCCTCATCATTGTGTTGGATGGTACCCTAAAACACACACAAGCAACAAAAACGACTTTTTTTTTTTTTTTTTTTTTTGGTATTTTCTCAACTTTTTCAATTTTTTTTTCTCAAAATTTTTTTTTTATGACACACAATTCACACTTTAAAGCAGTGAATAACAACATTAGTAGTGATAGGTGGTGAAAAAGAAGGGTAAATGACAACTAGCTAACAAGATTATCATGGTAAAGAAAAAAAAACAATAAAGAGAAAGGTAAAAGAGAGCAAATATGGTTGTAGGAGCGGGAGATTCCATCGTCTCTTGATTTGAACACTTGGGTTGCCTCCCAAGAAACGCTTGCTTTAACTTCTTCCAGCCGGACAATACCTCCATTTAAGCTGCACTAGGACCAACGGCATGGAGGGGCACGTCCTGCAGGACATGCTCCTTAAAATTTCCATGCATTGGATCTATGTTCAGAAGGGGATAGTGATCCTTCCTAATTGTGGTGTTGAGGTTCCTAAAGTCAATGTAAACTCTCCCACCATCATGGATTCGATTGGGCACCTGAACCAAATAAGGTAACAACCTATTAGTTGAAATAGGAATTGGAATTGGAATAGGTGGCTCACCGATGTACTGCGGTGAAGACTCAAAAGTAGCAGCACTATCAACAATTTCAGAGGTGGTGCTCTCGGCATTGGGTGCTTTGATGACAGTGACTTGTCCCATGTGATCCACTCCAATTCCCTTTTCAATGGTGGTTCTAAATACATCCTTCTTGATAGCTGTTGAACGTTCCTGCCCTATATTTGCAATCACATAAATGGCAAAGCAAGAATGAACATCATTAGGTACTTAACAGATTCAAAAACATTAAAATTAATCATATCGCCATCAAACTCCATAGTTAACGCTCCCTTGGACACATCAATCTTGGTTTGGGCTATTTTCACGAAAGGTCTTCCAAATAAGATTGGTAATGGTGTAGAGTGGGCTGAATCCTTCATCTCAAGCACATAAAAATCTGCTAGAAAAATCATCTGGTCTACCTGCACCAAAACATCTTCCAAGACTCCTTTTGGATATGCATTAGATCGATCAGCCAATTGAATAATGACACCATCATTTTTAAGCTTCCCTAGATTCATAGATACATAAACAGAATATGGTATGACATTAATGGAAGCACCTAAATCTAGCATAGCATGTTCAAACCTTGTATTACCAATAACACAAGGGATAGTAAAACTACCTGGATCTTTGTATTTGGGTGGCAGCTTTCTTTGCAAAACTACAGAGACATTTTCACTTACATGTACCACCTCCTTCTCCGGAATCCGTTTCTTTGTTGTACAGAGCTTCTTCAAAAACTTAGCATACTTCGGAACTTTCTTTATTGCATCAAGAAGTGGGATATTGACTTGTACCTTCTTGAAGGTTTCCAAGACTTCTTTTTCATTCTCTTCTTTCTTTGATTACATAAACCTGAGAGGAAAAGGCACATTTGGTGGAATAGGGTTAGAAGGAGTTGAATTCGAAACAACCTTACTAGAATTGGATGGTGGTAGAGCTAGGATACCTACAGTAATAGGATTACAGATGATTAGGTGCTGCAGCAAGGCTTCTTTTAAGCTTGTTGTGGTTGAGTCTTCCTCCTCCTCTTTGGGCAACAACCCTTTGGTTCAGCTCCAACTTCCATACCACTTCCCAAAGTGATAGCTTCAGTGATTTCAACATCTCTCGTCAAATTGACACTGGTTGACCTAGAAAGTTCGCTTTGTTCTCGAATTTGTCCCATGAATTCTGCGATTTGCCCCATTTGATTCTTCATTTTGCCCATCTCTTTGGCTTGATCTTGTAAACCCTGAGTCAAAGAAGTTAGTGTTTGAAGAATTTTATCATAATCCAATAACGAACCTGAATTTTGTTGGGATTGTTGTGGGGGAAGCTATATAGGTCTTGAATAAAACTCCTCAGATGGCTGCCAATATCCTTCTTGTTGAACTTGTTGAGGTTCCCTCCACATAAAATTTGAATGATCACTCTCACCTGGATTGTAAGTGTTGGAAAACAAGTTGTTCCTTGATTGATTATGGCCAAGATTACCCCAAGCATTGACATTATCCCAACCTCCATTCTCAATTAATTGAGGATGTTGATTAGTTTGATATCCTTGCCTATAAGACACACCAAATGTACAAACTCTTTGCATTCGGGACCTTTCAATATACTGTGACATAAGAGAAGTAAGATTCGCCATTTGAGATTAAAGATTAGCAATTGTCATGTCTTGCTTCTCTAGTACCTGAAATCAAAGAAATGAAACTAAATCAAATATCAAAAGTAAAATAAAAGAAAAAAAAATAGAGCGATTAGCAATTTTACTAATCCCTGGCAACGGCACCAAAATTTGATGTGGTATAAACTAGCACACAAATTAAACCCTATAATTTAGACAATTGTAGTTTGAGCAAGTAGGGATTGTTCTAGGCCGGGGATTAGGAGGGATGCTAATCAACACAAATTAAACTTACAAACTGAAACTAAGCTAGACTAACACAAAATAAGAACTGAGGGGGATTTTTGGACGAATTTTAACAAAAATAAAGTAAATTGCAACGAACGAATTAAGTCTTGTACGAGATATAGGTGAAAGGCTAGCTAGAGGATTGTTCTCCACACATGAAACATATGCATACAAATCGATTCCTAGTTATTATTTCTATAAACCATGAATGACAATGCACCAAATTAACTGTGAACTGCACAAATTAACTCTCAGATTTTCCTAGGTTCATTGAATTGGACTCAGGGACGCAACCAAATTATTCTTTTGAATTGGACTCAGCGACGCAACCAAATTATTCTTCTCAAGTTCCCTACCTATGAAAAGCATGATAGAGATACATCTCAAAGATCATTAAGTTCTGTGAAAATCATAAGCAATGACGTACCATTCGTAACTAGGAAAAGCATGATACTCCTGCCAAGAATTTACTTAACTCAATCATGACTAGCAACTTTTACTACTTGCAAATATAAGTTCATAATGATTAGGTGAAATTCCCTTATATTCTAGCATTAAATCTCTGCATGCAAACTAAGTATGCATCCTTAATAAACATACAAGAATAAGTTTTCTGTAAAACAGATAAGTAAATCGCATTCATGTTTTATGAAACAATAACCGGATGTAATCAATTTATATAAAACATATGATCATGGCCTTGAATTCACCTCTAGCTAAAAAGAAATTTAGTTATGTATGTTCAACATAACTGAAAAGCAATCTAAAATAAACATTAAAACTAAACAAGGATAGCAAGAACTCTGAAAACTTCAATGGTTGAATGACAAGTTGCAGCACAATCTCTCCCCTTTTGCTCTTGTAGGTTACGGCACCAATTTCAAATAGAACATGCGGCACCAAGTTTTCTGCCCCCCTTGATATTTACGGCACAACTTGTTAATATAGGGCAAAGGGCACGGCTGAATCCAAGGAGAAAAAGGATTAAGGTATTTGAATTATCTTAGGACTCCTAAGATCAGATGGGAATTATTTTGAATGTGATCAGGATTCCTTTTGCAGCTAGAAATAGATAAGATCATGTTAGATAAAATGGGATAATGTTGGATAAGGTTATATAAGATAAGATAAGACTGGATAAGATGAGATAACTTTGGATAAGATAATGTTCCTCTCCAACTTTGATTCCTCTTTCTTGTGTAATTCCTTGTCTTCCAAGCCTCAACTTTAATTTCTCCAGATTTTAGCACATATCTAGCACCAATTAAACACCAAAAACGTTCAACCCATATGCTGTCCACGCATGCTATCCAATCCAAGTCCAAAACTGCTCCAAATTGCTCCATTTTGCCATTTATTGTCATCTTTACCAATTGAATGTACAATAATATGAAAATAACACAAATTACCAAAATAAATGGAAAGTAACGAAGTAAATGCAACAAAATAAGATAACAAAGTCGCATAAATATGCTCCTATCAGCTACGTTATCGGCTCAGGCAACCTTGAGGATGTTGACTTTCCCCTCGGCAGCATATCTTCTAACGATATTAAATCGTTTGTCAAAATGCTTGTTCTTTTGATGAGCCTTGGGTTCCTTGGCTTGAGCTATCACCCTACTATTATCACAGTGCAGAGTTACTGGTGATGTAATGGTTGGAACCACTCCAAGTTCAGTAATGAACTTCTTCATCCAAAACACTTCTTTGCCGGCTTCAGCTACAGCAACATATTCATCCTCCGTTATGGAATCTGTAGTTACATCTTGTTTCTTGCTTTTCAAGCTGACAACCCCACCATTTAGAGTGAACACATATCTGGAGTTGGAACTTCTATCATCAACGTCAGATTGGAAATCTGCATCTGTATAGGCTTCTACTCGCAACTCTGTCGCTCCTCAATAAACGAAGAACATGTCCTTAGTTCTTCTTAAGTACTTCAGGACCGTCTTGATAGCTGCCCAGTGTTCTAATCCTAAGTTAGATTGATATCGACTAGTAATGTTCACAGCATATGAGATATCAAACCTTGTGCATATCATGGCATACATGAGACTTCCTATGGCAGAAGCATAAGGAACCGCACTCATCTGCTATATTTCTTCAGGAGTCTTAGGTCCTATGGACTTAGAAAGGTGAATTCCATGTCTCACATGAAGGAAACTTTTCTTAGATTGTTCCATCTGGAACCTACTTAGCATCTTATCTATGTACATAGTTTGGGATAATCCAATTAATTTTCTAGATCTATCACAATAGAGCTTTATCCTAAGCACATAAAATGCTTCTCCCATTTCTTTCATGTGGAAGGTTTTGGACAACCACACTTTTACAAAAGAAAGTACTGCAGTGTCATTCCCAAATAGTAATATGTCATCTACATATAACACTAAGAATACAACTACATCCCCAATGACCTTTTGATAAACACAATTGTCGTCTTCGTTTTGAGTAAAACCAAACGATTTAATTTTAGTATCAAAACGAATGTTCCAACTTGTCGAGAACTCATATCCCATAGTTTCTCTATGATGTCCCACAAAACAGCACCGAGCAGATCTCACTTCAAGCTTCTTGACATATACATCACAACCCCAAATCTTAATATGATTAAGACTTGGCTTTCTCTCATACCATATCTCATAGGGCATCTATGAAACTCACTTGGAAGGTACTCTATTAAGCAAGTAAGATGTTGTATATAGAGTGTATCCCCAGAATATTACTGGTAGATCAGCAGAACTCATCATAGAACGAACCATGTTCATCAAGGTTCAGCTTCTCCTTTCAAAAACTCCATTAAGTTGTGGAGTTCCCGATGAAGTCCAATGTGATATTATTCCACACTCTTTGAGATAATCTAAGAACTCATTACTAAGATACTCTCCACCCCATCTGATCTTAAGATCTTTATCTGCTTCCCAGTTTGCTTCTCAACTTCATTCTTGAGTTATTTGAACTTTTCAAAGGATTTTGACTTGTACTTCATAAGATACACATAGCCAAACCGAGAGTGATCGTCGGTGAATGTGATATAGCAGGAGAAGCCTCATCTCGACGTAGTAGACATAGATCCACATACGTCAGTTTGGATTAACCCTAGAATTTCAGTGGCACGCTGATGTGAAAATTAACTTGACACACAAATTAAATCCTATTTGTGACAATTGTAGTAGATATATAAGTAGGGATCGTTCTAGACCGGGGATTAACTAGGGATGCTAATCTATACACATAAGACTCAAAAACACTAAACTAGACTCTATAGACTCAAAACTAACTTTAGACACTTAAAACAACAACCAATAATCAAAAAGACTCAATTTTAGACTCAATAAGTGTTTTGGACGAAAATAGGACTTGACTTGACTCAAAAGACTCAAGGAAAACAAGTTTTGACTCAAATATGAAGAATAATAGTGAAGTGGGGATTGTTTTTGATGAATTTCAAACTTAAAACAAAAACTCTATAGAAAACACTTTTGAAAAACGAATTTAGGTGAAATAAATGGGTGAAAGGCTAGTTAGAGGGTCCTTCTCCACACATGATATATGCATACGAACCAATTTCCAGTTATTATTCCTTTAGACTATGAATGACAACGCCCCAAATTAGTTGCATCGCACAACTAACCCTCAAGTTTTCCTTATTTCATTGAATTGAATGAAAACGCATTACAACCAAATTATCTTTTTCAAGTTTTTTATATGAGACGCATAACAAAGATACATATCAAAAGTCATTAAGTTTTGTGAAAACTATAAGCATTGACAAGGCATTCATTACTATGAAACGCATAAGACTCATACCAAGGATTTACTTAACGCGATTGTGACTAGCAACCTCCACTCCTTGTGAATATAAGTGAATAACTGTTACGTGAAACCCCCTTATACTCTAGCATCAAATTCATGCATGCAAATTAAGTGTTAACCCCCAACCCACATACATAAACCAGTTTTAATAACTTAGATAAGCAAATCACATTCATGCCTTAAGAAATAATAACCAGACGTAATCAATTCATATAAAACATATAATCATGACTTCGAATATACCTCTAACTAAAAAGAAATTAGTTCCACATGTTCATTATAATTGAAAACCAAATTAATATAAACATTGAACTAAAACTAAGGATAGAATACACCTAGAAACGCTCCACACTCCAATGGCAGATTTCGAACCCTCCTTGGATGGCAGATTGCACAAGTCTTCTTCTCCTTCCTTCCTTGCTTGCGGCACTAGGGTGGTGTAGGGTGAATTATGGTGTTTGATGGCTGAAAGTATGAATGAATGAATGAGTGAATGGATGGATTGAATGGTGCGGCATAGGGTTGTATTTATAGGCTAATTTATGCACAATTTCTGAAGGAAAAGGATTGCACAATCCAATGGAAAAAGGGTTAAGTGTTTGTAGAAACCAAAAGGGAAAGGGATAGGGAATTTTCGCCAGAAATTAAGGGCTTCTAGAAACTAGGTATTTTTTGGCAAAATTTAGACTTCTAGAAGGGATAACGGGTAGATTTCTAGACCTAAATGGATAGGGACTCATGATATAGGTGTAGAGGAAGGATTGCAACTCCTAAACCTACAAGGAATGGTCCACATGCGGCAAACAAATGGATAAGGCTTCTAGAAACTGAAATAGGTGTTTTAAATGTGTAATTAATCCCCTCTAATTAGCTAGATTTAAGTCCTAACCTGATTTGGATAGGATAGGATAGGATAATGTTAGAGTTAGGAAAGGATAAGGTTGGTTAGGATAGGATAAGATAAGGTTAGATAAGGTTCCTTATTTCTTGCTAGTTCCTTGTCTTCTTTGTATTAGGACTTCATCCAGCAGATTTGTAGCCTTTCCTAACCCTTCTTGACTTCAATTTCGTCCATCCTCTATGTTCCATAGTTAAGCTATCCAATCCATGCCCAAAACCGCTCCATTTAGCTTCAAAATGCTCTTTCTTGCTCCTTTTGCCATTAGGACCTAAAAACATACGAAAATAGCTTAAAAGACTAAAATAAATAGCAATTAACTCACTAAATGCAAGGAAACAACATAACTAAGTAGTATAAATATGCTCCTATCACACGCTTTCCCTTCCCTGTGAATGGAGATTTGGTCATCTTCCCTTTCAAGCAACATTCACAAGTACCCATTTGGTCATTACCTAATGGGCGGAAATATCCGTCTTTCGATGTCTTGAGAATCTTATCAAGGTTCATTTGTCCAAGTTTAAGATGCCACATATTTTCTTGGTTCTTCTTCTGTTGCCCTTTTGGGTTTTGAGGTATTCCCACTTTCAATATAGTGCATCCCACTACTTGTCTCTAGGTGAAAAAGTCCCTCTATCATATTACCATGAGAAATAAACGACCGTTCAAGTATAAAGTGCAACTCATTTTGTCAAACAATATTGAGTGCCCATCTCGTAAAAGCATAGAGATGGAAATCAAATTCTTTATACATGAAGGAAAATATAAACAATTTTTAAGTTCCAAGACTTCCCCAGAGGGTAGTTTAGGCATAGAGGTGCCTACTACTTTTGCAGAGATCTTAGTGCCGTTCCTAACTTGCACAATCATCTGCCTACTACACAATGTCCTGTTCCTTATTAGTCCCTACAATGAATTGTAGATATGTTGACTAGAGCCTAAATCAAATATCCAGGAATTGGAGCTTACTGTAAAAGCACTCTCTATGGCAGAAATAGTCCTTTCAAAAGTTCGAGTCATAAGGCTCGCAATGCGCACCTTGTATTTCTTCTTCCAACATTCATCCTTTCCACAATGAAAGCATGTTCCTTTGGATTTTCTTGCCTTCTTCTTATGCAACCTTTTTCTTGTGATTGCATTCTTACTCCCATTGTCCTTTTCGAAATTTTGTTCAAACTTACAATGTCACATCCCTGCCCGAGCCCCCACCACATCCCGTACTCGACTCTACCGTAGCACGATACTGTCCGCTTTGGGCCCCGACCACGCCCTTACGGATTTGTTTTTAGGAACTCACACGAGAACTTCCCAGTGGGTCACCTATCATGGGATTACTCTCGCGCGCTACTCGCTTAACTTCGGAGTTCCGATGGAACTCGAAGCCAATGAGCTCCCAAAAGGCTTCGTACTAGGTAGAGATGGGAATATACATATATGGCTTAAAGGATCCACTCCCTTGGGCGATGTGGGATGTTACAATCCACCTCTCTTAGGGCCCCGACGTCCTCATCAACACACATCCGGCCAAGGATTGGCTCTGATACCAAATTGTCATATTCCAGCATGAGCCTCCACCATATCCCAGGCTCGACTCCACCGTAGCACGATATTGTCTGCTTTGGGCCCCGACCACGCCCTCACGGTTTTGTTTCTGGGAACTCACATGAGAACTTCCCAATGGGTTACCCATCCTGGGATTGCTCTCACATGAACTCGTTTAACTTCGAAGTTACTATGGAACCCGAAGCCAGTGAGCTCTCAAAAGGCCTCATGCTAGGTAGAGATGGAAATATACATATAAGGCTCAAAGGATCCACTCCCCCAGGCAATGTGGGATGTTACATACAACACATGTCAATCATCTCGATAAAAGTATGATCGAATCTATTCACTTTATAGTTTACTATAACCTTAAGGAAATGCTCCGAGAGAGATACAAGGAAAAAGTCTTGGTCCATTTTCCCATCGATGGAAGTTCCTAAACTCTTAAGATCTTGAAAGATCATTTCCATATTTTGTCCACTTTTTTGGACGGATGTCCCCTTTGCCATTTTGGCATTCAATAGACTACAAATATTTAAGAATCGTACGTTACTTGTCTCAATGTCATGCATCTTATGCAAACTTTCAACCATGGCACAAGAAGTGTCCATGTGTTCATGTAGCTTCTTAAGCTCCTCACTAAGTGAAGTGAAGATTAAGCATTTGGCTTGTAAGTCATCCTCAAAGTGTCTAGTATAATTTTGACACTCTTCCCTTGAACCTAGTTTCATAGGAGGTACATGAGGAGGGGATTGCTTGAGAACATACAATATGTCATTCACCTTGGAGACATTCTCAATGTCATGATACCAAGTAAGGAAACATTAGCCCCTACCTTTTTGTCAAGTATAATGGTAGGTGCAATTTAGGCTTGTCATTAACTACATAACATAACAGAAATCGTATTACATTGTTGATTATAAAATTACTTGATTAGGTTTTAAATCAAATAGTACCACCCACTCTTTTTGGCAAATTCCACATCCCTCAATGGAATCTAAGAGTTATGTTGAACTCTTATGGGGTATGGGAGACTGACCATTACCAAGCCTACCTCACAATGATATGATGTTGGTTAGCAACAATAATGATGAGAGAATAACGCTTTAATCATTTACAACTCTTGTAATTACCCATCTATTTTGGCCTCTAAAGAATGATGCTTCAAAATGATACGATGTTGGTACCATTGCACTTAGTTAAGTCATTCCCACCATGCTAGTTTGTGTAGGGGTTCAAGAATAGCCTCACAATGATATGATGTTGGCCATCCTCGTTGCCTACCTCACCACATCATGTATGTACACATGGACTCCTCCTAAATGTAAGCACATACTTTGAACTTCCCCATGATAGGGCGAAGCTGGTGTATGAGTCACAAACGATTGGAGCCCACCACTATGGAAGGCCTACGAAGAGATACGAAGAGATGTTCAAAGCATCTCTCGCTTATCAACTTAATATTTGTTTTGTTGAGGGAGTAGTGTTCGGCTACATCAATTTCATTTTAATCTTATTAAAAGAACTTGGGCCTATTACAACTATTGGTCCAAGTTTATATGAGTTAGTAGTATATAATACTCCCACTATTTTGATGAAACAAGCAAGACTATATGGAACTACTAACGAATGCATTGCATCCTCATATGGACTATATAGTCATCTTAGGTCTTAGGATGATTATGAACCGTTTGATTTGATCCAACACGAGCCTTGTGTTGGACCTTGGGTCTAAGGTAGGTAGTTGTTGATTTTAGTTACATGTTTAATCTAATTAAACCGTTATTTCCTATTGGGCATTGGACCCAACTATTCCAATTTGCATGCAATTAAACAAAAAAAAAAAGAATACTTGAAATAAAGAGAAGGGCTTATGCCCTTTTACAACACATTTGAAGGACTTATGCCCTTTTACAACACATTTGAACTAATCAAATTACATTCAAATCTAAACTAGTTAACCCAAACATTCATAATGTAAAGCGGCCAATTACATAGCTCAATTATCGAGGCCTTTGGTTCATAATCACCCTTTTCTTAATCAATCACATTAACTAAGAAAGAAACTTAAACAATTGGTTTTTAGATTCATAGAATTGATTTAAATGGAACTAAATGAAATGAAAATCCAATTCTCATTAAAGAAACAAAACCATTTTGTTCTCATCATAATTTGGGCCAAAAAAGTAATGACCACAACTATTGGGCCACAACTCAAAAACATAAACTTTTGGGGTCACTTGGTAAAAACACAAGAGTCCACAACTTCATGTAATTACAACTAGAACCCAAAAAATTTCAACAATTATAAAAACTTCATTAAAGGAGCAAAACAATTTGTCCTTTAGTGATTTTGGGCCTTTACGTAAAAATGTAAACTTTTGGGTCAAAGTGCAAACACACAAAAGTATCAAAACTTTATGTAATTGCATAAAAGCTCCAAAAGTACCACCATTATGGGGTGGCCGGTTTTGATAGTGTGAGTGGAGGGGTTGGTTTTTGTTGAAAAAGCAAAGTCATCATAAAGTATGGTTGAAAATGTGATGGGTATGGTGTTGAAAAAATAGGTATGGGTGTCCACACCTTGTTATGATTGAAAAAGTCATACCTACTATCACTAAACAAGACTTTAGGTAAACAACCAAAAACTTTGAATCAAAACACCAAACCTTTTTGTTCTTGGTATGAACAACAAGAACAAGGCAAGAACATTGAAGAACATCCATGAAAGCCCATAAGAGCTCCATGAATGTTTTCACTCAATAAAACCCAAATTTTTACTACTCAAAAGGGGTTTAACATGCTAGGGTACTTAGGGGTTCCAAAAGTCACTTTAAAACACTTTTAACATGACAAATATGGACCCAAAAATCCACCCTTTGGATTTGGCCGAATTTCCCCACATACATGGCACCAAATTTTAGTTCCAATATTCATACTTAAATAAACTACATCTACAACATTTGAGATGCTAAATTTTCAAGAAAAATTTATATTCGAAAAGCAAGAACAAAGCTTGTAACATTTACAACATTTAAATCACAAATCATGAAAAACACAAAACCCAAAAGGATTCACCATACACTAGACCTAGGCTCTGATACCACTTGAAGGATAAGTTTTGTCCTAGCTAAGAACATGTGAGAACATTTGAACACATAAGCAAACTAATAACACTTTAAAGTAGGCATGCATTCAAAAACAATTCTAAAACCCATGACTTTCAAAACCTAGTGAATGGTGAACCACAAAACTCTTTAACTACATTAAAGAGAAGAAAGGATTTTGAGATTCACCATACACTAGACCTAGGCTCTGATACCACTTGAAGGATAAGTTTTGTCCTAGCTAAGAACATGTGAGAACATTTGAACACATAAGCAAACTAATAACACTTTAAAGTAGGCATGCATTCAAAAACAATTCTAAAACCCATGACTTTCAAAACCTAGTGAATGGTGAACCACAAAACTCTTTAACTACATTAAAGAGAAGAAAGGATTTTGAGATTCATTACCCTTGAAGCTCATCCTTGTTTACACAAGGGATTCACCCAAGTGGCTTTCAAGTCACCTCCTAACTCCTTAGATCTTCCTTGTGATACTCCTTTGCTCCTTGAGGATGTGTGGAAAGGATCTCTAAGAACACCAAAAGTTTGGTGTCTCTAAGTCTCCACACCAAGGATGAGGTGTGAAGATGAAATGGATGACTTAGAGGAAAAAAAAGATTGCTAGCTATTTTTCCCCTAAGTGGCCGGCCTCTATAGAGAAAAAGGGAGAAAAAGTTTCTCTTCTTTTGCCTCAAAGAAAACCCTAGTGAGAGAATGTCTATAAAGTTGCCTTTATACCACCTCACATGTGAGTGGCAAATTTGCAATTAAGCCAAGTCCATTAGCACTTACCCTATGGCTGGCCATCCTATAGTTATTGGGCTAATTGCCCTTTTTTTTTAGTTGTCATACAACTTAAACATATTGGGCCTTGTGGACCAAAACCCTTTTGGGCCCCGAGACTCGAAACTAACTTGAAAGCCCAATATGAACCTTTTGTATAATTAATTAACTAATTAATTAATGTTGGCCATTACCAATTAAACTATTTAATTGCTTATCCATCTCATTTATATTTCTTCACTTTCATCCTTACTTGGTGTACGATCCATTAGGTTCCAATTAGCGAGGCAGTGGACAATTGTTACTCTTAACGATCAATTGTGAATTGAAACTACATTTCAATACTCCCTATGATGAAGATTAGTGTTTGCTAATCTTCAGGGCTTCCACAAACCATGAGTGACACCTAGCAGTATGTCATGGCTACCCAAGCTAAGTAGAAGTGGTTGGAGAACCTAGCCAGTTACAATTACAATGCAATACGGTGCTTCACTAATACAATACTTTTAATCACATTGTTTAAGTGATAGTTTGTTTCATGTCTACTATCCAATGTGATACTTCTCTATATGATTCAATTGAATATGATTTGGAACAAACTTCCTAAGTCATATTCGTATGCTTTGGCCAAAGACTCCCGAATCATATCTCAAAGTATTCTCCCTCCACCATGGAAAGTTAGAGATCCTTGTTATGCATTCATATCCCTACATGACTAGATAGCTTAACCCTAACAATGTCTTGGACACTCTCGATGGAATGCCTTTGATATGATCAAAGATCAAGGACCTAACCATTAGGCATTTATGATGCTTCAGGTCAAAGCACTACTTTGCATATTGCAACTTTTGAGTTCTTACATGACATGTATGTTTGAACTTTTTTTTTATCATAGTTCAGTGTACTCAATTACCTTTTGAGCACCTATGTGTTTGTCTCAGTGTCCAACACTAAATGACTCCAGACTAGTCATACTCACGCTTGAATTAACATAACACATACTAACCTTACCGGATTGTCAATGCCGAATTTGTAATCCTATGACTAGGAACGTTTTAGGAATGAACATAAGAGAAAGGTCTCGTTAATCTAACTTACTTAGATCACTTCTCTCTTAGATTACATACATTCCTTGGATTCCCTTATTGCTTAAACACATAATGTAACAAATAGTGATTAACAATAAGCTTTGCCCTTGATTGAACATATAATAGTTTAACACAATAAGTATTCCAAAAGCTAATGCATCAAATGAGTGGCTTTGTGGGCATACTTCCAACAGTCTTATTAGAAATGCTCAGATAAGGCTCATAGGGTCCGACAAAAGGATTCAAAAACTTCTTCCGACCCACATGCTAATGATCATGCTCCCAAAGAACTTTCGCTTAAGATTCACTAGGGGTGGACATGCAATCCATTCTGGGAAACTCACTCCCAGACTACATTGCGCATATTGAAGATCTTAACTCAGAAACAGGGCAAAATATTGCACAAATATTTGTTTATTCCTTTCAAGTTAATTTGAGAATAAGGCAACCGTCTCAAGTCAGATAAATGCACAAATAAGCTTGGAGCAGGGGATTCCTCATGGGTCTAAATGCTTGCATTCTTGGTACTAAGTAAGGTGGTACTCCAACTATCGCGATGAGAATCTTTTGTGGATGCTAAGTTTAGGAGTTAATATTTCTCTGACTCAATATTACCAAGGGGATTTTTCACTAAAAACTCTGCCTCAGGCCTACAAACTTACTCACATTCCGCTCTACTGCTTATTCTATTCTTTAAGTTTGTTTACTTTGGAAACATTTATTGGATTGGGAATTTCACACAAAGAAGATGTATGATATAGAAAAATCTTTATGCAAGAACATATATATTATTCAAAGTCTCAAAGGAGATTAACTCAATACAATAGTTTGGGGAAGACAAGCCGTCACCCCTAGTGATGAAATATTTGAAAAGAACTACATGAGACTCTTAATCAACATCATTAGGTGTTGTCGGATCAACAATCTGCTAAGCCCACTTAGCTGCATACCACGCACAATACTACATTGAAGGCATATGTTCCGATGAAGATCTACCACCGTTGTCGACAATGCGTGAAGGATATGGAGAAGCCTGGACACGAAGAATTCACAAGGAAACCCCATCGTCTTGAAATGACCAGACGCCAGTATATGTTATGCACAAGGTGTCCAGCGAGAAGAGAATGGATGATGGGGTATCCCAGTGAGATTTCAAACACATAAGCCATATGAGTAACATATAGGCAAGTGTAATGACCACTGCCATCACCGGCAACAAGCATCAGATGAGGCACAAAGTGGCGATAGAGGGGCCTTTTGTTGGATCTCCACGCTTCATGCAAATCCAACCCTTCCAAAAGACCCATATGGAAGCCTTACAAAAGGATGAATGTTATAAAATGAGTTGCAAGAAGCATGGAAAATTATAGAGCGAGTTGCAGGGAGAATAAGAGTATTTTGGAAGTTTATGGTAGGCAATGATATTTTCTAGGATTACATCCTTTCTCAGCAAAAGACCCAGAAAAAGATTAGATTTAGGTAACGAAGAGACGGGAATCGTGGCAGAAATAAGAAAGGTTTTGAAGGAAACTGGTACTTGGTAAGGCTATTTAAATGGAGATTACTAGGAAATCTCACCGTTAGAAGCGAATGGACGCGTATCTTGAGGATGATATACACGAGTATTGAGGCTAATGAATAAAATGCGTAACCATAAAAAATGGAGGCGTTCGTCATCATGTAGTGGATATCTTTTTGCAATTCCAAAGATTATGCGATGGCAATTGAAGCAACTCGACAACCCAACTTTAATGTTGATCTCAACCTGACTGTAAAGAGTTTGAAGACCAAATGTACGTATTCCAGCTTACTCTGAAATGCATAATCTTTGGTAACAATCCATCCTTAAAGGGAACACGTTGCCTCTCAGACGGATAGTTAGGGGCAATTGTGAAACCATGATTTTTCAGGGTCGGAGTAAGGCTGATCCGTATACTGTCACCTAAGAAATCCGATTATGAACTCACGAGCTCTGGGCAAAGCTATATCAAACGAAGTAGGGTGCCTTCGTCACTCTACTCCGGGGCAATACACAGAGTCCAAGTGACTCCCCTGGATAACCATGGTTGTTTTGCGTCGCAAGTAATCACATTCCGAAGAGGATGCAATATCTACTTACTAGATATCCTCTAAGATTCTCCCGGCTTAAAATAAGCATTCTATCCTAAAAAGGTCTCTCTCCCACAGTATAAATACACCCATCTATAGTTCATCTACAGTAACACAATCTATATACTTGAATTCTCTTGCCCAGTGCTTAAGTCTAAAATCATTCACTAACTTGACCATCGGATAGCCTTTGGCCGGCACATACCCCCCAGCCTATGATTTGCTTATGGTTCTTTCACTATTTTGCAGGTTATCCTAGACTACACGGATTTGTACTCAATTGTAGCTTATGGAGGTGTGCATATTTGGTTCCAACAATTAAAAAATAAGGCTTGAAGTTATGTGGTGGAAACAAGCTTAGAAATGTTTATGAGATGCCTAACTAATGATGATGATGATGATGCTAAGCCATGTTGGAACCAAATTCGCGCACCTCCACGAACAGTGGTCGAGTGAAAATCTAAGTAAACCTGAGAAACCTACAAAACAGTAAACAACCGTGAGCAAGCCTAAAACCGCTAATGAGGGGGTTGTGTCGCCCAAAGGCCCTTCAACGGTCAAGTGGGTGAATGATTTTAGGCTCAAGCAGTAGGCAAGAGAATTCAAGTGTTTAGATTGCATTACTAGAGATGAATCATAGGTGTGAGTATTTATACTGTGGGGAGAGAGACCTTTTAAGAGAGAATCCTCAATCTAAGCCGAGAGAAACCTAGAGGATATCTAAAAGTAGATATTGCACCCTTTTAGGAGTTGGGATTGCTTGCAACACACGCCATTCCCTAAGTTGTAGGAACTCCAAGACTTATAGGATCTGATTGTGTCCATATCTTGATCAGATCGCATGTCTAACAGAACAAGCATGGTCATCCAATGCCTTGAAGTAGAGTGATGGTGGCACCGCTACTCCATTTAATATAACTCTGCTCGGAGCTGGTGAGTCCACGACCAGACTTTTGAGGTAACTGTATTCGGATCAGCCTTACTCCGGCCTTGGAAAATCATGGTCCCACAAGCCATACTAGAAAGAAGAGGCTTATGGGGGTATTCAAGCTAACCAAAATGATGTCGAAGATGATGAAATTGTGGGATAAGCTCTCACGCAATTGCAATTGTGTTTTTTTTTTTTTTTTTGTCTAAAAATTTAGTTGTGGAAATGATGTGAGTGATTATAATTTGTTCAATGTCCGTCACAATGGTTATGAGTTAACAAAGGCATGCAAATTGTTTCTTTATCATAAAATACTATATTAAGTTATACGTCTTTTTGCTCCATGGTTTTATTTTTATTTTTATGGTCCAATCTTCTCCATATGTATACTAAGTTATATGATCTATTTATTGTAGAATATTAAATTAAGCATGAAACTTATTTCGAGAATATTCCAATGACACATGTGATCATTGGTAAATAATTGAGTCCAACAAAACCATATGTCTTTAAAACTTTATTCTGACAAAGAAAAAATTTTGTCGAAAAAAAAATACGATCACCTCTGACAACAACTAATCACCCTCAAAATATAAAAGCATTGCCGGAAAATACTAAATCAATTTTGTCAACAAGAGCAAAACCCTGGAAATAACCATTCTATTTCCACTAAGAACTTTATTCGTCATTAATACAACTGGAGCCAAGTCTTCCTGCCAAACAAAAGTGCATTTCCAACGAACCAAGTCGGTAATAAAATTTTGTTTCATGCCATGTTACCGATGACCCATATTTTATGGTCGCAAAATGTGCTTTTTACGATGGCTTTTTGGGGTTCTCGGAAAATCTTTGTCAGTAATGACTACTTTTTTTTTTTTTTTTTTTTTTGTAGCAATATTCCTTTATCCCTTCTCAACCGAAACTTCATCTTCATCGAGTCTAGGCCTCTTTGATGCTCACCAGGACTCTAAACCTAGCCCTATTACGAGATTTATTCATCTTTATCTAATCA
This sequence comes from Pyrus communis, assembly GCF_963583255.1. Lineage (NCBI taxonomy): Eukaryota > Viridiplantae > Streptophyta > Magnoliopsida > Rosales > Rosaceae > Pyrus > Pyrus communis. The sequence continues at coordinate 8,253,258 of NC_084808.1, forward strand.
CATAGGCATTCTGATCCTTGGGACAATTCGTATTTATCCAAGCTATTCTAATATTTGGCAATTTTGATTTGTATAAGACTCGATTGAGCCACCCTATACTTAATCTCTTCACAGTCCTACCTTCACAAGAACTAGGTCGTACTGATCCTATTCGTGATCTAAAAGCCCACTAGCTTGAAGGATACTTACTAGGTCGAGAACCGCGATCCTTGGGGCAACCCATCTTGGATCAAACCGTTATTTCAAGCCCAAACACATGTATATGATCATCCATATGTGTTTGGTTTCGAAATTTCCATAATATGGTGTTACTTGGGTTATAATTAAATCTACTTGTATAGGATAAGGATATGGATCATGTTGTAATTTACTTCAGTTTAAAAAAAAGAAAAAAAAAAGAAAAAAAAAGAAAAGGGTGACATATAAGTGTTCATAGTGGGAAACTCTATGCCTTCTAGAGAATAACTAAACTACCTTTTAATTGACAAACTCCACCTCACAACCAGTATATGTTCCAACGTTGACAATCATAATTTTATATTCTCCTTGGAAGGAACTTAAAAAAATGTTAGCACGCATTTTGGTAAAAGAAAACGATATATGTGTGATGCCAAAATAGAAAATTCCTTCTGAAACACATTCTATATATTTATAGTTTTCTGGTCTTCGGTGGGCAGGGTCTGGTTATTAGTTTCTATCTTGAAAAGGATCCAAGGCAGACCACAATATACTTCAACTTGTCAAACCGTCGGTGACTCGTACGTATAAAAACCAAATTCAAACTTAAGCTAAGGCTAAAAGCCTTTTCTGACCCCTCAAACAGAAAACAGAAGCTAAAATTTTTTAGAAACGAAAAGTTTCTAAAACTATCTTGCAGTTTGGCAAAGCCTAAACATCTTTGTGAGAGATATTTCTCGGTTATCGGAACATGATTTGTTATATCACGTGTCATAATATAAATAAATATAAATTTTTTATTTTTAAGTATCCCTCTATTTATATTATAACACGTGATGTACTAGTTCTTATATATTGAAAAATCCTTCTACTCTTGTAGGCGCCCAACTTTTGTCGCACCAATCCCCAAAAGTAATTATATGATTTATTGATCGAAGTCGAACACAGTTGTTCTAGTCTTCTAGATGCATGGATGGAAGAGGTTTCGCTGATCCATCATATCGATCCCATGCTATAGTTGCATTGCATGGTCCCTCTTCATACAAACATTTAACTAATTCAACCCCTAAATCATGCAGCATTAGACGTTGCTAGACTAACAAACCATATTAAACTATTATTTTTGATAAAATGCAAAATATAAAAAAGTGGTCCTTGGGCTGCTAAGGTTGACAGAGCTGACTAACTATATATAATGAATAATATTGATAACCTAAACAAGATTTATGATGACTTCTGTGCAGGTGTGACAGGTATTCAGCATAAAGTTGATAATATAATAACAAACAATAGTTAGTGAGCGTGAAAACCAATCAAATTCAAATTTCTATTCAACCCAGACGATTAATACGTTTGCTTCCCACGGTGGATTGATGTACTCGAACTCTATGGCTGTTTCATTTTATTAAGGGATCATTTGATAAATATTTCATTTTTTAAGTTATTGAAAATTGAAAACTAAAATCTTATTTCATAATTACTTTCAGTTTTTAGTTTTCATAACAAAAATGAAGTAGTTTTTATTTTGATATCATTTTTTTGAAAAAATAGAAGTAATTGTTAAACAAGATTTTAATTTTTTAGTTTCAAAAAAATGAAACTAGAAATTGCAATGAAATGATTATCATATGATCAGTTAAATCTACAATTCATAAGATGAAAACAAGTATTCTGGAGACATTCAACTTTTGTCTCACATTTTGATACTAAGTAGCTGATGTGATACAGAGATGATATGACAAAAACAGTTTCAGATTTCGTTTTAGTGACATGCACGGTTTCCCAGTCTTCTAGTGTCAGCAGTTGGAACCTAGCTTGCGAATCTTCCTTCCAAGATTGAACTTTCTGAATCCTTTAGCATTGATATATTTTCCTTGCTTCTGGTTCCTTTAGCATTGATATATTTTTCTCCTATCATCGAAGCTTCTACAAAGAAAGAAATAATCTTACTGTTGGACCTTAGGTATTCAAAATTCTGAATTTTATAAGGTATGCATGTAGTGCATGCAACTCGATCAAAAGGAAGATTGACTATTTACCATCACCAACAAACCTCTTAAGAAAGAAATTCCGATTTAGACAAGTAGTCTTTAGGTATTGCATCACATTTTTTAAGGACCATGGGCATCGGGTGTAGACATACTAAGTAGGAATTAATGTTGTTGCCGTGTCCACACAGTTTTAGGACCACATTTGGGTCTTGTTTTTCATTTCCTCTATATCCTTCGATACATTACATCTCATTAATACATTGTTTTATGAAGTCGAAAAAGACGGGAAACTTTCTCAGTTGGTAGTGGGATATTGAGCTCCAACATTGTCGGTTATGTTAGTATATAGGGGGATATTATACTTGCATCGAGGCAATGTACATATTTCTTCTCTTCTAAATAATGTATCTTCATCGTATAGATTTAATTAAAATTGTTAAATTTTTTTTAATCTTTATTTGAAGATCATACCTACAAGAAAAATATTTGAATCGAAGATCGTTTAGTCATTTAAAAGTATGGTTTGATACACCCCGATCGAGATCAGGGCATGCTGGCCGTCACGTGGAAGTGACGTAACCATGTGCACAGTGCGGAAGCTAATAAAATAATAATAAAAATAGTACGAATAAATAAAAACCGGCTTTACACAAAGTAAAAACAAATATGTGCAAGCGTAAGTGTGAACACAAATTTCAGAGCACGAAGACCTAATGCAGTCCGGGAGAAAACGACACAACAAAAGCACACCCGAAGGTAGTCCTACACTGGTGATAGTCTGTCAGATATGCCGGGGAAAACCTCAGGGAAGCCACCAAACATGCTAGCCAACTAGAACCTGGAGGGACGCAAAACAAAAGCGTGAGTGGGCAAAAACAAAGCTTTTCGAAAACCATTTAATAAATAAGTTCTAACCCATCGCCGTAAAACCTGTATACTTCCCAGAAAATATAATATACATATATATCAATCATGCTCAAAAAGTATGCAATGCCAAAACCTCAAAGTAAAATGCAAGTGCTCAGGTAATATCACATCAATGCCATATAATCTGTCAGCCGAAGTCACCTAGCGTGACCTGTACGGCTGAATCTAGAGCTTAAATCTCCATCTCACTAACTAGACCTGCACAAGAGTCGGAACCACCTAAAGTGGTCTGTACGACAAGCCTGGGTGTAATATAAGTACGCTCAAGTGCTACGATCACGTGAAGGCTGGGCGAATAATCGCGGGTCACCTACGAGTCGGAACCACCTAAAGTGGTTTGTACGACAGGATTGTGCACCTAACTTGGATCCAAGATGAGCGTGTGGTGCGGGAGGTAAACATCACGTGAAGGACTGTGCCCAACTCTGGGCGGGAGCACTAACACCGGGGGTGCAGGTTATGAGCTCTCTATGCATCTCAAATCACTACTGAATGTAAACATAAATCATAACTCACCTGGCACTTACTTGTGCGTCCGCAGCACCAAACATATACATATCTATGCAACTAAAAATGCATAAACAAACGGCAACACAATGAATGGCATATAAAGGAATAAACGTTTCATATCACTTTCTGGGAAAAATATAAGTATATAGGTATATACGGAAAACCAAAAGCCCACTCACTGGTATGTGGAAGGGACGTAACCCCCCTGCCTCGAGTGATCACGCTCGTCCTCGGGATAGGTATCACCTATATGCGAAACAACTATAAAAACGTTAATTTTAAAGCACATAACCAACCTTAAGAAATAACTTCTCATACAATGCTCAAATGGGGTGTATGAATACACCAATGTGATCTACTCAACCTCAGGAACATCCCCATATTTTTAGAAAAAAATTTCACTGTCGCACGCACCCCCACGCGCCGGCCACGCGCAGGCACGTGCCTGGCACGCTGACGGCGTCAGTTAACGCCGTCAGGAATATTCCGTTAACTTTAACAGATTCCGTCAACGGCGTTAGGAATATTCCATCCAAACTGACGGAATATTCCGTCGTCTTCTCTGGCGAGGCTCCGGCGCCGTCGCCGGCGTCGGAAAATCGGGAAAATTTCAAATCGTCCTATCTTCTTCGTTTTTCAACCAAATTTCACAAAATTGGTACCAAAATGAAGCTTACAACAAGAGGAACAAAATCATACCACTTTCAAGTGCTAAAATCTACGGAATCTCGCCTGGAAAATACCTCCAACTCCGGCCAACCTCGAAACTCACGATCCCGACGTCCAAAACCTTCAAACGAACCACCCCGAGCCTCCTAAGGACCTCACCAAGCTTCCTACAAGCTTGGAATTCCCAAAAACATAAGAATTTACGTGTGCATGAACAGTGACAAAAATCAGGTATCCCGAGTTCGACGTGAAAACGAAGGTATCCTTACCTAAAATGGGTATGGTTGAACTTCTATGGACCTCACAAGCATGAATATGTACTTTGTTCCTTCGATCTGTGAAGATTACAAGGGTTTTGGGGTATGCCGTACAAATGGAAGTGAAATGGGGAAGGGAAAGGGCACGGGACAGGGAAAGGGTGAAGGAAATGTGTGGGGGAAAGTGTGTGGTGCAAAACCAGCCACACCAAGCTCAAAAACAACCACACAACGAAAATTCATACTAGGGGCAAAATCGTCTTTTCACGCGTACGTTTTAAAATTTTCGGAACGGGCTGTCACATGGTTCATCATGATTCATGAATATGTTTGTTATTAGTACTTACCCCGTCGAACTGTTCTAAATACTTTTGGATGCATAAACCATCTTTAATTCAATTTTTTTTTTTTTTTTTTTTTTTTTTTTTTTTTGTAGGGATGATTTTAAATGAAGATTAGAAATTGAACGATTTCTATTGTAAAATTTATATAGTGAAGATACACTAGCAAAGTGTGGAAGTGCATTCTCCAAATGGGGAAATCCTTCTTAAAACATTTGCTGTCGATTTAGAAATTTATTCTTATGATCAGAACAATTCACAATATGAAACACTTTGTAAATATTTTCTCTATAAATTAATCAAATAAAACTAAAATCTTTTAGCCAGTAAATTATTGCAAATAGATAAATTGTTTGTAGTATGTTTACCAAATAATTTCTTTTCTATAGTCCGATGACCAAACAATCTCACATATTACTTATTTTTTATCAAAATATTCTTTACATTATGTTTATTAGCGCCAAATATCGTGAGTGGGCCTCGAAGGATTTTGCAGAGGAATATCATTCCCAATTTATTGTGAAGCAAAATATTGTTACTCCATTCTTGCATTGCAATATCGCATTTTCACTTGCTAAAGTGGCAAATATTCATCCACAAATGGATAATGTTTATTTTTCTGAATAGTTGTTCAATGCCCGTGCAGAAGATGTAAACATTTCCTTGTAAATTTATTGAAATGATTATCACGAAAAAAAAAAGCAAGAGAGAAATTTTTAATTAATTTGTCAAAGATAATGTTTGTATAGTTATTTATAATAACGAAATCCAAAACCAAACTATGCGTGTCACATAGTTAACAGAACGGGGAACGACCCCTGTATGCGGGTAGGGGTGTTTGGTTCCATCATCGAAGCGGCACAAAGAGCCATTACCACAATCCACATAAAAAGTTAAAACAAAATAATCAGAGAATGTTTGATACTTTACTTGAATCAAACTTTTTAAATTTAAAATTAATTTTTAAGTTTTAGGACTTAAAAACTTGTTTGGTATGACTATTTTTAAAAATTAACTCAAGACTAACTCAAAAATATAGTATATTCTCTAAAAACACAAAAAGTGAGTTTTTAAACTTAAACTCACTCATTTCTTTTCTCTCCCTCCTCCCCTCTCACTCCAAATCTATCTCTCTTTTCTTCTTTCTCTCTCCCCCTTCTCTCTCTTTTTTTTTTCTTTTTACCTTTTTCGTCTCTCCTCCAATCCACTCTCTTCATTCTCTCGGTTTTTTCTCTCACTCCTCTTTCTCTCCATCTTCTCTGATCCTCTCACTTCTTTCTCTTTCCTCCAATCATTTCTTACTTTATTTCCTCCTCTCTCCTCTTTCTCTCTTGACCCCCACTTTTTGGATCTCTTTGTCCAATTTAAGTTGTAAGATTCAAAACTTTTAAATCGCATGCCAAACAATTTTTTAAGTCTTAAAGAAAATTGTTATCAAGAAAAATTCTTAAGAAATATTTTGAGAAATTATAAAAAATTTCAAATACGATACCAAACAAACCCTCAACTTTTATATTGTTTTTGGCATTTCTTTGCTGGTGAGAGGTGAGGATGAGATTTGGATCCCATTTGGATCTTCTTTATTAGGATTTTAAGAATACTCACATTTTATTTATTTATTGTATATTGTGCGATTAGAAATGATTTTAAAATTTTTATTTAAAATTATCTATAAATAATATTTAATAAAAACTAACAGCACTATGTACAATAAATACATAAAATGTGAGAATCTTAAAAGGATCCTAATCCGTGGTAGAATGGAGCATTTGCTTGGGCCTTTGGGGGTCCATCATAGAACTCTCCACTGCCCCCGCATCACAAAAGTGCACAAAATCCTACGCTCCCCCTTCTAGTATTTCCAAGTACGTAACTACTGTTTGTCATTATCTCTCTCTCTTCTGACCTTTTGACTTTTATCACCGTACCTTTCTTGTCCTTTACCCGGAAAAAAAAAAAAAAAAAAAAAAAGTGATCCAGATTGAATGGATTACAGACTTACAGTCGTCAGACAGGAGAGACGATGAACATAGAATAGAAGAAAATGGAAAGAATGCGATCAGAAGTAACAAAGGTTATTAAATAGGATTTTTTTTTTTTTTTTATAAACGTTTATTTTTAACTGCGTGATTTGGAATTTAATTTTAATTTCATTTTATAATTTAAAAGTTATTATTTTACTTAATGAAGTTCAAAATTCGTTTCATTTTAAGTTTTTTACTCTCTCTTCTTCCTGACATTCAAAAGTTGCCTCATAAAACATATGTGAGACTTAACACTCATTATGGCATATATACAATAAATTTAGTTGTAAATTTCTATTATGCATTCACATTCAACAATTAGAAAATATTAAATTTAAAAGAAATTGAAGAAATGAAAAGAATAAAAAAAAAGTTGATTAGCTTGTGTACTCAAATCAAAACTATACAAGAAATTAACAGATTTAAGATACTATGGAGTGAATTTTAAGATTTACATAGACGACTTTTGAGTTTCAGAAAGTAAAATAAGATCAAAATCGAGTTTCAAATGTCAAAGTTAAACAAATTTTTAATTTCAAAGAATAAAGTGACACCCTTTGTATTACAGAAAACAAAGTAATATTAAAATCGAAACTAAAATTAAACCTTTTATAAACTACCCGATACAGCGTTGAAGAGTTTTAGCAATATTTTTAGGTAAGTTGCATTGGGGTTGATGCAGGCTTGCTTTGAAGTCAGCCAGAACAAGTAGAAGAAAAAGAGCCTTGCATTTGATGAAGAGCATGACTTCATGTTCTCAAAATTTTAAATTAAATTTAAGCTAGTCCAGCCAATGTGCCATTTTATAATTTTGCAGGTTAATAGATTTATTGGCTTGTCCAATTTTACCTGTGTCACCATTTATTTCCATCTTTCACATTCAATATTTCCTCTCTCTCTCTCTCTCTCTCTCTCTCTTTCTCGCTAGAAAAAATTTCTATTTGCAATTTCCTCTCTTCCTACTGTAAAAACAAAATTGCGGGTAAGGTACTCCGTTGACTGACAGGCTTAATCAGAAACCCTGTTTATAATCCAACGCAAGCACATGACACCAAGCCCCAACAACTTTCTGGGATTTGGGAGTTTTGGAGTTGGACTGACTTGCAACTTTGCATACCAGATGGGGTTCTTTGGTTAGCTGCTTGAAGCTCAAAGCTGCAATCTTGGTGAGTTCATTTTTCCAAACCCAATCTTCTGTTCTTGAAAAAAAAACAAAAAAACAAAAACAAAAAATGGTGTGGATGTGGAAGCTCCTTGAAATCAAAGAAAATAGGGTGTCTGCATTTCCCACATTCCCACCAAACATTGTTCCTCAGCTTCCTCCTCCACCTCCAAATCTCCAGTCAGATAATTTGAGTTTTGGGAACAAGGTCAGTCCAAGCATACTGCTAATAATCGTAATTTTAGCCATAATTTTCTTTGTTTCTGGCCTGCTCCACCTCCTTGTTAGATTCCTCATGAGGCCTCCTGCCGGAGATTCAGAGGACTTGGAGAGTGTGACAGTTCTTCAAGGCCAACTGCAGCAACTGTTCCACCTCCATGATGCAGGGGTTGACCAGTCCTTCATCGACACCCTCCCTGTCTTCCACTACAAAGCCATCATTGGATTGAAAAACCCTTTTGATTGTGCTGTCTGTTTATGTGAGTTTGAGGGTGAGGATAAGCTCAGGTTGCTGCCCAAATGCAGCCATGCCTTCCACGTGGACTGCATTGACACTTGGCTCTTGTCTCACTCCACTTGCCCTCTCTGTAGAGCTACTTTGCTCCCTGACTTCTCTTCCAACAATGGCTGCTCACCCAGTGTTTTTGTTCTTGAATCTGGGAGTGACAGCTCCAGAGAGATGATCTCTGATAGAGATGGACACAATTCCCATCTGGGATTTCATGGAGACATGGAATTGGGGCTGCCCCGCGCCGATGTGTCGAACAAATCTTGTGAAATTGTGGCGAAAGATGAGGCTAACCCGGCGGTAACGGTGGATTTGGGGGAGAAGGTAGTGCCCGTGAAGCTAGGGAAGTTCAGAAATGTGGACGGGGGTGGTGAGGGGAGTAGTGAAAGCAATGCGGATGCAAGGAGGTGCTTTTCTATGGGATCATTTGCTTATGTGTTGGATGACAAATCTGAACTGCAAGTACCGATTAGAGCATCGATGAAAAAGCAGTCAACCAAGAAGCCTACTCTGCCGTTGGCTCCAGGTCATAGGCAAGCAATGTCAGAATGCGATTGTGAGTCAAGGACAGAATTCAAATTCAGTGGCATTGAAGCAATCGGAAGCCTTGAAACTCAAGGGACTAGTACTAGTGCTAGTATTACTAATGACAGTGGCAGTAAAGGCATTGAGTGGAGCAAGAGGGAGAGCTTCTCGATATCGAAGATTTGGCTTAGGGGGAAGAAGGAGAAGCCAAATGGGGCGTCGGATTCGTCAAGAAGGGCCTTTTCTTTCCGGTTTCCAGTGCATCGGAGTGCGGTGGTTGCAGGGGAGGAAGTGAAGGGCAAGAATGTTGGGAGTGAGAGTGGGAGGACAATCTCAGAGATTGACATAAGGAGGTGGGAAAATGGAGGGAGTGAAATGGGTTGTGATGAGGAGAATGTTAGCTGTAACAGTTTGGATTCACAAGCAAATCCACCATCTTTTACTAGGAGAACGCTCCTCTGGCTTATGGGAAGACAACAGAACAAAGTTGTTCATTCATCACTTGATCCTAGTGTTTAATTAGGTTTTTATTATTTAATTTATTTGATTTTGATTTATCTCTAGATAAATTATAATCTTTGATTGCTTCCTCTCATAGTATATGTAACTGGAGGCACATTCGAACTTAGATGCGGAATAGAGCAATTTTGGCTATTGCCAATGCCTACTACATGCACATATGTATTTTTAAATTAAATATATGAGCAAATTGTTGGTTTCCTTTCATTTAAGTAAGGGCAATTAGCCACAACAATCATATTTTGTTACAGAATGATTAGTGTTTATTATATCGATGTTATATTATTATTTGTAATTGTTATATTATCATTATGTCGTCGATACATGATCAATACATCATGGTTACTGTAAATGATCAATCTCAAAATATGAATAATGTAGCTATTTACCCACTCATAGTAAATGTAAAAATGGAGAATGTTTAATTGTCTTTCAAATTTGGTATAAATTTTGAAAACGTAGGTGCAGAAATACCCAGGCAAAGTCATTGAGTGACTGTGTTACAGGCTGTAGCATTAAAGAGGGTCAATTTTGAAGAGTAAAGGACTTGGGGGTGTGTGGGACGGAGTGGGTAGACATATTAATGGTGATGCAATAAGTTCACGGGAACGGTTGGAGGCCATTGTCTAGTGATATAAGTTGGCACCTAACCCACCCCATTATTGTATGCACTTACGTTCATACGGTGGAGTCTTTCGGTGTGAGCCTCATCAGCCAACAAGGCAACAACGAACCAACGCACAAGAACTAAAAGCCGAAAATCAGCCACTTGGTACTACGATGTAGTGATATTTCTCTTCATTTGTAAGTGAGAAATCTTAAGTTCGATTCTCACAAAAAACGAATTTGAACTATTATTATGGCCAGCCCATTATGAAGTTTAGCGCATCACCCCACCCCTTTAGTGTAGATAGTATCGATTGTTCAATAAAAAACGGAACACATTGGGCAAGTTAACTAACAATCTCTACTGTCATGGGCTCTGCTGCTGCAGTTTCAAAAAAGAGCCCAACATTTGGGAGACATGGCTTGATTAAAGCCGTTTAATTTCCGAAGGCCTGATGAAATTCTGATCCAAAAGTTATTCTTGTGCCATGTGGCACGTTCTGGAGTGTCATATTCAATAACAAGAAAAGTCAAATGGCCAGGATAATTGAATCGTTGAAATTATTAAACAAATGGAAAAATGGAAAAACAATAGGGAAGAAGGGAAAATTTTATATTTTTTTATCTTATAAATATTCAACCATCTTCTTCACTCGCCTTATATTTTTAATTAATTAATTATGCTTGTTGTAACGCTATGTTTGCTTTGTATTTGAAATTAAATAATATGACCTAAATAAGAAGTTTTATTTTCAAAGAGCAAACATACAAAGTTCACACTTAAACATATTTACAAGGTGTTGGGGGACTTTTAGATCGAAGTGAACTTGGGCTTTGTGATGTCCTCTTGCATTCCTTGGTTTGCTTTAGTACCAAGTCACGAATATCTCGAAAGAAGTAGCACGTCTTAGGAAATACGCCGGTTGGATCAATGATTCAAAGTTAGCATGATTAGGCTTGCTCAAGTGAGGCATGGTGTGGAAGCTACAAATTTATTAGCGTAGCATGAGAGAGAAAGGGCTTGCATGGTTGGAAGGTGTTCTAGGTTGGGTAATCTAGGCTTCCTAGGGTAATACAAGGCTTCAAATGGCTGGGATGCTTAGAGGAAGGTTATGGAAAACACCAAGGTTGCATGGTTGATGCTTTCTGAGGTTTGAGGTTGTTTGCATTAAGGGAGTGATTTCCCTCGGTGTAGTAGAATCCTTAATCCTCTTTTAACATTCTCCCCCTTCTCCCTGGGTTGCATTGTCTCCCCTCTCTTTCTGTCTTAGATCCTCTTACTAAGGTTTATGACCTCCCTTTTATAGGTTCCTTTCCAGGCTTCCCAAGGAATCTCTAGTTGTGGCTAAGTTCTCCCCCTTCTTTCTCCTAGCATAGCTGCAACCTTCTTTTATAGTGTGAGACAGCTGAGTACTATTGCGCTTATGAAGATGGCGTTGCGTCTCTTTCCCGAGGTGTTGCTTTCTCGAGTCAACTTCCACAAGCGTTAACTCATCTTTTATCTTTCACGCGTCATATTTCTACGTGAGCTAGGAAGGGAAAGTTAGCCTCTCTCTTCAATAAATGCATGTCTGACTAGATTATCACGTGACCTTAAGGCCTAGGATGTGGTTCCTTCCTACCTAGATTGGTTGGCTTGCTAGGGAAAAAAGGAAATTAGGCTTGTTCTTTCTCAAGCTCACCCATGTGGACTTCAAAGATTATGGGCTTGGATCTTTAGGCCCCCAAACGGCCCAAAGTCTTCCATAATCTTGACTCCTCGTAGGCCCAATAGACTTCTGTAACCCTCTACACCATAATTCACTTGGCAAGCCCCAAGCATGTGATTTGGGCTTATTTTAATGTGAATAGTGGTTAGCGTGATAAAGCTCGGCATGATGAGTATGCATGGATTTTCTTGAGTGTGGCATGGTTTATAGAAATGTCTAGTTTAATTACCATAGCATTGGCATCATTGCAAATGCATCCTTTCTTGATTCTGCACCCTTGCATGTATTTGGACTTAGCTTGAGGCTCATATAACAATTGGGCTTTAAGACTTGACCGGGTTTGCATGTGACATTTTTGGGTCTCAACATTAGCCCCCTTGATTATTTAAGCTATAAGAAAACTTGGACGGGCTAAATAATCAAACCCACGCCCAAGAGAAATTTTGAACATGTGTGCCTAAGTAGGGTGGTTGATTAGGAAAACTTTGTAGTGCCTTTTATCTATTAATAATGAACATTTTGGTTCAAATTCTTTGAAATCATAATTATCTTTCTATGACTTTCATCATTATGTTGGCTTGTGACATCATCTCATTATGGGGTCATATGATCAATTTAGTGACAGCCAACACATCTCAGCCTTATAACTTGTGTTATGGGGGTTAGGGGTGTGTCACACGTACTGGTGATAACGACAGTACCTATGATGCTTCTTATCTTTCCTAGAAAAGGCTGCTTAGAGCTTGGGTGGCTTGATAACTCCATCTTCCAACTTGGTATCAAGGATCGCTTGGAAATCCTCATCACTGAATATTAGCGAGGGATAAGTTACCCTATCTCCATCCATTTCCTTCCTTATTTGTAGGTTGTAGTCGGATTTGTCATCCATGGCTAAGGCTTGATGAGTTTCTTTCTTGTCACTTTTCCCCGATCTCCCTGTGGAAAGTTTGACAAACATGTTGATCTTCCTCACAGCTTCCAAGAGCCTTGAGAACTATATATCGATGTTCTCCAAGTACATCATGTAATTAGTGACAGTGTTGCTAATACAGATATCTACAAGTGCCTCCTCGTCTTTCTCATCATAGCAATCGAGGGCAAGATCCCGAAAACGCTTAAGAAATGTCACAAGGTCTTCCCTGTGCTTTTGGCGTGTGTAGTTTGAAGGAAATTATTTGATCAACCAAGTTAATTAAGCAACATATTGCATGCATTTAACAATTAAATGGCAGAAGCATGCTTGTATGCACTTTAAAACAAAATTTAAACCATGAAATCCAAAGCCTAGTAATGGTGGTGAAACATGACTCAACCCATACCACAAAAAAGTTGAGAAACTTTATACCTTTGAAGTTCCTCTTTGTATGAGTAAAGACTAGTCACCCACGAGAGACCTTCATTCCTCACCTTGAGTTGAACTTCATTGCCATCATCTTTATGTAGTTGCCTCCCTGGATTCTTGGATTTGAATGCTTGAGAGATTCTCCAAAAGTCTCTAAAATAAGAGACCTCTAACTTTCGACACCAAAGATGATTATGGATGAAGATGAGTGACATAGGAGCAAGAAGATTGCTATCCAAATCCCTTATATGTGGCTGGCCTCCTAGAGAGAGAGAGAGAGCAAATGTTCTCTCATCTTTTTTTCAAGGAAAACCTCATGAGGGAAGAAATTATAAAGTTGCTTTTATAGTCATTCCAAATGAGTGGCAAGCTTGTAATAAGTCCACCATCACCATCCCTTTTCTCAGTGGCCGGCCTCCCAATGCTTAGTGTGCTAATTGCTCATTTTGTTTTAGTTGTTACATAACTTAAACTTAATAGGCCTTGAGAACCAAAACCATTTTGGGCCCTGAAACCCAAAACTAACATAAGGTCCAATACCAACCTATCGTACGAATTAATTAATTCTTGCCATATGCAATTAAACTATGTAATTGTCCTTACTTATCTTTGTTATATCCTTGAATCATGACCTTACACAGTGTGCGATCCATTATGTTCCATTTACCGAGGCAATGGATGATTAGAACTCTTACTTTAATGTCTCCCTTTAGTGTCTCCCTTTAGTTATTATACTTCTTTAGGGCTCCCACAAGCCATGAGTGACACTTAGTAGTATGTCATGGTTACCCAAGCTAATCAGAAGAGGTTTAGAGAACCTATTCAGTTGGGATTACAAATGGAATACGATCTTTCTCTAATTCAATACTCTTGATCACATTGTTTGGTTTGATAGTTTATTCATGTCTACTATCAAATGTGATTCTCTTTTCTACATGATTACCTTGAATGGAATTTGGAACAACTTCCTTAATCTCATTCATAAAATAGGCTAGGATTCTTAATCATATCATAAAGTATTCTCCCTCAATAGTTTGAAGGTTAGAGATCTGATAGGAGCATATTTAGGCGACTTACTTTGCTTGTTCTCATGCATTTACGTTGTGTTTCTTTAGTAAAGTAGTCTTTTAAGCTAGTTTTATGTATTTTCAGGATTTAAGGGCAAAGTATGCAAAAGGATGCATTTTGGAGCCTTTTGGAGCAAATTAGAGACTGGAATGGATATCATATGCTTGGAGCCAAGAGGATGGACGAAATTGAAGACTTGAAAGTAGGAAAGTTAAATCCTAAAAGACCTCATGTTTGAGCAACATTGAAGACTCCTATCTATTCTAAGTCACAAAACAAAATATCTTGCTTCATCAAAGTCTTTGCCGTGTATCCCCTTTGTGTTTGCATTCCTTGCCATGCAAGGAAGGGCCTTATCTCCTTATCATAACCACACATTCTTTCATTTCCTTATCATAACCATAACCACTTATCATTCACCACTTATCATTCACCACATATCATTCACCACTTATCATATCATACACTTATCACTTATCACTTATCACAACAACAACCTTGCACATGCACTCCCATTCTTTAATTCAACCACATTCCAATTCAACACATGCAATTACACACACCACTCAACCCTTTTCTATCCCTTGTGCCGTGCATCCTCTCACCAAGAAAGCAAACAAGCCACATGCATTACACCCCACATGTCCCTTTAATCATTCAATCACCCCATTCACACACCTTTTCTCCAACCTTGCCATGCATCACATGCATTTCCAACACATTCTCCCTTACCTTTGACGTGCACATCAACAATTCCAGCATCTTCACATGTTTTCCAGCTTTCCACCTTGCATTTCCAGATTATTCCTTCATCATTGCATCCATTCCTCATGCATTCTTCATCATTGCACCACAAATCACTCATCCCACACTCAATGCCGTGCAATCCCATTACCTTTCCAGCTTCCTTATGCAATTCCAGCATGCATTCACATGCATTTTCAGCACCATTAACACTTTTCCCGTGGCATTCATTCCCCTTTCCAGCTTTCCCTTTCATTTCCAGCTCTAACTCTTCATCATTGCTGCCACCTACATGCATTATTCATTAACCTTTCATCATGTAGCCAGAAAATTAGCAAGAAAACATCAATGCCGTGGGCTTTCAATGCAATTCCAGCATCTTCACATGCAATTCCAGCTTTCACATGCTTTCCTAGCTGTTTGTTCATCATTAATTAGCCACTTGCATGCTTAAACAAACAGCCATTTACACCTTCATTCTCCTATAAAAGCCCTTGCATTCACTCCCCATTGCATCTCATTTTTCATACACAACACACAACATAAAATCCTCCATTCTTGCCGTGCATATCCCTTCATTTTCTGCATAGTTTCTCTTCATTCCAACCACTCCAACCACTCCTTATTCCCCCAAAACTCACCTTAGACCTTGTGCTACAACAACGAGGAAGAGAAGAGTGCCTAAACGTTCATACAATTCAAGTTTGAGTTGTTGGAATGTTTAAGTGTTTCTTTAATTTCAATGTTTAAATTCAATTCTCTTTGGTTTGTAATGGAAGAGAAGAGTGCCTAAACGTTCATACAATTCAAATTTGAGTTGTTGGAATGTTTAGGTATTTCTTTGATTTCAAAGTTATGAGGAACTAAACCCCCCTTTAGCTAGGGGGTGATTCAAAATACATGTTTATACTTGCAATATGAATTGATTACTTTCGTTGGAATTTCATAAGTTGTGGATTCAATTCGTTTAACCGTTTGATTGATAACTTATTTATGTATGTTTATTGAGAGTGTACGCTTAATTTTCATGCATGAATATGACGCTAGAATATAAGTGAGTTTCACCTAATAGTTACGAACTTATATTCACAAGTAGTGGAGGTTGCTTATAAACAATCGCGTTAAACGAATTCTTGGCATAAGTTTCATGCGTATTCCATAGTAACGACTGCTTCGTCAACACTTATAATTTTCATTGAACTTAATGATCTTGGTTGAATGTCTCTATCATGCGTATTCCATAGTTAGGGACTTTGATTAAGAATAATTTGGTTGTAATGCGTATTCCATTCAATCCAATGAATCTAGGGAAATCTGAAAGTTAATTTAAGCGGACCTAATTAACTTGGAGCATTGAGTTTCATAATTTATCGAAAGACCAACTGAGAATCAATCTTGTATGCAAGTGTAACATGTGTGGAGAAGAACCCCTTAGCTATTCCATCATCCATATTTTCATCACATTCATATTTACGTTTATTCGTTTTACAATTTGCTTAGTTTATTAACTTGTTTTGTTATTTCAATTTTCGTCAAATCAAACTCCCCCCCCTTATTTTGTTAAGTCTTAATCATTTGATTTGTCTTATTTTATGTTTTTAAGTATTTGGAGTCTTTTGAACTTGTTTTGAGTCTTTTAGTTTGTCTTAGTGTTTTAAAAGTTAGTTTTATTTATTTGAGTCAAGTGTTTAGCATCCCTAGTTAATCCCCGGTTAGAACGATCCCTACTTACATCATTACTACAATTGTCACAAATAGGGTTTAGTTTGTGTGCGTATAATTATCGCATCAAATTTTGGCGCCGTTGCCGGGGATTGGCAAATTTGCTAATCCCTTATCTTGAGTCTTGTTTAAATCGTTTAGTTTCTGTTTTGTTTTAATTTTTTTTTTTTTTTTTTTTTTTTTTTTTTTTTTTTTTTTTTTTTTTGCACCATGTGTATGTGTTTTGTATTTTTATTTTTGCCAAGTCTATTAAGTTGATTACTTATCTTGTTTACTCTTGTGTGTAGGTACTAGTTTATGACCCGTAGCTCACAACCTGTTCGTGAGCATATCTCCGACTTTGACGGTGATTTCGAGAGAACTTTGAGAAGGAAAAAGAAATCACAAGCATCTAATCCTCCTAGTCCCGAACCTGAATTTAAAGAAGAAGTACCAACCATGGCAGTGGACAATCGGACCATCAAGGAGCTCTCTGCCTCAGGTATGGGCAATGCCGCTCCGTTATGCATACAATACCCTACGGCAGCTGAAGGTAAGACAGAAGAATTTGAACTTAAGTCTAGTTTATTACATCATATTCCTAAATTCCATGGGTTGTCCATGGAAGATCCTAACAAACATCTTAAGGAATTTGAGGTAGTTTGCTCATGTATGACACCCATCAACGTTGATGGGAGTATTTTGAAGATGAAGGCCTTTCCATTCTCACTTATGGACAAGGCCAAAGATTGGTTGTTTGAATTGTCTCCTGGAACTGTCAATTCTTGGGAAAGTATGAAACGTGCATTCTTAGAGAAATTATTTCCCACTGCAAAGATCATTCTCTTGAGGAAACGAATTAGTGGCATTCAACAAAATCAAGGTGAGTCGTTTCCATCTTATTATGAACGTTTTAAATCACTTGTTGCTTCATGTCCACAGCACCAAATGAAGGAGGAGCTGCTCATTCAATATTTCTACGAGGGACTCCTTCCCATGGAACGTCAAATGCTAGATGCTTCGGCGGGTGGTGCATTAGTGGACAAGACTCTAATGGATGCCAAAGCTCTAATTGCCAACCGAGCACACAACGCTCAACAATATGAAGGTGTTGGACAAAGAGAGGGGCCACGACAACAAAGTGTGAATGAGGTAAGTACAATTTCTGATATTCAGTCACAATTGGCTAATCTTACTTCTCTCGTGTCTCAGGTTGTCAAGGGGTCAAAACCACAAGAAAACCAAGTGTGTGGCGTGTGTTCAATGCAAGGGCATCCATCGGAGACGTGCCCTCAGTTAATAGAGAATGGAGGTTGGGAATCTGCCAATGCCGTGGGTTTTGGGAACCAAAATCAACCACGCCATGATCCATACTCTAATACCTACAATCCGGGGTGGAGGGACCATCCAAATTTCAAATGGCGGGATCCTCAACAACCCCAACAACAAGGAGGATTTAGGCAGCAACCACTGGGCTTTTATACAAAGCCATTCATCCCCAATCAAAACCAAGTGCAATCTGCCCCAACAACCTCAGGTATGTCTTTGGATAATGATCAAGTTGTTAAGTTACTTACTACTTTAACGCAGGAAGTACAAACTCAAAATAAGGAGAGACAAATCCAAGACAAACGGGTGGATAATTTGGAGAAGCAAATGGGTCAAATTGCCGAGTTTATGGGGCAAATTAGAGAACAAGGCACATTGCCTAGTTCAACCGTTATGAACCCGAAGGGAGGATTTGAAACCGCTAAGGCCATCATGTTGAGAAGTGGTAAACAGGTTGGAACGGACTCAAGTACATCCAAATCAAGTCAAGATGAGGAGGACAAGTTGCTGCAAGAAGAAGCACGGGGAGCAAAGCCCACGGCCAAGGATGACCAAACCTTGCCGAATTCATCTAGTCCTCCTAAACGGTTCCAAACCACCAAGGAAAGTCCTAATTCAACTTTTTCTAGTTCTATTCCACTAAATGTGCCCTTTCCTGGCAGGTTTAGGCAATCAAAGAAGGAAGAAGCTGAGAAGGACATTCTAGAGACCTTTCGGAAAGTTCAAGTCAATATCCCGCTCCTTGATGCGATTAAGCAAGTCCCGAGGTATGCTAAGTTTTTAAAAGAA
The DNA here is from genome assembly GCF_963583255.1 of Pyrus communis. Taxonomy (NCBI): domain Eukaryota; kingdom Viridiplantae; phylum Streptophyta; class Magnoliopsida; order Rosales; family Rosaceae; genus Pyrus; species Pyrus communis. The sequence goes on from NC_084808.1 coordinate 8,272,156, forward strand.
CTTTGTACAACAAGGAGAAGGATTTCAAACAAAGAGGTGGTTCAAGTAAGTGAAAATGTCTCTGCTGTGTTACAAAGGAAATTACTCCCTAAATGCAAAGATCCGGGTAGTTTTACAATTCCGTGCGTTATGGGTAACACTAAGTTTGAACAATGCATGTTAGACTTAGGGGCTTCGATTAATGTTATGCCATACTCTATTTATGCATCTATGAACTTAGGTGAGCTTAAAAATGATGGTGTGATAATTCAATTAGCCGATCGTTCTAATGCATATCCAAAGGGTGTTTTGGAAGATGTTTTGGTACAGGTTGGTAACTTGATTTTTCCAGCGGATTTCTACGTGCTTGACATGGAGGATTCACCCCATTCCACCCCATTGCCGATTCTATTAGGGAGGCCCTTCATGAAAACAGCCCGCACCAAGATAGATGTGTTTAAAGAAACTTTAACGATGGAATTTGATGGGGAAGTCATTGATTTCAATCTTTCTGAAAGTATTAAATTTCCTAAGGACGATCATTCTTGCTTTTCTATTGATATAATTGATGATTTGGCGCAGGATTTTCTCGATTGTTTGGAGAGGGATACACTGGAAACAACAATTTCACAAGGAATTGGGCAAAAATTTGGTTTTGCCGTGCCTAGAAGTATGGAGGAGGCCGAGATAGTGGCTGCCCTTGAGTCACTACCTCAACACCATGGTAAGCCTTCTAACCCAATTTCAATTTCAGTTTCCACTAATAAGTTGTTACCCTCAGTGATTCAGGCACCCGTACTTGAGCTTAAACCGTTGCCCGATCATTTAAAGTACGTCTATCTGGGAGACAACGAGACATTGCCCGTCATTGTCTCCTCATCACTCACCGCCATAGAGGAGGAGAAGTTGATCCGAGTGTTGAAAGAGCACAAGACGGCCATTGGGTGGACTTTGGCCGATATTAGGGGAATTAGCCCGACTACGTGCATGCATCGCATACTTCTAGAGGAGGGGGCTAAACCAACTCGAGAGGCTCAGCGCCGTCTCAACCCTCCAATGATGGAAGTTGTGAAAAAGGAGATTATCAAACTTCTTGATTGTGGAGTGATTTATCCGATCTCTGATAGTCGTTGGGTGTCACCGGTGCAATGTGTTCCAAAGAAGTCCGGAGTGACAGTGGTGAAGAATGCCGAGAATGAGCTTGTGCCAACCCGTATCCAAACAGGTTGGCGAGTGTGCATTGATTATAGGAAGCTCAACGCCACCACAAGGAAGGATCACTTCCCTTTGCCGTTCATTGATCAAATGCTTGAAAGGTTAGCCGGTCATTCTTTTTATTGTTTCCTTGATGGTTATTCTGGATATAATCAGATTGTCATAGCGCCGGATGACCAAGAAAAGACAACTTTCACGTGCCCCTTTGGTACTTTTGCTTATCGTCGCATGCCTTTTGGTTTATGCAATGCTCCGGCCACGTTTCAAAGGTGTATGGTAAGTATCTTTTCAGATTTTGTGGAAAAGATTATTGAGGTATTTATGGATGATTTCAGTGTGTTTGGTGATTCATTTGATGGTTGTTTGGAAAATCTCACAATAATTTTGAAACGATGTGTAGAAACTAACCTTGTGCTTAATTGGGAAAAATGTCACTTTATGGTTAGACAAGGCATAGTTCTAGGGCATATTGTTTCTGAAAGAGGAATTGAAGTGGATAAATCCAAAATAGATCTTGTGCGCTACTTACCCTCTCCTACTTCGGTTCGAGAGGTTCGTTCGTTTCTTGGTCATGCAGGATTTTATAGGCGATTTATCAAGGACTTCTCCAAGATCTCAAACCCTCTTTGCCGTCTCCTCCAGAAAGATGTGGCATTTGACTTCAACGAGGAGTGTGAGAAGGCGTTCAATCACCTCAAAGAAATGCTAACTTCAGCCCCTATCATAATTCCACCGGATTGGAGCCTTCCTTTTGAGCTTATGTGCGATGCTTCCGATTATGCATTAGGAGCTGTTTTAGGGCAAAGGAAGGAAAAGAGGCCGCATGTTATCTATTATGCCTCTCGGACTTTAAATGATGCACAATTGAATTATTCTACCACTGAAAAAGAACTTCTTGCTGTTGTATTTGCTTTAGATAAATTCCGTTCTTATTTGCTTGGTACTAAAGTTATTATTTATACTGACCATGCAGCATTGAAGTATTTGTTCACCAAGAAGGAGGCTAAACCACGACTCATTCGTTGGATGCTTATTCTCCAAGAATTTGATATCGAAATCCGGGACAAGAAGGGAAGTGAGAACGTGGTGGCTGACCACTTGAGCCGTATGGTGCATGAGGAGGATGCCGTGCCTATCATAGAGACATTCCCAGATGAGCAACTGATGTCCATCAAGGTAAGTGAACCGTGGTATGCTGATTTGGTAAATTATTTGGTGTCTAAACAGGTTCCTAGTGAATTACTTAAACACCAATGTGATAAATTGAAGAAAGAGGCATGATTTTATGTGTGGGATGACCCGTATTTATGGAAATATTGCCCTGACCAAGTTATACGTAGGTGTGTGCACGATTCTGAGTTTAATGCTATTCTAACCTTTTGTCACACTTATGCTTGTGGGGGACACTTTGGTACTCAAAGAACAGCACTTAAGGTGTTAGAATGTGGTTTCTATTGGCCTACCATCTTTAGGGATGCTAGAACATTTTGCATGTCTTGTGATAGATGCCAAAGAACGAGCAATATTGGTCCTAAACAACAAATGCCGCAAACCCCCATTTTTAGTGTTGAAATCTTTGATGTTTGGGGTATTGATTTTATGGGTCCCTTTCCTTCATCACATGGGTTTCTTTATATATTGCTTGCTGTGGACTATGTGTCGAAATGGATGGAAGCAAAAGCCACCCGAACTAATGATTCTCGAGTGGTTGCAGATTTTGTGAAAACTAACATTTTTGCAAGGTTTGGAATGCCACGAGTGCTAATCAGTGATGGAGGTTCCCATTTTTGCAATCGAACCATCGAGGCGTTGCTCAAGAAATACAATGTCATGCATAAGGTGGCCACACCTTATCATCCTCAAACGAGCGGGCAAGCCGAGGTTTCGAATAGGGAAATCAAGCAGATTCTTGAGAAGACCGTGGGGTCTACAAGGAAGGATTGGAGTTTGCGCTTAAACGATGCATTGTGGGCGTATCGCACTGCCTACAAAACCCTCATTGGGATGTCACCTTTTCGGCTCATCTATGGGAAGCCATGCCATCTGCCCGTCGAATTAGAGCATCGTGCACATTGGGCCGTCAAAACGTTCAATATGGACCTTGATGCCGCAGGTTTACATAGGAAGCTTCAATTGTGTGAGCTTGATGAAATCCGAAATGAAGCATATGAGAATGCCCGGATTTACAAGGAGAAAACGAAGGCATTCCATGACAAGATGATTCGTGCCAAGACGTTCTCTATTGGGCAGAAAGTATTGTTGTTCAATTCTCGCCTTCGGTTGTTTCCGGGTAAGTTGCGTTCCAAATGGGTTGGTCCTTTTATTGTCACTAATATTTTCCCTCATGGTGCAGTACAAATCAAAAGTTCAAGGACGCAGCAAGAATTCAAAGTGAATGGGCATCGATTGAAACCCTATTACGAGACGTTTGAGGAGCATGTCGTGGAGGAGGTACCCCTCCATGCCGTGGAACCTAGTCAAGCTTAAACGGAGGTACCGTCCGGCTGCAAGACGTAAAAGAAAGCGCTACTTGGGAGGCAACCCATGCATTCAACAAAGGAAGACTTAGAAAGCACTCCAATTCCAGATTCCTAAAACTCTTCTCTTTGTTGCTTTTTTTTTTCTCGTTTCTGCCATGTTAGGTTGTTTAGTTGTTATTTTGTTTGTTTGTTTGTTAATTGTGTGAGAATATGATTGGAACATTGAGAAAATGTTTGATTTATTGATAAGCACTGCTAAACAAAGAAAGATGGTGCCTTCACAAAGGGCGTTTACTTGAAGCCCCACTACTTGGGAAAACTACAGAAGCAGGAAGCACTAAAGAAGAGGCCTCAACACTTGGTAGAACGCTGGATGAGCCAGGAAAAATGTGCCTCTGGAAGAAAGCCGCAAGCCGTTGACGGTCACTTTGACGGTCACTTTGCATTCGACCATTGGATTCTTACAGCTCATCTAGCTTCCTCTTCATGCCCGCCGAATAGTTATTTGCAAGCACATGCAAACTTCTATTCTCGTACTTCAGCTGCTTGATCTCTTGCTTGAGACTTTCCACCTCCGCCATCAAGGATTCCACTTGGCGAGAGCGAGCAAGTAGGCGTTGGCCCATGTTCGACACAGAGCCTGCACATTGAACACTGAGAGCGAGGGACTCTTGAACGGCCAACTCATCAGACCGTCCTGAAAGCAGCCTACTATCCTTAGGAGTGAGGAGGTTCCTCACTACTATCGTAGCTGTTGTTGCATCCGTCATCATGGAGTCTTCACCTGTAAGAGGACCGTTAGAAGATAAAAAAGAAGGACGCCATACATTACCTTGACGGGGCGCAACCGGATCGCTGCTGAGACTCAAATCTAAGCTAAGGTTCGATGGGTTAGTCATTTTTCAAAGGTGTTCAAAGAGAAGGGATGAAGTAAAATTTCAAAGGGTCGGAGACGATTTTCAAGAATAGGCAAATCTTCAGAGTGTGAATGTTGGGGTGATCAATACCGCTATAAAAAGCCAAGGCGACGCGTCCACCGATTCAAAAAGCCGGAATTTCCGGCGTAAGTTAGGCGACGCTTTCTCGGCTTTTCAGAAGGCGTATTCAACTTTGTCAAAAGATTTCTTCTTTTCAGAAAACACGTGGAGGCCATCATCGCAACTACACATCTTTAGCCGACAAGCGCAAAGTCTGGCGACGCTTTCTCTGCTTTTCAGAAAACGCGTGCAGCTTTGTCAAAAGGAGCCGCATCCGCACTAGTACGTGTCGTTCAGAAAGCAAAGAGGCGCCTGCTATTTCAAAAAGCCAGATTTGCGGGATCAAAACGTCTGTCGACAAGGGTAAAAGAACAGTACCACCACTTGCTATTATCTCTATATATGTCGACCTTCATCTTTTATGGCAAGGCAGACTTGAAGAAAATGCCCAACTCTCCCTCACCTCTGAGGGCGCACTCCCAGCAAAGCCTTTTGAAATACTCAAGTTTTTCTTCTTCCCCAAAGATGATACCAGATGCCTGGAGTACAGATGACCCAGGAGGAAACGCTAGATTGAAGTGTGCTGATTCATTCACCGCTTCTTCAAAAGCAAAGGTATCTCATATCATCAAGGTCAAAAGCAAAAGTATCTCATATCATGCTCTTTCCCTGTCTTTTTCTTTGTCCTTGTTCTTACTTGCATGGCAAAGTAAAAGAAGCAATCAGCCGGCACTTGGAGTCAGTCTTCCGATGAGGAGCCAACTGCCTGGGATCTATTCCTGATTGCTTACCTAGCATTGCTCTCGAGTAGTCATCTTCAACGGTTGATACACTTCCAGAGAAGGGACCACTTCTGCAAAGGGGAGCGAGTAAGGCAAGTGAAAATGATACATTGAAGCATGTGGAGACAAGCAACAACTGCATATGCTAAGTATCATTTAACCCTCTTCAATACGAATTGGAGAGATTGAACAAAGAAACAGACAAAAAGAGTAAGCTCAGACTTTCGGGGGAGACCAAAAGAATCCTGCTGCCCAGTTCAAGAGTAGCACAAAGGAAAATCAACGATGGGCGGAAACCAGTTCAAGAGTAAGCCTGTGGAATCACAAAGATCAAAGCCTCAATGCAATCACCAAGGAGAAGAGGGAATTTACACTCCATAACCAGATTTGCGTCCCTAAACTCTTCTCTTTGTTAATTACATTTTGCCATGTTTAGTATGTTTAGTTGCTTTTTGTGTGTTTACTTATGTTTTGTGTGAATCTATGCTTGAAACATTGAGGACAATGTTTGATTTAAGTGTGGGGGGGGGGGGGGTAACTAAGTATATTTAATGCAAATTCGTGGGATTTTATCACCCATAACTTCAAAGGTTGTTCCTTGCTGTTTTAAGGTGTTTTTAAATTGTTTTAGAGTGTTTTAGTGTGTTTTGTTTTATAACTCCGAAAATCACATAAAAATTTGAAAAAAATGTTTTGAAAAGCCTAAAAAGAGTGTTTTGAGTCGTTTTTGTGTGTTTGTGTCTTAGGGTACCTTCCAACACAATGATAAGGATTTGGTTTGTAATTGCATGACGGTTAAAAAGAGTTATAAACATAGAGAAAAGTTTGATTTACTCTTGGTATATGCTTGGTTATGGTTATAATGTATGACTTCACATGCAATCATAAAAGAAAAATTCGTTTTTGTAACATGCTTGAAGGAAGGAACTCAAACAAACGCTACAACCCTGTGAGACTCGAGCCATTACCTTCTTTGGAGAGTTATTTTCTGTGATTCTTTGTTTTCTAAAGTTGTTGCATAATCTCATTATTCCTTGCTTGGTTGCTACTTAGAATGCAATTGTATCATGATAGAACTAAATGCTAGAACTTATATCCGTTTCATTCAAAGCATGACATTGATTTGCATAACATATATCAAGATGAAGTTGTGTAGTTGCCACCATAACCAAATAGCCTTACTTCCCATATTTCGTATTTGTTGTAAGTTTTAACCCCGTTGAGCCTCGTTTAGCCTTTATTCTTTGTTAACCCACATCACCCCTTACCTAGCCTAGTTTAGGACAATCCACACCCTTGTTCTTAAATGATAGTGAGCATGACTTAAATGAATTCCTTTTGAGTTACATTATGAAAGAAAATGAGTGTGGGGGAGATAATGTTTTGTTCTTAAGTGTTATATGTATGTTTTGAGAGTCAAAAGAAAAGAAAAAAAGAAATTGTGAAAAACATATGAAAAAGAAAAACAGAAAAGAAAGAAAGGAAAAAGAGCTTGTTCCCCCTTGTTGTTCAAAAAAAAAAAGATTGAGTTTTCATTCAAAAGTGAATTCTACGTTAATTCAAATGCTTTGCTCGCTATTTCTTTAAGAACCTTTGTTTTCCATATCCCTTCTTTGTTAGCCAAACACCTTTAGCCCCGTTTCAACCCTTATGCTTCTATCTTGATCGTTATGTGTTCAATAATGTGGAGTTTGGATTTGATATGAGCTTATGAAATCACTGGTTCTCATTCTAAGTAGTAGCATTCCATTCATGAGATCATATTCATGTCATTATCGTAAATCCAGAAAATGCTTTCTTTGTTATAACATATGTGAGATACTAGTCTTTCATGTTTACATCAATCTCTCACATATAACTAGTGTAGGGTGTGTAGTCAGAAAATCTGTGTGAAAATAGAGTGCTATCTAGTAAGGAATTGAGTAAATTCTCTAAAACATGTTACTACATTTGAAATGTGTTTTAATTGCTTAATTGTGAACTAGTATGTGGTGACTATGATTAAGAATGTACTTAAGTGTAAAGATGGCTAAAATCTGTGAGAATAATGATTTTTAACTTGTCATGTGCATTGGAAATCCGTGAGACGATTGTTGGAAGGTGTAGGTTGTGTTTTGTTCGTTTTGTCTAGTTTCGTGTTCTTTTGTTGTTTTGTTTTGCTCGAGGACTAGCAAAAGCTAAGTGTGGGGGAATTTGATAGGAGCATATTTAGGCGACTTACTTTGCTTGTTCTCATGCATTTACGTTGTGTTTCTTTAGTAAAGTAGTCTTTTAAGCTAGTTTTATGTATTTTCAGGATTTAAGGGCAAAGTATGCAAAATGATGCATTTTGGAGCCTTTTGAAACAAATTAGAGATTGAAATGGATATCATATGCTTGGAGCCAAGAGGATGGACGAAATTGAAGACTTGAAAGTAGGAAAGTTAAATCCTAAAAGACCTCATGTTTGAGCAACATTGAAGACTCCTATCTATTCTAAGTCACAAAACAAAATATCTTGCTTCATCAAAGTCTTTGCCGTGTATCCCCTTTGTGTTTGCATTCCTTGCCATGCAAGGAAGGGCCTTATCTCCTTATCATAACCACACATTCTTTCATCTCCTTATCATAACCATAACCACTTATCATTCACCACTTATCATTCACCACATATCATTCACCACTTATCATATCATACACTTATCACTTATCACTTATCACAACAACAACCTTGCACATGCATTCCCATTCTTTAATTCAACCACATTCCAATTCAACACATGCAATTACACACACCACTCAACCCTTTTCTATCCCTTGTGCCGTGCATCCTCTCACCAAGAAAGCAAACAAGCCACATGCATTACACCCCACATGTCCCTTTAATCATTCAATCACCCCATTCACACACCTTTTCTCCAACCTTGCCATGCATCACATGCATTTCCAACACATTCTCCCTTACCTTTGCCGTGCACATCAACAATTCCAGCATCTTCACATGCTTTCCAGCTTTCCACCTTGCATTTCCAGATTATTCCTTCATCATTGCATCCATTCCTCATGCATTCTTCATCATTGCACCACAAATCACTCATCCCACACTCAATGCCGTGCAATCCCATTACCTTTCCAGCTTCCTTATGCAATTCCAGCATGCATTCACATGCATTTTTAGCACCATTAACACCTTTCCCGTGGCATTCATTCCCCTTTCCAGCTTTCCCTTTCATTTCCAGCTCTAACTCTTCATCATTGCTGCCACCTACATGCATTATTCATTAACCTTTCATCATGTAGCCAGAAAATTAGCAAGAAAACATCAATGTCGTGGGCTTTCAATGCAATTCCAGCATCTTCACATGCAATTCCAGCTTTCACATGCTTTCCTAGCTGTTTGTTCATCATTAATTAGCCACTTGCATGCTTAAACAAACAGCCATTTACACCTTCATTCTCCTATAAAAGCCCTTGCATTCACTCCCCATTGCATCTCATTTTTCATACACAACACACAACATAAAATCCTCCATTCTTGCCGTGCATATCCCTTCATTTTCTGCATAGTTTCTCTTCATTCCAACCACTCCAACCACTCCTCATTCCCCCAAAACTCACCTTAGACCTTGTGCTACAACAACGAGGAAGAGAAGAGTGCCTAAACGTTCATACAATTCAAGTTTGAGTTGTTGGAATGTTAAGGTGTTTCTTTAATTTCAATGTTTAAATTCAATTCTCTTTGGTTTGTAATGGAAGAGAAGAGTGCCTAAACGTTCATACAATTCAAATTTGAGTTGTTGGAATGTTTAGGTGTTTCTTTGATTTCAAAGTTATGAGGAACTAAACCCCCCTTTAGCTAGGGGGTGATTCAAAATACATGTTTATACTTGCAATATGAATTGATTACTTTCGTTGGAATTTCATAAGTTGTGGATTCAATTCGTTTAACCGTTTGATTGATAACTTATTTATGTATGTTTATTGAGAGTGTACGCTTAATTTTCATGCATGAATATGACGTTAGAATATAAGTGAGTTTCACCTAATAGTTACGAACTTATATTCACAAGTAGTGGAGGTTGCTTATAAACAATCGCGTTAAACGAATTCTTGGCATAAGTTTCATGCGTATTCCATAGTAACGACTGCTTCGTCAACACTTATAATTTTCATTGAACTTAATGATCTTGGTTGAATGTCTCTATCATGCGTATTCCATAGTTAGGGACTTTGATTAAGAATAATTTGGTTGTAATGCGTATTCCATTCAATCCAATGAATCTAGGGAAATCTGAAAGTTAATTTAAGCGGACCTAATTAACTTGGAGCATTGAGTTTCATAATTTATCGAAAGACCAACTGAGAATCAATCTTGTATGCAGTGTAACATGTGTGGAGAAGAACCCCTTGGCTATTCCATCATCCATATTTTCATCACATTCATATTTACGTTTATTCGTTTTACAATTTGCTTAGTTTATTAACTTGTTTTGTTATTTCAATTTTCGTCAAATCAAACTCCTCCCCCCTTATTTTGTTAAGTCTTAATCATTTGATTTGTCTTATTTTATGTTTTTAAGTATTTGGAGTCTTTTGAACTTGTTTTGAGTCTTTTAGTTTGTCTTAGTGTTTTAAAAGTTAGTTTTATTTATTTGAGTCAAGTGTTTAGCATCCCTAGTTAATCCCCGGTTAGAACGATCCCTACTTACATCATTACTACAATTGTCACAAATAGGGTTTAGTTTGTGTGTGTATGATTATCGCATCAAGATCCCTTATTGCACATTCACATGCCCCCATGATTAAGTAGCTTAGCCCCAAATATGTCGTGGGCATCCTCAAATGGAATACCTTTAGTGTAGTCAAAGACTAAGGACCTAACCACAAGATAACTATGATGTCTCATGGTCAAATGACTACTTTGCATTATCCCAACCATGAGTTCTTATGTGCATGAGTATGAGAACTCCTCATTGATAGCATTCAATGGACTCATTCTCTACTAAGCACCTATACTTGTCTCGGTGTTAATCACACCAATGACTCCAGACCAGCCACTCTCCTGGGATAGAGACGTAGCATGTACTGATCTAAGCGAATTTTCAATTCCTAATTGGCAATCCTATGGTCAGGAACATTTAGAATATGTATATAAAATAGAATTGTCTCATGAATCTAACTTCTTTAGATCACATTTTCCTAATCACATATTCCTTGAACTTATCATTTAAGCATATAATATTTAATGAGACGGCTTTAAACAATAATCTTTGCCCTTGTATTAAACTAGTTTAGTTTAACATGTGAAATGTCTGTAAAATATCATTTTATGATTGGCTTTAGGGCATATTCCCAAAACTCTCCCACTTAAACTACAACCATTCAACTGTGTGATGAATGATCATACCTCTTTTGAAGTCATTTAAAAAATAACCTAGTAGTTGGCCTAGACAATGGATATCTACATGTTATCCATAGAAACAACTTTGAGATTAACAACGTCGCCATTATACATGATTCTTAATCATTTGGTTTAGTCTCGCAATAGTGTTCGGATCTTGATGAGATCTTGATTCCCTAGCTTGAGCTATCGCCCCATTAGGGTCATAGTGGGGTGCATTAGTGACATTTTCTAGTTGGAACCAAATGAAGAGTTCACAAATGAACTTTCCCATCCAAACAACATTGTTGTAAGCTTCTATATCTGACTATAGTTTTCATGTTTCAATTGAAAAACCATAGCATCTTCAAGTAATTGGAGAACTTGAAGATTTGATCTATAGATGACACATTGCCATCTTCTCCACTAAATGCTGGGAATGCAGGCATCTAGAAGTTAAGGGGAAAAGGGTTCTGCTCATCAATATATTTAGGGTAGGACTTCTGATATGTGATTCTTAACAGCGGGCAAGCTTGGGATTGAGTATCCTGGACCACCATTCTTCTTAGCTGAGTTAACTCATCTCTGAGTTGTTGGCTAGCTGCATTGTTGTGTGGGGTATAAGGAGGCCCCCACTTCAGGTTTCTCTCATTGCCTAAGAAAGTTTCTTTCTTTGGCTCCATTTGTCTCCACTTGACTTCCTCTCCCTTATTAACCATCAGCGCTAGCCTATGAGGAGGTGGTTTGCCCGCAACTGTAGACACACTCTTCCCACTAGACTCTCTAGCTTGTTGATTCATCATATACTTCCTCTTATCTTGCCCGACCTGCCCTTTACTATCTAATGGTAATAATATAGGGTCGGGCAAATTTGTTTCCAAAATCTCTTCTAATATTAGTTGACTAACTCCAGGCCCTACTTTCTCCTTTCCTTTTTCCTTCGTTTCCTCGAGTAAAGGAAATAGGGGAATAGCTGGTGTGCTTGCCTCCCTCATCATTTCTCTAGCATAACCATATCTTGGGGTAGAGTACTTCAGATCTAGTCTTCTCTGCAAACTTCCTGTTAAAGAACAAAGTTTGCTCACCTCTTATCTGGTCTCCAGAGAAATCATCTCCATACTTTTCAACACTTGCACCATGGTGGCTTGCAAGTCTTCATTGATCACCTTTCCTCCTGACTTCTCAAATGAAGTCGGGAAAGGAAATCTTCTGGATGATCTTCCCAAATGGTGGCTTGCAAGTCTTCATTGGTCCTCGTAGGGAAGGGAAATCTTCTGGATGATCTATCATGTCTGATCTTTGTAGACACTGGGGGTGGCCTGTACTCTATATTCCACCTGAAGGTTCGCTCCTTCCTTTTCCTTCTTGGCATACAAGACTAACTAGATCCCACCAGGCATGCCAAAACTATGTTCGAAGGCAAAGGTGGATGACCCCTCGCACAGCTCCCCAAGGGTGAATAACACTTTTGTTGAATGTTGGTCGTCGGGCTCTTGCTACTTGGTGTAGTGTAAGATGGGTTTGAAGTTAATTTGAAAGATGCATTTGTGGGGCCTTAGGTATATGCCTTGAGATTCACAATCAAAACTACCAAGAAGCTAGGTGTGTTACTGCTGTCTCAGTATAGCAAATGTAGAACAAGTGTGTTTTAAGTTGATTACTTGTGCCCCAAATGGCATCGCTTGCTGCTGCTATCATCACTCTATTTTTGTATCCGTTGCACGAGGATGCTGCACGTCCACCAAACAATACATGCATAATTAAAGGCATGCATATCTGTTGCCAGTTTTGGCATACAAAAATGAATATGAAATGATCTCCTAAGCACAATCAATAATAGACGAGTTGGGTTAGTGCCACACTCGGTAACCCAAATTTTGACACGATCAACACGTTTACTAGTATCATATTCAGAACCTGATTCACTTCTCCAATTATTAGTGTGCAACTAGGAAATTGGGTGCCTGCATGTTGTTGCGGGAACGAAAATAAAACTATAGATCATATGATGAAAATCCAAATGTACAGAAATGTTAACACTACTAACATAAACATAGTAAAGATTGGATATAAAATGTAGTCAATATTTTTACAGGCCACTGTTTATAGTTGTACAATTTAGGCAAAAAACATTTGGAAACATTTTGACATGGATGTACAAAAGTGATAAAGTCTGATATTACCCTCTGGTAGCCATGTTAGGTGTTGATCAGCATCAGCAGTTGCAGGTGAAGGATTTGAAAACGTCAGATTGTTCATGTGCACAAAAAATAGGGGTATCAATGTTATGGTGGCCTATTTACACGCAAAAAAAATGGAGAAGCACTGTTGTTTTAACAAAAGATGATCAGACTCTTTTCTATAGCAGCAAAAGTTTGTTCCTTCTGGCAGTAACTGCAAATAAAAGATGTGTAGATGGACAAAAAAAAAGATGTAAATGCTAACTGAGCTGTAATTAAGTGTGTGTGCAAATATGGTTACATCATATAAAAAATAGGAATGGAGCAAAGTTACCTAGTTTTTTTTTGGTAGAGGAGGGTCTTTTTTCATGCTTGTTGGAGAAGATGTTTTTTTTTAACAATTTGATTGGAATCTGATCAAAATCCTACACATCTGCTTCAGAGACTTCCTCTGTCTCACTGTGCCAAAGATATTAAAGAGACAGAAAAAATAGATTTAGATCAGATTGAAAATAATTTGAGAATGAGAAAAAAATGCCGTAATGCAGAATATCACCTGTTTTCAGCCTCTATAAAAAGGGCTCTCCTGATTGAATCTCTTTTCCTCTTGTGCGTTTCTCTGGTTTTTTCAGCTGATGTAGTGGACAATGAAACTGTTGTTAAAGACACTGCAATTTCTTTGATAATAGACTCTAGTGTTGTTGGTTGGATCATTGTGTCCTCAGAAACATTGTAGATAAGGAGATCATTTGAATTCAACAAATTTTGTCGGCTTCCAAACTGGAGGTGAAAAATTTTCCTTTGGCCTATAAGTCTGAGAAACTCACTTGGCAATTGCTTGTAATCTGTTGATCTTTGATTGTAAACCAAATTTTTGCATGGCATGCCAAAAACCTTTTCGCCTGATTTGCTGATAATGAGAGCATTGATCTCATTTGTTTCGTCTTCAAGGACCACGAACACTTTGTACCTCTATTCAAATAGAAAAAACATTAATAACAGAGGATAAACAGTGTAATAAGTCAAGAACTGCGTTCTCATAGATTTTTCTATGGTATGGTTTAAAGTTAATGCTAATCATATGAAAAATAAAAAGATAGGTATGCAAAGTTTGATTTCAAATTTAATTAAACTTATGGCTTGTAATTTTGTTACATGATCAATGAACTATTAATTGAAAATATGTAATTAAAAACATAATAAAGGATAAGTTTCAGTTTAAGAAGGATATGAGACAACGATCAATTGACAAACGTGAAATATAGTGTTTAACTCATTACCAAGGAGTTGGCATTGATTTGTATGTTTTTGGCACATCAGTTGACCAATTGTTGGGTCCTTGTACATTTGTTTGGCACATGTAGGGCAAGCAGCATACCACCATTCATATGGTGTTAAACCGCTTAATTGATGCCTTGCACAAAAATGTATCATCCTGTTAAATATCCAGAAAGATGTTGAGATAGTTAATAATCATGAAATAGAAAGCTTATGTAAAAGAAGTAAAAATTGAATAAGATTATTTTGATTTAATATGATAAAATAAAAGCATTTTTTATACCTTATATAAATCTGGGTCTAAGGGGCCCAACTCTTCAATTGTGACCATTTTTCCAGTCTGTAAAGCTTCAGTTTCTCTTGCCTGATTAGAGGGAGGGAGTATTGTAACAGGGTGAGGTGAGCCAGAAAACCTGCAACAGTTTTGAGAAAAGAATAGTTATTTTTCTTTTAATAATTGTAGGTGTGTTATGATTTTGATTGTATGATAATGAATGAACTTACACTAATTTATATGAATTTAATTCTGGAATTTCTGGATCAACAAAGAAAAGTGTTGCACCGGTGCTGTTGAGGATGATGCTTTCTGTATTAAAAAAAAAAAGGAAAAGAAATAAGAATAAAGAAGACAGAAAAGAAAATGAAAATAGAAAAAGGGAAAAAAGATGTGTCTGTTGACATTGTAAGCAGTTAAGTAAATGACTAATCCAAACCTACACTGATTTTTTAATAACAAAATTAATAGACATCGAACAAAGCATATGTATGAACACTATGTTGTTCAAAGACTACATAACAACATAACAATTTTTATTTTCACAAATCAAAATATTTATGTTATAAACGCGCAGAATAGCTGCACTTATTTTGAAAAATAGTTGAAAACTCAATAAAACAATCTTACACTGTCTAGGAAAATAATAAAATTTGAAAACTAATCAGGCATGTAAACATCTGGAAGAAAGAATAGCAAAAAAATGATTTCTTGATTGAAATATATACCTCCAAATAGCTTGACTTTCAAGCTCGTATAAACAATAATTCTTGCTTCAGGCAGTGAATCGAACGATAAAGAAGTAAAGCTGTGTGCAACGTCTGACCACAATGTAATCTTAGCTTCGTCTTTTCTGGCAAATAAAATGATCAAAACAAGATAATGAAAAAGTGATAAAATGTGACAGAATTTTTTATCCAAAATAGATTTTTTTTTTTTTTTTTTTTTTTTTTTTTTTTAAGAAAAGTATATGATTGCCTAATTTGATAAGAAGCCAAAACGACAGTTTGGATATCGACGAAAACAATTAAAAAGTATGCTATGAAAAGTAAATAACCTGATATTTTGAATAACCACATCACACTTGTGATCAATTCTTTGGTTCACTTTTACGGGCCCCAAACACTGGACTCCAACCACATGACCAATAACATCTGCAAATTTGAAAAAAGAAAGAAAACCAAAACATAATTAGGTGAGGACAAAATGTTTCATAAAACATGTATCAATGCATTGCAACACACAGCCATATATACATGCGTACATATTTATTACCTGTTAGGATATCAGTCTTGTTCAGCCTAGGATACAATCTATTATAATCTTGCAAAAAAAATCTGTGACGCAGAATAGGTGGAAACACACTTGTCAACTTGTTAAAAACTGTTTTGGCAGTTAACACGACATGGGTGTCATGCGGGACTACTCGATACTGGCCTCTCATTTTGTTGGTACGAAAATTGATAATCTCATAGAAAGCACCTGCTTCAATTTTTGGGACTATAATATGATAGTCCATTTCGTCAGAAGACGCTCTATCGCTTGTTCCTTGATAACCAAACATTGAGAAAGGAAGAAAAAGAAATTGTCAAAGATATCATGAATAGGTAAATAACACTAAATTTGAAACTTAAAATAATATGAAAACATTTGCAAATGACAAACATTATAGACTAAGATGAATGCTAAATACTGAAAGCCAAGTTATCATTGTAATTAACAATTTAAAGGCAATGGATATCCATAAAATAATTACATGTCGCATAGACTTAACATGAGAGTTGATATATTTAATACTTCAAATAATATGAAAATAAATGTAAATCACAAATATTAGAGAATAAGATGGATAGTAAACATCAAGAGTGAATTTATTAGTGTAATTAACAGGTTAAGACAATGCATATGCACCCAAAAAACAATTCTTATCACATAGAGCCAGGATGATAACTAATATGTAATTTTCCGATAGAAAATGAAGGAATACAGAGATTAGAAATGAATTGGAGATTGTGTTTATCAGTCATGCCTGAAAATCTTGGTCTCCATATTCCAATTTTTTCATATGGGACCAATCGATCAAGAGGAGTTGGACCTCGATCTTCCATTTTAAACTGCTGAAATAAGATTTAAGGTTTGTAAATTGACAAATAATGCAGAAAGAAATTTCAAAGAGGCTGAACAATGATGTAACAACTACACTTTCAAAACTATAGACCTATAACAGTTTGTTTAAAAGCGTAACTGATTAAAAGAATGAGATTGCCAAAAGAAAACACAGCACGACCACTGCTTAACTGAACCACATTCTCATCACACAAACATAAACGAGGTGAACCTACTCATCCATCATATTCTTTTTCTCTGTTTCCATATCCCTGATCCCAATTCTTTATTCCATGCTTTCTGTGCTGATTTTTCCTCACTCTCAATCCCATTTTCTTCCAAGTCTGGGATAAAAACCACATGCATAAACAGGCTACAAATCTGCCAAAACCCAAAACATAGCCTAACTAAAAATCTGAGCGATTAAAACTTTCACTCAAAAAAACAGTCTATCTCTGATAAAACAGAAAGACCCCAAAATAGGAATGCTTGGTAAACCCAGAATAAGACTGATAAATCCAACACAGCCACCATCCAAATATCATGACGTAATCCTCGAGTTCTCCAGATACAACGGATAATCAAGAGGACAGAAAGGAAAGGAATAATCCAGACCAAATCGACAACCTTGATTTCAGGACAGCAAATAAAATCACAAACTCAAGAGCAAGTGAAATCGACCCATTTAAACTTCTGAGTTTCTGAAAAAAGGGTTGTTCTTAGAATAAAATAACAGCCGCCATAAAAGATTCAAGCTCAATTCGTGAGAAAGAGAAATGAACTCTTACCAAAGGAGATATGCAGATCGGAGTCGTAGAAGACGCACGGGAGGCAATAGCGCAAAGCTTGTTCGAGGAAGAAGGGGGAAGCCTGCGAACCGTTCAACCACTGCAAAAACAACCATCAAAAAACACAAAGTCATAGCCTATCAAGAGTGTAAGAGCAAGCCCAGTGTTGCTGGTTGCTCGGGGGGCAGGCGAGAGAAAAGGGGCCCGAGTCCCTGTGGGCCGGCTCCAGCGTTGGTGAGCCGAGGGGAGGTGGAGGTCTGAGCTCCGATCGTGGAGAATTGCCAGCCCGAGAGTCGAGTAGATGTGACGTCAGCCTGGCTTCAGGATATTTTTAATTTTTTTTCTACCAGGCGCGTGCATCTCACTCGCGCGTGGGAGCGCGTTGCCGACACAAAATCAGAAAAATATGTGTTTTTTCAGTTACTGTTGGGAAGCCACGTGGCTTCCCACGGTCCGTTCGATCTCAACGGATCTTTAATTTGGATCGTTCGATCTCAACGGTAAAAATAAAAAGTCTCATTTAATATCTACCGTTCGATCTGAGATCAACGGTGGATATTAATATGCTTTATAAATAAAAAAATAAAAAAAAATAGTTTTAAAATTAAGAAAAGTTACCGTTGTGACACGTGACACAATCTGGAATGTTGGAATTCAAATTTTTTTATATCCAACCGCAGAGATTAATTAGTTGAATAAAAATTTAAAAAGAATTGTAAATAATTGTAAAAAATTAAAAAAAAAAGATCTGAAATTTTTTTAAAAAAAATTGTTTTTACTTTTCTATAAATACCTTCTCATTATCATCTACCTTACACAACAATTTCATATTTTCTCAACTACTTTCAATCACATTCCTTTCTTCGTCTCAAAGTTTCAATCCTTTTCTTTTTTCAACAAAATGACCACTGGTGCAGGTACGAATTGGTCGCTTCTTGAAGATGTTGCGTTGTGTACTAGATGGGTTGAAGTTACTCATAGTTCGCTTACGGATAATGAGATGCAGTTGCGAGAAATGTGGAGTCTTATTCATACCAATTATCTTGGGAAAATTGGTGGGAAAAGAACCAAAGAATCGATGTCCAGTCGTTGGAAATTACTTAGCCAATCGTTTAATACATGGAGAGACGCCTTGGCACAAGCTATTAGTAATATTCGAAGTGGGGAAAATTACTCGGATCAGGTAACAATATATTATTTATTTGATACCCAAATTTACATTATAATTATTTGTTTGTATTATTTATTTGTTACCTACTTACATTATAATTATTTGTTTGTATTATTTATTTGTTACCTACTTACATTATAATTATGTTGTTTGTATTATTTATTTGTTACTTATTTTCATTATAATTATTTCTTCTCCCGCATTGTGCAGGAACTTCAAGCACAAGCTTGGTACGCTGCCAAAACCAAAAGCAAAAATAAATCATTCAACCGGTGGAAATGTTGGAATGTTGGAATATTGTCAAAGATTGTCCTAAATTTAGAGTTGTGCCAGTCGGTCCAAAAGTGCACATGAACAGCACCCTTCTACACTCTACACCTGATCATGTCTCGCATGTTCATGAAGATGATGCAGAAGAAGTGCCCGAAACGCCCTTCCCTGAACAAGCGTCGTGTTTGACCCGTTATCCAATTAGGCCTCAAGGTAAGAAGGCTTCAAATCTTCAAGGTATCTCTGCGCCAAAGAGTCAATTATATCAATGGAAAAACATGAATGATCCTCACTAGGATACTTAATAGAATCAGAAAGACTAAAATTAACAACTTCCCCATCAAATTCCATGGACAAAGTTCCATTAAACACATCAATCTTCGTCCGAGCCGTCTTCATGAATGGCCGTCCAAGGAGGATTGGCAACGAAGGGGCATGGTCAGATTCATCCATCTCGAGCATATAGAAGTCCGCCGGAAAGATTAAATGATTTACATGCACTAACACATCTTCCAAAACTCCATTTGGATATGCATTAGATCTATCGGCCAATTGTATGATTACACCATCATTTTTCAATACTCCTAGGTTCTAGATGCATAAATTGAATATGGCATGACATTTATAGAAGCACCTAGGTCTAACATGGCAGATTCGAAACGAGTGTTACCTATCACACAAGGAATGGTAAAACTACCCGGATCTTTGCATTTGGGGGGTAGTTTGCGTTGCAAGATGGCAGAGACATTTTCACCCACCTTTACCACCTCTTTGGTCGACATCCTCTTCTTAGTGGTGCAAAGCTCCTTTAAAAACTTGGCGTACCTCGGGACTTGCTTGATTGCATCCAAAAGGGGTATGTTTACTTGAACTTTCCGAAATGTCTCAAGTATGTCCTTCTCGGCTTCTTCTTTCTTTGTTTGCATGAACCTACTAGGAAAAGGCACATTCGAAGGAAAAACATTAGTAGGAACCGAATTTGACACATTCTTACCCTTTTTGGACAAATTGGACAATTTGGGGTCACTTAAGGCTTGCGGCAAAGGTGTTTCCACCTTTGCCGTGGGTTGGCTTAATTCCTCCTCTTCAATTCTCAGTTTTTCATCCTCGTTAGGACCTGGTGGTGATGGTGTAGGACCTGCCCCGACTTCTTTTCCACTTCTCAAGAGTATGGCCTTTGCACTTTCGAAGCCTCCCTTTGGGTTTGGAATGGTAGAACTAGGAAGTTGGCCTTGATCACGAAACTTCCCTACAAAATCTGCAATCTGCCCAATTTGTTTCTCCAATTGATCCACCCTCTTGTCTTGGTTTTGCATGGCTTTGGCTTGATTCTCTTGCCCCTGAGACAAATTAGTTAGTAACTTAAGAAGTGTATCATTGTCTAGGGACGTACCTGAAGCATTCGGGGCAGATTGTTATGGAGCATGTGTGGGTGCGTATGGCTTAGTGAAGAACCCTGGGGGTTGTTGTCTAAAGCCTCCTTGTTGTGGTGGTTGTTGGGGCTCCCTCCACTTGAAGTTTGGGTGGTCTCTCCAACCTGGATTATATGTGTTAGAATATGGATCGTTCCTTGGTTGGTTTTGGCCTTGAAATCCAATTGCATTTGCGCTTTCCCATCCACCATTTTCGATGAGTTGTGGGCACTTCTCAGAAACATGTCCTTGGATAGAACACACTCCGCATACAATTGGTCCTTGCATCCTCATTCCTTCGGCCATCTGAGACACAATGGAAGTAAGATTAGCTAATTGTGAATGAATGTCGGGTGTGGAACTTACCTCATGAACTTGCTGCCGTGGGGGTCCTCTTTGGCCTACTCTTTCGTATTGTTGAGCGTTCAATGCTCGGTTAGCAATCAAGACCTTGGCAGCCATGGGTGTCTTGTCCACCAATGCTCCACTCGCCGAGGCATCGAGCATTTGACGTTCAATTGGTAGGAGCCCCTCGTAGAAGTATTGTAGAAGTAACTCCTCCTTCATCTGATGCTGTGGACAAGAAGCAACAAGGGATTTAAAACGTTCATAATACGTAGGAAAAGACTCACCTTCTTCTTGCTGAATTCCACTTATCCTTTTACGTAAAAGGATGATTCGAGAAGTTGGGAAAAACTTCTCCAGAAATGCCCTCTTCATACTCTCCCATGATGTGACGGTTCTGGGAGCTAATTCATACAACCAATCTTTGGCTTTGTCCATTAAAGAGAATGGAAAAGCCTTCATCTTCAAAATACTTCCATCTACGTTGACGGGAGTCATGCTTGAACACACCACCTCGAATTCCTTCAGATGCTTGTTCGGATCCTCCATGGACAACCCATGGTATTTTGGAATGTCGTGGAGCAAACTTGACTTCAACTCGAACTCCTCGGTCTTACCTTGGGCAGGTGGGGGATATTGGATACACAAAGGTGCGGCATTATCCAATCCCGAAGCAGAAAGCTCCTTGAGTGTCCGGTTGTCCATGGCCATGCCTTGTGGTTCTTTAAAAATCCTTGCCGTGGCCTCCTCTTCCTCTTCTAGGACTTGTTCTTCAAGGTTAGGTTCCGGGCTTGGTGGATTTGATTTGTGTTGCTTCCTCTTTCGTCTCAAAGTCCTCTCAAAATCGCTGTCAAAGTCTAAGATATGCTCACGAATCGATTGAGAACTCCGAGTCATACACTAGTACCTAAAACAAGAAAAACAAAACAAGGTCAGAAACTTTAACAAACTAAACTAAACAGAAAGTAACAATCCAAGGGATTAGCAAAGTTGCTAATCCCCGGCAACGGCGCCAAAAATTTGATGCGAAATATATAAGCACACAAATTAAAACCCTCTTTTGACAATTGTAGTATATGTATAAGTAGGGATCGTTCTAAACCGGGGATTAGGAGGGATTGCTAAATCACTTGGAAACTGACTCAAAAACATAACACAAAGGTTAAAACACTAAACTAGACTCAAAGAATGCAAAACTAAACACTTAAAACACTAAAACAAACCAAAAGACTCAAAATAGCACCAAAACACTCAAAACTGCCTTAAAAACACAATCTGGGCAGTTTTGAGCACTTACACTAATTTGGACGAATTTGGGTGGTAAATTGAATCAAAACACTTAGAAACACAAACTAAGACACTTTCTAACTAAATTGGACACTAAAGTAAAGGGGGATTTAGTTTTTGACGAAATTAAACAAAGTGCACAGATTGTAATTAAAACAGATTGTAAAGATGAATTTGATGAAAATATGGATGGAATGCTAGCTAGAAGGTTCTTCTCCACACATGTCACACTTGCATACAAGATGATTTTCAGTTGGTCTTTCGATGAATCATGAAACTCAACACCCCAGGTTAATTAGGTTCGCTTAAATTAACCTTCAAGTTCTCCTTAAGTTAATGAATTGGATGGGACAACGCATACACAATTCAAAACATTCTCCAAAAGTCCTTTACGTGAAAAGCACAATAAAGATACAATCAAAGATCATTAAGCAACATGAAAACTATAAGTGTTGACGAGGCATTTGTTACTATGATGAGCATGAAACTAGTGCCAAGAATTCATTTAACGCGATCGTTTATAAGCGACCTCCACTACTTGTGAATATAAGTTTGTAACTATTAGGTGAAACTCACTTATATTCTAGCATCATATTCATGCATGAAAACTAAGCGTGCACTCTCAATAAACATACACAAATAAGTTATCAATCAAGCAGTTAAACAAATTGAATCCACAACTCATGAAATTCCAACCAAAGGTAATCAATTCATATTGCAAGCATAAACATGGTTTAGAATCACCCCCTAGCTAACTAGGGATTTAGCCTCTCATGTTCACAAAAAGAGAAACAAAATTGAACTTAAACATAAAGAACAAAAGATTGATTACACCTAGAACGCCCAACGAATCCACTTGAATTTCTGCGCGTTTAAGCTCCTCTTTCTTCTTCTCCTTGCTGCGGCAGAGATGTTTTTGGATGATTTGGGATGATTTTCTGGGTTGTAGATGGTTTTATGGGGATATGGTGGTGCGGCAAGGGGTGTGAGTGGTGGAGGAAGGTTAGGAATGGTGGCTGGACTAGTGGGAAGGTACGGCAGAGAAGGAAATAGGGTGATGGTGGCTGTGGCTTAGAGGACTTAGGGTGAATGATGGCTACGACTGAGATGTGGAATTAGGGTTCTTGAAGAATGGATGGGAGTTGCGGCTGATATGGATGATGGATGAATGGGAGGCTACGGATTGAAGGGAGAATATGGAAGGGTGGCTGCAAGATGAAAAGAATGAATGAAAAGTGAATCCTAGGGTGCGGCTAGGGTTTAAAATATATATGGTTTCAGAAATAAAACCCTAGCTTATTTTGGTTAATTAAAATTAAGTCAAAGGCTGCTAGAATTAGGAAATTAAATCAGAAATCTAAAAGGGAATTGATTAATAGGTGCGGCTAGGGTTTATTTGAAAGGGAAATAGGTTTAAGTTCAGAAATTAAAGGGAAAGTGGCTGCAAGGTGCGGCTAGGGTTTAGTTTAGGAAAGGAGCATGTGTTTAATTGCATAACCTAAGACAAAATTACCCCCCTTGCACGGCAAGGGAAACCCACGGCAAAAGGGGTTTAAGGGGCTAGGGCCTTTGTTTTGTGTCCTAAAGTGCCTACAAGGCCTTCAAAGTGGCTAGAAAATACGGACGTTTAAGATTAGGAAAGGTTACCAAAACGGGAAACCTAGGGTTAACTTTCCTACTTCAAGTAGGAATCCTTGTTGAAGTAGGAATCCTCGTTGAAGTAGGAATCCTCGTTGAAGGAGGAATTCATTGTTGGAGTAGGAATTCATCGTTTCTTCAAGTCTTCAACTCATTCATTCCTCTTTTGCTCCAAAAGACTCCAATTTGCATCTTCTTGCACACTTTGGCTTTATAATATGAAAATGCACAAAAGTGACTTTAAACACTAAAATAACTAAGGAAAACAACATAAATGCACGAGAACAAGCTAATTAAGTCGCATGAATATGCTCCTATCATTCGACCCGTTATCTAATTAGGCCTCAAGGTAAGAAGGCTTCAAAGAGAAAAGGGCGTGCTTCCAAGAATAATTATGCAAAGTTCATGGAAGAACTTACTCACCAAGGTGAATTGACTTTGGCGAGCGAACTGGCGAAATATGAGGCTGATAAGGCTAGAGAGGACGCAAAAGTTGCAGCTATTGAGAGAGAATTTCAGGCTAATGAGAGAGAAAGAGAGCTACTTAGGCAAGAAAGGGAAAATGTTAGAGAAGAAAGACGGGTTCAACGAGATCGTGAGATTATGAACACGCCTTTAGAAGGGAAGTCTCCAAATTCTAAATTTTTTTGGAAATCAGAGAAAGCGGACGTGGTGCGAAGAAGGCATGCAAGAGAAGCGAGAGCAAGCCAAGATGGTCCTAGCACCACAAGAGAAGATCATCCTAGCATCACAAATTGGTTAAGTGATGATAAATAGAGTAGTTTTTGTAATCGGAGCCCATAATTTTCCAATCACTTTGGGTTGTAATTTATTATTTATTGTTTGTATTATTTATGTTGTTTCCAATTAATTGAATATTTATTCAAATTAATTTGGTAAGTTATTTATACTAAGAGAATATTTATTGAAATGACAAAAACACACCAAATAAAATTACATAAGCATACCGAATAATAAAAAACTCACTAAAAAAATAACATAAACATACCAAATAATAAAACACACCAAATAAAATAACATAAACATATCAAATTCAAAAAAACTCACTAAATGAACTTAATTATCTTCAGCTTGTTTCAATGCCCATTGGTGCTCTATCAAGTCAATTTGTCGGGCATTGTGCATGTCTGGCATTTGAAATGCAGTATATCATTGAATGAGCCTTTCATTGTAACGTTTATCCCTTTGTAATGGCTCATGTTGCACGGGCTCATCGGTGGTGTCATGAGCACAATATATACGTGTTCTTGAATTGTTCATCGTGTCTGGCTCATATTCATCAATGGCATAATCGTACTCATCTTCCACAATCATGTTGTGAAGAATGATGCACGTCATCATGATGGATCGAAGCGACTCTACATCAAACAATCTGGAAGCACCCATGACGATCGCCCATCGAGCTTGGAGGATACCGAAACAACGCTCCACATCCTTCCTACACCCCTCTTGACAACTTGCAAAGTGTTTTTCCTTTGCACTTCGCGGACGTGGCACTGTTTTGACAAATGTTGACCATCGCAGGTAAATGCCGTCAGCTAGGTATTATGGCCCATCGTACATACGTCTGTTGACCTCATACGTGACTTTTGGTGTCTTTCCTTGCAGGACATCGTTGAACACTAGGGATTGGGCAAGGACGTTGATGTCATTTTGAGCTCCTGGGACTCCGAAAAAGGCGTGCCAAATCCATGTATCAAAAGATGCCACCGCTTCCAGAATGATACTTTGTGCTCATTTTCTGTCCCCATAAGCGCTTTGCCATGCACTTGGACAAATTTTCCACGTCCAGTGCATACAATCAGTGCTTCCAATCATCGCAGGAAAACCACGCATCTCGGCCTTCTTCAACAACCGTTCCATGTCCATGTTTGTAGGTTTGCGGAGGTACTCAGCGGTGTAGATAGATTCGATTACTCCACAAAACCTCATCAGGGACTCAAGAATGGTTGATTTCCCCATCCTCGTTATCTCATCCACTTGGTCTGCAGATGCTCCATATGCAAGCATCTGCAAGGCAGCAGTAATTTTTTGCACAGGCAGGAGACCCATAGCAACAAAAGCATCATTCTTTTGCACAAAGTAAGAATCATGGTTGCAAACAACAATCATGATTTTGTTGAACAAATGTCGTTCCATTCTAAAATGACGTCTAAAGTACGTATCAAGGAATGCACTATTAGGGATAAAATAATCATCCAAGAGTTTCATACCTCGTCGTTGCCTACTTCTGTTAAGGTTTCCGCAATGGCTGGGCCTGCAGATCTGAGTCACAGCTTGGATGACTCGACGGGAATGTGAGGCTCTACCCATTCTTACTTCGTCATCTCTCCTTCTACGCTCCTCATCCTCTTCCCTCTCATTTTTTGCCCCCTGGTGATTGAACATTGCTTCTGATTGGTTAAACAATTATTCTCTTCCTGATCGAGTTCCTACATCATCCTTGAGGAAGAAGAAGATATTGTAAAAAAAAAGCAAAAGCTATGAATAATGATACAGATTTTTGTGAAGAAGGAAACAGAAACTATGAATAATGATAGAGATCTTGAGAAAATTGGTGTGAGATTTGTGAGGATGGATGGTGGATTATATGGAGGATTCAGAAAGGATTAGGTTGTACATAATGCCATGTGACATGCCATCATTCGTTAAAAATCTGATGGAAATATATCCTTAAAGATTGTAAACAGATTATGACATGTGGCGCAACGTGATTGGTTAATAATCTTATTAGAAATCCATCACCAATAATTGTATTTTCGGATAATGACACGTGGCATAACGAGTACGATTAAAAAATTTATCAGAAATCCATCCCCAATAATTGTCTTTTCAGATTTTATGACAAGTGGCGCAACGACAACGATTAAAAATCTTATCCGAAATTACAAATAAAATTATTTTGTATTATTTAATAATACTTCGGATAATGACACGTGGCACAACGAGAATGATTAAAAATCTTATCCGAAATTACAATTAAAATTATTTTGTATTATTTTATAAATAAAAAAATTACTAATATTTTATTGCCTATTGCCAGGGCTATTGAAGTGTAACGATGGAGATGCAAACGCTATTGCCAAGGCTATTACTGTTCATTAAGGGCAGTTACTGTTCATAAGGTGGATTGAATAGTGTATAGCCTGGGGGGAGAGCTCCAACGCTGGAGTTGCTCTAAGGAAAAAAAATGAACAAATCGAAAGATCCCTGTCCCGAATTAAAAACTAGAAAGCGAAAACAAAGGCGCTGAAAAGCAAAAGCTGAAAATTGATAGCACAAATTGAAGTCCTGCACTGAAAGCGAAAGGAATCAGCAAAAATAAGAGAGAGAAGAGACAAAGCCACAGTCGATTCGATGATCGACACGTGGTCATAAGCAGAAAAGGCAAAACCAAGCAACACGCGGGGTAAAAAAAAAAAAACACCAGTTTGAAAACTTTGAGTTTTAACAATAAAAACAAAATAAAGGGTAAAGTGAATAGTATCAGGATTGACTTTTTAGTGTAAAAATATGATTTTTCGTTAAAGTGAACAGTACCGTGGCTTTTTCGTTAAAACTCCAAAAAAAAAAAGATGAAGAAAATGGACAAAAACGACATTTCATGTAGCATCTTCAAAATGCCAAAAATGTGGACGTTAGATCAAGGGCAAAACTGGGAGGGCGTTGTTAGTGAACAACATTTTTTCCACTGGTTTTAGTATAGATAATAATGTATGACATTTATGTAATTATGAAGCTAAATTTTTTTAATGGTCTTTTTTATGGGTTCTTGATCAAGTTAAATGTGATTTTAGAAATAACATGAATAAGTAGCTTTAGATAAACAAAATAAAAAAAGATACAGAAAATTAGTCATAGGTTTACATGTCACAAGATACATGGGTAAGGTTAACCTAAACATCACACCATATTTATAAACAAGTTGAGTCCTTTGACATGATTAGTTGAATAAGCCGGGTTAACATTGACTATTTATTTACACGATTACAATATGATATGGCTACATATACACAAGGGTAATGATTGAATAATAGACAAATTAAAATTCTCACAATACAAACATTAGATAAATGTTTATATCGCAATGAAAATATTATTCTTACTATCTATTTGTATTATCTCTCTAAATGTGATGAGATTCACATTTGTTAATGCGCCCTACCTCTATTAGAGAAATGGTACAAATAGATTGTAAATGTAGCACTACTCAGAATTTGAAATCTTCTATACATACATATAGACTATGTACCAAAATGTGAGCATAAGATGTTTATGGTTCTAGACAAACTAGAATATAATTTTATATTATTCTTGGACCCTAACAATTGTACCTTTTTTCAGATTGGTCGGTTTAAAGTTAAGAATGAGCTCCGAAGGCCGACTGGTACGTAGATAAGAATTAATACTAGTAGGAGCATTGACATCATAAGTTAAGTGGCCACCAAGTCTCCTCACCATGGCAACATGGCAATGTTCAGAACACCAGTTTCCCAATGAGGAACTAATTTAGATTGTGATCATACATTGAAAATGGTAAAATATATACTTACGAACATAAGGAGATGTATAAAAAGTGGTTGTTCCCTCGGCTGTGTATGCTGCGGAGGGAAGGCGTATAAACATAGCCACCACGTCCACCACAATGAGAACTCGCGTCTCCATTCCCATTTTATCTCCTATAAAACAACTTGCTAGTGTACTTTGTTTCCAGTGCAGAATTTTGTAGGGCAAAATTAAAGGCTTCTGATCTGGTTTCTGTGGGAAAAAACGTAAATGCTTTGCTCCATTTTATAGCAGAAACCTGGAAAGTCAATCGTCATGTTCCATGCGTCAATCGTCATCTGCCAATTGATTGTATGATGTCTTCTGTGATTGCACCAATATTGTAGTATGAAAGGTTTGCAAGGGCCCATAACATGAACAATGCTTGCATCTACACACTACCTTTTCCACCCGCTTAACAACTAAACAATTTCAAATTTGATTTTTTTTTCTACACATACACACGATATTTAATAAACAACTTTGAAATTAAATAGTTTAATTATGAAATTTCTACCGTGTAAATATACATGTATCACAAGTAGGCGAATAAGGTGGTGCATCTATACAATGTAAGCAACTATTATCTCCGTGACACTTCTCACGTAAAAAAAGAGGTATGTTATCCAGACACCTCATTTTACTTCTCACACACCCCTTGATAATTTATATTCATTGATCTTCTTCAATTCATCTGATCAAACGGCCGAAAATTAAAAGGGTGTGTGAGAAGTAAAATGGGATGTGTAGATATCACACCCCTAAAAAAATTATGGAAACGATAATTTTCCGCTTAATATTATTATATGTATCTGATAAAGATTTTACCACTTGCAAAAGTAGGGATAAAAACACTTAAAAATACTTGCAAGAGAACAAGGTAGTTGTAGTATAAACGGCTCAAGCAATGTCGTTTTCCACAGGGATTGAATGAATAATTTATGTAAATATCAAATCTTAATTAATTATTTGAAAACAAAGATTGGAAGAGTCTGGTTTTGAATTTAAAAATAATAAAAACAAATTCAATTAAAAAGGTTAAAGAAATTAGCAAAGTAAAGAAAACAAAGGAAAACGTTTTCAAAACCAAATTGTAAAAGCCTAGGGTTCCGCCGTCCCCTTAACAATCCTATGTAGATTTATCAATTACTTATGAATTACCCATGCAACTTTGAAGGTTAGGTTTTCCTAATGCATATTCTACTCGTGATATTCAAGCTAGAACATATAACAAACATGCAATCCGTCCGTAGTATTCAGATCAAATATAAACATGCATGACTCATTATGCTTTCTAAAAATCCTTTGAAAAACCATGCAACCCCTAAGACGTGATATTCATCCTAGGTGAAATTACAACTATCAATCACAAGAAGCAATACTCAATTCCCTAATGGTAATCCGACCAAATTGCATTTGATTACTTATCTAAACATTCTAATGGTAGCTAAACATTAAGATATAGAGACAGTTTAAAGCACAATGATTAATAATTCAAAGTATGCATGTATAAATCATACGCAATTAAATAAAAACTACATATTCATGCTAAGGCTCAAGGCATCGTCCTAGCAAACAAAAATTAGCTATGAACAACCATAAAACAAAAGGAATTTCTTGAAATAGAAAAAGGATATAAAACACCTTCAAAATATAAAGTGTCAAAGCCTAGCTAAATTCTCCACGTACGGTCCCCCCTTCTTCTAATGGCTAAAAAGTCTTATTTATACTACTAGAAAATAAAACTCTACCTTCAAAAAGTCTTAGAATAAAATTAGGAAACATAATTAAATGATAAAACAAAAAATAAAAGGTTTCATATTTGAACTAGAATTCGGAAGTTCTCAGAAAATCATACTTTTAACCAACCAAATCAACTCCGATTTGGTCCCAAAGGTCTCTTTTGAAAGTTGAAGATGTCCCTTACAAATCATCAAAAGGAATCTTCCTCAAAATATGCCATCTTGACCTTCAAAATACCCAAAATGTCCAGAAACATCAATCTGGAAAAGCTGCCCGCTGGGCCTTAATTCCATTGCCACGGTCAAACGGCCTAGTAGAAAAATATGGAATTTTGATACAATCATCTTGAAAGAATCACAAACATCCTCCAATTGGAATCACTCCAAAATTCATCTGTTTGAATACTTTTGAAAATATATAACAAAGTATCAAAGTTCTACTAAAATAATCAATAAATTAATACTAAGAATAAGGTAAAATATATGGTATAATATGGACTCATCAATACCCCCAAAACTCAAAAACAAAGATAAAAACTGACACACCCCGACCGAGATCGGAGCGTGCTGGCCGTCACACGAAGGTGACGTAGCCATGTGCACGTGCGGAAGCTAATAAAGTAGTAATAAAAGGTACGAATAATTAAAAACTAGCATACAAAGTACTAGAATAAGTGCTAGTATGTGCGGTACAATAATTCAGAGCAGGTCTATAGCAGTCCAAATGAAACGACAATAGTGGTACGCTCGAAGGCGACCCTACAATGGTGAGTGTCTGTCAGAAACGCCGAAAAACCCTCTGGGGAAACCACCGCAACGGCTAAGCAACTAGAACCTGGAGGGGCGCAAAACAAAAGCGTGAGTGGGCAAAAACAAAGCTCTTTGAAAATCATTTAGCAAAATACATTCTAACCCCTCGCCGTAAAACCTGTATACTTCCCAGAAAAATATATATACGCATAGTACATGTGTTAAGCATGCTCAAATATATGCCATATGCTCGATAATATGCCATGCCGACATCTCATAAAGATATGCAAGTGCTCAGGTATAATCTTATCAACATCGTGTAATCTGGCAGCCGGAGTCACCTAACGTGACCTGTACGGCTGCATATAGAGCTCTAATCTCAATCTCAATATCTGAACCTGACCACGAGTCGGAACCACCTAAAGTGGTCTGTACGACAGGACTGGGTGTAAATAAGTGCTACGATCACGTGAAGCCTGGGCGAATAATCGCGGGTCACCTACAAGTCGGAACCACCTAATGTGGTCTGTACGACAGGCCTGTGCACCTAGCTTGGATCCAAGCTGAGCCTAAGGTGCGAGAGGTGAACATCACGTGAAAGCCTGTGCCCTGCTCAGGGCGGGAGCACTAACACCGGGGGTGCAGGTTATAAGCTCTCTAAACATCTCAAACTACTGCTGAAAGTAAATGCGAATACCACTTACCTGGCACTTACCTGTGCGTCCACAGCACCCAATATGCATATATATATGTATGCCACTACTAATGCGTGCAATGATGCATAAACGATAATAATAACATGCATGGCATAAGGCAAATAACCCTTTTTAAATTAATTTCTGGGAATATAAATGTATATAGGTATATACGGAAAACAAAAGCCCACTCACTGGTATGTAGAAGGGTCGTAGCCCCCCTGTCTCGCGTGTGCACGCTCGTCCTCGGGGTACGTGTTACCTAAATGCGAAACAACTATAAAAACGTTAATTTTAAAGCACATAACCCGTTTCTCGTAAAAACTTCTCATACATTGCTCAAAATGGACAAATGAATATACCAACGTGCTCTACACAACCTCAGGATCACAACCATATTTTTAAAATAATTTTTGGACCCCGCACGCGCCCCCACGCGCCAGCACAGGCACGGACCCACGCGCCCCCACGCGCGGCCACGTGCCCCCACGCGCGGCCACGTGCCAGGCACACTGACGGTGTCAACAGACGCCGTCAGGAATATTCCGTTAAACTGACGGAATATTCCGTCAAAACTAACCGGATCCGTTAACGGCGTTAGGAATATTCCGTCAGAATTGACGGAATATTCCGTCGCCTTCCTCATTCGATCGCCGGCGACGTCGCCGGCGCCGGAAACTGGGAAAACCTGCAACTTGGGTTTTCTCGCTCATTTTTCATCCGTTTTTCGTGATTCTTGGACCAAATGAAAGCCCTAGACTAGTAGAACATGTCCCAACAAGTTTTAAGGGCTAAAACTAAGAGATTATACCTGTGCAAAATCTTCAAAACCGGCCAACTTCGAACAGGACGATCCCGACGTCCAATTTTGTCCAACGAAGCACTCCGAGGCTCCTTGGGACCTCACCAACACATCTACAAGCTTCAAAAGCCCAAAAACTCAATGTACAAATCTTGCATGAACAGTACTCAATTCGGCCATTGATGAAACGACGTGAAAACGAAGTGTTTCTCACCTGAAAAGGGTATGGCTGAGCTCGTCTCGACCTCACGAGTCGAATGGTGTAGTTGGTTCCTTCGATCTGTGGTGGTTTGAGTGTTTTTGATGTTTGTCCGTACTTCGAAGGGAGAAGAAGAAGAAAGGAAGAGAGAGAGAGAGAGACGGGACAGAGGCAGAGGGAGAGGGAGAGTGTGACAGTGTGTGTGTGTGTGTAGTCCAACACCTACCACCCCACACAAACAACCCACAACGTGACAAAAAAAACGAACTAGGGGCAAAATCGTAATTTCACACGTGCGTTTCGAAAGTTCCGGGACGGGATGTCACAAAAACTACCAAACTTGAAAACTTTATTAAAACTCAACTAAGACAAAATTTTCATCTTCAAGTTACAATCCATAGAAAACGTTAAAAATTAAAACATCTTTCCAAAAGTTCAACTAATCCCACTACGGAGTCTAAGCCATTTAGAATCAATTAGAAAAGAATTCATGAACTTCCTTTGATGTAAAGTGAACCAACATGATTAAGGAGACTCGACTAAAACCCTTACCTCTCATCCTCTTTATTTAACACTTCACACACATAATAACTTGATATATATATTTTTCTTCTTTTCTTCTTTTTTTCTTTTTTCCTTTTCTTTTGCATTTTTTTTTTCTAGTAACAGTGGTGGTCGTGCAATGCCAGTTCCCTTAAGCTTTTGATCCAACCCATGTAGCGAGCTTTAGGTCAATGACTCCCAAACCACAAAAGCTTTAGGGCACTAGGTGTAGAACACCCTTGAGGACTTACTAACTCAAGCTGAAAAGTCTACCAAACCAACTAATGACCCTGCCCCATGCCAAGACTCTACTGTTTGACGCGAGAATCACTGTTGATCAGGCAGGATTGGCCCGGTTACTAGGCAAAGCATTGGGTGGAACAATTATTACTTTATTTTTTTATAATAAAAAACTTTACTTTACTTAAAACAAAAATTAAAAATAAACTTAGACTTAAAGTAAGTGTTTCAGTCTTACTCTTCACAAACAATGTTGATGTGAATGTGCAAATTTTCAAAATATAATTCATGAATTAATGTCTAAGCAACGATAAATAGAAAAGACTATAATATGGGATTAATCTTTACCATGTCCATTTGTTCTAACTTTTAAAGTAATCTATGAATATTAACTTAAAAACAAAATTTTTTAACTTGACCCAAAAATTAAAATCCTAAAATTCTAATTCCCACCCCCATACTTAAATCACACATTGTCCTCAAGGTGTGGAAAATAAAGAAAGAAAATAAATAAAGAAAATATAAATAGAAAATAAAATAAAGAAAACAATAAAAGAAAGTATAAAATAAGAAAGAAAACAGAAAACAAAAGACAAAGAAACTGACACACCTGGGCTTCGAAGACAGGACCTGAAGCTGGGGAAAGGCACTGGAAAGAGAACAGAAAAATGAGACAGAAAATTGTCAGGCGCCAGGATCGAAACTCGTGACCAGGGAGTTTGGGAAGATGAGCGGACCAACACGTACAAGTCCAACAACTACGATATAAGCTAATTTAGCAGCTTCATGTTTCAATTGAAAAACCATAGCATATGCGACACCCTCTCTCTTGCCTCGAGCCCAGAGCCGTTTCTCATTTTTCTCAGCCCTCTCTCCCTTTTCTCCTTCTAGAAGATGAGAGATATCTCCTAAGAATAGCAAAGGCCTCTCTCTCTCTCTCTCTCATTTCTTGCGGCCCTCTCTCTAACCAAAGACTCGAACAATTCCTACCTAGCTCTCTAGTCATTTCAAATCTTTCAATTGTCCTGGATTTCTCGAACCCATACACAGATACCCAACCGTGCCTCCATAGCTGTATCTCTATTCATTTCCATCTCTGTCAAAAGCTGAACCCAGCCATGGCGATCATTGATTCCAGCCCAAATTGTACCATTGTGCATTTTCTCTGTGATTATGGTCTCCACTTGGCTATATCTGAAATTCTAACTCATGCATGTCCAAATCTATGCCCAGGAAAACTCGAGTGACAAAGAAAAAGTAAGCACCGATTTGACGGAGAAAAGTTTTGGTAGAGTCCACGATTTTCAGATCCAAAAGGAAGGTAAATAGCCGACAACCCCCAAACTTATTCCGTTGTTTCTTGATCTGAATCTGTGAAAGGTAGTCATTGGATCTGTGTATAATGTGATGCATCAGTATACTGTCCTTTGAATTTATTAACATTTGTCAAAACTTATTAACATTCTTTAAAAATGTAAAAGATTTATAATCGGAACTGTTTCATCTCTTAATTTTCGTTTGAAGATCACTTCTTCAAAAAATCTTTCAAAATGAACATCGTTTAGTCATCTATATGTTTCAGATAAATCAATAGTATAGGTGTCAAGTAGCTTATTAGTGATGAACCGTTGACTTATTTGATGCATTTAAATACTACATGGTTTCAAATTCGAGAGATCTTTTGTAAAGATGATCTTCATATGAAGATTAAGAAATTAAACAGTTCCGATTATGAAAAATTTAGTGCCAATGAACGACAAAAAATACAACATCGGTTACACGCTACTAGTTATCAGCTCCATTTTAACAGAAAACAAAAGAGAAAGGGATAAATTTTCAAAAGTGATATGCATAAGGAGATTAAGATCGGTGACAGGATTCCGTATGTAGTTTTTAACTTTTCAATGAAGAAAGCTCATTGATTGCCACATTTTTGTATGATTGTATTAGGTGAAAACAAGAAAGCCACACAAATATAATTTATCATGCACGCTTATCTGGGTTTATGTTTTTTATTTGCCGGTTCTTAGTCGGGTTTTCGTATTTTGCACAATGTCGTAAAGAAAAGGAGAGGATAAGCCGGCACAAGGGCGCACATCAAAACAAGAAGCCAAATTAGCAAAACAAAATCTACACAGAGCCATATCAGCTACCATATCTTGCATGTTGTAGCTTAGCTAACCACCATTAGCTACGTCCATTAATTAACCAACAAGTATGTCTCCTTTCAATTCTCAGAAACTGATGATTTACACTAGATAGTGATTCGAAAATTAACTTAACACACAAATTAAACCCTCTTTTGACAATTGTAGTATATATATAAGTAGGGATCGTTCTTAAACCGGGGATTAGGAGGGATTGCTAAACACTTTAAACTAACTCAAAGAGATAAAACTAACCTTTAAAACACTTAACTAAACTTAAAAGACTCAAAACAAGTTCACAAGACTCAAAATAAGCTAAAAACACTCAAACTGCCTAAAAACACAAACTGGGCAGATTTGACTCTAAACACAAATTTGGACGAATTTTGGTTCTAACATGACTCAAAACACTTGAAAACATAATCTAAAACATATTCTAACTAGTTAGACACTCTAAAATAAATGGGGATTTGGTTTTGGACAAAAATAAAACAAACAAAACAAGAAATTAAACTAGGTAGATTTGCACGAAATTGGTGGAATTAAGTGGATGGTGGGCTAGCTAGGAGGTCTTTCTCCACACATGACATACTTTCATACAAAACAATCTCCAGTTGCTTATTCAATGGATCATGAACCTCAACACCCCAAGTTAATTAGGTACGCTTAAATTAACTCTGAGATTTTCCTTAGGTCATTGAATTGAATGGAATTAGCGCATTGCAATCAAATTATTCCTCAAAAGTTCTCTACATGAAAGCACATAATAGAGAAACAATCAAAGATCATTAAATTCTATGAAAATCATAAATGTTGACGAGGCATTCGTAACTATGAAAGCACATGATACTTATGCCAAGAATTTACTTAACATGATTGTGACTAACAACCTTTACTACTTATGAATATAAGTTCCCAACGATTAGGTGAAGTTTCCTTATATCCTAGCATCAGATTTATGCATGCAAATTAAGTGTGCACTCTCAACCTACATACACAAACAAGTTTTAATTCAAATAGATAAGTAAATTGAATTCACCATTCATGAAATCATAATCGGAAGTAATCAAATCATAATGCAAATATAGTCATGGTTTCGAAATTCCCCCTAGCCAAAAGGGGATTAGTTCCTCATACTCACAAAGCAAAGATTCTTGAAATTAAACATTGAAAAACACAAGAAAGATTACACCTAAACATTCCAGCAATTCCAAGTCGAATGGCATGCACGGCTAGGGCTTCCCTTCTTCTTCCTTGCTGCAGCACAAGGTGTGGGTGGTGGTTTTGGGGGTTTTGAATGGTGTGTTCTTGTTTAGGATGATGAATAATGGATGATTATGGTGGTAGAGTGCGGCAGGTTGTGTATGGAGGTGTATGGAGTGGATAAAGGATGAAGAATGGAGGCTAGGGCTTGCGGCAATAGGTTTCTGAATAGCATAAGGGGGTCATGCGAATTTGTGGCTGAAAATATGTTTATATTGTCCTAGGGTTAATTAGATTAGGGTTACACTTAGCAGATTTATTGGAAAAGGGCCCTAGGGTTCGGCAATAAGTGATTAAATCTACCTAGGAGGGGGTTTAGCCCACTTAGTTTCATAAAAGGATTTGTGTAACCCAAATCCATAAGGAATGAGGCCCTAAAAATCAGATTCAATCAGGGATAGGGCTAGAGGGTGTGGCACATATTGGAGGGAAGGAGGGAATGGCTTGCAAGGCAAGGCAAGGCCTTCTAGAAGGGAATAGGCACCACCTTTGTAGGGTTTCTAGAAATAATGTGCTTTGTGGCTGATTTGGGACTTCTAGAAGAGAATGCTTCTACAAATAGGTTCTAGAAATATCTCTTTAGGTCCCCTTGCAACTAGGATTAAGGCATGATAAGGTTAGGATAGGACAAGATAAGATAAGGTTTTGGATAATGTTGGATAAGGTTTTGGATAATGTTTCCTCTTTTGAGCTAATTCCTTGTTTCCTCTTTTGAGCTAATTCCTTATCCACTTTGTCTTGGGTTTAGTTCCTTCATCTTCTCATCAGATTTCTAGCCTTTTAAACTCCAAATTCGTCCATCCATGTTGGCCCATATACAAGCTATCCACATGGTGCCCAAAACTACTCCAAAATGCACTTTCTTGGTACTTAAACCCTTTGGACCTACAAACACACGAAAATGAGTTGAAATACAACATTAACTAAGAAATAATAGCACAAATGCACAAGAATAAGCTAGCTAAGTCGCCTAAATATGCTCCTATCAAATTCCCCCACACTTATCTTTTACTAGTCCTCGAGCAAAACAAACAAACAAGAGAAACAAAACATACAATCTAAACCTTCCAACATTTACCTCAGGGATTTCCAATGAAACATAACATATCAAAGATCACCACTCACATAGATTTAAGAAATCCTTACCCTCGAGCATACTTAATCATAGTTACCATTCACTAGCTCACATTTCATCAATTAAAACAACATTTTGAATGTAGTAACATGCCTTAGAGAATTCCCTCAATTCCTCACCAGATATACTCTCTACTTTCACTCATATTTTTTTACTACACTCCCTACACTAGGTATATGTGAGAAGATTGATGTAAACATGTAGACGAACACTCACATATGTTATAACAAGGAAAGCATTTTCTGGAATTATGACAATGACATGTATATGATTTCATGAATGGAATGCTACTACTTAGACGCGAGAACCAAGGATACCATATGCTCAAACCAATTTTAAACTCCACATATTGAAACACATAACAATCAAGATAGAAGTCTAAGGGTAGTAACGGGCTAAGGTATTGGTTAACAAGGAAGGGTAGAGGAAACAAACGTTCTTAAAGTAATAGTGAGCAAAGTAATGTATTAGCCACTTAGACTTCCCTTTAGAATGCAGAAAACTACATTTTAAACACAAGGGGAGATTCATGCAATACTTAGGGTCAAATTCAACTTTTTGGACCATTTCTTCAACAATCAACACTTGTGAGTTCATTCTCACTTATTTTCAACTCCTGTTTTTTCTTTTCGTCTTCTTTCTCTTCTTTTTCACTTTTTTTTTCGTGCCTCTTTTAAGACATTGGCACACACATACACACAAAAATCCCTTCCTCCACACTTGTTTTCTACAGTAATGTCACTCGAAAGGAATTCCTTCTAAGTCATGCTCCACTATACTTCAAGAACAAGGGTATGGATAGTCCTATTCTAGGCTAGTTATGGGGGATGTGGTTAACAAAGAAAAAAAGGCTAAATAAGGCTCAAAGGGCTAATCCTACAATACAAATGACAAGGGTGGATTCGGCTATTTGGCTATGGTGGTGACTACTAAACAACTTCATCTTGTTATTTGTTATGCTAATCAATTTCATGCTTTGAATGAAACGGGTATGAGTTTTAGTATTTGGGACTATAGTGATGAAACGCATTCTAAGTAGCAACCAAGCAAAGAATAATGAGATCATGCAACGACTTCAGAAAACAAGAATGCACATATTAATAACTCTCCAAATAAACGTTTAGGCTCAAGTCTCTCAGGGATGTAGCGTTTGTTTGAGTTCCTTCCTTCAAGCATGTTACAAAAACTGATTTTATCCTTTGTGATTACATCTGAATTCGTAAACTATAACTACAACCAAGCATAAACCAAAGAGCAAATAAAACTTCCATCATTGTTTTCAACTCTCTTTAACAGTCATGCATTAAAAACCAAATCCTCATCATTGTGTTGGAAGGTACCCTAAGACACAAACAAACACACAAAAACAACTCTTTTTGGCTTTTTCAAAACAATTTTTTTCAATTTTTTTTTCAAATTTTCGGATTTTTACTTCAAAACACACCAAAACAGCTCAAAATGCACTAAAAACACTTAAAAACAATGAGAAACAACATTAGAAGTGATAGGTGATAGAATCCCACGAATTTGCATAAAAACACTTGTTTACCCCCCCCTCCACACTTAAATCAAACATTGTCCTTAATGTTTCACACAACGACTCACACAAAAGCAAACAAACACAAACAACTAAGCATAATAACATAAAGCAGCAAAGAGAAGGGTTTAGAAACGCAAATATGGGTTTGGAGTTAAAGTTCCATCTTCTCCTTGTTGAATGCATGGGTTGCCTCCCACGAAGCGCTTGCTTTAACGTCTTCCAATCGGACGAATATGCCATGCTAAGCTTCACTAGTCCCCACGGCATGGAGAGGTACATCATCCACAACATGCTCCTCGAAACTCCCATAGTAGGGCTTTAACCGATGGCCATTCACTTTGAACTCTTGTCCTGTTTTCAAGCTTTGAACTTGGACTGCACCATAAGGAAAGACATTAGTAATAACAAACGGGCTAACCCACTTAGAACGCAACTTACCAGGAAACAAACGAAGGCGGGAATTAAAGAGTAACACTTTCTGCCAAATGGAGAAAGATTTGCCTTGAATCATCTTATCATGGAAAGCCTTTGTCTTCTCCTTGTAAATTCGAGCGTTTTCATACGCCTCATTCCTAATCTCTTCAAGTTCATTCAATTGGAGCTTCCTATGAATTCCAGCGGCATCAATGTCCATGTTGAATGTTTTGACGGCCCAATGCGCCTTGTGCTCCAATTCTACGGGAAGATGGCATGGTTTACCATAGATAAGCCGAAATGGGGACATGCCCAGGGGTGTCTTATATGCCATGCGATATGCCCACAATGCAACCTCCAAACGTACGCTCCAATCCTTCCTTGTTAGGCCAACGGTCTTCTCTAGAATTTGCTTGATCTCCCTATTTGAAACCTCAGCTTGCCCATTGGTTTGAGGATGATAAGGTGTTGAAACCTTATGCGTGACATTGTACTTCTTGAGCAAAGCCTCAATGGTTCGATTGCAAAAGTGAAACCCTCCATCACTTATGATTACTCATGGCATTCCAAACCTTGCAAATAGGTTAGTTCTAATGAAATATGCAACCACTCGAGAATCATTAGTTCGGGTGGCTTTTGCTTCCACCCATTTTGACACATAATCCACAGCAAGTAAGATACAAAGGAAACCATGTGAGGAAGGAAAATGACCCATAAAATTAATGCCCCAAACATCAAAAATTTCAACAGGAAGTATAACATTTTGCGGCATTTGATCCCTTGCACTTATGTTACCCATTCTTTGGCAACGATCACAAGACATACAAAAGGTTCTAGCATCCTTAAATAAAGTTGGCCAATAAAATCCACATTCTAAAACCTTAAGGGCTATGTGTTGTGTCCCAAAGTGTCCCCCACATGCATACGTGTGATAGAATGTTAAAATAGAATTGAATTCCATGTCATGCACACACTTACGTATAATCTGATCCGAGCAATATTTCCACAAGTATGGATCATCCCAAACATAAAACCTAGCATCTTTTTTCAATTTATCACGTTGGTTTCTGTTTAGAGTGTTTGGAACTTGTTTAGTCATCAAATAATTCACCAAATCTGCATACCAAGGCTCACTTACCTTAATGGATAGCAATTGCTCGTCAGGGAATGTTTCTGAAATAGGTAAAGGCTCATCCTCATGTACCATACGGCTTAGGTGGTCAGCCACCACATTTTCACTCCCCTTTTTGTCCTTAATTTTGATGTCAAACTCTTGAAGAAGCAGCATCCATCGAATTAGACTTGGTTTGGCTTCTTTCTTGGTGAACAAATACTTTAAAGCTGCATGATTAGTGAAAATAATAACCTTAGTACCAAGTAAGTATGATCGAAATTTATCTAAAGCAAAGACAATGGCAAGAAGTTCTTTTTCAGTGGTCGAATAGTTTAATTGAGCATCATACAATGTCCGGGATGCATAATAGATAACATGCGGCTTCTTGTCCTTTCTTTGGCCTAAAACAGCCCCTAACGCATAGTCGGATGCATCACACATGAGCTCAAACGGAAGGCTCCAATCCGGTGGAACAATGATGGGTGCCGTGGTTAGCAAATCCTTGAGGTGTTGGAAAGCTGCCGTGCACTCCTTGTTGAAATCAAAAGTTGCATCTTTTTGTAGGAGACGACATAGAGGTTGGGAGACCTTCAAGAAATCCTTAATGAACCTTCGATAAAAACTTGCATGTCCAAGGAACGAATGAACCTCTCTAACCGAAGTATGAGAGGGTAAGTGGCGCACAAGATCTATCTTTGATTTATCAACCTCAATACCTTTTTCATAAATAATATGACCTAAAACTATGCCTTGTTCCACCATGAAATGACATTTTTCCCAATTTAGAATAAGGTTAGTTTCAATGCATCATTTTAAAATCAAACTAAGATTATTCAAACAACCATCAAATGAATCACCAAAAACGCTAAAATCATCCATAAAAACCTCAATAATTTTCTCAACATAATTCGAAAATATGCTCATCATGCATCTTTGAAATGTGGCAGTGCATTACATAAACCAAATGGCATGCGACGATAAGCAAATGTACCAAAGGGGCATGTGAAAGTGGTTTTCTCTTGATCTTCCGGAGCTATCACAATTTGATTATAACCTGAATATCCATCAAGGAAACAATAAAAAGCATAACCCGCTAACCTTTCAAGCATTTGATCAATGAATGGCAAAGGAAAATGATCCTTCCTTGTAGTGGCATTGAGCTTCCTATAATCAATACAAACCCTCCAACCTGTTTGGATTCGAGTAGGAACAAGCTCATTTTCGGCATTTGTCACCACAGTTACTCCGGATTTCTTTGGAACACATTGAATCGGAGACACCCAATGACTATCCGAAATTGGATAGATCACTCCACAATCCAAGAGCTTGATTATCTCCTTCTTCACAACTTCCATCATTGGAGGGTTGAGTCGACGTTGAGCCTCTCGAGATGCCTTAAACCCCTCCTCCAAAAGTATACGATGCATGCGTGGTAGGGCTTATTCCCTTGATGTCAGCCAAGGTCCAACCAATTGCTGTTTTGTACTCCTTTAACACCCTCACTAATTTACCTTCTTCTTGTGCCGTGAGTGAGGAGGAAATAATGACGGGCAAGGTCTCTTGGTCTCCCAAGAAAACATACTTCAAATGGCTTGGCAATGGTTTAAGTTCAAGGGAAAGTGGCTGCACAATTGAAGGAATGAGCTTATTAGTCGAAATTGGAATTGAAATTGGGTCCAAAGACTAACCAGATTGTAGTGGCAATGACTCAAGGACAACCACTATCTCAATCATATCTACATTAGGGGGCACGGCATGGTTGATGCGAGATTTATACGCGCATAAATTAAACCCTCTTTTTGTCAAATTGTAGTATATATGTAAGTAGGGATCGTTCTAGACCGGGGATTAGGAGGGATTGTTAACCACTTGGATTTGACTCAAAAACGTAAAATAACAATATGAAACACTATACTAGACTCAAAAAATGCAAAACTAAACTTTAAAACACTAAAACAAACCAAAAGAC
Organism: Pyrus communis; assembly: GCF_963583255.1. Lineage (NCBI taxonomy): Eukaryota > Viridiplantae > Streptophyta > Magnoliopsida > Rosales > Rosaceae > Pyrus > Pyrus communis. The sequence continues at coordinate 8,314,816 of NC_084808.1, forward strand.
TCAAACATCACCCAAAACACTCAAAACTGCCTTAAAAACACTTTCTGGGCAGTTTTGAGCACTTTGGTGAATTTGGACGAATTTATGTAACAAAGTGAATCACAACACTTATAAACACAAACTAAAACACTTTCTAACTAAATTGGACATTAAAGTAAAGGGGGATTTAGATTTGACGAGAATTGAAATAATGAAACAAATTAATAAACTAGACAGAATGTAAGTAAAAACAGATAGTAAAGATGAATGTGATGAAAATATGGATGATGGAATAGCCAAGGGGTTCATCTCCACACATGTTACACTTGCATAATAAAATGATTTCCAATTGCATTTCAATAAACCATGAATTCTCAACACCCCAAGTTAACCGTGATGCACTAATTAACCTTCAAATCTTCCTAACGTTATTGAATTGGATGATGCATGCGACAATTCAAAACATTCCCCGCAAGTCCTCAACATGAATGCATAGAAGAGATACAAGCAAGAATCATTATGCTCTATGAAAATTATAAGTGTTGACGAGGCATTCGTTACTATGGATTGCATGAAACTTATGCCAAGAATTCGTTTAACGCGATTGTTTATAAGCAACCTCCACTACTTGTGAATATAAGTTCGTAACTATTAGGTGAAACTCACTTATATTCTAGCGTCATATTCATGCGTGAAAATTAAGCGTGCACTCTCAATAAACATACATAAATAAGTTATCAATCAAACAGTTAAACAAATTGAATCCACAACTTATGAAACGCAATTAGAAGTAATCAAATCAAAATGCAAACATAAATATATATTTCGAATCACCCCCTAGCTAAAGGGGGTTTAGTTCCTTATGCGTACAAAACAAAGAGAATCAAAGAAACACCTAAACATTCCAACAACTCAAACTTGAATTGTATGAACGTTTAGGCACTCTTCTCTTCCTCTTTATTGTGGCACAAGGTCTAAGGATAGTTTGATGGTGTGAATGGTTTGGGGAGTGGTGGAAATGGAAGGATGGTGTTTGGATTGTAAGGGAGAGGCACGGCAAGGGTGGTTTGATGGTCTACATTCTGAATATGGAAGAATGTATATGAATTGAGGTGTGTATGGATGATTTTCTGAATATGGAAGAGTGTATTGTGTTGTGAATGGAATGCCTTTATTGTGGCTGCAATGGATGCTTATTTATAGGTGAAATGGGGGGAACATGACAGCTAGGAGGGAATGTGGCTGTATGTTTGAATGATTAAAGGATGCATGTGGGTTGGAAATGCATGTGCAATGAATATGTGGGTGCATGTGCAAGGGGACAATCTGGAAATGAAAAGGGAAATGCATGTGGCTGATTTATGCATGTGATTAAAGAGTGAATGCATGTGTTGAAATGGTAAAGGATGGGAGTGCATGAAAGCCACGGCAAGGGATGTATTTTCTGAATGCAATGATGAAATGGATGGGTGAAATTGTAAGGGGAATGCATGTGGCTGCAATTGGTTGGGAAAACATGTGAGGGAATGATTAAGGTGAATGAATAATGAAATGGGAAAGCATGTGCAAAAGGGGAATGCATGTGTTGGCTGAATTGAAGAATGTGAGGGAATGATGAAAGGGGAAACATGACGGCTAGGTTGGTTGGTGGTTGCCATGGAGGTGTGGAATGCATGTGCTGAAATAATTAGAGAGTGAGGGGATGCACGACATAATGGTGAGGGCATGTGATGATTTATGAAGATGCATGTGCAATGAAGTGGAATGGATGTGGCTGCAAGGTTTTGTGTTAGGTGATGGGTGCATGTTAAGTGATAAGTGATAAGTGATGATGATAAGTGATAAGTGATTATGATAAGTGATATGATAAGTGATGTGATAAGTGATATGATAAGTGATGATGATAAGTGATAAGTGATAAGTGATATGATATGTGGTTATGATAAGTGATAAGTGGTGATGATAAGTAATGATATGTGGGAGTGTGGCTGAAATGAAGGAGTGGAATGTTGGAATGTTATGCACGGCTAAGGCAATTGGAAAGGTTTAAATGTCCTAAAACTAAAGGGAACAAGGTTCCAACACTTTGGTCTTCAATTAGGTCTTCAATTTCGTCCAACACTTTGGCGCCAAGCATAAGCTATCCATCCTTAGCCCAAAAGTGCTCCAAAAGTCTCCAAAATGCATCTTTTTGCTCCTTTAGCCCTTTGGACCTACAAACACACGAAAATAGCTTAAAGGACTAAAATAACTAAAGAAACATAACGTAAATGCACGAGAACAAGCCATTTAAGTCGCATGAATATGCTCCTATCAAATACCCCCACACTTATCTTTTGCTAGTCCTCGAGCAAAACAAAACAACAAAAGAACACAAAACTAGACAAAACGAATAAAACACAATAGCAAAACATGACTAATCATCACTAGGGTACTTGATTGATTCAGAAATATTGAAATTAATAACTTCCCCATCAAATTCCATTGTCAACGTCCCATTAAACACATCAATCTTAGTGCGGGCAGTTTTCATGAATGGGCGTCCAAGAAGGATTGGCAACGAAGGGGAATGGTTTGATTCTTCCATTTCGAGCACGTAGAAATCCGCCGGAAAGATTAAATGATTGACCTGCACTAAAACATCTTCCAAAACACCCTTTGGATAGGCATTAGATCTATCCGCCAATTGAATAATCACACCATCATTTTTTAACTCACCTAGGTTCATAGATGCATAAATTGAGTAAGGCATGACATTAATAGATGCACCTAAGTCTAGCATGGCATGTTCAAAACGATTATTGCCAATAACACAAGGAATTGTAAAACTACCCGGATCTTTGCATTTAGGGGGCAATTTACGTTGCAAGATGGCTGAGACATTTTCACTTACCTTGACAACCTCTTTATTTGAAATTCTCTTCCTAGTAGTGCAAAGTTCTTTTAAAAACTTAGCATACCTTGGAACTTGCTTAATTGCATCCAAAAATGGTATATTGACTTGTACTTTTCTAAATGTCTCCAAAATGTCCTTCTCAGCCTCCTCCTTCTTCGTTTGCATGAATCTACGAGGAAATGGTACATTTGGAGGAATAACATTAGAAATAATCGAATTTGGAACCTCCTTACCCTTGGAAGCCAAATGGGGTTGTTTGGGTGGCTGCGGCATAGGTGGTGTTACCCTTGCCGTGGCTTGCTCTTGCTCCTCCTCCTCGAATTGCAACTTTTCGTCCTTCGTTGGGGCTGATTTAGAGGGTTGTGAGGCCGTTCCAACTTGTTTTCCACTTCGCAACATGATTGCTTTGGCAGATTCGAATCCTCCTTTTGGGTTAACAACAGTTGAACTAGGCAACTTGCCTTGCTCTCTGAATTGACCCATGAACTCCGCAATCTACCCTACTTGCTTTTTTAATTCATCAACCTTTTTGTCCCTATTTTGCATTCGCTGCGCCATAGAAGTTAGTAATTGAAAATTTTGATCATTATCTATGGACGAACCTGATTTGGGTTGTGTAGGTTGTGCTTGGGGTGGTGTGGGTGCATACGGCCTTTGGTAGAATCCCGGAGGTTGCTGCCTAAATGCGCTTTGTTGTTGGGGTTGTTGTGGCTCCCTCCATTTGAAATTTGGATGATCTCTCCAACCGGGATTGTATGTATTAGAGAAAGGATCACTCCTTGGTTGGTTTTGGCTCCCATAACCCACGACATTGGAAGATTCCCACCCTCCGTTCTCAATCAATTGAGGGCACTTGTCCGTGAGATGTTCATTCATTGAGCACACGCCACAAACAGCCACACTTTGTACCTTTGGTATTTCAACCACCTGGGAAAGAAGAGAAGTAAGATTAGCCATTTGATTTTGAAGTTCGGCACTTACCTCATTGACTTGTTGCTGCCGTGGTATGTCTCTTTGATCAACACCTTCGTATTGTTGAGCATTTAAAGCTCGGTTGGCAATGAGAGTCTTAGCGTCCATGGGTGTTTTGTCCACTAAAGCTCCTCCCGCTGAGGCGTCTAGCATTTGGCGTTCAATTGGTTGAAGCCCTTCGTAGAAATATTGAAGAAGAAGCTCCTCCTTCATTTGGTGTTGTGGACATGAAGCAACAAGAGTTTTAAAACGTTCATAATAAGTTGGAAATGATTCACCTTGATTTTGTTGAATGCCACTAATCCTTTTGCGTAAAAGAATGACTTGAGAAGTTGGGAAAAACTTCTCCAAAAACGCCCTTTTCATACTCTTCCATGATGTGACAGTTCTGGGGGCTAGTTCATATAACCAATCTTTAGCCTTTTCGAAGAGAGAAAAGGGAAAAGCCTTTTTCTTCAAAATGCTCCCATCAACATTCACCAGGGTCATACTTGAGCAAACAACCTCAAACTCCTTCAAGTGCTTATTAGGATCTTCCATGGACAACCCATGGAACTTAGGAATATGGTGCAATAAGCTAGACTTGAGTTCGAACTCATCGGTCTTGTCTGGGGCTGCCCTTGGATATTGAATGCATAGAGGCATGGCATTGTCCAATCACGAAGCGGAAAGCTCCTTGATTGTTCGATTGTTGGATGCCATAGCCTGTTCTTCCTAAAAAATCTGAGCCGTGGCCTCCTCTCCCACTTGTATTTCGTCCTCTTCAAGCTCTGGTGCAAGTTGAGGTGGTTGAGGCTCTTGTTGATTCTTCTTCCTTCTCAAGGTTCACTCAAAATCGTCGTCAAAGTCTAAGATATGCGCATGAACCGGTTGAGAACTCCGAGTCATAAACTAGTACCTAAAAATAAGAAAACAAGACAAGGTTAGAAACTAAAACCAATAACGCACGAAAATAACAAAAAGAAATAACAAGGGAGCCACACAAATATAATTTATCATGCACGCTTATTTGGGTTTATGTTTTTTATTTGCCGGTTCTTAGTCGGGTTTTCGTATTTTGCACAATGTCGTAAAGAAAAGGAGAGGATAAGCCGACACAAGGGGGCACATCAAAACAAGAAGCTAAATTAGCAAAACAAAATCTACGCAGAGCCATATCAGCTACCATATCTTGCATGTTGTGGCTTAGCTAACCACCATTAGCTACGTCCATTAATTAACCAACAAGTATGTCTCCTCTCAATTCTCAGAAACTGATGATTTACACTAGATAGCTGAAACTCCATGGACGGATTCTCGATTTTTAAATGGGCTAACATGAAACTCCATGTCAATTTTCAATTTTTATTTTTATTTTTATTAGAGTCTGTTTGGCCCAAAATATTGGGTTGGGCCGTGTCCATGGTCAGACTGGCTAAGTCCCTCAATAATGTCTCCTCTCAATTCTCAGAAACTGATGACTTTCAGGCTCAGATGGTGCTCGTCATCACCTCACTCTCGATTTGCGTTGAGTTTATCACATCTTTGATGGTTGTCGGCTTTTTGACTTGGGATCCAACTCATCATGACAACTTAGTAAGGGCTCCTCTTTCCGACCCTAATATGTTACGGCCTACCCCTAACCGGCCTAGTTTAACATAGGGCCCCATTTAAAAAACACAGATTAGGATTCCAAAATTGAGCTTGAACACTTGCCCTATATAACACTGATATTGTGCAATTCTGACTGTGTACATCCAAGTTTCGTCTCTGAACATCCTCTTTTCTAGATACCAAATTTTCTCTCGCACTTTTTTTTTGACATAAAAAATAATTTACTAAACTTTTAAGAATACCCTTATTTTACTTGTTATGAATTTATTTTTCTTTGCACACCCATTTTTCATTTTCTTTGAACACCCATTTTCCTTGTATTAATTATATTGGCTCTCTTCAATTTGGCAATTTTCGTTAATGGAATAGTTCTTCGTTCCACATGTGACTGCATGATTCTTTTATTTCATGAAGCAAAATTTACACTGTAATCAGAAGCAATATGAAGAACAATGAGGAGACCGAGCACTAGAGTGTCATTAAAAAAAAAAAAAAAAAAAAAACTGGAGCTTCTAAACGCTATCACAATAAGTTGGGAAATAATAAATACTCAAAATCAAATTTCAACTGAGTGAAGTCTAGATAAGCCTAGTAAATTGAATATCGCGAAGCTCATTAGTCGCTTTGTTACCATGTTGTTTCTTTTAAAACCATATGGGTGTCCAAAAGAGAATAATTGTTTTTCATAAAAAATCACTAAGTAAGAGTCTTTCCCTTTATTTAAAGGGATTTTCATTTTTTTACATGGTGATTAGTTGTGGGATTCACTTGACATCAAATTTTTAACAATTTAAACTGTCTATTTTTCAAGTTGTAGGTCATAGATTGTCCTTTCAAAGGGATTCACTCGTGTTTGGACATCAACCAAACATTACACATTTACAAGTTTTTGGTTGTATTATCTTTGTGCCTATTGCACTGCTACAACGTACTGAAATGAGGCATCATCGCGGATTGGGCATTGACCTTGAACACCATCTATCATTTAATATTTGGAACGATTGACTGAGGATATGTTTACTGCGTGGTTTGCGGATTGTCATTTTGATAAGACAATTTTCCCACCGTTAGGGGGAGAAAATAACATCATTTCAGAAGAACAATGAGAAAATATCATTCCAGAAGAATGATGAGAAAAGATCGTTCCAGAAGAAACAATAGAATTTGTCTTATTTTGATTCACGAAGCGATCAATGAAAAAATGAAGTAAGAATAATTGAATGATACCACGAAAGTGATGAAATCACATATACTTGCTGCAAATGTGCCTACAAGAATTAATGTCCCTGTTGGACAATATAGTGAGGCAGCAAATGATTTATCTGTTGCACGCCTGAAACATGGCAGACCCTCAGACTCAAAAGGTTCAGTCATTCGAAAAAAGAAGAATATCGCACGACCGAACTATTGCTTTCCCAAAGCACAATTATTGCATGCCAGAAGCATGACAGTCGCCGCATGGATACACGTCCCAGAAAGGACAATCCCATGGGAATTCTGATGTCTTTCTAATGACTCAACTCCTGGGAGTGGAGATTACAATCCAAGCTCTATAATGCTCAAGAAGAGGTTATGTTCAGCATTCTCTAAATTATGACTATCCTGGAAGAGATAGTGTAATGCCCTTGAATAGGCAATGAATATCCAAAGAAATGAAGAAAAAAAAAAATTATACATGCGCATGTACTTGAGAATATGGGATCATAGATTGATGATAACCAATGGTAATTTTGGTTTTTACAAGTAGCTACTAAATTCATCAATGAGCTCTGTTGATATTGAGTCCTGTTCTTTTTCTGTCAACAAAATTATTGGCAAAAATGGAGAAAGGCAATTCCATTACAATTTTGTAAGAACGTGGAAAAATAGACCTATATACTTGAATATAATACAAATAGCCAAAAGATGTTGAACCAAGGAGGTTACATTGGGCATTTGTAATACAGTGAAATACACTCACATGATATGACACAAGGTTGTAAACGAGTTCATATGAATGAAGAATTATATACGAAGGGTTATGAGTCGCACACATCATATCTCCATAAGTAAATCCCTTAAATATGCATGGAAGAAAGTTGCTTTGTATAAATTCCAAAGGAAAATGTGTCATGAAGTGCAGAAAATCCTTGAAGGATTAATATTGCTTGAAGAAAGCCCTGAAAAGGTAAAGCATAATATATGTACTCAATACCAATGGATGGTATGGACTCTTGAAGAGTCAAGAAAGATTATAAAGTGTTGAGAGAAATATTGCCTCGAACTACAGATCGAACAATATGCCAACACGAATCTTATCCATGATGTTTATGATATTAAAGAATCATATGGATTGAAGATTATGAGTTGAATACTCAAATGCTTTAGACACTAAGAATGATCATTTATCTTCGTGAGGGTAAAGATAAATTGATATTTGGTCCAGAAGTACCACATCTTAGTGAAGTATATGCTTTATTGTATTTGGCAAAATACATTGAATGAAATAAAGCTTATATATTGATTTCTCCGAGAAATTAAAGACATGTACATACACATGAGTTAAAACAAACAAACAGGATGAAGCCTTCACAAAGGTTGCTCATGTGAAACCTCAATACTCGGCAATACCCCAAAAGGGGGAGGCACTGGAGATTGATCATGTGGCACCCCAGTACATGACAAAACACCAGAGGGGAAGGCATCAGTTGCCTTCGGAATCTAGCAACGAACTTCTGGTGAGCACTTTGAATCCGACTTTCGGATTCCTGTATCTGGTCGAGATCTCTTTTCATGCTCGTCGAGTAATTATTTGCAAGCACGTGTAACACTCTATTCTCGTGCTTGAGCCCTCTGATCTCTTGTTTAAGACTTGCCATCTCAGCCATCAATGATTCAACTTGGTGAGTTCGACCAAGTAGGCTTTGGCCCATATTGGAAACAGAGCCAGCACATTAAACACTGAGAGCCAATAAGTCTTGAACGGCCGACTCATCAGACCGTTTTGAAAGGATTATGTTATCCCTTGGAGTGAAAAGATTCCTAGCTGCCACAGTAGCGGTTATGTTGTTCTTCATCACAGAGTCCCCAACTGTAAGAGAACCATTAGAAAATAAGAAAGATGGACACCATATATTATCCTAACGCTGCTCGTCTGTATCACTCCTAAGACTCAAATCTAAGCAAATGTTAGATGGGCAAGCCATTTTCAGAAATGAAGAAGGAAAAATGAGGTCAAATAAAATCTCAGAAGTGCAAGAAAGGGGACAATTTCTACAGGCAGTAACTTTCTGAGCATACTCTTGGACAATTGATGTCTCTATAAAAGAAGAGGCAACATAGCCACTTGTTCAGAGATCGAAGAGGCATCGCTCTCCGAATTTCAAAAGCCAGATTTTCCTGAATAAAGTTCGTTGGCATTTTTCAGACGCAATCTCAGCTTTGTCGGATATCGCGTGCAACTTTTTCAAAGATTTCTGACAAAGTTGAAAACGCGTAAATCTTACTGTTCTAATTATACCACAGTTGCTGACAAGAGTAAAAGCACAACACCACTACATGCTATTGAAAAATCTCTATATATGTCGACCTTCGTTCTCCATAACAAAGCAGACTTGCAAGAATACCTAACTCTTCCTCATATTCGAGAATGCATCTTCAACAAAGCATCTCAAAATACTCAATTTTCTTCCTCTCCAAGAATACCTCTTCAAAACAAATCACACCAGAGCAAGATTATCTCATATCATCAGGGACGAGAGCAAGAGTATCTCATATCATGCAATATCCCTGTCATTTCCTTTGTCCTTATTCTTACTTGCAAAAACAAGGATATAGAAAGCAATATGTCAGAACCTTCACTCAAACTTCCGGTAAGGAACCGACTGCTTGGAACCTTTCCTGATTGCTTACTTAGAATTGCTCTCGAGTACTCATCTTCAACTGCTGGTAGAGTTGGGTCTCAAGTCATCAACACCGCATAATAATTGGCTCGTTGATGGCTTTTTACACTGAAGCTGCCACGCATTGATGAGTCACCAAGAAGTGAAAGACCTTTTAAATGCAAGGTTTGTATTCCACTCCTGCATCAGTGAACAAATACTACAAGAGAAGATGCCACACATGCATGAAGGAAAACCAGGGAAAATACCGCTTATGCAAGGGGAACAAGTAAGGCAAGTGAAAATGATACATTGAAGCATGTGGAGACAAGCGTAACAAACACGTGCTGATTCATCCCCGACAAAGCCGAAGATCACTTGCCACGTAAAGCTCATCATGGTCCAATTTCATTCAAGATGAAGCCTCGAAGGTCCTTGAAGAAATCACAAGTCCGATTGAAGATCAAGTGTCCACCACCCTTGAATCAAATTCAGCTCCAGATAAAAGGAGTAAATTTAGACCTTTGGAGGAAATCAGAAAACCCTCCAGCCCAGTTCAAGAACGAGCGTGTGGAAAGTTAATAACAAGTAAAGTGCATTTTTCGGCAATTCTTCTCGCTAAGAGACTGAAGCAAAATGATCAACGATTAGCCTAAATGATTTGAAATCATGGGGAGATACTCATCAGGGGGAGCATGATGCGAAAATTATACGCACACAAATTAAACCCTCTTTTTGTCAATTGTAGTATAAGTATAAGTAGGGATCGTTCTAGACCGGGGATTAGGAGGGATTGTTAACCACTTGGATTTGACTCAAAAACGTAAAAACGCAATATAAAACACTAAACTAGACTCAAAGAAAGTAAAACTAAACTTTAAAACTCTAAAACAAACCAAAAGACTCAAACAGTACCCAAAGTACTCGAAACTGCCTTAAAATCACTTTCTGGGCAGTTTTGAGCACCTTGAGTACTTTGGACGAATTTGGGAAACAAAATGAATCAAAACACTCATAAACACAAACTAAATGTATTTCTAACTATTCTAACACTTTAAAACACTAAGACAAACCAAAAGACTCAAACATCACCCAAAACACTCAAAACTGCCTTAAAATCACTTTCTGGGCAGTTTTGAGCACTTTGGTGAATTTGGACGAATTTGTGTAACAAAATGAATCAAAACTCTTATAAACACAAACTAAGACACTTTCTAACTAAATTAGACAATAAAGTAAAGGGGGATTTAGGTTTTAACGAAATTAAATAAAATGCACAGATTACAATTTAAAACAGAATGTAAATATGAAATAGATGGAATTGAATGGAATGAAGGCTAGCTAAAGGGTTCATCTCCACACATGTTATACTTGCATAATAAAATGATTTCCAATTGCATTTCAATAAACTATGATGCTCAACACCCCAAGTTAACCGTGATGCACTAATTAACCTTCAAATCTTCCTAACGTTATTGAATTGGATGATGCATGCGACAATTCAAAACATTCCCCACAAGTCCTCAACATGAATGCATAGAAGAGGTACAAGCAAGAATCATTACGCTCTATGAAAATTATAAGTGTTGACGAGGCATTCGTTACTATGATTGCATGAAACTTATGCCAAGAATTCGTTTAACGCGATTGTTTATAAGCAACCTCCACTACTTGTGAATATAAGTTCGTAACTATTAGGTGAAACTCACTTATATTCTAGCGTCATATTCATGCATGAAAATTAAGCGTGCACTCTCAATAAACATACATAAATAAGTTATCAATCAAACGGTTAAACAAATTGAATCCACAACTTATGAAACGCAATTAGAAGTAATCAAATCAAAATGCAAGCATAAACATATATTTCGAATCACCCCCTAACCAAGGGGGGTTTAGTTCCTCATGGTACAAAACAAAGAGAATTGAAATTAAACATTGAAATCAAAGAAACACCTAAACATTCCAACAACTCAAAATTGAATTGTATGAACGTTTAGGCACTCTTATCTTCCTCTTCGTTGTAGCACAAGGTCTAAGGATAGTTTGATGGTGTGAATGGTTTGGGGAGTGGTTGGAGTGGCTGCAATGGAGGAGAAAAGTGTTTTGGTGGCTGCTGCAAGGGTGTGGAGAGGTTTTGACGAATTTCTGGAATATGGAAGAGTGAATGAGAATGAATCAATGTTGTGTGAAGTGTGTATGGTTTTTATAGGGAGATGAATGGATGGGAGAGGGAACATGACAGCTAGGTTAAGTGAATGCATGTGCAAAACAGCTAGGATGGCTGAAATTGTAAGGGGAATGCATGTGCAATGTTGGAAATCTGATGGGAGAAAGGTGGATGCATGTGTTGGCTGATTTAAAGAATGTGAGGGAATGATGAAAGGGGAAACATGACAGCTAGGTTATGATGATGAGTGCATGTGGCTGATTTATGAAGAGTGAATGCATGTGGCTGCAAGGTGTGAATGATTATGGGTGCATGTGGCTGCAATGGATTAGGAATCCTTCAATTTCGTCCATTCCTTTTGCACCAAACATAAGCTATCCATTCCAAGTCCAATTTTGCTCCAAAATGCTCCAAAATGCATCTTTTTGCTTCCTTAGCCATATGAACCTAAAAACACACGAAAATAGCTTAAAGTACTAAAATAACTAAAGAAACATAACGTAAATGCACGAGAACAAGCCATTTAAGTCGCATGAATATGCTCCTATCAAATACCCCCACACTTATCTTTTGCTAGTCCTCGAGCAAAACAAAACAACAAAAGAACACGAAACTAGACAAAACGAACAAAACACCACCTACACCTTCCAACAATCGTCTTACGGATTTCCAATGCACATGACAAGTTAAAAATCATTATTCCCACAGATTTTAGCCATCTTTACACTTAAATACATTCTTAATCATAGTCACCACATACTAGTTCACAATTAAGCATTTAAAACCATGATTTGAATGTAGTAACATGCCTTAGAGAATTTCCTCAATTCCTTACTAGAATGCACTCTATTTTCACACAGATTTTCTGACTACACACCCTACACTTGTTATATGTGAGAGATTGATGTGAACATGAAAGACTAGTATCTCACATATGTTATAACAAAGAAAGCATTTTCTGGATTTACGATAATGACATGAATATGATCTCATGAATGGAATGCTACTACTTAGAATGAGAACCAGTGATTCCATAAGCTCATACCAAATTCAAACTCCACAAATTGAACACATAACATCAAGATAGAAGTTGAGGGTTGTAACGGGGCTAAGGGTAATGGTTTAACAAAGAGAGGTAAAGTAAAACAAAGGTTCTTAAAGCAATAGTGAGCAAAGTATTGAATTAGGCACTCAGAATTCCCTTTAGAACGCAGAAGTCAACTTTGAACACCCAAGGGGAAGTCACACAAAACTTAGGGCCATATTCAAACTTTTTGGGCCCTTTCTTCAACAATCACACTTGTGAGTCCATTCTCACTTATTTTCATTCTTTTTCTTTCTTTTTCCCGTGCCTCCTTTAAGACTTAGGCACATACATACACACAAAAATCCCTTCCCCCACACTTATTTTCTGCAACATATTAATCAAAAGGAATTCATTTAAGTCATGCTCACTATACTTCAAGAACAAGGGTATAGGAAAGTCCTACTCTAGGCTAGGTAAGGGGTGATGTGGTTAACAAAGAAAATAGGCTGAAAAGGCTCAAAAGGGTTAAAACTTACAACAAATAAGAAATATGAAAAGGGATAGGCTTTTTGGCTTTGGCTTGACTAACAACTTCATCTTATTGTATGTTATGCAAACAATATCATGCTTTGAATGAAACGGATATAAGTTCTAGCATTTAGTTCTATTATGATACAATTGCATTCTAAGTAGCAACCAAGCAAGGAATAATGAGATCATGCAACAACTTTAGAAAACAAAGAATCACAGAAAATAACTCTCCAAAGAAGGTAATAGCTCGAGTCTCACAGGGTTGTAGCGTTTGTTTGAGTTCCTTCCTTCAAGCATGTTGCAAAAACGAATTTTTCTTTTATGATTGCATGTGAAGTTATGCATTATAACCATAACCAAGCATATACCAAGAGTAAATCAAACTTTTCTCCATGTTTATAACTCTTTTTAACAGTCATGCAATTACAAACCAAATCCTTATCATTGTGTTGGAAGGTACCCTAAGACACAAACACACAAAAACGACTCAAAACACTCTTTTTAGGCTTTTCAAAACATGTTTTTCAAATTTTTATGTGATTTTCGGATTTATAAAAACAAAACATACTAAAACACTCTAAAACATCTTAAAAACACCTTAAAACAGCCAGGAACAACATTTGAAGTTATGGGTGATAAAATCCCACGAATTTGCATTAACAACATTAGTTACCCCCCCACACTTAAATCAAACATTGTCCTCAATGTTTTAAGCATAGATTCACACAAAGCATAAGTAAACACACAAAAAGCACTTAAACATATTAAACATGGCAGAATGTAATTAACAAAGAGAAGAGTTTAGGGACGCAAATCTGGTTATGGAGTGTAAATTCCCTCTTCTCCTTGGTGATTGCATTGAGGCTTTGATCTTTGTGATTCCACAGGCTCATTCTTGAACTGGTTTCCTCCCATCGTTGATTTTCCTTTGTGCTACTCTTGAACTGGGCAGCAGGATTCTTTTAGTCTCCCCTGGAGGTCTGAGCTTTCCCCTTTTATCTGTTTCTTTGTTCAATCTTTGCAGGAGTGGTCCCTTCTCTGGAAGTGTATCAACCGTTGAAGATGACTACTCGAGAGCAACGCTAGGTAAGCAATCAGGAATAAATTCCAGGCAGTCGGATCCAGATCGGAACACTGACTCCAAGTGCCGGCTGATTGCTTCTTTCACTTTGCCATGCGAGTAAGAACAAGGACAAAGAAAAAGATAGGGAAAGAGCATGATATGAGATACTTTTGCTTTTGACCTTGATGATATGAGATACCTTTGCTTTTGAAGAAGCGGTGAACGAATCAGCACACTTCAATCCGCCATTTCCTCCTGGGTCATCTGTACTCCAGGCATCTGGTATCATCTTTGGGGAAGAAGAAAGAATTGAGTATTTCGAAAGGCTTTGCTGGGAGTGCACCCTCAGAGGTGAGGGAGAGTTGGGCATTTTCTTCAGGTTTGCCTTGCCATAAAAGACGAAGGTCGACATATATAGAGATAATATCAAGTGGTGGTATTGTTCTTTTACCCGTGTCGACAAACGTCTCTTCGATTTCTGAACGGACGCCTCTTCGATTTCTGCACGACGCCCCTTCGATTTCTGAACGACACGTAGTAGTGCGTACGCGGCTCTGTCTGAGCTCTTTTGACAAAGTCGCACGCGGTTTCTGAAAAGCAGAGAAAGCGTCGCCGAAATTTACGCTTGTCGGCAAAAGTGTAGCTGCGATGATGTCCTCCACGTGAACTTTTGACAAAGTTGGACACGTCTTCTGAAAAGCCGAGAAAGCGTCGCCAAAATTATGCCGGAAATTCCGGCTTTTTGAATCGGTGGACGCGTCGCCTTGGCTTCTTATAGATGTATCGATCACCGCAACGAACACACTCTGAAGATTTCCCATTCTTTGAAAATCGACTCCGGCCCTTTGAGAATTAACTCCATCGACCCCATCTCTTTGAAAACTTTTGAAAAATGGCAAACCCATCGAACCTTAGCTTAGATTTGAGTCTCAGCAGCGATCCGGTTGCGCCCCGTCAAGGTAATGTATGGCGTCCTTCTTTTTTATCTTCTAACGGTCTTCTTACAGGTGAAGACTCCGTGATGCAGGACGCCACAACAGCTACAATAGTAGCTAGAAACCTCCTTACTCCAAAAGATAGTAGGCTGTTGTCAGGACGGTCCGATGAGTTGGCCGTTCAAGAGTCCCTCGCACTTAGTGTTCAGTGTGCGAGTTCTGTGTCCAACATGGGCCAACGCCTGCTTGCCCGCTCCCGTCAGGTGGAATCATTAATGGCAGAGGTGGAAAGTCTTAAGCAAGAGATCAAACTGCTTAAGTACGAGAATAGAAGTTTGCATGTGCTTGCAAACAACTATTCGACGGGCATGAAGAGGAAGCTTGATGAGCTGCAAGAATCCAATGGTCGCATGCAAAGTGACCGTCAAAGTGACCGTCAAAGGCTTGCGGCTTACTTCCAGAGGCATATTTTTCCTGGGTCATCCAGCGCTTGGCCAAGTATTGAGGCTTGGAATGCTCTAGCTCCGATGCCTTCCGCTCCAATGGCTTCCGCTCCGATGTCTTCGGCTCCGATGCCTTCCGCTCCGATGCCTTCCGCTCCGATGCCTCGTAGTGGGGCTTCACGTAAACAACCTTTGTGAAGCTCCACTTTCTCCATGTTTAGTATCTTTTTTTTTTTTTTTTTTTTTTTTTTTTTTTTAATCAAATCAAAATCAAATCAAACGGCATGGAATTGGTCCTTGAATGGAAGGTGATACTTGAAGTGAACCGGCATTGGTTTGAATTCTAGTGTAGGTGCCTGATTCATAAAAAACAGCAAGTTAGTATAAAATGTAATGGAATTTGGAAAAGATGACTTACTTGTTTTGTCCGTCAAGAACTCAATGACAAACACCACTCCCTTGAAAGTTTAAGGGATATTGGACTTGGCCAGATTGCATGTGATGGTTATGACTTGTCCAATGTCATCAAATTCAACTTCTTTGGGTTTTGTGGTTTCAAGAACGTCCTCTTTGATGAATTCATGACATTCCCTACTTTTCACCTTTGGAAGGTCTTTTTCACCTTCTTCTTCCTTGGAAGTCATGAATCTGCAAGGAATAGGGATACTTGTTGGAACGGGGTTAAAAATAATGAAATTTGGAACAACCATACCTGAATTAGATGGCATAGGAGCAATAGGTGCCTCCGGTAAAGGTGTTCCCACCCTTGCCGTGGGTTGGGTGTATTCCTCTTCCTTGTAATTTGATTTTGATCGTTGAGGGTCCGTTCCAACCTCCTTGTCACATCTCAACATGATTTCCTTGGCAGTTTCAAATTCTTCCTTTGGATTTGCAATGGTTGAACTAGGGAGTTCGCCTTGGCCGCAAATTTGTTCTACAAACTCCTCTATCTGCCCAATTTGCTTTTCCAAGTAGTCCAACCTTTTGTCTTGATTTTCCCTCTCTTTGTTTTGAAGTTGGAGTCCCTGCGTCAAAGTAGTAAGTAATTGAACAATCTTATCATTATCACTTGAATTACCTACATTGCTTTGGGCAGGTTGTGGTGGCTGCATAGGCGTTGAATAGAATTCATCATATGGCTGCCAATATCCTTCTTCTTGAACATTTTGAGGTTCCCACCACATAGAGTTTGAATGATCACTCCAATCTGAATTGTAAGTATTGGAAAACATGTTATTCCTTGATTGAAGATCAAATGCACAAACGCTTTGCATTTGGGACCTTTCCATGAGCTGTGACAAAAGAGAAGCATTATCAAGTGCCATGTTATGCTTTTCTAGTACTTGAATTCAATAAACAAAACACAAATCACAAACTAAAACTAAAATATATATAACAGAGACGAAAACTAAAACTAATAAGAAAACGAAAATAACAATCCAAAGGATTAGCAAAGTTGCTAATCCCCGGCAACGGCGCCAAAATTTGATGCGAGAATTATACGCACACAAATTAAACCCTCTTTTTGTCAATTGTAGTATAAGTATAAGTAGGGATCGTTCTAGACCGGGGATTAGGAGGGATTGTTAACCACTTGGATTTGACTCAAAAACGTAAAAACGCAATATAAAACACTAAACTAGACTCAAAGAAAGTAAAACTAAACTTTAAAACTCTAAAACAAACCAAAAGACTCAAACAGTACCCAAAGTACTCGAAACTGCCTTAAAATCACTTTCTGGGCAGTTTTGAGCACCTTGAGTACTTTGGACGAATTTGGGAAACAAAATGAATCAAAACACTCATAAACACAAACTAAATGTATTTCTAACTATTCTAACACTTTAAAACACTAAGACAAACCAAAAGACTCAAACATCACCCAAAACACTCAAAACTGCCTTAAAATCACTTTCTGGGCAGTTTTGAGCACTTTGGTGAATTTGGACGAATTTGTGTAACAAAATGAATCAAAACTCTTATAAACACAAACTAAGACACTTTCTAACTAAATTAGACAATAAAGTAAAGGGGGATTTAGGTTTTAACGAAATTAAATAAAATGCATAGATTACAATTTAAAACAGAATGTAAATATGAAATAGATGGAATTGAATGGAATGAAGGCTAGCTAAAGGGTTCATCTCCACACATGTTATACTTGCATAATAAAATGATTTCCAATTGCATTTCAATAAACTATGATGCTCAACACCCCAAGTTAACCGTGATGCACTAATTAACCTTCAAATCTTCCTAACGTTATTGAATTGGATGATGCATGCGACAATTCAAAACATTCCCCACAAGTCCTCAACATGAATGCATAGAAGAGGTACAAGCAAGAATCATTACGCTCTATGAAAATTATAAGTGTTGACGAGGCATTCGTTACTATGATTGCATGAAACTTATGCCAAGAATTCGTTTAACGCGATTGTTTATAAGCAACCTCCACTACTTGTGAATATAAGTTCGTAACTATTAGGTGAAACTCACTTATATTCTAGCGTCATATTCATGCATGAAAATTAAGCGTGCACTCTCAATAAACATACATAAATAAGTTATCAATCAAACGGTTAAACAAATTGAATCCACAACTTATGAAACGCAATTAGAAGTAATCAAATCAAAATGCAAGCATAAACATATATTTCGAATCACCCCCTAACCAAGGGGGGTTTAGTTCCTCATGGTACAAAACAAAGAGAATTGAAATTAAACATTGAAATCAAAGAAACACCTAAACATTCCAACAACTCAAAATTGAATTGTATGAACGTTTAGGCACTCTTATCTTCCTCTTCGTTGTAGCACAAGGTCTAAGGATAGTTTGATGGTGTGAATGGTTTGGGGAGTGGTTGGAGTGGCTGCAATGGAGGAGAAAAGTGTTTTGGTGGCTGCTGCAAGGGTGTGGAGAGGTTTTGACGAATTTCTGGAATATGGAAGAGTGAATGAGAATGAATCAATGTTGTGTGAAGTGTGTATGGTTTTTATAGGGAGATGAATGGATGGGAGAGGGAACATGACAGCTAGGTTAAGTGAATGCATGTGCAAAACAGCTAGGATGGCTGAAATTGTAAGGGGAATGCATGTGCAATGTTGGAAATCTGATGGGAGAAAGGTGGATGCATGTGTTGGCTGATTTAAAGAATGTGAGGGAATGATGAAAGGGGAAACATGACAGCTAGGTTATGATGATGAGTGCATGTGGCTGATTTATGAAGAGTGAATGCATGTGGCTGCAAGGTGTGAATGATTATGGGTGCATGTGGCTGCAATGGATTAGGAATCCTTCAATTTCGTCCATTCCTTTTGCACCAAACATAAGCTATCCATTCCAAGTCCAATTTTGCTCCAAAATGCTCCAAAATGCATCTTTTTGCTTCCTTAGCCATATGAACCTAAAAACACACGAAAATAGCTTAAAGTACTAAAATAACTAAAGAAACATAACGTAAATGCACGAGAACAAGCCATTTAAGTCGCATGAATATGCTCCTATCAGAGCATCCAAAACAGATCAAGATTTTAATGAGTCAATCGAAGACTTGTGGCCATCCAAGGGGGAATGTTGTGAATAATGTGGATGGCCCACATGAATAATTTGTTACTATTTATGCACATTATTTTCACTATTTATTTGTGGAAAATTTGTAAAGTGAATAGTGTTCTATTTGCTTATAAAATGAATGAGAAATGAAGAAGAGTTTCACGAAAGAGATTGTGAAACAAGAAAGATGAAGGGAGAAAAGAGAAGAAGAGGAAGAGAGAAAAGAGAGGAAGAGGAGATGAGATAATAGAGAGAGTTACTTTTGTACTCCTATTATTCTAATTTATAATGGAAGCACCACTGCTGCCCCGATGACGTACTCCAGTCACATTGACTGTAGAGGAACCTCGTAAATTTTGTGTCTTGTTTTATTTATTCCACTGCACACACAGTCGATTTTATAACACGTTATCAGCTGGGAAGCTCTCATGTCAGTAGAAAGCATAACGCCATAAATTAGGACAAACAAAGGTATGTCCATTTTCTGTCTCTCCCACCGCGCCAGAAGCGCCCCACCGAATTCCATTGAGAATTGAAATTTACGACCCGTAGTCGTCACGAGATAAGAAAACTCGTACCTGACAATTGGTTTCCAGTGATCCAGAAGAATCTCATTAGACTTGGAAACCCAGATCGCATCATTTTCGACAGATCTCAAGAACTCCCATGAATACTTGGTTGTCTGAGATGGTGATGGCAAGAATGAATCCACACAGGTCTCCTTCTCTTGTGCCTCTATCAACCCCACTGTCATCTATGTCTATGTAGGGAGGTTCTTACTTTGCGATGCCATGTTTTCTAGACCATGCAAGAACAACGCCAGTCTTTGGTAGCCTTTTTGGATTGAATTGGTTTTGTGTGACCTCCACAACAACCCAGCTGGTCTTAGGTTTCAAGACTGGTAGAGACAGACAAAGAAAGAAAAGAAAAAAAGGGGAAGTTTATGGAATATGCATGGCACCATCTGAAAAAGTCAATAGTGCATAGCACCATTTGAAAAAGTAAGAAACAAAAGGTTTTGGTTCCTGGTGCATCTGCACCATGTAGATAATAAAATAAAAGGAATAAAACCAAAAGTTTGTTTTGGAATGGTGCAGCATGTGAATGAATAAGAATAATAATAAAAAGTAAAGGTTTTTGGATGGTGTTACACCATCTGAAAAGAAAGAAGAAAATATATATGTATTTATATATGTGAATGGTGTTGGTTTAAAATCCTTTCACAAGTTCTATTTACTTTAAAGCAATTTATTTATCATGGACGGTTTTACCGCCTACTGCTTTAAGTTTTGATTTATGTGAATGGTGCTGAATTAAAACCCTTGTCACAAGCTTTATTTACTTAAATGCAATTTATTTATTATGGCTGGAATTACCGCCTATTGCTTTAATTTATTTATTGTACTTATCTTTTGATACGATGAGTATATACTGGACCCGAAGTTCCTTGATCAGATCAGAACATGCAGTTTCTTGATCCTCATCACATAAAAATGATTGGACTTGAAGTTCCATAATGCGAAAAGATAGGGCATGAAGTCCCTAGATCCGCAAGATCAGGACATCAAGTTCCTTGATGAGTACAGTAAGTTTGAAGTGCCGTAGTGCCTCAACTTAATTGTAATAAAAGCCATAAGAGTCTCAGTCTACAGACTATTAAATAAGGACCAGAAGTTCCTTATATCCATACTGAAAATGGTTTAGTAGAAATATTTATTAAGCGGATGAAATTGATTACCCGCGCTCTACTCATTAAAGCAAAATTGTTTTAATGAAAATGGTTTTTACATGGGTACATGCTATTTTGCATGAAGCAGTATTAGTTCGGTTGAAATTTGTTACCAATCATCAATACTTCTCAGTACAACTCGTGTTTGGACATCAACCAAACATTACACATTTACGAGTTTTTGGTTGTATTATCTTTGTGCCTATTGCACTGCCACAACGTACTGAAATCAGGCATCATCGCGGATCGGGCATTGACGTTGAACACCATCTATCATTCCATATTTGGAACGCTTGACTGAGGATATGTTTACCACGTGATTTGCGGATTGTCATTTTGATAAGACAATTTTCCCGCTGTTAGGGGGAGAAAATAACATCATTTCAAAAGAACGATGAGAAAATATCATTACAGAAGAATGATGAGAAAAGATCATTCCAGAAGAACGAATAGTATTTGTCTTATTTTGATTCACGAAGCGATCAATGAAAAAATGAAGCAAGAATAGTTGAATGATACCACGAAAGTGATGAAATCACATATACTTGATGCAAATGTGCCTCCAAGAATTAATGTCCTTGTTGGACAATATAGTGAGGCAGCAAATGATTTATCTGTTGCACGCCTGAAGCGTGGCAGACCCTCAGACTCAAAAGGTTCAGTCATTCGAAAGAAGAAGAATATGGCACTACTGAACTATTGCATTCCTGAAGCATAATGGTTACATGCCAAAAGCATGACAGTCACTGCATGGATACACGTCCCAGAAAGGACAATCCGCGGACATGAGAATTTTGATGTCTTATGCATGAAGCATGATAGATATATAGGTTCCAATGACTCAACTCCCGGAAGTGGAGATTACAATCCGCATTCTCTAAATTATGACTATCCTGGAAGAGATAGTGTAATGCCCTTGAAGAGGTAATGGATATCCAAAGAAATGAAGAAAAAAAAAAATTATGCATGCGCCTGCACTTGAGAATATGGGATCATAGATTGATGATAACTAATGGTAATTTTGGTTTTTACAAGTAGCTACTAAATTCATCAATGAGCTCTGTTGATATTAAGTTCCGTTCTTTTTCTGTCAACAAAATTATTGGGAAAAATGGAGAAAGGCAATTCCATTACAATTTTGTAAGAACGTGGAAAAATAGACCTATATACTTGAATATAATACAAATAGCCAAAAGATGTTGAACCAGGAAGGTTACATTGGGCATTTGTAATACAGTGAAATACACTCACATGATATGACACAAGGTTGTAAACGAGTTCATATGAATGAAGAATTATATACGAAGGGTTATGAGTCGCCCACATCATATCTCCATAAGTAAATCCCTCAAATATATATGGAAGCAAGTTGCTCTGTATAAATTCCAAAGGAAAATGTGTCATGAAGTGTAGAAAATCCCCGAAGGATTCATATTGCTTGAAGAAAGCCCTTAAAAGGTAAAGCATAAAATATGTACTCAATACCAATGGATGGTATAAATTGCCTTAGTGAGTACTTTCATTATGATATTGTTGCAAAATACTAAAATCTCTCACAAGAGTTGATGATATTAAATTGGGACTCCTGAAAAGTCAAGAAAGATTATAAAATGTTGAGAGAAATATTGTCTTGAAGTGCAGATCGAACAATATGCCAACACGAATCTTATCCATGATATTTATGATATTAAAGAATCATATGGATTGAAGATTATGAGTTGAATACTCAAATGATTTAGACACTAAGAATTATCATTTATCTTCGTGAGGGTAAAGATAAATTGATATTTGGTCCAGAAGTACCACATCTTAGTGAAGTATATGCTTTATTGTATTTGGCGCAATACATTGAATGAAATAAAGCTTATATGTTGATATCTCCTAGAAATTACAGACATGTACATACACATGAGTTAAAACAAACAAACAAGATAAAGCCTTCACAAAGGTTGCTCATGTGAAGCCTCAATACTCGACAATACTCCAAAAGGGTGAGGCACTGGAGATTGATCATGTGGCAGCCCATTACTTGACAAAACACCAGAAGGGGAAGGCATCAGTTGCCTTCGGAATCTAGCAACGAACCTCTGGTGATCACTTTGAATTCGACTTTCGAATTCCTGTATCTAGTCGAGATCTCTTTTCATGCTCGTTGAGTAATTATTTGCAAGCACATGTAACACTCTATTCTCGTGCTTGAGCCCTCTGATCTCTTGTTTAAGACTTGCCAGCTTAACCATCAATGATTCAACTTGGTGAGTTCGAGCAAGTAGGCGTTAGCCCATATTGGAAACAGAGCCAGCACACCGAACACTGAGAGCCAGGGAGTCTTGAACGGCCGACTTATCGGACCGTTTTGAAAGGATTATGTTATCCCTTGGAGTGAGAAGATTCCTAGCTACCACAGTAGCGGTTATGTTATTCTTCATCATAGAGTCCCCAACTGTAAGAGGACCATTAGAAAATAAGAAGGATGGGCGCCATATATTATCTTGACGTTGCTCGTCTGTATCACTTCTAAGACTCAAATCTAAACAAATGTTAGATGGGCAAGCTATTTTCACAAATGATGAAGGAAAAATGAGGTCAAATAAAATCTCAGAAGTGCAAGAAAGGGGAAAATTTCTACAGGCAGTAACTTTCTGAGCATACTCTTGAACACAATTGATGTCTCTATAAAAGAAGAGGCAACAGAGCCACTTGTTCAGATATCGAAGAGGCATCGCTCTCTGAATTTCAAAAGCCAGATATTCCTGAATAAAGTTCGTCGGCATTTTTCAGACGCAATCTCAGCTTTTCCAGATATCGCGTGCAACTTTGTCAAAGATCTCTGACAAAGTTGAAAACGCATAAATCTTACTGTTCTAATTACACCACAGTTGCCGACAAGAGTAGAGGCACAACACCACTGCATGCTATTGAAAAATCTCTATATATGTCGACCTTCGTTCTCCATAACAAAGCAGACTTGCAAGAATACCTAACTCTTCCTCATATTCGAGAATGCATCTTCAACAAAGTATCTCGAAATACTCAGTTTTCTTCCTCTCCGAGGATACCTCTTCAAAACAAGTCACACCAGAGCAAGATTATCTCATATCATCAAGGACGAGAACAAGAGTATCTCATATCATGCAATCTCCCTGTCATTTCCTTTGTCCTTGTTCTTACCTGCAAAAACAAGGATATATAAAGCAATATGTTGAAACCTCCACTCAAACTTTCGGTAAGGAACCGACTGCTTGGAACCTTTCCTAATTGCTCACCTAGAATGCTCTCGAGTACTCATCTTCAACTGCTGGTGGAGCTAGGTCTCAAGTCATCAACACCGCAGAATAATTGGCCCGTTGATGGCTTTTTACACTGAAGTTGCCAAACATGGATGAGTTACCAATAAGTGAAGGACATTTCAAATGCAAGGTTTGCATTCCACTCCTGCATCAGTGAACAAATACTACAAGAGAAGATGCCACACATGCATGAGGGAAAACCAAGGAAAATACCACTTATGCAAGGGGAACAAGTAAGGCAAGTGAAAATGATATATTGAAGCATGTAGAGACAAGCATAACAAACACGTGCTGATTCATCCCCGACAAAGCCGAAGATCACTTGCCACGTGAAGCTCTTCATGGTCCAATTTCATTCAAGATCAAGCCTCGAATGTCCTTGAAGAAATCACAAGTCTGATTTAAGATCAATTGTCCACCACCCTTGAATCAAATTCAGCTCCAGATAAAAGGAGTAAATTCAGATCTTTGGAGGAAATTAGAAGACCCTCCACCCCAGTTCAAGAACGAGCATGTGGAAAGTTAACAACAAGTAAAGCGCCTTTTTCGACAACTCTTCTCGCTAAGAAACTGAAGCAGAAGGATCAACGATTAGCCTAAATGATTTGAAATCAGGAGGAGATACTCATCAAGGGGAGCATCCAAAACAAATCAAGATTTTAATAAGTCAATCAAAGAATTGTGGCCATCCAAGGGGGAGTGTTGTGAATAATGTGGATGGCCCACATGAATAATTTGTTACTATTTATGCACAGTATTTTCACTATTTATTTGTGGAAAATTTGTAAAGTGAATAATGTTCTATTTGCTTATAAAATGGATGAGAAATGAAGAAGAGTTTCACGAAAGAGATTGTGAAAGAAGAAAGAGGAAGAGAGAAAAGAGAAGAAGAGGAAGAGAGAAAAGAGAGGAAGAGAGAAAAGAGATAATAGAGAGAGTTACTTTTGTACACCTATTATTCTAATTTATAATGGAAGCACCACCGCTGTCCCGATGACGTACTCCAGTTACACTGACTGTAACGGAACTTCGTAAATTTTGTGCCTTATTTTATTTATTCCACTGCACACACCGTCGATTTTATAACAAAACTTTTTTTTATTAGTGTTCCTAAATAAAAACCCCCTCCAAGGGCCAGCCAGGCCGAAATGGGTATTACCGTAAATTCCCTAATTCCAGACGGCAGTCGATAGCGTTCCTTGAACTCCTCATAAACTTCGAAGGGCAGTGAAGGTGGAGTCCTCCGTCGAGAGAAAATGTCGGAAACAGACAGCGTCTTCTCCCACGATCACCGATCAACGATTATCAAGGTTCTCCTCGATTCCCTCAAGATTTTCCATAAAAACAAACAGACTTTCGTTTCCATTTTTGCCCTTACGACCCTCCCGCTTTCCCTCCTCCTCTTCTCCCTCTCCCTCTCCTCGCACCCCCTCAAATCCCACATCTACCACCTTGAATCCCTCGCACGCCTCGCCCACACGCGATTCGAGGCCCGCCAGGTCTGGAAGGAGTCCCGCGATGACGCCATCTCGCTCCTCCGCATCAAGGTCCTCTTCTTCTTCCCCTCCTACGCCCTCTCACTCCTCGCTTCCATCGCCGCCGTGACAGCCGCCTCGACATCCATCCATGGAAAACGCCCCACTCTCCGCTCATCCCTTAACGCCGTCAAGATCACTTGGAGAAGGCCGTTAGTCACATCCATCTGTATCTACGCGCTGTCGATCGCGTCCGCGCTAGTGCCCCGCACTTTGTCAACTGTATTCAACTCGTCCTGGTCCAGATTGGTCATCATGGTTCTCGGGTCGGGTCTGGAAATATACCTGATGGGGATGATGGGCCTGGGGCTAGTGGCGTCGATTTTGGAAGAGAGGTACGGGTGGGATGCGATTCGGGTCGGGTGGGAGTTGATGGCGGGTAAGAAGCTATGCGGGTGGGTGTTGTCGGGCATGTTCGTGTTGTTTACGTGGGCGGTTGCGAGGAAGCTGGAGGAAGTGATGGATGGTGAGGATTTGATGGAGGGATCATCGACGGCGACGCTGACGAGGGTGGTGGTGGGCATTGAGGATAAATTGGGTTGGGTAATTTTGTACGGGTTAGTGGTGCTTTGGGGTTACGTTGTTACCACGGTTTTTTACTGCGACTGTAGGAAACGCCACGTAAGTGGAGGTGGTGAAAATGAGGACGGCCCTGACTGAATTCTCTGCTCTTCAGATCCAACTCCACATGAGGTGTTTTTTTTTTTTTTTTTTTGGGGTTTTTCTCTTTTGAAATTTCTTTTTGGGAGATACATAGTTTGTTTGTCATTTTTAAATGTAATGGGATAGGATTGAAATAATGTTTTGATTTGGTTTGTTGATCAAGTTGAAGAAGCCTACAGACAGACTATATTCTTTTGGGTTGAGATGTTTTGCATTTGAATCCAATTTATAGATCATCCTCACATCCACATGTATTGTTTTTCCTTTCCTAATGTGATTCAACAAGTAATGGGAAAACTATTTCAATAAATGTAATTACAAGATTGGATGATGGATGAGATTTGTCACCCACTCTCATTGTTTATTGAAAAGCTAGCCTTGGAATTGTATGGGTAATGCTACAGACATCAATATTTTAGATCAATTCTGTAAACTATATGACGTGGTTGTTGATAATAATTTTTTTTAATTTTTTTTTTGAAATTAATTAATATATTAAACCAGGGCCAAGCCATGAGGGGCAAAAAACCAGCAAGAGCAAACAAGCGGAGAAAACAATACAAGGTGAGAGAGGGATACAAATGACGCGCCCAAACCCACTACAACAAAACACTAATTTGGGGAACAAGGAAATCCGTCTTTGTTTAAGATACCAACAAGCAAAGATGGGGGTCTTTCGACCTAGACGTTATTGCACATCTTCGTGCCCTGATGAGACATCACATAGTCCACCGTAAAATTAGCTGATCTTGGAACCCAAGACCAATCGCAAGCATGAAAGGAGTTCCCCAAGGCATAAACGCGGAAAATGATGGGGAGCACCTCCCAGCCGCTATCATCAATCTTAGGCACGAGATAACCTTCAAGGAATTAGATTCAATGATAATATTTGAGAACCCTCGTTGCAAAGCCATTATGTTAACCAATGTGGAGTAGGAGGGGTCTAGTGAGAGGACGACCGTGGGGTCCTGCTTTTCATGGATCGAGAGGTGGGCCTCCTTGAACAAGTAGCCATGAAGGACACATCATACACTTATTGTGGATCGAGAGGTTGTTGATAATAGATTATTACTTAAGTTTTGATGAACGTATTTATTGTCCATTGATGACATATCATACGGTTTACAAATTTGACCTCAAAAGTTGGTCTATTGTAAATTTAGGCTATATGACAGTGGATCTTCTTAATAGCCTATGTAATTGTTTAGAGGTCGGCTTTTAGTTGTATAGATATGATCGAGGAGACTTAATAATTTTGTAGTGTGTTTTTAATATAGCCAATTCTGGATCCAGCTGTTTTATCAAATTTTTATAAGGAAAAAATTTGTAATTAATTTGTTGTTGGACTATGAATATGTTGATAAAAATGCGCAATTTAACACTACAGATGTAACATCCCACATCACCCAGGGGACTGATCCTTATATGTATATTCTCATCCCTACCTAGCACGAGGCCTTTTGGGAGCTCACTGGCTTTGGGTTCCGTAGGAACTCCGAAGTTAAGCGAGTAGCGCGCGAGAGCAATCCTAGGATGGGTGACCCATCGGGAAGTTCTCGTGTGAGTTCCCAGAAACAAAACCGTGAGGGCGTGGTCGGGGCCCAAAGCAGACAATATCGTGCTACAGTGGCGGAGCGGGCCCAGGATGTGGTCCGCCTCAGGGCGGGATGTGACATTTTGTATCAAAGCCTAACCCTGGTCGCGTGTGTGCCGACGAGGGCGTCGGGCCCCTAAGGGGGGTGGATTGTAACATCCCACATCGCCCAGGGGAGTGATCTTTATATGTATATTCCCATCCCTACCTAGCAGGAGGCTTTTTGGGAGCTCACTGGCTTCGGATTCCGTAGGAACTCCGAAGTTAAGCGAGTAGCGCGCGAGAGCATTCCCAGGATGGGTGACCCATCGGGAAGTTCTCGTGTGAATCCCAGAAACAAAACCGTGAGGGTGTGGTCGGGGCCCAAAGAGGACAATATCGTACTACGGTGACGGAGCGGGCCCGGGATGTGGTTCGTCCTGAGCCAAGATGTGACAACAGATCTTTTATGTATGTACATATTTCCAAAGCATTTTAAACACCCGCAACACCGCGCATGAACTTTTTCTAATGTGTACCAAATAACCTTCAACATAATTACCATTAGTTTTAACACTAATGTCAAAATTTAATTTTAAGCATTACTAGTCCTTTTGAGCCGCCGGCACTATTCTTGCTTCATCATTGTACCCATAGAATAAAAACGTGGGTAAGGACAAACCGATCACCGCATCTACGGAGCGCTTCCTGCAAAGTATGACATTTCCATGTATTTTGTTCCTACTCAAACTTACGCATGTCTTATCCAGTGTGAGAGTTGTTTTAATAGTAACAACATTATCAAAGTTTCTCTCTTACTAGAGGCGTTTTTCACTTTGTTTGATGTGTTTGTCAATGCCAAATGGTGTTAAAAATAAATGAGGTATGGAGTGTGTCCAATTTTGAATAAATATTAGATGACACATCATTCGTTGAACAAGAACTTACACAAAATAGTGGTGGTGTTCCAAACCTAACCCTATCACGCATCCCCGTTTTTCAGAATTTTCTTGCACAACGTTGCATTATCGGTTTTGGACCCGGCATATGAAGTCTTTGTCGTACATAAGTCCCTGGAACAAGATTAGGACTGTAACTTGGTTTGAAAATTCCCTACCTAAAAATTTGTCAAGCCTATTCGAAATGATGAAGAAATCTAATCTGTGTAACATTTTGATTCAAAAATGATATTCTTATTATCTAGTTGTATCATTATTTGTATCATCTTTTTACTCACATGAATTGGCAGACCCTATCTCTATTAAAGAGATGGTGGGTTTCATCTCTATTAAATAAATGATATAAATGATGATATAACTAGATGGTAAGTATAACACTACTCCGTTTAATTATGATCAGTGTTTGGTTTGACCTCAGAAGCTCATGCAATTCCTATGTTTTGATTCGTTCCCAAGTCCCAAGCCAATCCCACATGTCTCACCCAAACCAATGACTAGTTTGGGTTCTCGGAAGTGGTCAAGCAGCTTAAGCTGACCAAAGAGAATGAGGAAAGGATAAAGCAGTGCGTATCTTATTTTTAATGTTTTCCATATATATTGTGGGTTTGCCTTTTGGCTCCTAATTTATGTTTAGCCTTGTTGGCCTTGTTCCTTATAAATTTGAATTGTTTAGTTACATAAACGCAAAATAAAACATATACAAAGCGTAATTGCATCTGCAATAAAATTAAGGTTTTAAAAGACGTTAGGTGTTAATCGGGCGGCGAGTTGGGACCTAGCGTCTAGACGAGGGCCTAAGCAGACTAAGCTAATTCAAATAAATTTATTGTATGTTGTATAAATAAATGTCTATTTATACATAAGGAAACACATAATTGTATTGTGATACATAAATTGCAAAAGAAAATGACATATATATTATAAAATATGAGATACATTGAAAACATGAGAAATAAGCAGATAATGAGTGCTCATCTAAATATTCAATAAGCCTATTACATTTTATTGACAAAATAAAATTCAAAAATGAGAGCTATCGGATTTTCTATCTAAGTGAAAGTCATAACCTAGGTAAGTTTAGGCGGGCTAGGCGGGTTAGGC
The DNA here is from genome assembly GCF_963583255.1 of Pyrus communis. Classification (NCBI taxonomy): domain Eukaryota; kingdom Viridiplantae; phylum Streptophyta; class Magnoliopsida; order Rosales; family Rosaceae; genus Pyrus; species Pyrus communis. The sequence goes on from NC_084808.1 coordinate 8,344,691, forward strand.
GGACGCCTAAGCAGGTCTAGACGCATTTTCTTAATTTTCAAATGCTTAAAGACTAATCGGGACGGTGGCTACTGCCAGTGTCTAGGTAGGGCCTAGCAGCGCTAGACGAGGTCCTTTAGAACAACGAAAAACATTTCACCTCTCTCTTTCTATATACGTGGTTTCAAGAAATCGTGTTGAAATTTTGAAACAAAATCCTAATATCCTCGATTATAAATTTATCCCCCATAAAGTCGCACACCATCCCAAAACCAAATCATTAACTAGTTTGGAGTTGTCTTAAACAAGAACATCCTTATAAATTTTTTGCAGTGCAAATTTTAGCATCTCTCAAAGCAAACTGCTTCCGAAATATGTCACCCACAAGACTTAGGATAGTAGGACTTCCTCTCTCATCACGAATGACAATACCACAAACAACATGTTGATTTAAGAGAGAACCATCAAAATTGATTTACAACTTGTTTCTTAAGGGTCCCTTTCACTTAATGATCCGTCTAGTTAGTTCTACCAACAATGTCTCATAAGTTATGGCCCAATCACTTAGATAAGCCCGATTATTTGATAAGGTGCTAAAAGTAAAATGTGGTTAGTTTCAATAATATAAGTTTTTTTAATACATACTGAGGCGGGAAAGAGATTCTCTCCGGATCTCTTCCAGCAAGACCACTGAATTAAGTGATCCGGACCTTTGAAATTTCATCCAACGGCCCACCTGTTTTGATCCCTTAAAAGTTATAATAATTTTTGGCCATTGGATGAAATTTCAAAGGCCCGAATCACTTAATCCGATAGCCTTGGTGGAAGAGATTCAAAGATGATCTGTTTCCACTAATGCCTGGAAGATTTTAACTAAGTCATACAATGAACTCATCATAATAATTTGATATTAAATTCGTTATCTACAGAAGTCGAAGCAAAAGAACAAGATATACAATGTCCTTTTAAAAAGTTGAAAGCATATTTATAGCTCTTAGCCGGTTTGAGTTGGCTTATGAACTTACAACTTGAATATATATATATATATATATATATATATATATATGTATATATATGTATATATATATATATATATATGTATATGTATATAGGAATCCCTTCCCAAGAGGGATTCTCATTTTTCAACAAAAAAATGGGGATCCCCTCTTGACCGATAAATTTGGCTTTAATGAAATTCTGTGGTTGAGATTCCGTGGTCTGTGATTTAATCTCAACCACAAAATTTCATTAAAGTCAAATCTAAAGGTCAAGAGGGTACCTCCATTTTTTTTTGAAAAATGGGGATCCCTCTTGTGAAGGGGCCTGTACACATACATATATATATATATATATATATATGTGTGTGTGTGTGTGTGTGTGTGTATCAAATCGAACCAAACTGGTTAATTAGATCGGTTCGCTGCTCTTGTCCAATAGTCTGCTCTCCTATGATCCCCATTGTGGAGCAAAAAATAATTTCAAAAATCCTGAAGATGACACGTGGATTTTTTTTCCAAAGAAGACAAGAATGCTCTCATTAAATGAGTAGGGTCCACAAAGAGTCACTAAACTCTGTAAAATTCTTTGACCAGTCCTTGGAGAAGGATACGAGAATGAAAAATTCTAAAACCAAGACGAATAGAACATCCCATGTACATATATACGGACCAATAAATGGAACAAGAACATATACAACCTCTACAAGCCACCACCGCAAGCTGCCATCACTTCCATTGCATGAACTGGAGCCACAGTAGCTGATGAAGCAGCCTAGCCCATGGTGTGAATGCCTAGGAAAAACTCCAAGGACAACAGCTACAGTAGGCCATGGCATCAAGAGAAAGCCTGGCCTTCCAAAATCAAAACCAGACCGTGCTGGTGCCGCATTCTGCCCAATCAGGAGCCCAGATGTGGAGTCCAAGAGCAAATCCAAGAACGGGCCCAATCTCCAATCCATACAGGCTCAAGAGAGGATCCAGAAGGCCAACCTACTAGGAAGTAACATGCGAGTAGTAGTGAGCCCAAGCCTCAATGTACACAAGCACATTCCACCCTAACTGGTGCCACATGTGTTTGAACCTGAGCTTGAGAGTGTTAGTAAATTGCTAATAAATAGTGGACTAATGTTGAGAAGTATGATGTTACTGTGGGGTTGAAATATGAAACTTTCATTTGCTGGCTAAGACCTCCTAATGGGTGGGTTAAGTTGAATAATGACAGCTGCAGGTTTGGGTAGAATGGAGTTATTGGTTTAGGTGGGGTTCGTTGGGGGACTTTTAGGTCAAGGTGGACTTAGGTTTTGAGAACGTCATATTGTCTCCCTTGGTACGGATTCATAACAAGTCCCGGGACATCTCTAAAGAGTTAGTTTGTCTTAGGAAATACCCTGGTAACATTAACGACTCGAAGATAACATGAAAGATCAAGATAATTACTTGCTCAAGTGAAGCATGGTGTGGAAGCTAGAAGATTATCAATTTACATGAGAGAGAAGGGATTTGCATGGTTGCATAGCATTCTTTATTGGATAAGTTGGGCTTTCCTAGGGTGATAGTAAGGTTTCTAATGGTTAGGATATTTGATGAAAACTTATGGAAATTACTAAGGTCGCATAGATGGTGATGCTTGCGGCTTGGAGTATGCTTGTGGGCTAAGTGGAGTTTCTGGGCTTCTTCCTGGGTGGTTTTCTCTATCTCATTATCTCTGTGTTCCTCTAATCTTCTGTCCTCCTCTAATAGGTGCATATTTATGCGACTTTGTTATCTTATTTCTTTGCATTTACTTCGTTAATTTCCATTTATTTTGGTAGTTTATGTTATTTTTGTATTATTGTAGGTCCTGTTGGTAAAGATGACAATAAATAGTCAAATGAAGCAATTTGGAGCAGTTTTGGACTTGGATTGGATAGCATGGGTGGATAGCATATGGGCTGAACGTTTTTGGTGTTTAAATGGTGCTAGACATGTGCTTGTAGAAATTAAAGTTGAGGCTTGGAAGGCAAGGAATTACACAAGAAAGAGGAATCCTAATTGGAGAGGAACATTACCTTATCTTATCTTATCTTATATTATCCTATCTTATCCAACATTATCTTATCTTATCTCCAGCTGCAAGGAGGAATCCTAATCACATTCCAACACTTCTACCTGATTTTTAAAGTCCTAAAATAACTCAAAAACACCAAAACCCTTTCCTCCTTGGATTCAGCCATTTTCCCCTATATATATGAAATTCCTGCAGAGATTTAAGAGTGTGCCCTGCCTACCATTCATCCATTGAAGTTGCTGGAATTTTCAGAATTCATTCTATCTTTGTTTTAAGTTCAATGTTTATTTTAGATTGCTTTTCAATTATGATGAACATGTGTAACTAAGTTTCTTTTTAGCTAGAGGTGAATTTGAAGTCATGATCATATGGTTTATATAAATTGATTACATTTAGTTATTGTTTCGTAAAACATGAATGCAATTTACTTATCTGCTTTATAGAGAACTTATTCTTGTATGTTTATTAAGGGTGTAAACTTAGTTTGCATGCAGGAATTTGATGCTAGAATATAAGGGAATTTCACCTAATCGTTATGAACTTATATTTGCAAGTAGTAAAAGTCACTAGTCATGATTGAGTTAAGTAAATTCTTGGCAGGAGTATCATGCTTTCCATAGTTACGAATGCTTTGCCAATGCTTATGATTTTCACATGACTTCATGATCTTTGAGATGTATCTCTATCATGCTTTTCATAGGGAACTTGAGAAGAATAATTTGGTTGCGTCGCTGAGTCCAATTCAATGAACTTAGGAAAATCTGAGAGTTAATTAATGTTGTTCATAGTTAATTTGGGGCATTGTCATTCATGGTTCCGACTTGTAGGTGACCTATGAATATTTGCACAGTCTTCACATAATTGTAGCACTTGAGCATATTTAGTTACACCTAGTCTTGTCGTACAGACCACTAGAGGTGGTTCCGACTCGTGTGCAGGTATGTTTGATGAGCTATGGATAAGTCGTACAGGTCACTATAGGTGACTCTGACTTATATGCTAGCATTGATTGATGAGATATTGATTAAGTCGTACAGGTCACTATAGGTGACTCCGACTTATATGTTAGCATTGATTGATGAGATATTGATTAAGTCGTACAGGTCCCTATAAGTGACTCCGACTTATGTGCTAGCATTGATTAATGAGATATGGATAAGTCATACAGGTCACGTGAGGTGACTCTGGCTAGTATGTTGATGAGCTATTGATTCAGCCGTACAGGCCACAATAGGTGGATTTGGTTGATATACTATTTCATATTGATTTATTTCATCTGGGTTACTTATTCTTGTTGAGATATATATGTTTATTGAGATCTATGGCATGGTATTCATTTGAAAAGTTTTGTTTCACTCACTCACACTTTCTATTTTTGCGCCCCTCCAAGTTCTAGTAGTAGAGTTTCGTATCGACGAGGATTCGTGGCACTTTTCAGTACAGATGTCTTCTTATGATGGTATAATCATTATCTTACCTTACTGTACTATACCTATGCTCTGTATCATGCGTGCAATGGGTCCAGACCCGCTCATCACGCACTCGTGTACTTAGGCACTTTTAGATTTTAATGTATTCACATTTTATATATCATCAAACTTTATGGCTTTGTCACTTTCCTGGCCCCGGCCAGCACAGCTCGATTCGAGGTCCTAGTGGACATTCCAGGTTGGGGTGTGTCAGTTGGTATCAGAGCATATGTTAGGCAGTATTGTGTTCTTCACATGCGTGATGTGAGCATTCTTGGTTTTGTGTCTAATGTTCGAATCTTGCCACCTCGTCGAAAACGAAAAAATATGTTAGTGTTTTTTTTTTTTTCCTCAGTTTTGGGCAGTTTTGTGGTCTTGACGACATTTTTGAAAATCATTTTGGTGTTTGTCCTTAGAATTAAAACAAAGTTATTCCTTGTGGAAGCACTGTGTAGATTTGAGGCAAGTTGGTGGCCTAAGTTAATGTATTGATAACCGTGTATCACCAGAGAGTTTACCAACCAAATTCCATCACCATTCTTCCGCCGTTAATGTTGATCCTTTTGAGATTGAAAGTCCCACCTAGTTTTGATTCCTTGATAGTATTTGTTAGAATATCACTTATTTGAATTCTTGCGAAGTCTACTTTTGTTTAGACTCTATAAATGTCTCATGTGGTAATGTGGTGTTAAAGTGGTAGCACTCAACAGAAGAACATGTTGGGAAAATACTTTTGGTCCTTGGTAGTTTTAATATCTTGTGTTGTTACTTTTCGATCATCAAGAATTCTTGTTAGCTCATTCTTAAATTCTACTTTTCTATTTTTGACTTGGGACAAACTGTCCGAGAGGACCACTTAAATATGGAAATTTTACATTTAGTCCAGATATCTTGTACTCTAGATTTCATGAACTTGTTTTGACCCTCAAATTCTCGAGTATTCTTTTAACCTTCTTGACATGGTTTCTCGCTCGGTTAGTGAGGAATTCACGATAGATCAACTTGGCGGGTGCTTGCGCCACTTTCATATCGACGCTAGCAGGAAACCATTGAAATATAATCTTTTTGCGAGTTTACCAGACTTACCAAAAAGAATTCTAAACAACTTTGAGTTATGGGAATGTGAACGCCAAAACACTTTCAGCAGCCGAATTGGTGCACCCTGAGATAGTACGGTATCGTGATCGAGTTACGAGTCAGAAAATTTAGGCATATTGCTTAGGAGGCACAAAATCATATTTTGGTATCCTCAGGGACTTCTCACTAGTTGTTGAGATGACGATAAGTTATCGGTGTTACGGATGTGGTTATGGATGAACATGAATGAAAATATGGAATGAGATCTTTAGTTCACTTAATATAAACGTTTTCTAGTGAGTTTTTGCACTTAAAGAGGAGAATTGACGAGAAATTTTTTTAATTATAAAATTAATTAGTTTGGTTTGCCATCAATGAATTATGGCGTGAAATTCTAGTATTTTGTTAGCCACAATAGTTATGGCTTGAAATTTGATATTTGATTGTGCCAATATCGTTATGGCCATAATTTATGGTATTCGTGTTGCCTAAAGTAATGGGAAGCGGGATTACCAATAATTACGATGTAAATTTTCCAAATAGCAGGAATAGAATTTTGTATGAAAATTCATCGAGTGAGAATGGAAATCATGAACTGAGGTTATGATTTGGTTATTATAATTTAAAATGGTGGGAAGTCCATGAAGTTTTCTCCATTTATTTATTGATGGATATGAGTAAAATTATGAAATGAAATTTTGAGTTTGTTTAATATGAACAAATTTTCAGAAGTGAAATTTTATGAATTATGGAAAAAAAAAATTGATGGAGAAAGAGTATAATTATAAATGTGTTGTTTTGGTTGCCATGGGTCATAGGTGGTCATTGTTAGAAATTGATATTACGAACAAAACTGATGACGAGCATATTTTCTCTTGGCTATGTGATTAGTAAGGATTAATTCCGTTGACCGTTAGGGTTGTAAAATGTGAATTTCTCTTCCTTGGTTGGCAAAATGTCAATAGTACTCTGGAAGTGCAGCTCACTAATTTATCCGAGCCGGGATGACACATTATACCACTATATTATCGAGGAAGGAAGATAGTATGAGCTTGGGGGGCATGAAAGAGGAATAATTACATTCCGACCACGACAGAATGTCATTTTTCCTTTAGCACAAATGTTCTAACTTGATTTTTGCTTTACGTATATATATTATACTCCTATCTTCGAGTGCTATATAGCAATTATTTTAAATTTCGGGGATGAAATTTTTTAAGGTGGGTAGATTGTGACAATCCATCCCAAATTTTATTATTTTAGAAATCTTAAAATTTGAAATTTACGAGAATACCCTAGAGGCGAGGGTATTGATTTTCGTTGATAGTTAGTTCATGACACATATGAACTATTACCTTACCGTATTCCAAAACTGCGTTGGTAAGAATTATTATTTATTATCTTATTCATTTCTTATTATTATTATTTTTTTATGTAAAATGGTTGTGGGAGATTAATAAAGAGAAAAAGAAGAAGAAAGAAAAAGGAAGGATGGCTGCCTCATGGCAGCGAAAGAGAGGGAAAAGAAGGAGATGGGCATTGCCCAATCAAAAATGAGGAGAGAGGGAGAGTGATGAATGGGAGAGAAGAACCAGGAGGGAAAGGAGAGAAGAAGAAAAGGAGGGAACCCAAAACGGTCTTCCTTGACCCGTGTGACCCGGCTGGCGGAAACCATAGAAACTGATGGTTTCCCGGCCTAATTCCGGTGAATTAAGCCAAACCATCACCTAGAAACACCTCCCTAGCCTTCTCTCTACCATTCCTACCCCTAAATTCATAACAATTTGGCCTTAGATTCGGGAGAAATGCACCGATGGTGCGTGTGGGTGTTCGGCGGCAATCCACAAATTGTGTAGCTAATTCAGCCAATTATCACTACCAATAGGCTCCCCTCAACCTCAGGAAGAAAGCCCAAGTGATGTTAGGGGCGTCGGAGCATCCATGGAGTCGAATCGAATATACCCAAAAACTAGGGTTCCAGTGGGTTTTCATGAAATTGGAGCCTTTCCAAGCCAAATTGGCCTTAGCCGCAGGTATAAAGTTTACTTTACTCACTGAGATCTTCATTTCTGTAAAATTTGGTATTTTTTGGAAATAGTTCGATTTTCCGGCCAGTCGGGGCGGCCGACCGCCACCCACAGCAGTGCGCGCAGCAGCGCGTGGCCAATGGGCCACCAAAGCTATTTTTAGGCTATGTTAAATGTCTTGAATTCAGTTTTGATATTTGAATGACATAGGTTGATTGTTGGAACCTAAATTCTCTATGATACATTAATAGGTATTTATGTGAATTGATGATCCAACCGTTGGATCGTCACCAAACTTTATTACATTGTAGTACGTAATATTTGAAGAATGTAGAAAGTTTTGTATTGGGAATCCGACGTGCGGATCTTCCCGAATTGGATCTGTAAGTTCATAAAATAAATGTTAACCGCCACTTGGTTTTGGGCAAGTGGCAGAGATCTAACCATTGGATCGTAATGAAATTTTAGTATGTTATTCTAGAAGTATAATGTGAATCTTTGAAAGTTGCAGATTGGAAATCTGATATGCAGATGTTCTGGACTGAGTTATACAGGGTTGTAGACCCTACCGTCGATCTTCGATCGACGGTTGACTTGTCGTCAATGGGCCTCAAACTATTTTAGAATGTCCTTAAGGATGTACTTTATGTGAATTACATACTCTGTTGATAAGAGTTTTGAGATGTAATTCGATAATTGTTCTAGGCACCAATCGTTCGGACACCTCAATGTGCGTGCTAGAGAATCATAGTGTGGACTCCAGGTGAGTGGGTCTTTTCCCTTTTTATCATATGTATATGATTGATTGTTCCACAAACGCTTCTAAATTGATTTATGCATGTTACCTACAAATAATTATTGTGAACTACGATTGGCTTGATCCCTGTTTAGGGTACGTAGACAATCTAACGAGACGTTAGATGCAGCCATACAATAAAGGAGATTAAATAATCAAGACAAAATCCTTGTTTGGGGAATTGAGCAATGTGAAGGAAGTTGATGGAAAATGTGAGATTTAACCTTATTTATTGGTGGTTAAATGTTGGTTATAAATTAATGTGTGAAGAATCGTAATATTGAAGTGAAAAATAGTTAGGAATGATAGTTAATTTAACTAGTGTTTAGTTGGGCTTATCACCGATAATTATTTTCCGAAGGTAAATAGTTTGGGAGTGGGGTGTTACAGCTTACGCATATTATGCCATTTGTATATATATGTTTATATATTTGGAAATATTATGATATGGTTGAATTTCAAATTTACATTCTGGTATATCCATATGTATGTTACTTGCACATAATTAAAGGTGAACGCTCTGAAGTGTAAAGGTGAACGCAGGATGTACAGGTAAGTTCAGGTGAGTTTATGGTATTAGTTGAAATTATGGAGTTATGGCATGACTACATATAAGTTTTAGGCAACTCCGACACTGTCGTACTGGTTGCCCATGAGTTGTACATGTTATATTGAGATGCATTGAGAGCTCATAAACCTGCACCCTGGTGTTAGTGCTCTTGCCCGTGGCCAGGGCACAGTCATTCACGCAATGTTCACCTCCCGCACTTTACGCTCACCTTGGATCCAAGGTAGGTGCACAGTCCTGTCGTACAGACCACTATAAGTGGTTCCGACTTGTAGGTGACCCGCAATTATTTGCACAGTCTTCACGTGAGCGTACCACTTGAGCGTATTTATTTTTACCCAGTCTTTTCGTACAGACCACTAGAGGTGGTTCCGACTCGTGTGCAGGTATGTTTGATGAGCTATGGATAAGTCGTATAGGTCACTATAGGTGACTCTGACTTATATGCTAGCATTGATTGATCAGATATTGATTAAGTCATACAGGTCACTATAGGTGACTCCGACTTATGTGCTAGCATTGATTAATGAGATATGGATAAGTCGTACAGATCACGTGAGGTGACTCCAGCTAGTATATTGATGAGCTATTGATTCAGCCGTACATGCCACAATAGGTGGATTTGGCTGATATATTATTTCATATTGATTTATTTCATCTGGGTTACTTATTCTTGTTGAGATATATATGTTTATTGAGATCCATGGCATGATATTCATGTGGACTTTGTTATGTCGTGTTTGGGATTGAGATTGATATGTATTCTATTTTCTGGGAAATATACAGGTGTTACGGCGAAGGGCTACTGCCTTTGGTAATTGAAATTGGTTTGAAAAGTTTTGTTTCACTCACTCACACTTTCTATTTTTGCACCCCTCTAGGTTCTAGTAGCAGAGTTCCGTATCGACGAGGATTTGTGGCACTTTTCAGTATAGATGTCTTCTTATGATGGTATAATCATTATCTTACCTTATTGTACTATACCTATGCTCTGTATCACGCATGCAATGGGGCCAGACCCGCTCATCGCACACTCGTGTACTTAGGCACTTTCAGATATTAATTTATTAACATTTTATACATTATCAAACTTTATGGCTTCGTCACCTTCCTGGTGTTGGCCAGCACGGCTCGATTCGGGGTCCTAGTGGACATTCTGGGTCGGGGTGTGTCACATACTTCACTAAGATATGGTACTTTTGGACCAAGTATTGATCCATCATTTCCCTCACGAGAATGAATGATCTTTCTTTGTGTCTAAATATTGGTTAATCATTTGAGCATCCAACTTATGATTTTTAATCCCCTTGATTCTTTAATACCATAAACATTTTGATGGATAAGATTTGTGTTCACATATTGTTCGATTTGCAGCTCAAGACAATTTTCTTTTCAACACATTATAATCTTTCTAGACTTTTCACGGGTCCTAATCTAATATCAACTGCAGAAGATTTATTATGTTGCAACAATATCATAATGATCGTATTCACTAAGATAATTTATACCATCCATTGGTATTAAGTACATGAATTTTGCTTGTCTTTTCTAAGGTTTAATTCAAAGAAATTTAAATCCTTCACAGATTTTCTACACTTCATGACAGATTCTCCTTGGAATTTATATAGAGCAATTTTCTTCTATGTGTACATGAGGGAATTACTTATGGATATATGCTTCGGGCATGTATATAATTCTTCACTAAAATGAAGAACTTTCACAATGAAAAATCATAATTCCAGGAGTGTTTTACAATTTGAGGTTTCAATTGGAAACCTAGTGTCACATCATGTGCATGTATTTCGCTGTATTACAAATGCCAATTTGTAACCTTCTGGGTTCAACATCATTTGGTGATTTGTACTATAGGTCAGCTTTTCCATGTTCTTACTAAATTGAAATGGAATTGTTCTCTTTTCATTTTGGCCAATAATTTTGTCTTTTCATCGACGAACAAAAGAACATGGCTCAATATCAACGTAGCTTATAGATGAATCTAGTAGCTATTGTAAAAAACAGAATTAACATTGGTTATCATCAATTTGTGATCCCATATTTCTCATGAGCATGCACATGCATATTTGATAAGCATTTCATTACTTTGAATATCCTTGCCTTTTCAGGGGCTCTACATTGTCTCTTCTAGGACAGTCATCTCTTATTAAATGAATTGTTTGGTGAATTTGGATCATAACTTCCTCTAGAGTGTTATAGAGCTTGGATTTTTAATCTACACTTCGAGGGATTTGAATCATTGGAACCTATACATCCATTATGCTTCAGACATGAGATATATTAAAATTGCTATGTCCATGGATTGTCCTTTTGGGACATGAATCCATGCGGCAACTTCATGCTTTGGTTATGCAACAGTTTAGTAGTGCCAAGTTTATGGATATTCTTATTGAGATAAGATCCATGCATCTATGTAACTTGTTAATACATTTGGTAATAAGTAATTTTCAAAAATTGGATTACCTTTTTTTGTACATCATTTGAGTGATATAAATTGAGGAGACAAAAATGATTGTTGAATCTGTCATTGTCATTTGGTCATTGTATACTCAGGTAGAGTTTTGGTGGGCATGTGAGTATAATTCCCATCATTGAGCTTCAGTCTACCATTCACTTGGCTAGCCACTCATTTTCTCCCTTTGAACTTTTATGCATTCATTGTTGATCCTTCAGCTTTAGCCTTATGCACAACAGAAGTGGTGTGCAGCATTTAACCTTGAATGATCCTTCAAAACATCACTTCTTAGTGACTCTTCCTTACTTGGAAGCTTCAGTGTAAAGGGCCAATAGCGTATCAACTATTTTGCAGTGTTGGTGACTTGAAATCCCATGCCAACAACAGTTGAAGATGACTACTTGAGAGCAATGCAAGGTAAGCAATCAAACAAAGGTTCCAGGCAATCAGTTTTAGACTAGAAGTTTGATTTCAGGTTCCAACTTATTGCTTTATTCCTCATTGTTTTGCAAGCAAGAGCAAGGGCAAAGGAAAAGACATGGAAATAACATGATATGAGATACTCTTGCTCTCGACCTTAATGATATAAGATACTTTTGCTCTTAAAGAAAACGGTAGAAGACTTGATGCTGATGTAAAACTTCTTGATCAAAAATATTTTCTTGCTGAGGAAATGAGTTTGGCATTTTGAGGGACTTGGTTAAAGATGTATTCTCAGCAAGAAAGAAAAGTTAGACACTTTTGAAGCTTTGCCTTGCAATGGAGGACGGAGGTCGACATACATAAGGATTTCCCAATAGTAGGTAGTGGTGCTATAGGGACCATCTCCTTCATACTTGTCAGCAACATTGGTGTAGTTGGAATAGTAAAATTCAAGCGTTTCAACTATGTCAGAGATATTTTGGCAAAGTTGTCCTTGATATCCAAAAAGCTGAGATTGCATCAAGAAGTGTCAATGAACTTTATTCAGGAAAATCTGGCTTTTGAAATTTAGAGAGCGATGTTTCTCCTATTTTTGAACAAGTGGCCCTGTTGCCTTTTCTTTTATCATCAATTGTATCCAAAATGCACGCTCGAAAAGTTGCATGTATGTGAAAATTGCTTATGTTGTATTCCTGAGATTTCACTTTATTGGATTTACTTTTCTTTCATCTCTTTTTGAAAATAACTTGCCCATCTAACCATTGTTTTGATAAGAATGTTGTGGAAGATGCTGATGTGCCTTCATATATTGTGGAAGATGCTAACGTGCCTTCTTATCCTCTAGTAGTCTTTTTACAGTTAGGGACTCTGTGATGAAGAATGATATAACCATCATAGTAATAGCTAAGAATTTTCTCACTCCCAAGGATATTGAACATAGTCCAATGAATTGGCTGTTCAAGACTCCTTAACTTTCAATGTTCAATGTGCAAACTCTGTATCAAATATAGACTAACGTCTATTTGCTTGAACTCACCAAGTTGAATCATTAATAGCTGAAGTGGCAAGTCTTAGACAGGGAATTAGAGGGCTTAGGCACAAGAATAGAGGGTTTCACATGCTTACAAATAGTTACTCAACGAACATGAAAAGAAAGCTCGACCAGTAGCAAGAATTTGAAAGTTCGATTGAAAGTGACCATCAGAGGTTTGTGGCTATATTTTGAAGGCACCCATTTCCTCCGCTGTATGGAGTTCTACTAAGTATTAAGGCTTCAAATGATCAACCTTTGGTGCCTTCCCTTTCTGGAGTTCTGCCAAGTACCGAGGATTCAAATGATCAATCTCTGTTGCCTCCTCTTTCTGGGGTTCTTCCAAGTACTGAGGCTTGACATCATCAATCTCCAGTTCTTTCTCCTTCTGGGGTTCCGCCAAGTACTGAGGCTTCACACGAGCAACCTTTGTGAAAGCTCCATTTTTTTTTCTTTTTCGTTTTTATAGTTGTAACTCATATGTATGCACCTATTTATATGTAGAAAAATTCCATCTCTTCAGGTTTTATACATGTCTGAAACTTTTGGTTTAGTTTGTTAGATATAGGAAATTATGGAAACTTCTGGTTCCATTAATATGAATCAATGAAGAAACGATGGAAACTTATGGTTCCATGATTATGATTCAATGAGCTTTTAAGGAAATATGTTTTCTACTATCATATGCTTCCACATGAATTCTCGAGAATTATGAATTCATGAAATTATATCTTGTATAAGATGTCGATGGTAAGAAAATTGCGTTTTGCTAAGTTCACCATTTTCTTAACCCCAAAAGGAAGAAATTCAAGTATGACAGAACTTGCGATAATTAACTCATATCATATATAACACATGTCTACACAAATTTTTACAACTTCAAGTTCTTAACACTATTCATATTTTGAATTCCAGGTCAAAACATTATTCATATGTACTCGAAATTTATTTTCAATATCGACATCATTAGAACCTTTAGGTTCATATTTTTGAAGTCATGCCTATACTTAATTTGTACATGGATTAAGGAACTTATGGTCCTCATTTTCATGAATCAAGGAATTTTTAGCCCTCATATAATAGTGTGTGGAGTAAGGCACTTATGGTCGTCATTTTAATTTACTTGAGGAACTGCTGCTCTCTCAGTTGATTCAAAAACTTCAGATTTTGATTTTGATCAAGGTACCTAAGGTTCGATCTTTTTATATGATGAGGATCAAGGAACTTTAGGTTCAACCTTTTTATACAATGAAACTTCAGGTCCAATCATTTTATATGATGAGGATCAAGAAACTTTAGGTTCTAATTTGATCAAGGAACTTCGGGTCCTGTATATACTCATTGTAACAAAATGTAGTACAATAAGTAAATTAAAGCAGAGGGCGGTAAATCTAGCCACTATAAATAAATTGCTTTAAATAAGTAATGAGTGTGACAAGGGCTTTAGTTTAGTACCATTCACATAAATATTAAAACTTAAAGATAATAATTGTTATTATGAGAAGGGCGACAATGCTGTGCAATTCACATATATATTAATGTAAGAGTGGTGATTATACTGCATCAATCACATTAATAACAAGATTAATAATGATACGGAAAAAGTAAATATTAACTTAGTATACTTCCCCTTTTCTTTCTAACTGTGGTCATGTATCAATTGTAGTGTCTAAGAATTATAGGAAGATGAACCGTTGTATCTCACTCAAATTTTAGTATGATATGGATAAGAGGATAACAGAAAACTTTTGTGAAGAAACAATTTTGATCTGAGCTACTAAAACTGGAATTTTGACACTCATAAGATGGCTGCCCAGTTTTCTACGGAATTGGAAACTGGGTCGGCGTTTCAAACATTTGTGACGATCACACAATTGGATTTTTCTGAAATTTGGATATGTTGTAGATACTAGGTGAACGAACAACTTTCAAGAAGGAAGTATTTCAATCTGAGGTCAGGAAGTTGGATTTCAAAGGGTGTTTACATGGTTGTCAGATTTTATGCCAATAATAATAATAGTTAATAATCAGATGTATATTTGCTTTAGAAAATTAGTCGTATAGAAGTATAAAGATAAAGTAAAAGGATTTTCTTATCTGTGAGATTCCAGGGACATAGGTGAGAGTTAGTTAGTGCTTCACCGGATTTATGGCGTTGTGATTTCTACTGACACTAGAACTTCTCATGATGATAACGTGTTGTAAAATTTAAGATATGTGTGCGATGAAATATAAAATAAATAAGACAAAATATTTATGAGGTTTAGCAAGTGTGCTTACGTCCTAGGGGCACCAGTAGTACTTTCTTTCATTATCTGAAATAATAGGACTACAAAATAACTCACATAATTTTCTCCCTTATCTCTAGCCTGGCTCACTGGTACTTTCTCTGCATACCTCTTCTTTCGTTTCTCTCTTCCTTTCCTCTGTATGTTTCTCACCCCTCATCTTTCTTTTTATTCTTCAATCTTTTATAGGCAAAATGTCTAACAAACTTATCAAACCTACCAAGACTTTTTCGTTGACAACAAAGTATGGTCATATTGGGTTAGCCATGTTTTTCAACCTAACAATCTTATCAAGACATTTTGTCTGACAACACTATAAAGCTACGATCATATTTGGTTGCCTATTACATTGGGCATTCCCACCTCGATTTACAACAGGTTGAAACTTTTCAACGACTTCAATCCTTTTAATTTTATGATGAAGTTTTATATGCGTTTGGACTTCATGGGAATTCTAAGAGAAACCCACAAACATTTTCAACATCTTACTCATAATTTCTCTCAGCTCTATCCTCTTGGTGAGTATTATGTTCTCCATCAAGCCATCACTCACTGATTTCACCCTCAACGCTGCCTTATTACCTGCTACGATCCCTGGGGGTACGCCCGAATTCACCAAACCTTATGATTACTCTGAAATACGACCATGTTCAAGGAGTTTGAGATTGCTAACTTTTGGCTAAAACTATCCTATTTTCTTTGCACTTGAAGCAAGCAACACTCTCTATAGGTTTGTCTTGCGCATCTAAGAGGAAACATTCTTAGCCTTGGCTTAACCTTGGTTCATGCGATTTGCAAGTATGAAGCAGTTTCTTCTACTGTCTTGAAAGACGTACGACTAATGATTCTGTTAGAGAAACCAAATCATTCACAAAGAAGAAAATGCCCACAGAAAAATTAGAACCTGTAATGCCTTCAATCATAGGATCAACAGTAGTATATCGCGGGAAAAACTTGTCTCTTAAGGAACTTGTATCACTGAAACGTCGTTCGTCACTCAGTTTTACATAATAGAATGGTACATTGAATAGCAATTTGTATTCTTTAATAGGTCAGCACAGAGGCTATGTTATAAATACAATATATATGATGCACAATATGTCAGCAGATGCAACATTTATTTAAAACACCAAATTCATATGATTTGAAGGAATGATACAAGAATTAATCTACAATTCTTCAACCATGCACCAAAATCGTCTCTATGGCATGAACATGTCGACAACAACACTCTAGTAACCAACCAAGTTCCAACTGAAGAGAAAAATTTCAATCAAATCCCATAATAGAAGGAATCCAATGAAGTGGCCGGGGTTAATTTATCGACCAATGAACTGGTGTGGCACTTGTACAACCATTTGAACACCATGTCCATAAGCACTCAAAAGCTAGCCTGGGTAGGAATGCCCTTTGCAGTTGAGCTTTAACAAGCAAGCCTGTTGTAAGACCAACCATTGCCCATGCACCATTAATTGCTTCGATTTGACGTTTTCTCTGTGATCACGACAGTAATTTTAGGAATGAATAATTTCTAGGTATGTGTTGACCCTAAAAACTACCAAGCCTACGTGGCACGCAGGCCGAGTAATTAATAAGCTAACTACGTTCTTCGGTTGTGTGCGGGGCGTGCGACTCATCGGTCGAGCTCGGCTGGGGAGTAAAATATGTCGATGTGGTGTTGGGCGCGTTGCTGACTTCTTGATCTTGCGATTGCAGTTAAGGAAAGAACACGTCTCGGCCTTCGGGTTCTAGAGCCTAAAGACAAGGCTGCTAGTTCTGCGAAGTTCAATATCAAATTCGGCTTTCAATGTGCCAAATGTAGTAACCTGTAACACCTCACTTCATCGAGAAAGCTAATGAGATGACCTTTGCCCATAAGGATTCGAAAATCCTTTTCGACCGAGACGTGGATAGATAACCAGCCGACCTCGATGCAGTGCTGTTTATCTAAACTGAAGGTGCTCCACAGTCAGCTAATTTTACGGCAACAATGCTGTTTATCCAAACTGAAGATGTGTTGGCGGGAAAAAGAAAATAAAAATCTCAAGGTTGTTGAGAGGTTTCGCGTAAAGCGAGAGTTTGCATAGGGCAGTTTGTGTGTTGAAATTGGAGGAGGCTTAGAATGATGCACCCCATTCTTATTTATAGCAGCCAATCTCGTCATGGTCGAACCATAACTATACTTGGATTAGGATTCTTTATCCTGATCTAATCAAGTCTCGGCCAATCCTACCTCTATTAGGAATTTGAACCACACTCTTTATCTGGCCACATTCAATTCTCAAATCTGAGCATCCTCATTCCTTTAAGACTCCTTATTATACTAGGACACGACTCATTCGCTGCTACGCATATCAATCCTTCTTGTAATAGGACTTGGCCAACCTGACTGGGTGGCCCATAGTATTTTTTGGAAGAGCTTTAGACCGAACATAAACCTAAGCTTGGCCCAATAATACTATTTTGGGCCTATTGGCCCCTCACTTCTGAAGTCTTCGGCTTAGAACCCTTTGGCCGAGTTTCGACCATGAAGAAGTGAAGTCAAACCCTCAACGTATATTTGGAAGACAACGAAAAATGCCAAATATCGCATCCACTCAGGTGCATTTATGAAGCACAATTACACGATCTTAATTTGTCAGATGCTCTGCCATGTGGCGACTCCTCAGCCTACTTGTTTGCCATTAATAATGACCCTTGAAATGTTTGACCATTGAAACGTCTCTTCACCATTAAATCCGTCGTCACACACAAACGTGCATCCTCAACCCGCGAGTTTTTCGGTCTCTTTGCTGGATTTTTTGAATACCCATCATAATTACAAAATCCTTCGGTCGATTTTACCCCTAAAAAATTGCAGATCTTCCACCTAAAACACCTATAAATACTTTGCTCTCCTTTACTCGAATTTTTACACTCTCAAAATTCTCAAATCTTATCGCCAAGTTGCTCTCAAAACTAGAAACTAACCTTCCCAGTAAACCTTCATCTTCTTCTGAAACCTAGAAAAACCTTCATCCTCTTCAATGGCTGCCAATACTTTCATTCCAAGTTGGTTGAGGAATGCACTAAATTCCAAAGTATCACCGATCGAAACACCATCAAAACTGACCGATTTGAAGATGAGCAGAATGTTTCTCACCAAACCCTCAACCCATTGTTCAAAGACGATGTTCCAGAGGTTATCACTGAAATGCTCAAGGACTATTGTCTGAAACCCTTATTCCAAGGGTATGATTGGTTGAAATGGGAACCAACCAAACCCCTAGGCATTTAGCCTTCGACCACTGCAAGTTGGGTTTCCTAGGTCACTAGAATGGAGCCACATTTCGGCGACAAATGGAAAGCCCTTGGTATTTTCGATGCTATTATACTTTCGACCATCGAAATTAACTTGGATCGAGAACTCATGATGGTTGCACTAAGCTTTTGGTGCTCGGCCACCAATATGATGGTTCGTCCCCTTGGCCCCCTTGGCCCAACAGTGATGGACATCATCGCCATACTTGGCACCTCTCCTAGTAGACGATTCTCTTTTCAGGTACCAATTTAAGTTGGACCTGAAGACCACTTTCGAGGAACGTGCCGTCCAAGCCATGACAAAGGAGAACCAAAAACCATCGAAAGAAGACGCGCATAAACTACACAAGACCTTCTTCAACTACAACACTCTAATCACTCACTTAGCCGGCTTGAGAGGGGAAGATCTTAAGAAAAGTGAACACGAGGCCTTCTCATTCTTTTTGTATAGCAAATAAATATTGTGTGCCAAGTTGAATAATGCTTGGCCGAAAATATGCCAGTCCCCGAAGCCTTGGCCAAGGGTCATGTCCTGGCCCTTAGTTCAGTCATTCTCGGCAATCTCACTAGGTGCCTGCCCGAGACTACGGTGGGGAAAATTGACCCTACCAAAACGGCTCGCTTTGGGTTTTCCAGCTCTAGTTGCAGGTCTATTTCTCGACACTGCGACCATACCTTGCAAGTTTCCCATCTTCTGAAGCTATGGGCCTTGAGCTGGCCTCACAACCCACTCCTCCCCACTAGGCCGAAGAGATCTTCAAATATTTCTTTGGCCTAAAAGACTTGTTGGACGATGAATTCCAAATTTGTCATCGCCAAACGTACCTCTCCTCCATTATCCTCCTGACATTGGCATGGGAAGATGCCGAGGAAGTTGATCTTCAAAATTCCTAGGGGTCTTTTATCATTACTTGTGACTTGCCTTATGGTTGTGAGGCGCGTCGAAGAAGCTGGGAGGGAGTGTAATGTAGCCGAGAAGGACTTCAAAGAGCGGTGCGCTAAATTTCATCTTTGGCCGAAAGCTCTAGAATCCCGGTGTGCTAGCATTTTCGTCAATTGGTTGGCTGCTTAGACTAAGGACTTCTTCAACGTTTTGATTGAGGAAGTCTCCGAGAAGCTTTTTGGCGACCACCCCAAAAAGACTCTCGTCCCAAAATCCAAAGAAACGACCCAAGGTATACATCTTTCTTTATTACTTTTCTTGCTTGTTTACTTCGAACTTCTTCCTAATTCAAGCCGTGTTTTCAAGCGTCCGAACCATAAAGAGGGCTGAGGTGGTTGCAATGGCTGCGGTTAAGAAGAAGCATGCCCTTCCCTTGAGGAAAATTGCAGTTGTCGCACCAACCCCGTCAGGCAAAAGGTTTCGTATGGATGCCGAGATGGCTGGTGAAGCCACTCGGCCAAAAAAACGTGTAAAGAAATTGGCAAAAAAAAGGGAACGGGAGATCTATGTTATCTCTAGCCAAATCACGGGAACAACTACTTCCAATGTTTTTCTCCCTTCCCTTGCCGTCAATGTCTCGGCCGTGGGGCAGCAAGACTTGGTGATTAAGCCAGTCGCCAACCCGGCCATGGGGCCGCTGCTTATGCTGAAGTTGGCGCGGCGGTTACTACCCTGGAAAAGGGTAGCTTCTGTAACTGAGAGAACTCTCCATCCGAATCCAAAAATAAAACCAATGGTCATTCTAGAAGAAAAGGTATGATTATGTTGCTGGCAACTTTTCTTCGACTAGATTCCGAATCCTAACAACTCTTTTTTCAGGAAGACGGTAGCGAAGAAGTTTCGCTAGCGAGTTGCCTTCGACTAACTAATCCTCCTACCACCAATCCTCCACCTGTGGTTAAGGCAACTGACCAGGTCTATCCTCCTACAACCGATCGTGGAAAATGGCCTCTTGTTGAGCTTGAAGCGACGGTAGAGACACCAATCCATCCGCAGGATCAAGACGTTGGCATTCCTCCTCAAGAGGTTATTGTGAGACTAGATTCATTTCTCTTGTTACTTTTTACTATAACAAGTCTGAACTGAAAAATATTAGATGTGAGGTATTCGATTATTTGTTTCACTGAAAATTTTATGCGTCAAAGGGTGTTATCTATATTTCCTGGCCACCTCAGTGGTCGTCGAACGTAGATAACCTTCATCGGCCATGTGAATTGAGAAGTAGTCTTAAACACTAAGCTTGGCCATTAAGCTCTCTGGGTTCGAGCAATGAACCCAGGGACATCGCCGAAGTCTCCTCTCGGCAAGTCTAAAACAAAATTCTCTCTGCTATATTCCTTATGATTTTCCTTTTGCCTAAAATCTTTTCGTGTGTAGCCTTCGTGGGAAGTCGAGCTCGACACTCTCCTCTCAAGTACTTCTGGGACGGCTGGACCCTCAACCAACTCGGCCGAACCTGCTGTAACTGGGACCAAAACCATCGCCTTTGTCAAACTACAAGAGCTCATTTCTCTTTCAACCTCGCAAGTCCTAGAGCGCAAAGGCCTTGACTCCGTAGGAGAGTCTAAACATCCTTGCATCTGAATGTCAACTGAGCAACGAATCCGTTGTTCATTTGTCATCGGCTTGGAGAGAACTCGAGAATATTTTAATATTTTTTAGAGTGTTCTTCGAGCAGAAGATGATCTGAAGGCTGCAATGGTTGTTCAAGAAGCAATTCGACAGGAGCTTGAACCAATAAAAACTCAAAAGAAACAGTTGGCCGATCTCGACAATCAAATTGCGGAACTTCAATGCCAGAGATAAGCCGTTGCTGAACTCGAGAAGAATTTCGAATCGGACAAAGCTAAGTTGACAAAGTTCGCAGCTAGCGCGAGGCAGATCAAACAAATAAAGCTTGACAAGAGAACGCTACAGGCCGATGTTACAATGGGTGAAGTAAGATGGCTAGAATTAAAAGCCGCTCTTGAGGCTTTCCTTCCTTTGACCCCTTAGAACTTTGTATATCTGTAGGCTGCTTTAATTTCTTGTCACTTGTATCTTTTTTCAAATTTAATGAAACACCTTTATTCCATAATTTCCCAAGTGGTTGGATAGTATTTCTTAAAAATTTCCCGTTGATTGGCAACTTGTGAATTAAACCAGTCCGATCCTTGAGGTGGTATGCCCCTTGCCAAGAACTTTGTGAATGAAGAATGGTCCTTCCCAATTCGGCGACCAATTGCTGAACCTAGGGTCTTTAATCCCTATGGGCAAAACAATTTGCCAAACTAACTCTCCCTCTCCGAATGTTTTTTGTCTGACTCGTTGATTATAGACTCACTAGGCAATCTTCTTACGTGCCGCCAATAAATTATAAGTGTCAAGCCGAATTTCTTCCAAGTATTTTAAATCTTGTCTCATGGCCTGACTGTACTCGGAACTGAACAAACTACTTTGTTTAATCACTCGCAACGAGTTTATACTTAGCTCGATCGGTAACATCGCATTGTGTCCATAGGTTAACGCGTATGGAGTCGTTCCGGTGGCTGATCGGAATGAAGTTCGATAAGCCGATAACGCTTCGTTTAACTTTAAATGCCACATACCAGGCCTCTCTTTTACCATTTTTTCGAGAATACCGATCAAAACTTTATTACTTGCTTCGGCTTGTCCATTCGCTTGCCAGTAATACGGTGTAGACTGCTCTAGTCGAAGTTTTAGATTGTCGTATACTCCTTAGACCTATCGGATGTAAAGATCGTACCATTATCTGTTATGATCGTTTCTAGTACACTGAATCTGGTTACGATATTTTCTTCCACAAAATTACAAACCTCTTTAGACGTTAACTCGGCGTACTACTTTGCTTCGACCCATTTGGTGAAGTAGTCTGTTGTGACAAGTATCCATACATGCTTAGCTGATCCGGAAGATGGTGTAATTTTGCCGATTACATCCATGTCCCATCCTCTGAAAGGCCAGGGTTTGGTGACCGAGTGAAGTAATTCGGCCGGGCTCGTTGTATAGGCCCATGAATTTGACATTCTACACATCGTTGTGCGTACTTGATACAATCTTTCAATATACTTCGTCAGAAATAGCCGTATCGTCGAAGCAGCCAACGCATCTTGCGCCCAGATTGATGTGCCCCGTAAATTCCTTCATGTACTTCTGCAATTGCTTAGGTAGCCTTTCGTAGGCCGAGGCATAATAACAATAAACCATCATCACCTTTCCAGAATAACTTGCTCTGATACAACATATAATTTGTGGCATGAACCCTTGTCCTCCGGTCGTGTTTGTCACTTGGGTTATTAAGATACCGTATGATTGACTTTCTTCAGTCGTCTGGCATTGCCTTGATTGCGCAGACCTCTGTAGGGTCCTTCCACTCCAACAACGAAGGTAAGTACATGACTCGTGTACGGATCATGCGATCACGTTGGAGAACTTGCTGATTAACCAAGGTCGGGTATGCTCATCGTAACATAGGTGTTTCTCGGCCTAGTTTGCCCCTTAGGAGTTCTGCTCCAGCGGTTATTTGAGCTAATTTGTCTGTGTCAATGTTTCGAACTCGTGAAATGTGTTTGAAAATAACGCCGTCGAAAGTCTTGGCCAAATAGCTATTAACCATGTGATAAGGCGCTAGAGTGCAACTCATGCAATGAAAAGTCCCATTAAGTTAGTTAATCACAAGTTCGGAATCACTAAGAATAAGGACACGAGTTGCTCACAAATCGTGGAGGACACCAAGGCTGATGATAAGGGCTTCGTATTTGGCTTGATTATTCATACAATCGAAATCGAGCTTAAGAGAAAAGTACTAGCGGCTATGATTTGGGCATTGAATAACGATCTTAATGCCAGCTGAGACTGAAGTACTAGGGCCATCAAAGTACATCGTCCAATAATTATCATGTGTTTCAACCACGCCGATTTCAACATCATTGCCCCCAAAACTGTATGGTGAGGGATGTTGGGCCAAGAAATCGGCCAACGCTTGGCCTTTGACAGCTTCCTGGGGCACATATTGCAAACTGAATTCTGACAGTGCCATTGTCCACTTTCCGATTCGGCCTTTTACTATTGGCCGAGTGAGCAAGTAACGAATGACATCGGCCTAGGCGATGACTTGAGTGACCGATGGGAGCATGTAATGCTTGAGTTTTGATGCAGCGAAAAATAAGGCTAGGCAGAGCTTCTCCACGAAAGAATAATTAATCTTTGGTGGGTTGAGATTTCAGCTACGATAAAAAATGGCCTGTTCTTGCCCAGCATCATTGGCTTGTGCAAGAAGGCATCTGATGGATTCTTTGGCAATTAAGATGTACAACTTAAGAGGTTTGTCACGTCGTGGTGGGACCAGGAGGGGTGGAGTTGTAAGGGAGACCTTGATCTGTGCAAACGCCTTTTGGTGTTCTACATGCCATTTGAAGATGTCAGAATCCTTAAGTTTCAAGAGCGTGGAGAAGGTTTTCATTTTTCCCGTCGAATTGGCAATAAATCGACGCAGAAAGTTAATCTTGCCGAGCAACGATTATAGTTGTTTCTTAGTCGTCAGGGGTGGAGTGTTGATGATTGCTCGAGCCTTATTTTCATCTAACTCAATACCACGATGACGTACAAGGAATCCTAAAAAATTACGGGCTGATACGCCAAAAACACACTTGGCTGGATTCATTTTAAGGTTGTTCTAGCGCATACGCAGGAAAGCCTGACGGAGGTCATCCAAATGTGTCTTTCGACGTTGTGATTTGATTACAACATCGTCAATGTAGACTTCGGCGATGGTACTAATCAAATCATGGAAAATAGTATTCATGGCATGACGACCCATTCGTATGTGCCGAGTGCCCCCAGGTAACGAAAAACGGTCTGATGGACATCAGCTTCGACGATGAAAATCTGGTTATAACCAGCATGTCCATCCATGAAGGATAAGATCTCGTGGTTTGCTGCTGTGTCGATTAACAAATCTGAAATTGGCATTGGATATTCATCTTTAGGAGTTGCCAAGTTCAAATTTCGAAAATCAATGCAGATATGCAAGGCACCATTTTTCTTTAAAACTGGGACGATGTTTGTCAACTATTCGACATATCGAGTTGTCTGAATAAACCCAACTTTTAACTGTCGAACGAGTTTGTCTTTTATGCCGAGTTCTACTTCGGTTAAGAAACGTTGAGGTGGTTGGCAGAATGGTTTACACCCAGGTTTGATACATAATTCATGTTCGACTAGTGTTCGATCAAAACCAGGCATCTCATGGTAGCTCCAAGCTAAACAATCCTTAAATTCTCTGAGCAAATTACAAAACTTGGTTTACATGTTGGGGTAACAAAGCACTGACAAACAAAGGCAGTGGGTCTTCAGCCGTTCCAACATTTATTTCCTCTAAAGGATCTTTGACTTGAGGTTGACTATCCTCGAGCTCGGCTGGTGCATCCTGAACTTTGTCTAGTGAGAGTACTGGGCCGTTGTCTCCTTCGGCCAAAAATTCGACTAAGTTTACGCTCGAATTTGGTTGCTTGGAAATAGTACACCAATGGGCCAGCAATCATTCCATGGTAGATGAAACCGCAGCCCGGCGTCTGTCCTGGCTGTCTTTAGACATCAGTGTCTGCGATCAGATCGGCCAACCCAAGTGTTGAACAATAAAAATATATAACATATAAAAAAAAATAGAGTCAATACAAATTGGGTCAAACTACAAGGCAAAACAAAATGTAATCCAGCCCAAAAGATGAGGATGGGCTTTACTTACGAATCAACATCCATAAAAAAAATAATAATAATAATAAAAATAAAAAATATGCATTTCTTCCTACAAAAGGGGGAAGAAACCTGCAAAAACAGGTGCTCCCCCATTTTCTACAACAAAAAGAACGTGGAATCAGTAAGAAAGGTTAAAAGAAAGTGGCAAGAAGTCATGGCATCCATCTCCCCCCACGTAACAAACTCTAAAGCCTTCCTAGGATGCCTATAAATAGGCATCAGCTGTGGCAAGGGAAAGGGACAGAAAAAAAAAATGGGGATACTCTGCAGAAAAATAGAGAAACTTTGAGAGAAAATACCAAAAGCAACAAAGTGCTGCCAGAAAAAGAGAAAAAAGAGTTCAACCATTCGTGCTTTCGAATCAAGATCCAAAGAAGAACATTCATCACCAGGTATGAAACAAGTTCTATTAATTTATTTATTTCTCTTGTTTGATGTTGTGTTGCAAACACAAATGAACAAAAGAAGGGGCGTGATCAGCTACCTAGAGTCTGTAACCTTCAGTTTATACAAGAAAATTGCAACGTTTAAAAGAGAAATGAAGAAAAGGATCTGGACTCCCCACTGACAGCAGCAGAAATAAACTTCAAAATCCCATGAATTTCTTCGGGGTGGCCTAAACCACCCCGCGAAGTTCCAATCAAATCTTGGAGATCCGTATTCGCCGTCCATGCTAAGAAAGAAGGGAGCCATCAGTGTCATGGCAAGCAATGGATTCAATAAAGAAAGAGCAAGTTTTGTTCAACACCAAATATTGACAGTAACATGTTCTTCACCAACGGTGCAGAAGCTTGTTGGCAAAAATAGAACAACATGATCCAAGAGGATGGCATGTTGCTGGTGTTCTATACCTGAAAGGTCACGCAAGAAGAGGAGGAAGAAGTAAAGTTTTTTTTTAGATAAAAGAGACATAGGAACAAAGGAAAAGTGCATATGTTGACAAATGAACAAAGGAAAAGAAGCCAAAAATTTGATAAAGAAAAGTCCTCAATACATCCTTGATTTCCTCACAAAAAGAAGAAGACGTCTTTCGAAGGGTGGAAGACAAAAGGAACCAACTCATGTTTAAGTATGGCTATCATTTTGATCAAACATTGTGTAAAAATTTTGACCAAAGGTATTGAAACAAAACTGACAAGGGCTACAAGACAAAAGGAAAGAAAGAAAATTTGCCAATCTCTAAATAGCCAAAAGATATTTGCTTCTCTGCCACATGAAGTTGGATTTAAAAGAGTTCAAGGTGTCCCTAGTTCACAGAGAAGGAAAAACTTGCTGTCAAAATTCCCAAAGTAATTGAGAAGCTTACTCACATGGTAACCTTTACATTATAACACCCAAAGACTCATTCAAGTATGGCAGACATGAAGAGTACGTTATTACAAACTTTAGAGTGCAATTCTCACCTTTGGAGCCATGAATCAACACTTGTTATCAACAAACTCGGGGCTACAAATCAGAAAGGAAGATTCCCCAATTTTACTCTAAGGCAAGTGCCTGCTGCAATCAAGGAGATTGAACATCAACCAAAAGAATATGCACATTTCAAAAAAACAAGCATTCCTACAAATGGCATCAACAATTCACAAAACCATGGAAGATACCTTTAAGTCAAGGTGGGAGCAGTGTTCAACACCGAATGAGAAAGGGTTCGAATTGAACGTCACATGTAGCTAGCACTCTTCCTCTACACATTTCGAAGAAAAGAAAAATAACTTAAGACTCCATAAAGAGGATGATAGGAGCATATTCATGCGACTTAATTAGCTTGTTCTCGTGCATTTATGTTGTGTTTCCTTAGTTATTTTAGTGTTTAAAGTCATTTTTGTGTATTTTCAGATTATAAGGCCAAAGTGTGCAAGAAGATGCAAATTGGAGCCTTTTGGAGCAAAAGAGGAATGAATGAGTTGAAGACTTGAAGAAACGATGAATTCCTACTCCAACGATGAATTCCTACCAAAACGAGGATTCCTACTCAAACAAGGATTCCTACTTGAAGTAGGAAAGTTAACCCTAGGTTTCCCGTTTTGGTAACCTTTCCTAATCTTAAACGTCCGTATTTTCTAGCCACTTTGAAGGCCTTGTAGGCACTTTAGGACTCAAAACGAAGGCCCTAAGCCCACTTACACAACCTTGCCGTGCATTAACCCTAATCCCCTTCCCTTGCTGTGCAAGGGGGGGCATTTTTGTCCAATGTTGTGCACTTAAACCCTATTTCCCTCTCCTAACCTAAACCCTAGCCGCACCTTGCAGCCATCCCCTTTAATTTCTGATTTAATTCCCTAATTCTAGCAGCCTTTAACTTAATTTTAATTAACCAAAATAAACTAGGGTTTGAATTTCTAAAACCCTAGGTTTTCCACCACCTAGCCGCACCCTATATTCTCTTCTTTGATTCATTCTTTTCATCTGGCAGCCACCCTTTCATACTCTCTCTAAGCCGTAGCCTCCCATTTTAATTATTCACCCTAATAACTCAAAAATCCATCTCAGCCGCACCTAATATTCACCCTAGAGCCTTTCCATTCATTCACACTTTTGATTCATTCACCAAACCCTATCAGCTGCATTCTCTCCCTTCAATCCGCAGCCACCATCACCCAAATTCCATATTGCCGCAGCCATCCCCACCCTTCCAGCCACCATACAAACCTTCCTCCATCATCCCATCACCTTGCCGCACCACCACACCTCCCTAAATCCATCCCCAATCCAAAATAACATCCAAAATCCCCCTAAAACCATCTATGCCGCAGCAAGGAGAAGAAGAAAGAGGAGCTTAGACGCGCAGAAATTCAAGTGGATTCGTTGGGCGTTCTAGGTGTAATCAATCTTTTAATCTTTATGTTTAAATTCAATTTTATTTCTCTTTCTGTGAACATGAGAGGCTAAATCCCTAGTTAGCTAGGGGGTGATTCGAAACCATGTTTATGCTTGCAATATGAATTGATTACCTTTGGTTGGAATTTCATGAATTGTGGATTCAATTTGTTTAACTGCTTGATTGATAACTTATTTGTGCATGTTTATTGAGAGTGCACGCTTAATTTTCATGCATGAATATGACGCTAGAATATAAGTGAATTTCACCTAATAGTTATGAACTTATATTCACAAGTAGTGGAGGTTGCTTATAAACAATCGCGTTAAATGAAATTCTTGGCACTAGTTTCATGCTCATCATAGTAACGAATGCCTCGTCAACACTTATAGTTTTCATGATGCTTAATGATCTTTGATTGTATCTTTATTGTGCTTTTCACGTAAAGGACTTTTGGAGAATGTTTTGAATTGCGTATGCGCTGTCCCATCCAATTTATTAACTTAAGGAGAACTTGAAGGTTAATTTAAGCGGACCTAATTAACCCGGGGTGTTGAGTTTCATAATTTATCGAAAGACCAACTGAAAATCAAATTGTATGCAAGTGTGACATGTGTGGAGAAGAACCTTCTAGCTAGCATTCCATCCATATTTTCATCAAATTCATATTTACATTCTGTTTTAAGTACAATCTGTGCATTTTATTTAATTTCGTCAAAAACTAAATCCCCCTTTACTTTAGTGTCCAATTTAGTTAGAAAGTGTCTTAGTTTGTGTTTCTAAGTGTTTTGATTCAAGTTATTACCCAAATTCGTCCAAAATAGTGAAAGTGCTCAAAACTGCCCAGAAAGTGTTTTTAAGGCAGTTTTGAGTGTTGTGGGGCTGTTTTGAGTCTTTTGGTTTGTTTTAGTGTTTTATTGTTTAGTTTTGCATTCTTTGAGTCTAGTTTAGTGTTTTAACCTTTGTTTTACGTTTTTGAGTCAGTTTCCAAGTGATTTAGCAATCCCTCCTAATCTCCGGTCTAGAACAATCCCTACTTATTCATATACTACAATTGTCAAAAGAGGGTTTTAATTTGTGTGCTTATTTAGTTGGCATCAGAGGACAAAAAGACTGTTCCCCCCCCATACATCAGAAGCTACAAAACCCGGAACGTTAAGAAAACGAAAATGGGTAACCTGCTTGATTTCTCCCCCTCTTCGTCTTGAGCTTCCAATCCACAAAGGAAGCACACGAGCAAAAGAACAATGCAGCAGAACAATGAAAGAGTTTATGACCTGCACAAGAAGAAGCCTTTGCGATTTAAAGGGGGAAATAATGGTAAAATTGAAGAAATTTGAAAAGGATCTGAACTCCAACAAACCTTACCCATTCTCACTTGGAAATCGACAATTACCCAATCCAAATAGAAGTTCGAAATATACGGAGTCCACGGAAGCCCATCGGCTTAATCCATGCGCCACATTTTGTTTGGTACTCTTGAAACCTAATTAAAGTGACAACGCAGAACAAGGTTGAAGCTCCATTTTTGTATCTTTTTTTTTTTTTTTTTTTTTTTTTTTTCTTTTTAATTTTACTATTATATGTTAAGGGGAGGAGGGAGAGTTCAAAACTATTATATCAATTTAGGGAGGGGGAATTTTTGGACCGGAAAAACATAGGTAGAAACTCAACACCCTATCTACTAAGATATTGGACCACATGCATCATATATCTTCACAATACCATAAAGTTGCTCAAATTGAAAGATGGAACAATAAACGTCATATTGAGGTGAAGCCATAAAGAACATTGGTTATTACTTAACAACTGCCATACATGCTTTTATCCAAGTGATACATTAATCAATCTAGTTTAATAGTAAAGGGCACACTATTGTAACCAACTTCGCTACGAACACTAGTAAGCAAATGAAACCGTTGTGTTGATGCTCGTCTTATTTCTTCACTACCCTTTTCTTTCCCCAAATCTTTAGATTTGGCTACAAACACCAAAGTATGATATCCTGCATTTACTGGCCAAATTGATAAGATAGCTCAGAGCATACATGATACACAGCTAAACAGAAACCTTGTGTTCGTGTTCGTTATATGGATCATAGCATACGATGCATGGACATGGACACATATGACACGAGAATAGGACACAGCACGACATGATGAATAGAGGAGATATCACCGTATCCATGCATCGAAGAACATATCGATCATACAATGCCGTTGAAATTTTCAGGTGAAGGGACCTTCCGGTGACCAGATTCATGATTTTTTCGTGACAAAGACTACTGAAAAGTTTTGAGTTTTTCGCTCATTGCAAAGGAGTCCATCAGTTTTGCTTCACCAACAAGTCTCCCTATAATGAAACCATAGATTTCGATATACATGTTAGCCATTTTACGTACTACGGTCAACATGCAAAAGATGGTGAGCGATTGATATGCAGAGCACTTCAACCCATTGTTAGAACAGGTACCAAAACTCGGACCAAAACTATATAATTCACATTCTATCAGCCGAGAAGGTGAGAAGGGCTAAGAGCGAGGAGCGGTCCGCTTGGGTGGACGGAACAACAAAGTTCCCCTGAATCCAAGGCCTTCCTGGCACTAGATTGTAGGACTGTGTCCTAGGCTCTTTATAACGTTCATTTGAGCAGCATTGGCTAGAGGCTCAGACCGAACGACAGACAATCGGTATTTGATCAACTCTATTTACCTTGATGATTGAACTAATATTGATCTGTGCATTTAACAACAACAAAGCTTTATTCCACTAAGTAACATCAACTGTATCAATTTTAGATGCCACTGCACTCAGTTTTGCGCCAAGTCTTTCTGTAGCTCCAAGTATTCCTGTCTTTTCTTAAAATCTCTAAGTCATCCTACGTCTTCCGCTATCCTTTTGTCCTGAGTTTGTCTCGTAATTTTATTTTCTAACTGGAGCATCTGTAGATTTTTGTTTCACATATACAAATCACCTTAACCGATTTTTTCTTATCTTATCTTCAATAGCAGCCACTTCTACTTTACATCGGATATCCTCATTCATAATCCTCCAGTGTGTGCATAAACAACTATAATTCTCTAGCACCGCGTAAGCATAGTTTCTTTCTCAATCTTTTCGTAATATAAATTGTTTCTTGCAATCGTTGATGCAGCAAACGAAGCAACGGGTCAGAGGGCGATCCATAAGGCTTTTTTTCGAGTCAGCAGCGCTTGTCGGTGCCAGAGTTCCCCAAGTTTTCCTTCTTCGCTGCCTTTTTGGACAGAAGCTTGGGGTGACCAGAGTCTAACCTTGACACAGCCACAATACTTAATCACAGTAGAAGAATTTTACACTTCAATTCTTACTCCATGCTTATGATTTTGGGCATATGCGTTAAACTGCGATTTGCAAGGAAAGCGGAATGACTCCTCCGGTATGGCTCAAACATTCAAATCTAGCAAGAAATCATTTCCCTTCGTCTTCTTTTTATTGAAATGTAGACTTTATTTACCGAAACTAGATACACATGGAAAAGAAGAAAGTTTTTCGGAATTTGAAATCGGAAACAAAATAATTTCACACACTAGAGTGGTTTGATAATACAATTCGGGAAGAAGGAAAGAATGTCATAAGCAAAGCTCTAAAGCTTGAAGCAAAGATAAGATGAAGAAACAGATCGGTGTATTCTAATACCGATCATCACATCGAACGGACAATATAGATACAATAAGTAGTTGTCGTTCTTACTTCTCCCATCACCAAGTTTTTTTGTTTTGGTTTTATACGCCACACGGTAAATTCCATCCATCATTGCTAAACAGCTCCCTATCTTCTTTGGAAATATACGGTGGAGCCAGTTACAGAACACCGTGCTCCTCCATTGGAGCACTTAGGAGAACAACATTGTCAAGACTCTGCCTGTGGTTGATGAATGCAGCAAAACCATTTTTTCTGTGCACCAGGAAATCAAACCAAATCAAATCATCCGCAAAGAGTGAGGAATTCAAGCATATTAGATTTTGGCAGCAGAAATAATCACCCTCCAGTTATTTGTTCTATTATTCTACTAATTGGAAATGCAGCAGATACAGAAAACGCATATAGAGAAAACGAAAAGCCGACACAATGATCAATTGACAAGAGCAAATATTTCCAGGGCCATTAGTTCTTTCTATTATTCACAATAAAACAAACAAATTTTCCAATTAGGCTACATCTGTCAAAAAGGAGACAGAACCCGAGTTAAGTTAACGCATGCCAATTCCACTCGAATGGAATAATGCAGATAAAACAGCCGAATCATCTTCTATTCTTTTATTTTCCAAGTATCTTGGCCCTAACATTAGATCTGTCTTTTGCCACATTTCATTAATAGAGTTCTGTATAAGTCAGTTGCATTGATTTTCACATCAAATGGTACGCTGAGTTTGGCAGATAAGGCAGTGTTACATATAGTTGAATATTGTACTACTGACGTCACTTGAAAAGCAATAACTTGCACCTAAGAGAACCGCAAATAATACATTGCCATTGGCTGACTCATGTATATATCAAATCATTAGAGAAAGAAACGAGACAACAGTTAATGAGAAAAAATCTTACAGACGAAGGACTGCCAGTGCCAGGATCCACTCCTCCTCCATGCCTGATATTAGGATCAACCTTTCCTGGTGACTCTGGTTTTCCACCTGTCTTCTTCTCATCCCTAGCCTTGTTAAAGATCACAGTAAACCCCTCAGCCGAAGCAGGATCATTGACGTCCCATTCACCAAATTTTGGGAGTGGCCTGCCTTTTTCCTGTTAGAATTCAGTAATATATTCTCATTGTTATTCAGCATAGCAAGGCAAAGGGCACCCAAGTAATAAGTTTACAAATCTAATGATTGCGAGGCAATTACATATTCTCTTAACTACAAAAACAAAAGTATAGACAAGCACTCTGTTATATCCCGAACCTATCTAGGTTGTCTTCAAGCTTACAGGTACTGGCCCGATATACCTAAAAACATATCCCAATATCATACCACTAGTCTTTACATGCCAAACACCAATCTAACAATTCTAACCTGGTCTCAACCTTGGGCCTAGTGCTATATCGTTTCAACTTTCAAAAAAACTTCGGTAAGGATCTGAGTCGGAATATAAGTGCTTACAAACTTTCTATTGGTAGTAAGTTTTCGCGACACTGAGTTGAAGTCCTAACTCTTGTTCAGTGCTGCATCATTTGGATAATCCTAGACCTAAAGTAAAAAAAGGGAGGGATTTCCTCCCTCATTGTTGTGATAGGAATCACTCAAAGACAATGGGAACCACTCCAATTCATAATAGCATTTCACTGAGTTCAACATTTTAATGGAAAAACGCAAGGATATACAAACATAAAGCAACCAGCACACCATGGAGCTAATGTCCTATGAAAAGGATAGAAAATAGATATCAGACGGGAAGGAAGAACCTCAGCAAAGGCAACTGAAACACAACTATTTAGACAACATAAATCCATTTTCACGAAGCACTTCGCATAGATGTCAAAAGATACACCATTTGACTGAAATACGAAAAAGGATAAAGAACTCTAACCTTCCCCGACGACATAAGAACCCAATTGAAAAAAAATCTATTTAGCCATCAATGAAATCCTTGTTTTGGGCATGGTAATAACAACAAAACCTCTTCATCCAGCTAGTTTATGCATTCAAAGTCGGGATGAAGATCACACACATACATACAGAACCATACAAACACATGACCATGAAAACTTAGGAATCACGCGATGCCATTAATATACTAAACATTAAAAGTAAATATAGAAACCAGTCATAAACACCATCAGGAAGCAATTTGTATAAAGATTATATTCCCCACTCAAACAATGAAAGATAATAAAAAACCAACAATACTTTTTATTCTATTACAATTCGAGCATCCAACCCGAAACCAATTGGCAACGGGTGGAGACGCCCGAGATCATTCAAACTATTTACGTAACAATTCAATTCCCGACATGGCATTCACACTCTCGAAACAATACCTGCTCCAAGAAGCAATATACTCTCAAAATTTTCAACTTGCTAATTTTGTAATAAACACAAAGAAAACTTGTCATTTTCTCACTAACCCTTTTCTGTTCATTTTCATTTTCACCATATTCCTAATCAAACAAAACCATAAATCAAACTGGAAAACTATAATCTGCTCCTCTGAAGAATCCAAATTTTGCATCAAGTATCTGTATTTACTTTAATAATGATAAAAACATAAAAATTAAAACTAAAAACATGAATTTTGCTAAGAAATTAATATAAAACCAATGCATCTGAGAGAATTACAATCAAGTCAATACAAATTAACGAATAAATCTAAATGAATTAGAGCTCAATCCAATCAGAAACCCAGCAAATAAGCATCGCAAAGATTGAATTTAAACACAAACCAAATAAAGCCATACAAAAGATTAAGAATTTATATTCGGATTGAAGAAAGAGATTACGTACCGACATGAATTCGATCAATGAGGAAAGAACTTTATTATTTTCCAGGAAAATGAAATGACTCAGAAAGCAGAGAGAGAGAGAGAGAGAGACGTTGGGCCAGAAATGGGCCTAAATTGCATTGTGAAATCTGGAAAAGAATATGAGGTTTTAACGGTTTTTGTTTCAGGATGAACGGCGTTATTTTACTGACGGGAACGGAAAGATGATTCGTATCGCCATTAAGTCGGCGTCAACCCTAATGTGGTTTGTGCGTTTGGAATAAAATTGAGACTCCAATAAAAAAAGGGAAAATTGCACAATCACTATCCTACATTGGTGCGAGAATTATACGCGCACAAATTATACCCTCTTTTCGTCAAATTGTAGTATATGTATAAGTAGGGATCGTTCTAGACCGGGGATTAGGAGGGATTGTTAACCACTTGGATTTGACTCAAAAACGTAAAATAACAATATGAAATACTAACTTAGACTCAAAGAATGCAAAACTAAGCTTTAAAACACTAAGACAAACCAAAAGACTCAAAACAACACAAACACACTCAAATCTGCCTAAAAACCACTTTCTGGGCAGATTTGAGCACAAACACAAATTTGGACGAATTTATGTAATAACTTGACTCAAGAACGTAAGAACACAATATAAAACACTAAACTAACTCAAAGAATGTAAAACTAAATACTTAAAACATTAAAACAAACCAAAAGACTCAAACATCACCCAAAACACTCAAAACTGCCTTAAAATCACTTTCTGGGCAGTTTTGAGCACTTTGGTGAATTTGGACGAAATTGGGAAATAAATTGAATCAAAACACTTAGAAACATAAAATAAGACACTTTCTAACTAAATTGGACAATAAAGTAAAGGGGGATTGAGGTTTATACGAAATTAAATTAAATTGCACAGATTGTAAATTAAAGCAAAATGTAAATGTGAATGTGTGGTAGAATTGAATGGAATTGAAATGAATGAATGCTAGCTAAGGGGTTCATCTTCACATATGTTACACTTGCATAATAAAATGATTTCCAATTGCATTTCAATAAACCATGAAACTCAACACCCCGGGTTAACCGTGATGCACTAATTAACCTTCAAATCTTCCTAACGTTATTGAATTGGATGGGTTAGCGCATACAACAATTCAAAACATTCCCCACAAGTCCCCTACATGATTGCATAATAGAGATACAAGCAAGAATCATTACGCTTTATGAAAATTATAAGTGTTGACGAGGCATTCGTTACTATGGATTGCATGAAACTTATGCCAAGAATTCGTTTAACGCGATTGTTTATAAGCAACCTCCACTACTTGTGAATATAAGTTCGTAACTATTAGGTGAAACTTACTTATATTCTAGCGTCATATTCATGCATGAAAATTAAGTGTGCACTCTCAATAAACATACATAAATAAGTTATCAATCAAACAGTTAAACGAATTGAATCCACAACTTATGAAACGCAATTAGAAGTATTCAAATCAAAATGCAAGCATAAACATATATTCGAATCACCCCCTAACCAAGGGGGATTTAGTTCCTCATGGTACAAAACAAAGAGAATCAAAGAAACACCTAAACATTCCAACAACTCAAACTTGAATTGTATGAACGTTTAGGCCCTCTTATCTTCCATTCCTCATTCGTACAAAACAAAGAGTATTGACATTAAACCTTGAAATCAAAGAAACACCTAAACATTCCAACAACTCAAACTTGAATTGTATGAACGTTTAGGCACTCTTCTCTTCCTCTTCGTTGTAGCACAAGGTCTAGGGATAGTTTGATGGTGTGAATGGTTTGGGGAGTGGTGGAAATGGATGGATGGTGTTTGGATTGTAAGGGAAACTCACGGCACAAAGGGGGAAGTGTTGGTGGTATGTACAATGGAATGGAAGTGTTTGTGGAATGGGTGAATTTCTGGCACAAAGGCCTTATTTCTGTGGTGAATGGATTGTGAATGAATGAGAATGAATGAATGAGTATTTATAGGTGAAATGGGGGGAACATGACAGCTATGTTGCATGTGCTAATGCTTGTGTGTGCATGTGAAATCTGCCAAGATGCATGTGAAAGTGTATGAATGTGCACGGCATGGGATGTTTGTGGAGTGAATTGTGCATGTGGGTTGCTGGAACAAAGATGGAATGCATGTGAAAGCATGTGAATTAAATGGATGTGAGTGGAAATGTGGCTGCAATGATGAAGTGAATGCATGTGCATTATTTATGAAGGGAATGCATGTGCAAGGATGGAAATGGGATGCTGGAAAGTGGAGGGAGAGCCACGGCAATGATGATTTCTGGTGGTGTATGTTTGAATGGTGCATATGGGTGAATGTGTGGCTGAAATGTAAAGGGGGAAGATGATGAATGCATGTGCACGGCATGGGTATTTTCTGGAATGTTGAATGTGCATGTGGAGTGGTTTTGTGGCTGAAATGATGAAGTGAGATGCATGTGAATGCAAAGGGAGGCCACGGCAATGAGTGATGTTTGTTTGAATGTTTGCAATGATGAAATGGATGGGAGTGGTTTGATGAATGAGTGGATGAAATGATGAAAGAATAAAGGGTGCATGTGGATGAATGTGTTTGCATGTGCACGGTTTTAGGAAGAAAGGTGGATGAATGTGCATGTGAGTTGGATTGTGAAAACATGTGAATGCATGTGTTTGATGAATGATAAGTGTTGAATGATAAGTGATATGATAAGTGGTGAATGATATGATAAGTGATAAGTGGTGAATGATAAGTAATGGGAGCATGTGAGGGAATGAATAATGAATGCATGTGTATGGTTTTGGGAGAAAGGTGGAGATGCACGGCATAAGGGAATTGGAAAGGTTTAAATGTCCTAAAACTAAAGGGAACAAAGTTCCAACACTTTGGTCTTCAATTTCGTCCAACATTTTGGCGCCAAGCATAAGCTATCCATCCTTAGCCCAAAAGTGCTCCAAAAGTCTCCAAAATGCATCTTTTTGCTCCTTTAGCCCTTTGGACCTACAAACACACGAAAATAGCTTAAAGTACTAAAATAACTAAAGAAACATAACGTAAATGCACGAGAACAAGCTATTTAAGTCGCATGAATATGCTCCTATCATACATTAAATCCATGAATAAAATCGAACCAGCTTATTCAAGTTTTAGTACTGATGTATTACTACGCTTAATTTTCCTTAGAACTCAGTTAAAACGCATAATCGTCATCAATTTATCACTTGTTAATTAGATGAATAGTGCATTTTTTAAATAAATGACGAAAGTTTGGTATAAAGATTTGATTGACCAAAATTCTTTGGCACGTATTTTCCACTTTCAGGAAGACAAGTC
Source organism: Pyrus communis (assembly GCF_963583255.1). Lineage (NCBI taxonomy): Eukaryota > Viridiplantae > Streptophyta > Magnoliopsida > Rosales > Rosaceae > Pyrus > Pyrus communis. The sequence goes on from NC_084808.1 coordinate 8,382,499, forward strand.
ATAGTAAAGGAAGTCATTTAGTGGTCATCATTCCACATTGGCAAACTAATTCCCACATCAAAAAATAGTCAAGTTAGCATGTCGAAGCTAACACAACTTTTCGAGAGTCCAATCATCATTTAGATGCTAGAGACAACACAACTTGAGCAACGAGCCCCTTGCATTTCCATTTCTTTGTTGATTGCTTATTCTCGATGCATTAAATAAAAGAGAGTTTTAACAAAAAGCCTACGGTACTGTTCACTTTAACGAAAAACCACATTTTTACACTAAAAAGTCAAACCCGATACTATTTACTTTACCCTTTATTCTGTCCTTATTGTTAAAACTCAAAGTTTTCAAGCCATTTTCATTAGTTTTCCTTAAATAAAATGCATTACTAGCTCATAAGTTAAAATTTGTTAAAATAAATTAAAAGATTCGGTTTAAGTGGCCTGGTTAAAATCTTGCTGGGAGAAAACTGAAAGGGAAAAACTCCAAACTTAGGAGAAAGAGTAGCACATTTATAAAGTTATAATACAAATCAGTTTAAAAGGGACCAAGCAAACATAGCAATCGTTTACCCCAAAAAAAAAAAAAGCAAATATAGGAATCCGGGAGAAGAAACATCGGCCGAGAAATATTGTGGACTACTTTACTTTACATGAATAAAGATGATTAATAAATAATAATAATAATAATAATAATAATATTAATATTAAAACATTCCTCGAGAAAATGATACCTGGACCATCAGCTTCATATCTCTTTAAAATTTATCCGTATGCGAGGGATGTGGGATATTTTGTGCGAGTAGCGTCCTTTTCCTGGTTGGCATCTCTCTTTTAGCACTGGATACCCAATGATGTCAAGTCTCTCTAGTGAAGGAGGCAGACCCTCCTCTGGAATGGATGCTAGCTTTGGACAATCCACGAGTCCCAAATATTGAAGGGAGGTGAGGAATTGAAAGCCTTTGCTGCTCAGTTTCTTCAGATTCAGGAAGCTATGTATTGCGAGATGAGTGAGAGATTTGGGGAGGAGGGTCTCCATGCGGACCATGTCGGGTGGAAACGACACCGTATCCCGGTCTTCTTCACCAACGATTACAAGAGAGGTGAGTCTGTGCAACCCCAACTCCAACTCCCACAATGACTTACAGCTCTTGACCTTAAAAATTGAAAGCCACGTGAGGTTGGGAGGAAAAGTCAAACCTTCACGGTAGTCGATCCTCAATTCCTCAAGGGGGCGTTTGTTGCGTCGGACTATCTCGGATTGGATTAGCTTCAAGGACTAAGCTGGACTGGCTTAGACTAGACTAAACTGGACTAACTTAGTGAAGCGTTTGGTGTAGTATTGGACTAAGAAGCTGGATAATAACAAATTATAATATTATATTATTTAATATATAAATTATTAATATTTTATTATGATCTTATCTTTTTCTCCATCTTTTCCTACCATTTCCGTCCCACTCTTTTCCTCTTCTCTCATCGTCCCACCCTCTCCCTCTTTTTTTTCTCTTAGACCTCTCAATTCATGTCTCTTTCTCATTCCTGATCAAACTCCTTATTGATTCCAGTCTCTATTTTTCTGTCCTCCCTCCCTCTCTAGCTATACGTTGTTCGAACGGAACCTCACGGCTCCAATTTTCCCGACGAGTTGCAGGTTTCCTGATGTGTTTTCCGACCAACCCTCGTTAAATTGGATGAAGTTAGCACCACCAAAAAATTCATCACCATCCCTGGACCGAGATCTTAGCTTTGAATGCTCGAATCTATCATGGATTTGAAGAAGCCCAAACAGGCCGAGACTTCCAGGCCATTTTCCGGCCACATTCGACCACATTTTGGCCTCGATTCAAGTAAAATCATAATCTTGTCACTCCCAGCTTCAATTTGGTATATTTTATATGAAAATTGGTTGTGAAATGGATCTGAAAGAGAGTCAGAAAGTTAATGATTGATCTAGGTGACCGGAGATGACGATGAGTCTGTCGGGAGTGGTCGTTGAGCATGACGAGGACGAGAAAGAGAGGATAGTCTTAGCTAGTCCCATGGTTATTGGGGGGGTCTCGTTAAGACCTCTTAGTGAAGGGTTTTGTCCATGCTAGTCCCCTTTAGTCTCATTAATGTTAGTCCCAGCATGGAACAAACACAGTATTGGACTAATAGCTAGTCCAGTCCAGTCCAGTCCAACTTAGTGAGGGCAAACAAACGCCCCCCAAGAGAGTTGAGATTGTGCATGTCTTCGGGCAACACCTCCAACTTGTGGCAACTGCTGATCTAGATATATCTCAGGTTGGAGGGTCTTCTCCCCCCACTCAGTCTCGGGAAAGAAACAAGACTTCCACATTTGTAAATACGTAGCTGTTGAAGATTGCTGAGGTGGCATAAGCCATCCGGTAAGGATTTCAGATTTTGGCAATCCCAGATCTGAATATATTCAAGAGAGTTGAGATTGTGCATGTCTGCGGGCAACGCCTCCAATTTCTCGCAATTTCTGATATTGATCATTATCAGGTTGGAGGGTAGTCTCAGGATGGAAACAAGACTTCCACATTGTTGAATACATAGCTTTTGAAGATTGCTGAGGTGGCATAAGCCATCCGGTAAGGATTTCAGATTTTGGCAATCCCAGATGTGAATATATTCAAGGCAGTGATTGGTGTTGTCGTTGAAGAACCCGTTCGGTGCTATTAAACCCAGTCGTTCAAATTCCTCCTCATCTACTAGTGATTTCAAACTTTTGCAATTTTCAATCCTTATTGTTCTGAGATTTTGGGGAATCTGGAATTTTGCAAAATATATCAACGAATGGCACTCTCTAATGTGGATGTCTTTAAGAGAAGGTGGCAGACCAACATCTGGAAAAGAAACTAGAGATGAACATTCGTATATGCGAAGCTCTTGAAGAGACGACAGCTGATTTAACCCTTTTGGTAGCTTCAAAAGATTTTCGCACTTTTTTAACTCCAGACATTCAAGCTTGCACTCCAATATTTCCAATTGCAGCAACTCCTCTGCTTCTTCTCCCAATTCTTCAACTAGACGAGAGTTGTCTTCAATTTCCAAACGGCCAAGACTAGTCAACCGCTGCAATAATCTACCCTCATTCTTCCATGAGGACGTTAGCTTCTCACATCCATTAATCTTCAAATCTCTAACCTTCTTTAATCCCTTCCTGAACAATTCCCCTGCTTCCAGAGACATCACCTCTGAAATGTTTGAAAGGCACAAGGACTCTAATAACTCAAACTCAACCTTAGCATGTGTATGCACCAATACTTTACAACCCTTAATATTTAATTGACGAAGTTGTTTGTAGTTGGCAATCGAAACTGCCAATTCCTCACATTCAACAATTTCAAGTTCGGCTAACAAATCGAGGTTCTCTGGCAGCTTGTCTTCCAACTTGGAACATTTTTCGATTGAAAGCCTTTACAGGCAAGGGAAAACACCACTTCCGTGATCCAGTTGGAAAGGAAGCCACACCTTCCAATGCTGCATATCCACAAACTCGAGAATCTCTAACAGCGGAAAGGCCAAGACACACTCGCCATAAAACTCAGCACCAACACTTTCCACTGCATTCATTCCTCTAATATAAAGCTCTTTGAGTTGAGGCAATTGTCCGAGAGGTGGCAACGATAAACAATTGTTACATTCCTTTAAGCGCACAAGCACCATATTAGAGAAGAAGGAACCTCCAACCCATGATGAAAATTCCTTGCCGGCATAACTCTTGATGGTGAGCTCCTTGATCTTTGTATGAGGCTGCAACATGTCAAGCACAGCGGATTCAGTTTCTCCTGTGTCGCTTGAATGAGACCATCCTAGGACCAACGAATCAAGCCTCTCCTTGCATTTCAAGTTGGCCCTCCTGGCATCCTCGACATCAGTCATATTCTCCAATCTTGAGAGGCGCAATGTCACTCGGAGCTGTGATAGGGGCCTTATCTCTCTTATCCCAGATTGATCACTACCTTCGCTCGCCACAAAAAGAGGCAGTGATTGTAGATTCGTCAATCGACCTAGTTGCGAAGGCATTCCTTCCAACGAAGATGCACCTGAGTTGTTGAGATGGCGCAACTTAATTAGATTGCTCAAGTCCGCAGGCAATGACTTCAATTTATAACAACCTTCCAATATCACCGTTTGCAAGTTGTAAAGAGTGCTTGTTGATTTAGGCAAACTGGTTATCAATGTGTAGGAAAGGTCAAGATACTGTAACAACCTCAAATCACCGATTGACTCTGGCAGCTCAGTTATTTTGTAGCCATTGAAAGAGAGCACTCGTAAGTATTGCAACTGTGGTAATAACCCAAAAGTAACCTTACGAGACAAATATTTACTCCAACTGGAACCTGAAAGTGAAAGTGGCAGGAATGTTCGCAAACGTTCAGCTTTTGGAAAGTCCTCAAATCTCATAACTCCATCAAATTTACCGGCAATGAAAGACGAATGGCGAGCCCCTCGAAAGCAAGTGCTTTGCAAGTTATCACCTTGCTTATCTTCCAATCTAAAACATATTTCACCTGCTGCCCATCGTGCTAAATCATTAACGAGGTCATGCATTACATATCGTGAATTGTTTTTGCTTGATTCTTGAAACAACGACTTTGCTAATAGCTCTCGAAAGTAGTCGCGGCCCAAATCCTCCATTTGTTTATTGTCGTCATGTTTTTTTTGAATCAAACCCTCTGCCATCCACAAAAGGACGAGCTGCTTCTCCCCAAATTCATAATCATTTGGAAGTATTGAGCAATAGGCAAAACACCTCTTCAAATGTGATGGAAGATAGTGATAGCTCAACTTTAGTACAGGAAGAAGGCCACTCTTATCTGCTAGATTCCATAATTTGTTGTCCAATATTTCTCCCCACTCTTCTTTTTCTTGGCGACGTAAAAGACCACCGAGAGTTCTTGCAGCTAATGGTAATCCACAACATTTTCCAACAATTTTCGTCCGAATTACCTCATAATTTACTGGTTTTCCGTTATTAATTTCCCCGAACGCATGTCGCTCAAATATTTCCATACAATCATCATCTGCCATACACTCCAAATTATGAACTCCAGCGGCTCCCGTAATCTTTGCAACATTTCTGTCACGAGTTGTCACAATTATCTTACTTCCTCCTGCTCCGACGCCAAAAGGGGATTGAAGTCTTGTCCAGAGATCGTACAGATCATAGTCATCTTTGTCCCATATATCATCTAAAACAATTAAAAACTTTTTTCCTCTTAATTGCTCACTCAAATCATGCTGCATTTTACTGAACTCCTCCACTTGAACGGGTCGGGATGTGATTGATTGAAGAATTGCCTTTGTCACTCGCACCACATCGAAGTCATCGGACACAGATACCCAAACCTTGAGCTCAAAATCCTTCATGGCATCATCTTTGTTGTTGAATACAAGTTGAGCAAGTGTCGTCTTCCCAACTCCGGCCATGCCAACTATAGCAACTACACCAAAATTGACAGCATCTGCATGCTCGTATTTTCTTGACAACAATTCAATAATTTTCCCCTTGTCACCATCTCTTCCAACAAGAAGCTTTTCATCTAACACGTCTGAACTTGGTAGACTTCGCGATTCCTTAGCAGATGTCCCAGTATCTGTCAAACCAAACTCAACTTTCCGTGCAGATATGTCTTGCAACCGCTCCGTAATCTTCTTCATTTCAGAGTTCATATCCTAATTGAATTTAATTTTGAAAAGTGAGTTCCGCATCTTGTTGCTCGCGCTGACACTTCCCTCTATCATACGCTTCAACATTTGAGTGGCAAATTTGTCCAACATGTCTTCGACATCATAAGCCAGGTCTCTGAGATCATCGAGCCACAGTTTTACAAGATGGTCAGTCAGTTGTCTTTCCTCGGCGTCGCTCAGCACCGCTGCGATTGTAGATAACGTGGCCCTCCACTTATCCAGCTTCTTTCCAACGCCCCGGAAGTTTCCAAAATAGTTGAGAACCTCGCGACGAGTCAACCTGTCGAGCAGCAACTGTAGAAACGCCGCAAGAAAAACCTCTCCGAGTGCCATGTTAAGAGCGAAGAGAACTCCAAGCAGTCGAAGAAATAGTGAACGAACCGTCCTTGAGCAATATTGAGGTGCAGAACTGCACAAATTAAGTGAAGAAACAAATGAATAAAATGTAGTTCAAGTAAAATGAAAAAACAACTAATGTATTACTCAGTTGACTAATAAGAAATTACATTGGAAGTTAAATCTGACTCCGTTCGGGAAGAGTAACAGTCAAAGACTAGTTTCTTGGAAATTTGGAAGCTTGATCTGTTGGGGCTCAGAAATAGGCACAACTGCACAAATTAAAATGATGAGAACTAATGATTGATGCCTGCGCAATCACATACAAATTTATAGTAAAAGTGAAATAATCAATTAATGGACTCGTAGTAAAGCATTCTGGAGGTGACAATTTGGGAATAGCTAGGGATGGTAATGGGGCGGATTCAGATCAAGGTTGCCTACAAAATAACCGTAAATAAGATGATTCTTAAGTAAGAGATAAGATGATTCATGGCTATACATGGAAATAAAAATAAATTTCAACTAATCAAAATAATTTGAGAAAAATACGTCAAAGTTAAAATAGTTTCGGAAGCTTCACGTAGGGTAAGACTTCATATTTTTCATTGTTTTAGTGCTTTCAACGATATCGGCATGCCTATAGCTGGGTTATGAATGATATCCCTTGTAAAAAGTATAGTTGATGATGAGGATCACACACCTAATAAACCCTAGCCATATCTGATCACAAGGATCCCTTGATCATATATCATGATTTAGTCTCGTTATATGCCTATAGCTGCTATAATAAGAACTTACATGGAAGTTCAAATCTAACTCTGCTTGTGATCAACAAATACAGACTCAAAAATAGTCACAACTGCACAAAATAAAATGATGAGAACTAATTATTGGGGCAAGGGCCCGTGTGACTTAGCCCGAAGGCCTGTGTAGTTACAAGGGTTGGGTTTAGGTTGTAGCGGGCCAAAGGCCCGAAGGGCCTGGGTTTGTTTCTCGCCGGGAAAAGGAGGCCGGAGCTTCGAAGCTCCGGACGACGCCACCCTAGTCTACGATTTAAGTGCCAAAACGAAGGTACAGGTGAGAGGAAGAGATTGGTACCTGTTTCACGACGATAGGTGGCCGGGAACTGGCCGGACTTTCGCTCGAGAGTCACGGGGGTTCGCCGGAGATCTCCTGGGTTTCTGGGCTTCACCGAGCTTCACTGAGACGGGGAAGAGGGAGGGGAGATTCTCGCGAGGGTGAGCATGGTGGTGGTGTTGCCGGGGTGCCACTTTGAGTGTGCGTGGGTGTGTGTGGGTTCGATCGGGGAGAGAGTCCGAGAGAGAGAGGGAGAGAGAGAGAGTTGAGCTGAGAGAGAAGAGAGTGAGTGCTGAGGGAGAGAGTAGAGTAGTTGAGCTGAGAGAGAAGAGAGTGAGTGCTGAGGGAGGAGAAATTTTTAGGTGTACCGGGTACACCAAAAAAATTTGGTGTACCCTCACTCATAATGGTTTGATTTTATTTATTTATTGAGGGTACAAAAAGTGAGGGGTACACCATTATGAGTGAGGGTACACCAAATTTTTTTGGTGTACCCGGTACACCTAAAAATTTCTCCTGAGGGAGAGAGTAGTTGAGTACGGGAAAGAATAGAGATAGGGAGAGTGAGACGTGGCAGGCAGTGATAGGTGAGGATTTATGGGAAAATCTGAAAAGTGATCCGGATAGGATAAATGGATGGGGACTAAAATGCAAACTTCACGAACTTTATTGGGGAAAAAAATAAATTACTATAAGTTGCAAAAATTATATGGCTGGTTATTGCTGCGATAATTAGCTGTTGAAAGAGCATAACGATGTCTTCTTCTTTCTGCCCAGAACGAAACTTAGATTCCTCTTTTTCCTCTCTTTATTTTTCGTGGGGTCATATTGTTTTATCATTTTGATTGCCTTCTTCTCTCCAATGTCCTACACAGTTATATATATATATATATATATATATATTTCTTTTTTTTTTTTTTCATTGAAGAAAATTGTGACAATGGTCTCTTAACTTTAACTAAATTAAAATAATGATCTCTTAATTAAAAATTCATGATCATTGGTCTCTTAACTCATTAAAATGTGCATCTATAATCATTTTCATCAACACTGCTAAAATTTCTGTCAAAATGAGTCACGTGCCACGCACGTGAGGCCGAATAAAGAAGCGAATATGGAAAACTAAATGAGAAAATTGTAGAAATGGTTTCTCAATTTTAACCCAATTGGAGCAATAGTCTTTTAACTTTAACACAATTGTAGCAATGTTTTTTTCAACACGACTTGTTTTGACAAAAATGACTATAGTTGCACGTTTTGAGAAGTTAAGAGATCAATAATCATGAATTTTTAGTTGAGAGATCATTGCTAGAATTTCTTTTTTCCCTTATGCGATCGATTTTGGAGATGGTGAACCAAACATGAAACTTTGGGTGGAAAGGTGACTCGTAAACAACTGAGCAACATTCCCTTGCAACGCTGATTATATTATTTTGTGAGCGTAATTGGTTGCCACTGTATGTAACGTAGAGACAATCACTTTTAAACAGTAAAAGACACTAAAACAACTTGGGCCTTACAACACAAAGAAAAAGAAAATGCTCCTAAGGACACCAGATTTATCGAAGTTACCATGTATTATGCTTTACCGTCTTGTAGTTATACTACTTATTACTCACAGAGCCATATTTGATTATGATCAATTTGAAGATTAGCATATAATTAAGAGAATTTTAACAAAACACTCTCGGTACTGTTAACTTAAAAACCACGTTTGTACCTTTCCATGGTATTATTCATTACACCTTTATTTGTCATTTTTCATTAAAACTAAAGTTTTTTTTTTAATTTTTCGTTGATTTTCCTTATAATTAGTGGACATCTAGATGTTGAAGGAAACGAGAGCAAGATTTTCATAAAGTGAAAGTACTAGCTTATTATGTTAATTTTGAAGATTAAGTGAGACGAATTAAGCTTGGTGAAACTGAATCAGTGACAAGTAATTTTAGACTTATGACAAGTAACTTGTGTCTCTACCATGTGAAATTTGATTTTCACTAATCGTTCTCCCAACAATAAAATTAGTAGTGCTAAAGTGAACCAATTCCGCAAAATACATAAAAGCCAATTCCATAAAAACCAAAAAGAAACCGACAGAAAGGAACCAACTTCTTAATTTCCTTTTTGTTGCATATGAATATTCACTCAACAATCTTCCCACAACCCTTGTCTCCTTCAATTAAGGTTAGATATGTTTCTTAATACTGTATGGTTGGGACTTGTACATGGTTAGATCCTCGCTCTCGACGAATTATGCTACAAGGCGGACTAAGCAGATGATTATCAAACACTACAGAGGCCTGAAATTTGCGTGAATCAAAACCTTTACAAACGAGATCAAACGAATGAGGACTACTCCGCAATCCTCTAGCAAGTGAATAAACCCCCATAAAAAGTATTCGGATCCCCGTATTGCCACCACACGAAGAAATCTATTGCGCTTGGGAACACTTGGATATTCTAGCTTGCAGTACTCATCAAAAGCATGGTTATCATAATGCAAATAGTAATTCTGCTCCATTGGATTGCCTCCACGAACACATTGCAGAAGGAGGTGGTGGGTGCCAAACTGGGTAAAATCGATGGTACGGCTGAGGTGGGTGCGAATAACGCTGGGATTTTTTATCATGGAGTTCCAAGGCTTGGACACCGAGGTGCATTGGATCAAAGCTTTAGGAGGTAGTCTCAAAAGGATACCACGTACGATTTCCTTTGGCAAACTGCTACCCATTGCTTCAAACTTCTTCCCCGGTTGCCAATTTCATAGACAGAGAGTGAGCGAGGAAATATAGTGCAGCCAGTTACGAACACCGTGCTCCTCCGTTGGAGCACTTAGGAGAACAAAATTGTCAAAACCTCTGCCAGCAAAACCATTTTTTCTGTGCACCAGGAAATCAAACCAAATAAAATCATCCGCAAAGAGCGAGGAATTTAAGCATATTAGATTTTCGCAGCAGAAACAATCACCCTCCAGTTATTCGTTCTATTAGTCTACTATTGGAAACGCAGCAGATACAGAAAACGCATAGAAAAAACAAAAAGGTCACACAATGATCAATTGACAAGAGCAAATATTTCCAGGGCCATTAGTTCTTTCAATTGTTCACAATAAAACAAACAAATGTTCCTATTAGGCTACATCTGTCCAAAAGGAGACAGAACCCGAGTTAACGTATGCCGATTCCACTCGCATGGAATAATGCAGATAAAACAGCCGAGTCATCTTGTGTTCTTTTATTTTTCAAATATCTTGGCCCTAACATTAGATCTGTCTTTCGCCACATTTCCTTACTAGAGTTCTATATATGTCAGTTGCATTGATTTTCACATAAAATGGTATGCTGAGTTTGACCGGTAAGGCAGTGTTACATATAGTTGTATTTTGTACTACCAACGTCACTTGAAAAGCAATAACTTGCAAATTTGCAATTAAGAAAACCGCAAAGAATGTATTTCTATTGGCCGACTCATGTATATATCAAAACATTAGAGAAAGAAACGAGACAACAGTTAAATGAGAAAAAATCTTACAGACGAAGGCCCGCCAGTGCCAGGATCCACTCCTCCTCCATGCCTGATATTAGGTGACTCTGGTTTTCCACCTGTCTTCTTCTCATCCCTAGCCTTGTTAAAGATCACAGTAAACCCCTCAGCCGAAGCAGGATCATTGACGTCCCATTCACCAAATTTTGGGAGTGGCCTGCCTTTTTCCTGTTAGAATTCAGTAATATATTCTCATTGTTATTCAGCACAGCAAGGCAAAGGGCACCCCAAGTAATAAGTTTACAAATCTAATGATTGCGAAGCAATTACATATTCTCTTAACTACAAAAACAAAAGTATAGACAAGCACTCTGTTATATCCCGAACCTATCTAGGTTGTCTTCAAGCTTACAGGTACCGGCCCCATATACCTAAAAACGCATCCCAATATCATACCACTGGTCTTTACATGCCAAACACCAATCTAACACGTCCAACCTGGTCTCAACCTTGGGCCTAGTGCCATATCGTTTCAACTTTCAAAAAACCTAAGGAATAAGGATCTGAGTCGGAATAAAAGTGCTTACAAACTTTCCCTTACCCAAAATAACCTAGATTTTATTGGGCCAAGCCCAGCCCCCTTTGTGTTAACTTAAGGCCCAAGGTTAGGTCCAATGACCCAACCCATGAGCCCTATCCTCTTCCTTCCTTATATTTCTGAAAAACTTAGTTTCCTCTCTCTCTCTCTCTCTCTCTCTAACTCTCGGAAGTTTCCATTCTCCCCAGAGCTCCGAGAGCTCTCGTCCCCCCTCCCTTTTCGAAATCTAAACAAATCCAACAAAATAACCACATATCTAGAATCCTTAGGGCTTGAGGAACTCAACTGTAATCCTGCATGCATCATTAGAACACCTCTGTGTGTTCTGCCATTAAAGCCGAGAGCTTCAAATCTCCGAAACTCCAACACAGGTAAGGCTCGCTGCCCTATTCTGTTTTTGTTGAGTTGTTCTCAGTCCAAATGGAAGGTTCTAATCTGTGCATGCACTCTATTTTCGTTCTTCCAGAACCCGACGACAAAATCCGTCGAAGCTCGTACACGAACTTGGCCAATCTCGACCCCATTTGATCCTATTTGTGGTAAAATTCTGTTTCCCTTCTTTTTCAGCATCATTTTTATGATTTAACTTCCTATTTTTATTTAGTTTTAGGTTCAAATCGGAATCGGGATGAATTCCGATCACCATTTTCTGGTGTTCTTCCCCGATCTGCATGCGCAGGCCCTTCAGGCCATTCTGGACACCCACGGGCTTTGGGCCCGTAGACCAAACCCCCATTCTATTTCTTTTAATTTATTTTCTGTTATTTATTTTAATGACCCAAAGGGCCTTGGGCCGTTTTTATTTAGAAAGGGTTTAAAGCCCGGCCCCGTGTGTGAGGCCTGTTGGGTTGTGCAGTGCGTGAGTGTGTGCGTGTGTGTGTGCATGCGTATGCATGCTGCGCATGTGTGTGTTTGTGTAGCGTGTGTATGTGTGTCCGTGTGAGTGTATGCACGTGTGTGTGTGTGTGCATGCTGTGCATGTGTGTGTGTTTTTGTAGCGTGTGTTGTGTGTCCGTGTGAGTGTGTGCACGTGTGTGTGTGTTGTGCCGTGTGTGTGTATGTTTGTGTGGGTTTGGGTTTAAGCCCAAACCACCCATTTTCACCCTAATCCTTTTTAACCAAAAACCTTAGGACCCAAAAACCCAAAATCTCTCCTAGGCCAATTTTGATGTTCCGAATCCGTTTTTGGCGTCCATTTCCTATAATTCTACCGTTGGGCATAGTTTGATAAATTGTACATTTTTGTACTTAGGTGAACTTGCTAGTGGGGATTTTCTTAATCCTTTTCCGCACAACTCTGCTGCTACGAAGTATCTGTGAGTGGACCCCTTCTAAAATTACATGATTTCATTGTTTAATTTCATAAATGAAAAGCATGTCTTACGAGTTTATGGATTGGTTTTATGTTAAGCATTTTAATGAAATGTTGATTATCGTCTCGTTATTTTGCAAGGAATTAATTGTTGGCCTATATTGAACTATATTTTAATATATCGTATTTTCTATAAAAACCATGAATTGGTAGACTATTTGATGGATGACGATAGGATGCTAGAACATGTTTTAGAAACCCCTCTTTATAATATAGATGATGGATGACTTTATACTATGAAGTGGTTAGTTATGAGAGGCGTAACTATTTGTGCGTACCTAGAGGACACTATACTGCCTGGGGCGAGGATCTGGTGTTGGCAGTTAGGCCGGGAGAAATAATCCCTAGCTACGGGCTGAGGGACACGGAGCAGGCATTGGGCTGGGAGTTGGTAATCTCTGGCTACGGGCGCAGAGACCACAGTGCTGGCATAGGGCCAGGAGTTATATTTATTCAGTGATCTTACTAGCAGCACACCGCACTTATGAGACGATTTGTGAGACAATTGACATTTTGATTTCCGCGATGTTTTTCTACGATATGTCTTTTGAGATGTTTTTGGCATGCTAGGATTTTCAGTAAACCTATCACTTATTATGCTAGTAGTTTTCTTTATATAAATTGTAGGGCTTAATATCTTGATAACTGTTTTATTATTATTGTATATATGAACTTGGTCCACTCACCTTTGTTTTGCGCCCCCATTCAGGTCTTAGAAACGAGGACTATGACACACGTACAAGGCATTTCCCTACCAGTAGCGGTCTATCATCCACTTGTGTGATATCTTGTAATGATCTTTTCTTTGTGATCTTGTTTTAGAGCGTGTTCTGTGCACTCTAGCTATCTTCTTAAACTCTGTTTAATTCACTTAATTTCCTCTATGATTATTTATGCGTGTATATTTCCTCCTAATCATTACTCTTGTATTCAATAAATGGCTTTCGTCACCCTCGGGTGTCGGCCAACACGTGCCTATCCTGGTATTCGGGGAATATCAGGGTCGGGACGTGTCATCTTCAGTGCTGCATCTTTTGGATAATCCTAGAGTGAAAAAAAAAAAAGAGAGGGATTTCCTCCCTGATTGTTGTGATAGGAATCACTCAAAGACAATGGGAACCACTCCAATTCATACTAGCATTTCACCGAGTTCAACATTGTAATGAAAAAACAGGAGAATATACAAACATAAAGCAACCAGCACACTATGGAGCTAATATCCTATGAAAAAGGATAGAAAATAGATATCGGACAGGAAGGAAGAAGCTCAGAAAAGGCAACTGAAACACAACTATTAAGACAACATATATCAATTTTCACGAAGCACTTAGCACAGATGTCAAAAAATACACCAATTGACTGAAATACGAAAAAGGATAAACAACTCTAACCTTCCCCGATGACATAAGAACAAAGTTAAAAGAAATCTACTTAGCCCTCAATGAAATCCTTGTTTTGGGCATTTAAAGTCAGGATGAAGATCACACACATACATACAGAACCATACAAACACATGACCATGAAAACTTAGGAAGTACGCGATGCCATTAATATACTAAGCATTAAAAGTAAATACAGAAATCAGTCATAAACACGATCAGGAAGCAATTTGTATAAAGATTATATTCCCCACTCAAACAACGAAAGATAATAAAAAAACAACAAAACCTTTTATTCTATTACTATTCGAGCATCCAACCCAAAACCAATTGGCAACAGGTGGAGACGCCCGAGATCATTCAAACTATTTACGTAACACTTCAATTCCCAACATGGGATTCACACTCTCGAAACAATACCTGCTCCAAGAAGCAATATACTCTCAAAAATTTCAACTTGCTAATTTTGTAATAAACACAAAGAAAACTTGTCATTTTCTCACTAACCCTTTTCTGTTCATTTTCAATTTCACTATATTCCTAATTAAACAAAACTATAAATCAAACTGAAAAACTAGAATCTGCTCCTCTGAAGAATCCAAATTTTGCATCAAGTATATGTATTTAGTTTAATAATGATAAAAACATAAAAATTAAAACTAAAAACATGAATTTTGCTAAAAAAAAAATAATATAAAACCAATGTATCTGAGAGAATTACAATCAAGCCAATACAAATTAACAAATAAATCCAAATGAATTAGAGCTCAATCCAATCAGAAATCCAGCAAATAAGCATTGCAAAGATTAAATTTAAACAAAAACGAATAAAGCCATACAAAGATTAAGAATTTATATTTGGATTGAAGAAAGAGATTACGTACCGACATGAATTCGATCAAAAAGGAAAGAACTTTTTCACAAAATTCATGAATAAAATCGAATCATTTTTTCACAAATTCACGTTTTAGTACTGATGTACTACTACCCTTAATTTTCCTTAGAACTCAGTTAAAACGCATAATCATCACCAATTTATCACATATCAATTAGATGAATAATGCACTTTTTGAATAAGTGACGAAGGCTTGGTATAAGGATTTGATTGGCCAAAATTAGTTGGCACATACTTTCTACTTTCAGAAGACAAGTTATAGTAAAGGAAGTCATTTAGTGGTCATCATTCCACAAGCTCTTTGTACCCACTTGAGCAACGAGCTCTTTGCATCTCCATTTCTTTGTTGATTGCCTATTCTCAATGCATTAAATAAAATGCATTACTAGCTCATAAGTAAAAATTTGCTAAAATAAAATAAAAGATTAGGTTAAAGTGGCTTGGTTAAAATCTTGCTGGGAGAAAACTGAATGGGAAAAACTCCAAACTTAGGAGAAAGAGTAGCACATTCATAAAGTTATAATACAAATCAGTGAAAAGGGACCAAGCAAACATAGCAATCGTTTACCCAAAAAAAAAAAAAAGAAGCAAATATAGGAATCCGGTTGTCACCTATTGAAGGCCTCCCAAAGCAGCCACTACTCAACATGATTAATAATAATAATATTATTAATATTAAAACATTCCTTGAGAGATGATACTTGGACCATCAGCTTCATATCACCTTGCCATCTATGTTGATGCAAGGGATGTGGGATATTTTGTGCCAGTAGCGTCCTTTTCCTGGTTGGCATCTCTCTTTTAGCACAGGACACCCAATGATGACAAGTTCCTCTAGTGAAGGAGGCAGACCCTCCTCTAGAATGGATGCTAGCTTTGGACAATTCCAAATTCCCAGAGATTGAAGGGAGGTGAGGAATTGAAAGCCCTTGCTGCTCAGTTTCTTCAGATTCAAGAAGCCACCTATACTCAGATGAGTGAGAGATTTAGGGTGGAGCGTCTCCATCCGGACCATGTCGGGTGGAAACGACACCGTATCCGGATCTTCACCGAAGATCCATAAGTTTCTAAGAGAGGTGGGTCTGTGCAACCCCCACTCCAACTCCCACAATGACTTACAACTCTTGACCTTCCAAATTTCAAGTGAAGTTAGGTTGGGAGGAAAAGTCAAACCTTCACGGTAGTCGATCCTCAAATCCTCAAGAGAGTTGAGATTGTGCATGTCTTCTGGCAACACCTCCAATTTGTCGCAATTTCTGATGTTGATCTCTCTCAGGTTGGAGGGTCTTCTCCCCCCACTCAGTCTTGGGATGGAAACAAGACTTCCACATTCTTGAATATCTAGCTCTTGAAGATTGCTGAGGTGGCATAAGCCATCCGGTAAGGATTTCAGATTTCGGCAATTCCAGATCATAATAAATTCAAGGCAGTGATTGGTGTTGTCGCTGAAGAACCCATTCGGTGTTATTACACCCACTCGTTCACATTCCTTCTCATCTACTAGTGATTTCAAACTTCCGCAGTCTCTGATATATATTCTTCTGAGATTTTGGGGAATCTAGAATTTTGCAAAATATATCAACGAATGGCATTCTGTAATCTGGATGTCTTTAAGAGAAGGTGGCAGACCAACATCTGGGAAAGAAACTAGACGTGAACATTCATGTATGCGAAGCTCTTGAAGAGACGACAGCTGATTTAATCCTTTTGGTAGCTTCACAAGATTTTCACACTTGTTTAACTCCAGAAATTCAAGCTTGCACTCCAATATTTGCAATTGCAGCAACTCCTCTGCTTCTTCTCCCAATTCTTCAACTAGACGAGAGTTGTCTTTAATTTCCAAACGGCCAAGACAAGTCAACCGCTGCAATAATCTACCCTCATTCTTCCATAAAGACGTCAGCTTCTCACATCCATGGATCTTCAAATCTCTAACCTTGCTCAATCCCTTCCTGAACAATTCCCCTGTTTGCAGAGACGTCACCTCCGAAATGTTTGAAAGCCACAAGGACTCTAATAACTCAAACTCAACCTTAGCATCTGTATGTTTCAACACTTTACAACCGATAATTTTTTTTTGACGAAGTTGTTTGTAGTTGGCAATCGAAACCACCAATTCCTCACATCCAACAATTTCAAGTTTGGCTAACAAATCAAGGTTCTCTGGCAGCTTACCTTCCAACTTAGAACATCCTTTGATTGAAAGCCTTTTCAGGCAAGGGAAAACACCACTTCCGTGATCCAGTTGGAAAGGAAGCCACACCTTCCAATGCTGCATATCCACAAACTCGAGAATCTCTAACAGCGGAAAAGCCAAGATACACTCGCCATAAAACTCAGCACCAACACTTTCCACTGCATTCATTCCTCTAATATAAAGTTCTTTGAGATGAGGCAATTGTCCGAGAGATGGCAGCGATAAACAATTGTTACATTCCTCTAAGCGCACAAGCACCATATTAGAGAACAAAGGACCTCCAACCCATGATGAAAATTCCTTTCCGGCATAACTCTTGATGGTGAGTTCCTTGAGCTTTGTATGAGGCTCTAACATGTCAAGCACAGTGGATTCCGTTTCTCCCGTGTCGCTTAAATGAGACCATTTTAGGACCAACGAATCAAGCCTCTCCTTCCATTTCAAGTTGGCCCTCCTGGCATCCTCTACATCAGTCACATTCTCCAATCTTGAGAGGCACAATGCCCCTCAGAGATGCAATAGGGGCTCTATCTCTCTTATCCCTGACTGATCACTACCTTCGCTCGCCACAAAAAGAGGCAGTGATTGTAGATTCGTCAATCGACCTAGTTGCGAAGGCATTCCTTCCAACAAATATGCACCTGAGTTGTTGAGATGGCGCAACTTAATTAGATTGCTCAAGTCCGCAGGCAATGGCTTCAATTCATCATAACCTTCCAATATCAATGTTTGCAAGTAGTAAAGAGTGCTTGTTGATTTGGGCAAACTGGTTATCAATGTGTAGGAAAGGTCAAGATACTGTAACAACCTCAAATCACCGATTGACTCTGGCAGCTCAGTTATTTTGTAGCCATTGAAAGAGAGCACTCGTAAGTATTGCAACTCCGGTAATAGCTCAAAAGTAACCTTACGAGACAAATATTGGTTCCATCCCCTGGAATCTGAAAATGAAAGTGGCAGGAAAGTTCGCAAGCGTTCAACTTTTGGAAAGTCCTCAAATCTCATAACTCCATCAAATCGACCAGCAATGAAAGACGAATGGCCAGCCCTTCGAAAGCAAGTGCTTTGCAAGTTATTACCTTGCTTATCTTCAAACCTAAAACATATTTCTCCTGCTGGCCATTGTGCTAAATCATTAATGAGGTCATGCATTACATATCGTGAATTGTTTTTGCTTGATTCTTGAAATAGCGACCTTGCTAATAGCTCTCGAAAGTAGTCGCGGCCTAAATCCTCCATTTGTTTATTGTCGTCAGGTTTTTGTTAAATCAAACCCTCTGCCATCCACAAAAGGACGAGCTGCTTCTCCCAAAATTCGTAGTCATTTGGAAGTATTGAGCAATAGGCAAAACACCTTTTCAAATGTGATGGAAGATAGTGATAGCTCAACTTTAGTACGGGGAGAAGGCTACTGTTATCTGCGAGATTCCATAGTTTGTTGTCCAATATTTCTCCCCACTCATCTGTTTCTTTGCAACGTAAAAGATCACCGACTGTCCTCGCAGCTAGTGGTAAGCCACAACATTTTTCAACAATTTTTGTCCGAATTAACTCATAATTTACTGGTTTTCCACTATTAACTTCCCGGAATACATGTCGCTCAAATATTTCCAAACAATCATCATCTGCCATACATTCCAAATTATGAACTCCAGTGGCTCCCATAATCTTTGCAACATTCACATCACGGGTTGTCACAATTATCTTGCTTCCTCCTGCTCCAACGCCAAAAGGGGATCGAAGTCTTGTCTAGAGATCGTGTAGATCATAGTCGCCTTTGTTCCAGATATCATCTAGCACGATTAAAAACTTTTTTCCTCTTAATTGCTCACTCAAATCATGCTGAATTTTACTAAACTCCTCCATTTGAACGGGTCGGGATGTGATGGATTCAAGAATTGCCTTTGTCACTCGCACCACATTGAAGTCATCGGACACTGATATCCAGACCTTGAGCTCAAACTCCTTCATAGCATCATCTTCGTTGTTGAATACAAGTTGAGCAAGTGTCGTCTTCCCAACTCCGGCCATGCCAACTATAGCAACTATACCAAAATTAACAGCACCTGCATGCTCGTATTTTCTTGACAACAGTTCAATAATCCTCCCCTTGTCACCATCTCTTCCAACAAGAAGCTTTTCATCTAACACGCCAGAACTTGGTAGACTTCGCGATTCCTTAGCAGACGTCCCAATATCTTTCAAGCCAAACTTATCCTTCCGTTCAGATATGTCTTGCAACCGCTAGGTAATCTTCTTCATTTCGGAGTTCATATCCCAATTGAATTTAATTTTGAAAAGTGAGTTTTGCACCTTGTTGCTTGTGCAGGCTTGATCACGTCCCTCTATCATGCGCTTCAACATTTGGGTGGCAAATTTGTCCAACATGTCTTCGACATCATAAGCCAGGTCTCTGAGATCATCGAGCCACAGTTTTACAGCATCCTCGGTGAGTTGTTTTTTCTCGGCGTCGCTGAGCACCCCTCCTATTGCAGATAACACGGCCCTCCACTTGTCCAGCTTCTTTGTGACGCCCCGGAAGTTTTCAAGGTAGTTGAGAATCTCGTGGGAGGTCAACCTGTTGAGCAGCACCTTTAGAAACGCCGCAAGAAAAACCTCTCCCAGTGCAATGTTAAGAGTGAAGGGCACTCCAAGAAATCAAAGAAATAGCGAAACGTTCTTGAGCAATATTGAGGTGCAGAACTCAACCAAGGGAAGAGTAACAGCCAAAGACTAGTTCCTTGGAAATTTGGAAGCTTGATCTGTTGAGGCTCAGAAATAGTCACAACCGCACAAATTAAAATGATGAGAAGTAATTATTGATGCCTGCGCAATCACGTACAAATTTATAGTAAAAGTGAAGTAATCAATTAATGGACTCCTAGCAAAGCATATCTAGAGGTGACAATTTGGGAATAGCTAGGGATGGCAATGGGGTGGATTCAAATCAAGTGGCAGTCCTGTTACGTTTTATGGAAATGTTCTTTTTCCTAATATATACAAAATAGGTTAGGATCAAGGAACAAATATTTTTACACTTGCTTTTGAAAAAGTCATAACTCTTCCAATTCCAATAGAACTTTTCCAATTCCAATTCTCTCTCGCATTCCCCAATCCCCACCCCACTTCACCGAAGACCACCAGCACAATACCAGTCTCCTCTCCAGTCTCCACAGGCCACGATCAGATTCATCACACGGTCCACATGTGACATCCCACATCGCCCAGGAGAGTGATCCTTATATGTATATTCCCATCCCTACCTAGCACGAGGCCTTTTGGGAGCTCACTGGCTTCGGGTTCCGTAGGAACTTCGAAGTTAAGTGAGAAGGGGGCTAGAGCAATCCCATGATGGGTGACCCACTGGGAACTTGCTCGTGAGTTCCCAAAAACAAAACCGTGAGGGAATGGTAAGCCCAAAGCGGACAATATCATGCTACGGTAGTGGAGTCGGGCCCGAGAAGTGGTCCCACCCGGGCGGGGATGTGACAATTTGGTATCAGAGCCTAACCCTGGCCGCGTGTGTGCCGACGAGGACGTCGGGCCCCTAGGGGGGGTGGATTGTAACATCCCACATCGCCCAGGGGAGTGATCCTTAAATGTATATTCCCATCTCTACTTAGCACGAGGCCTTTTGGGAGCTCACTGGCTTCGGGTTCCGTAGGAACTCCGAAGTTAAGCGAGAAGAGGGCTAGAGCAATCCTATGATGGGTGACCCACTGGGAAGTTGCTCGTGAGTTCCCAAAAACAAAACCGTGAGGGAATGGTAAGCCCAAAGCAGACAATATCGTGCTACGGTGGTGGAGCGGGCCCGGGAAGTGGTCCTACCCGGGTCGGGATGTGATACCACACCACTAACATAACCTACCATTCTGCTTCTTCAACACCACTTAATCCCCTCGTTTCTAAATTTAAGTGAGATTTTTATTTTAGTCTAAATTAATCATGAAGAATGTTAAATTCATAATAATTATAGGTATTGTTAACTATTATGAATTTTTTTATTTATGATTTTTTGATATTGTTTGGATCATGTGTTGGTTTGTTCATTTTTTTTTAGCTTCATCAATTAATATGTTTTTTTTGTTTTGATTAATTGAAATGTGTAGAAATTAGAAGTATGGAACGATATTACGCATACCTCGTCGTTGACAAATAAGTCTTTGTACTTTGTAGCTTGTAATGTTGTTTGTACAAAAATTATGAATGAAAAGTTGTGGTCTAGCATTTAATTTTCAATATTATTTTTCGCTTAATATTTTTTAGAGCCTTTATATTAGGACCACCGGTATTAAAATCCTTGATCCGTCACTGGGTAAGACTTCATATTTTTCATTGTTTTAGTGCTTTCAACGATATCGCCATGCCTATAGCTGGGTTATAAATGATATTCCTTGTAAAAAGTATAGTTGATGATGAGGATCACACACCTAATAATTGGCCAGATGAAGAAGACTTTGGAGTAATAGATCATTTTCATATATGCTTAGACCCTCCCCTTCGCTCTTGAGTATCGAGGGACAAGCAGGGAATTAAGTTATAGAATAAAGATGCGTGTGTGAATCATTTTTTTGGTACGCTGGTTGGTGTTCCAGTGTGAGACTTTTGTCATCCATAGCATATATGCAGATAGTGTTGTTGTAAATATGTATGAACAAAGTTAGGGTAAATAAGTTCGAACAAGTTTATTAAACTGCATGCTCCATGTTTCTTATGCAAAGACATTATATTTTGTGGTTACACCTTCTATTAAAATGTTCTATTTTGTTCCATTATTCACAGTACATGTTACTTGTTTTGACCTGATGTTGTTCTCCAAATAACAAAAAAAGAATTCCACTCTTCCTTAAGATCTGATTTGAATCGCCCAACAATTTTTTCGACCCACTGCATCACACGGGCATGAATTCTTCTAGTAAAATCTAAAGGTACAAATAGAGTGTAAAAATGTTTGTCAAAAATATTTGTCCTTTGATCCTAATCCAGAAAAATAATCTAGCAACTTGATATTGTATGTATAAATCCCAATAAAAAAACACCATATAAGCAAATGACGCTTCACTGCAATGATGAAAACCAATCATGTCTATGCACTCTCATGGTGGTTGGATCCCCACCGATCCCCTTTCCTAATAACTAACAGTTTAACTGACTAATGTTATCGTTTGTCAAAAGAAAACACGTACACCATATAATATTACTCAATGATAAGCACAATAAAACCCACCATAAAAACTCAAGATTGAAAAAATCATACTAGTAAACATCATTTTTCTTAAATTTTAACATGTTGAACAAATAAAATGGGGCAGTTTTGGGATTACCTTGCAATCCTACGTTTCAAGACTCGAAATTTGCACGGATATTGGACAAGATCTGTAGCAAGAAGCAGTTTCATGGAAGTCTGTGAGGTCATGAGGGCGCTTGTTTGCACTGATGATCAACAAATCCAAACTGAATGATGGAGTAATTAAGGCTGAAAACTGAACAAATTATATAGCTGGTTATCGATGAAATAATTAATTAACAATACAATCTTGTAGAAAAATGAAATAATTATTTAATAAATAATGGATTCCGCATATATAGTTGCAAGAGGAACTTACTGCGTTCAAGTTTTCAGATGATGATGAAGATGAAGGGACTTGTTTTCCATAGATTTTTTTCCATAGATTATGAAAGTCAACAGATCCAGACCACTTTAGAGCCCTTCAAATTGCAATGAGCACAAGAAGTCTTCCTCTTTCTGCACAAAAAGACAGATTCCTCTTTTTACTTTCTCCTTATTTTTTCGTGGGGTCATGCTGTTTAATCTTTTTAATTGCTTTCTTATCTCCTATGTCCCACACGGTTATACGTTTTCTTTTCCTTTATACGAACGATTTTGGGAGATGAGGAACCAGACACGCAACCCAGAGTGGAAGAGTGATTGCTCGTAAACAATTGAGTTGCATTTCCTTGCAACACCGATTATTTTATTTTGAGAGGGTGATTGGTTCAAATTTTTCAACCATTGTAGATAATGTTGAGACTCTCAAAACAGCCTGAGCCACACAATACAAAGAAGAAGAAAATGATACTGCAAAAAGTTACCATGGATTATTGTTTACCATCTTGTAGTTATACTACTTAATTAGTCACAGAGCTATATTAGATCAATTGAGGATGAAGGGCAAGTTTTATTAGCATATAATTAATGGACATCTAGCTGTTAAAGAAAGGAAACAAGTCAAACAACATTGAGCAAGTAATTTTAGATTTATGTCCTGCCGTGTGAATTTGCTTTTTACTAATAAGTTTCCCAGCAAATTGACTTTTTCACTACCCAAAAGCTAAAAATGCGCGAACCCGAAAATGCTAGGAAAGTACAACTAAGTTAACACGATGTATGTGGAGAGAAACTTAAACACAAATTGTATTGTTAACTCATGGTGTCTTGATGACACCCCTACATATGTCTAGTCATTCCTTAAATATGGTCATTGCCTGCTGAGAGCTCTACTGAATGGTTTACAAAAGATACCATATTCGCCGTTGATATATTTGAAGGAGTTATACAATTTAGGATTTAGTAAGGGGGTGTGATATCTACACATATCTTTTTACTTCTCACACACTTTTTTAATTTTCAACCGTCAGATCACATGAAATGACAGAAGTTTACAAGAGGTGTGTGAAAAGTAAAAATAGATGTGTGGATAGCACACCCCTTTAATAAAACAGGTAGTTTAAATGGAATTTGAGTTTTTGTTGACTATTTGCAGATCAATTTGCTATGAGAATTAGGTGTTGACTTGAAAGACTATAACAAGTCTTCCTCTTTCAACGACAACTACTTCAGAACTCTTCAATTGCTATAACGATTACGTGTTCAACATAACAAGCCTTCATCTTTCTGCCTATAAAGAAAGTTAGAATCCTCTTTTTTTCTCTATCCTTAATTTTCGCGGGGTAATATTGTTCTCTTTTTTATCGTTTTCTTATCGCCAATGTCCTACACGGTTATACGAACGATTTTGGGGGAATCAAACATGAAACTTCGGGTGGAAGGGTGACTGCTGGTAAACAACTGAGCTGCATTCCCTTTCAACACCAATGATATTATTTTGTGACGGTGTTTGGTTCAGTTTTTTGTAGGCTATTGTAAATAATATAGAGAATCAATTTAAAACAGTCAAAGACACTGAAACAACCTAAGCCACACAACACCAAGAAGAACATGATCCTGCTGACACCAGATTTACCAAAGTTATCATGGATTATGCTTTACCATTTTGGAGTTATACTACTTAATTAGTCACAGAGCTATTGTAATTTATGATCCATTTGAAGATGAAGAGCAATTATTATTAGCATATAATTAACGAACATCTAGATGTTTAAGAAAGGAAACAAGTCAAACAACATTAAGCAAGATTTTCATGAAGTGAAATTACTAGCTTATTATGACAATTTGGTAGATTAAGAGAGACCAATTAAGCTCGGTAAACTGAATTAGTGACAAGGAATTTTAGACTTATGTCTTTGTCATGTGAATCTGCTACCAACTTGACCTTTCCACTATCCAAAAAACTGAAAATGCACCCAAACATGCTAAGAAAGTAAAAAAACAAAGTTAACGTGATGTACGTGGAGAGAAACTTAAACACGAAATTGTATTATTCACCCATGATGTCATAATGACGCCCCAACATGTGTCTAGTCATTCTCCAAATATGATCACCGCCTGCCGAGAGCTCTGACGGATGGTTTATAGAAGATAACAAAAAGGGAATTTGAGTTCTTGTAGTCTATAGGTCATATTGAACCATTCTCCCTTGGGAATGATTGGAAATTCTAGCCTACAGTACTCATCAAAATCATGGTTAATTATTTACCATAATGCAAATAATAATGCTCCTCCTCGGGTTCATGTATGCGAACACAATGCAGCACAAGGAGGTTCGTCGAAACCTGGTTATTAAGATTGATTGTAAGGGTAACGTGGTTGCTAATACAGTTGGGTGGTCGGAAAACGTGGCAATCATATAATTATTTTGAATTATAGTAGTATTTTAGTTGATTTTTTAAATTGCTCTGAAACTCTTATTTTACTGCCAAACCAGCATGCAAGGATTGCAGAGGAAGAGGATAAAAAATTCTTTGGGAAAAAAGAAAAGAAAAATGTACACATTATTCTTGCTGCTTTCAGTTGAACACAAAATTTACAGTAATAAACTACTAGTCTCTACTAAAATATTATTATTTTGATAGACTATAGGAGCAAAAATTATTGTAAAAGTCTCGTGACGAGAGAAACATAAATCTTATGAGCTAAAAAACTGAGATATGAAATTTTCTTCTCGTCCTATTTGGCATGAAAATATCACAAAAAATTTCAAAGAAACTCATTAAAATAACTGTATATATCCATGAACAATGGCAACATGTTGTGATAAGCAACTTCTTCTTGGACTGTAAGTTAGCAGACAAACTGAAGGAAAAATGTTCATCTGTAGCCAGCATCCAGCAATGTTAGAATATCACAAGGCATCCCGGAGAAAATCCCGAGTACGCGCGACGTTTTTTTCTAGTCGAGGCTCGAAGTACAAGTACTAGCATTTCACTGAGTTCAACATTGTAATGAAAAAACACGAGAATATACAAACATAAAGCAACCAGCACACCATGTCACCATGGAGCTAACATCCTATGAAAAATGATAGAAAATAGATACCAGACAGGAAGGAAGAAGCTCAGAAAAGGCAATTGAAACACAACTATTTAGACAACATAAATCCATTTTTCACAAAGCACTTGGCCGACCACATAAGAACTCTAACCTTCCCCGACCACAAAATAACCCAGTTAAAAGAAATCTATTTAGCCCTCAATGAAATCCTTGTTTTGGGCAAGGCAATAACAACAAAACCTCTCCATCCAGCTAGTTTATGCATTCAAAGTCGGGATGAAGATCGCACACATACATACAGAACCATACAAACACATGACCATGAAATCTTAGGAAGTATGCGATGCCATTAATATACTAAGCATTAAAAGTAAATACAGAAACCAGTCATAAACACCATCAGGAAGCAATTTGTATAAAGATTATATTCCCCACTCAAACAACGAACGACAATAAAAAAACAACAGTACCTTTTATTCTATTACAATTCGAGCATCCAACCCGAAACTAATTGGCAACGGGTGGAGACGCCTAAGATCATTCAAACTATTTACGTAACACTTCAATTCTCGACATGGGATTCACACTCTCGAAACAATACCTGCTCCAAGAAGCAATATACTCTCAAAAATTTCAACTTACTAACTTTGTAATAAACACAAAGAAAACTTGTCATTTTCTCACTAACCCTTTTCTGTTCATTTTCATTTTGACCATATTCCTAATCAAACAAAACCATAAATAAAACGGAAAAACTATAATCTGCTCCTCTGAAGAATCCAAATTTTGCATCAAGTATATGTATTTACTTTAATAATGATAAAAACATAAAAATTAAAACTAAAAACATGAATTTTGCTAAGAAATTAATATAAAACCAATGCATCTGAGAGAATTACACTCAAGTCAATACAAATTAACGAATAAATCTAACTGAATTAGAGCTCAACCCAATCAGAAACCCAGCAAATAAGCATCGCAAAGATTAAATTTAAACAAAAACCAAATAAAGCCATACAAAAGATTAAGAATTTATATTCGGATTGAAGAAAGAGATTACGTACTGACATGAATTCGATCAAAGAGGAAAGAACCTTTTTATTTTCCGGGAAAATGAAATGACTCGGAAAGCGCAGAGAGAGAGAGAGAGAGAGAGAGAGACGTTGGGCCAGAAATGGGCCTAAATCGCATTGTGAAATATGGGAAAGAATACGAGGCTTTAACGGTTTTTGTTTCGGGTTGAACGGCGTTATTTTGTTGACGGGAACGGAAAGATGATTCGTATCGCCGTTAAGTCGGTGTCAGCCCTGACGTGGTTTGTGCGTTTGGAATAAAATTGAGACTCCAATAAAAAAAATAGAAAATTGCACAATCACTATACTATATTAAATCCATGAATAAAATCGAACCAGCTTATTCAAGTTTTAGTACTGATGTATTACTACGCTTAATTTTTCTTAGAACTCAGCTAAAACGCATAATTATCATCAATTTATCACTTGTCAATTAGATGAATAGTACACTTTTTTAATAAATGACGAAAATTTGGTATAAAGATTTGATTGACCAAAATTCTTTGGCACGTATTTTGTACTTCCAGGAAGACAAGTCATAGTAAAAGAAGTCATTTAGTGGTCATCATTCCACATTGGGAAACCAATTCCTACATCAAAAAATAGTCAAGTTAGCATCTCGAAGCTAACGCAACTTTTCGAAAGTCCAATTATCATTTAGATGCTAGAGACAACACAACTTGAGCAACGAGCCCCTTGCATTTCCATTTCTTTGTTGATTGCTGTTAAGTCATATTTTGCATGCATGTATATCTTTCTTATTTGGCGTTTTTGTATTGTTTTTGGATTAAACTAGTTGCGTTTTACATTGTTTTGTGTTAGTGTGCAGCCAAGTGTGTAATAAGATCAATTGGATGGCAAATGAAGGAATGTGGTGCAATTCGACCACATTGGATGGTTCTAAACAGAAAGTGGTGCAATTCGACCACTTTGGGTGATTCTAAACAAGACAAAAACATGCATTCACATGCATGTCACAAACTTGGCCGTGTGTTCCCATATCATCCCATCATGTGATGCAATTCTAGCACCAAATCAGATTCCTCACAATCCCATTTCCATCACTCAATTCATTTCAGCCATATTTCCACCAACAAACACAATCATGTCTTACAAATCCCATGTGGTTTCAAGTCAGATTATGCACTTCTAAAACATCAAAACATGCATTCACATGCATGTACACAATCTGATCCGTGCATTCCATTCCCCTTCTTCAAATCTGTTTGCAGACATTCCACATGTGTTTGGATTAAAGAAACCACATCTGTGCAGATCATGTCCTTGCTTTGCAGATTCCACTCACTTGTGGCAGCAAGAGCATGTGCTTCTTTGAATACATTAACATTTCCTTGGACATTGCACATGCCGTGAGTCTTCCATCTCAGAAACACAAATCATTTCCATCATTTATGCTCGGCCATTTGAGTTAAACAACTCCTAGATCCAATCTGATTGTTGGGGGATCACACACACTCCATGTTGCTCCATTACTCTCTCCCTTTCCCATCCGCAAGTTTTCTTCCTCATTCAGTCCATTTACACAGCCACAACCTTCCCCATTTCACCTATAAATACTCATTCATTCATCTCATTTTGGAGACAATTCATTCACAACAAAACTGCCTTGGGGCCGTGCCCTTCACAAAGTCCATCCATTACATTTCATTCACTCATCCATTTCAGAATGTAGACATCAAACTTCCCTTGTGCCGTGCTCTCCCTTACAATCCAAACACCATCCTTCCATTCCTCCACCACTTCCCAAACCATTCACACCATCAAACTATCCCTAGACCTTGTGCTACAACGAAGAGGAAGAGAAGAGTGCCTAAACGTTCATACAATTCAAGTTTGAGTTGTTGGAATGTTTAGGTGTTTCTTTGATTTCAAGGTTTAATTTCAATACTCTTTGTTTTGTAAGAATGAGGAATGGAAGATAAGAGGGCCTAAACGTTCATACAATTCAAGTTTGAGTTGTTGGAATGTTTAGGTGTTTCTTTGATTCTCTTTGTTTGTACCATGAGGAACTTTCTCTTTCGATGTAATCTTGCAAGAGTGCCATGTAGTTAATTCAGAATTCTCATTTAATCTATCTATTTCTTGTTTCATTCTCCAATTTAATTGTGACTTAGTGTGTTGATTTTAGTGCTTGATCATCATTTGAATTAACCACAGGTTGTTTAGCCAAGATTAAAGCACACATCATGCATAATCTTGGTGGATATGTGAATGAATGAAGGGAATGTTTTGCAAACATCCTGCCAAGTGTTCCCTTTGGTTTTGTGAAAGTTTCTTATGCATTACATATTCTTGATTAGGAACCAAAGTTGCACATCACAATTAGGTTCATGATTAGGGACATTTGATCAAATCCACACATCATATGGCTGATCATATCTAAGCGAAACAAACTCAAGAAATAAGTAGAGGGTTGAGTATAATCTGACTTAACAAGCATGGACTTGGTTTAGCAATGGTGAAATCGAATCTCTAGCTACATCTCTATTTGTGTTATCTCATTTCATTAGTTGTCGATTTATTCATTTTGTGTTTACTTCTTTTCCTTATGCTTTAATTTACAATCTGTCATTTAGTTTAATCAAAACATAAATCCCCCTTTACTTTAATGTCCATTTTAGTTAGAAATCATTTTAGTTTGTGCTTTTAAGTGTTTTGATTCATTTCATTTCCCAATTTCGTCCAAATTCACCAAAGTGCTCAAAACTGCCCAGAAAGTGATTTTAAGGCAGTTTTGAGTGTTTTGGGTGATGTTTGAGTCTTTTGGTTTGTTTTAGTGTTTTAAGTGTTTAGTTTTGCATTACTTGAGTCTAGTTAAGTGTTTTATATTGTGTTTTTACATTTGAATCAAGCCATAATCTTAAATTCGTCCAACATTGGATTTAAGGTCAGAAACTGCTTAGTTAGTGTTTTTAGGCAGTTTTGAGTCTTTTGAACTTGATTTGAGTCCTTTGAGTCTTTGTGAACATTTTTAACTTTGTTTTTACGTTTTTGAGTCAAATCCAAGTGATTAACAATCCCTCCTAATCCCCGGTCCAGAACGATCCCTACTTACATATATACTACAATTTGACGAAAAGAGGGTTTAATTTATGCGCGTATAATTCTCGCATCAATTGCTTATTCTCGATGCATTAAATAAAAGAGAGTTTTAACAAAAAATCCACGGTACTGTTCATTTTAACGAAAAACCATATTTTTACATTAAAAAGTCAAACCTGATACTATTCACTTTACCTTTTATTTTGTCCTTATTGTTAAAATTCATAGTTTTGAAACCATTTTCATTAGTTTTCCTTAAATAAAATGCATTACTAGCTCATAAGTTAAAATTTGCTAAAATAAATTAAAAGATTCGGTTTAAGTGGCCTGGTTAAAATCTTGCAGGGAGAAAACTGAATGGGAAAAACTCCAAACTTAGGAGAAAGAGTAGCACATTTATAAAGTTATAATACAAATCAGTTTAAAAGGGACCAAGCAAACATAGCAATCGTTTACCCCAAAAAAAAATTGCAAATATAGGAATCCGGAAGAAACGTCGGCCGAGAAATATTGTGGATTACTTTACTTTACAAGAATAAACATGATTACTAATAATAATAATATTAATATTAAAACATTCCTCAAGAAAATGATACCCGGACCATCAGCTTCATATCTCGTTAACACCCATCTCTATGCAAGGGATGTGGGATATTTTGTGCCAGTAGCGTCCTTTTCCTGGTTGGCATCTCTCTTTTAGCACTGGACACCTAATGATGTGAAGTTCCTCTAGTGAAGGAGGCAGACTCTCCTCTGGAATGGATGTTAGCTTTGGACAATTGAAGAGCCACAGAGATTGAAGGGAGGTGAGGAATTGAAAGCCCTTGCTGCTCAGTTTCTTCAGATTCGGGAAGCCAACTATTCTGAGTCCAGTGAGAGATTTGGGGAAGAGCGTCTCCATGCGGACCATGTCGGGTGGAAACGACACCGTATCCGGGTCTTCTTCACCATCCATTATAAGAGAGGTGAGTCTGTGCAACCCCCACAATTCTAACTCCCACAATGACTTATAGCTCTTTACCTTCCTAATATCAAGTGATGTTAGGTTGGGAGGAAAAGTCAAACCTTCACGGTAGTCGATGCTCAAATGTCTCAGGTTGGAAGGTCTTCTCCCCCCACTCAGTCTCGGGATGGAAACAAGACTTCCACATTTGTAAATACGTAGCTGTTGAAGATTGCTGAGGTGGCATAAGCCATCCGGTAAGGATTTCAGATTTTCACATATCCATATCCTAAAATATTCAAGACAGTAATTAGTGTTGTCGTACAAGAACCCGTCCTGTGCGATTAACTCCAGTTGTTCACAACCAGATATCCCGAGGTGTTTAAGTGTCTTGAGGAGCTGACCACTCAATGATAACGACGTCAGAGATTTACATCCTTGGATATCCAAGTACTCAAGACAACCATGAGAAGAACCAACACCCTCCTCATCTACTAGTGATTTCAAACTATTGCAACCTCTTATCCCTATTCTTCTGAGATTTTGGGGAATCTGGAATTTTGCAAAATATATCAACGAATCGCACTCTATAATCTCGATGTTTTTAAGAGAAGGTGGCAGACCAACATCTGGACAAGAAACTAGAGATGAACATTTGTATATGCGAAGCTCTTGAAGAGATGACAGCTGATTTAACCCTTTTGGTAGCTTCAAAAGATTTCCGCACTTTTTTAACTCCAGACATTCAAGCTTGCACTCCAATATTTCCAATTGCAGCAACTCCTCTGCTTCTTCTCCCAATTCTTCAACTAGACGAGAGTTGTCTTCAATTTCCAAACGGCCAAGACAAGTCAACCGCCGCAATAATCTACCCTCATTCTTCCATGAAGACGTCAGCTTCTCACATCCATTGATCTTCAAATCTCTAACCTTGCTTAATCCCTTCCTGAACAATTCCCCTGTTTGCAGAGACATCACCTCTGAAATGTTTGAAAGCCACAAGGACTCTAATAACTCAAACTCAACCTTAGCATCTGTACGTACCAATACTTTACAACCGTCAATGTTTATTTGACGAAGTTGTTTGTAGTTGGCAATCGAAACCACCAATTCCTCACATTTAACAATTTCAAGTTTGGCTAACAAATCGAGCTTCTCTGGCAGCTTACCTTCCAACTTGGAACATTTTTTGATTGAAAGCCTTTCCAGGCAAGGGAAAACACCACTTCCGTGATCCAGTTGGAAGGGAAGCCACACCTTCCAATGCTGCATATCCACAAACTCGAGAATCTCTAACAGCGGAAAAGCCAAGACACACTCGCCATAAAACTCAGCACCAACACTTTCCACCGCATTCATTCCTCTAATATAGAGCTCTTTGAGTTGAGGCAATTGTCCGAGAGGTGGCAACGATAAACAATTGTTACATTCCTCTAAGCGCACAAGCACCATATTAGAGAAGAAAGAACCTCCAACCCATGCTGAAAATTTCTTTTCGGCATAACTCTTGATGGTGAGCTCCTTGATCTTTCTATGAGGCTGTAACATGCCAAGCACAGTGGATTCCGTTTCTCTTGTGTCCCTTGAACGAGACCATTCTAGGACCAACGAATCAAGCCTCTCCTTGCATTTCAAGTTGGCCCTCCTGGCATCCTCAACATCAATCACATTCTCCAATTTTGAGAGGCACAATGTCCCTCGGAGATGCAATAGGGGCCCTATCTCTCTTATCCCTGACTGATCACTACCTTCTTTCACCACAAAAAGAGGCAGTGATTGTAGATTCGTCAATCGACCTAGTTGCGAAGGCATTCCTTCCAACGAATATGCACCTGAGTTATTGAGATGGCGCAACTTAATTAGATTGCTCAAGTCCGCAGGCAATGACTTCAATTTATAACAACCTTCCAATATCAATGTTTGCAAGTAGTAAAGAGTGCTTGTTGATTTGGGCAAACTGGTTATCAATGTGTAGGATAGGTCAAGATACTGTAACAACCTCAAATCACCGATTGACTTTGGCAGCTCAGTTATTTTGTAGCCATTGAAAGAGAGCACTCGTAAGTATTGCAACTGTGGTAATAACTCAAAAGTAACCTTACGAGACAAATATTTGTACCATCCCCTGGAATCTGAAAGTGAAAGTGGCAGGAATGTTCGTAAACGTTCAGCTTTTGGAAAGTCCTCAAATCTCATAACTCCATCAAATTGACCAGCAATGAAAGACGAATGGCGAGCCCTTCGAAAGCAAGTGCTTTGCAAGTTATCACCTTGCTTATCTTCCAATCTAAAACATATTTCACCTGCTGCCCATCGTGCTAAATCATTAATGAGGTCATGCATTACATATCGTGAATTGTTTTTGCTTGATTCTTGAAACAGCGACCTTGCTAATAGCTCTCGAAAGTAGTCGCGGCCCAAATCCTCCATTTGTTTATTGTCGTCATGTTTTTGTTGAATCAAACCCTCTGCCATCCATAAAAGTACGAGCTCCTTCTCCCCAAATTCATAGTCATTTGGAAGTATTGAGCAATAGGCAAAACACCTCTTCAAATGTGATGGAAGATAGTGATAGCTCAACTTTAGTACAGGAAGAAGGCCACTCTTATCTGCTAGATTCCATAATTTGTTGTCCAATATTTCTCCCCACTCTTCTTTTTCTTGGCGACGTAAAAGACCACCGAGAGTTCTTGCAGCTAATGGTAATCCACAACATTTTCCAACAATTTTCGTCCGAATTACCTCATAATTTACTGGTTTTCCGTTATTATTTTCCCCAAACGCGTGTCGCTCAAATATTTCCATACAATCATCATCTGCCATACACTCCAAATTATGAACTCCAGCGGCTCCCGTAATCTTTGCAACATTCCTGTCACGGGTTGTCACAATTATCTTACTTCCTCCTGTTCCGACGCCAAAAGGGGATTGAAGTCTTGTCCAGAGATCGTATAGATCATAGTCATCTTTGTCCCAAATATCATCTAAAACAATTAAAAACTTTTTTCCTCTTAATTGCTCACTCAAATCATGCTGCATTTTACTAAACTCCTCCACTTGAACGGGTTGGGATGTGATTGATTGAAGAATTGCCTTTGTCACTCGCACCACATCGAAGTCATCGGACACAGATACCCAGACCTTGAGCTCAAACTCCTTCATGGCATCATCTTTGTTGTTGAATACAAGTTGAGCAAGTGTCGTCTTCCCAACTCCTGGCAGGCCAACTATAGCAACTACACCAAAATTGACAGCACCTGCACGCTCGTATTTTCTGGACAACAATTCAATAATCTCCCCTTTGTCACCATCTCTTCCAACAACAAGCTTTTCATCTAATACGCCTGAACTTGGTAGACTTTGCGATTCCTTAGCAGACGTCCCAGTATCTTTCAAGCCAAACTTGTCTTTCCGTTCAGATATGTCTTGCAACCGCTCCGTAATCTTCTTCATTTCGGAGTTCATATCCCAATTGAATTTAATTTTGAAAAGTGAGTTCCGCACCTTGTTGCTCGCACTGACACGTCCCTCTATCATACGCTTCAACATTTGAGTGGCAAATTTGTCCAACATGTCTTCGACATCATAAGCCAGGTCTCTGAGATCATCGAGCCACAGTTTTACAAGATGGTTAGTCAGTTGTCTTTCCTCGGCGTCGCTCAGCACCGCTGCGATTGTAGATAACGTGGCCCTCCACTTGTCCAGCTTCTTTCCAACCCCCCGGAAGTTTCCAAAATAGTTGAGAACCTCGCGACGAGTCAACCTGTCGAGCAGCAACTGTAGAAACGCCGCAAGAAAAACCTCTCCGAGTGCCATGTTAAGAGCGAAGAGAACTCCAAGCAGTCGAAGAAATAGTGAACGAACCGTCCTTGAGCAATATTGAGGTGCAGAACTGCACAAATTAAGTGAAGAAACAAATGAATAAAATGTAGTTCAAGTAAAATGAAAAAAACAACTAATGTATTATTCAGTTGACTAATAAGAAATTACATTGGAAGTTAAATTTGACTCCGTTCGGGAAGAGTAACAGTCAAAGACTAGTTTCTTGGAAATTTGGAAGCTTGATCTGTTGGGGCTCAGAAATAGGCACAACTGCACAAATTAAAATGATGAGAACTAATTATTGATGCCTGTGCAATCACATACAAATTTATAGTAAAAGTGTAATAATCAATTAATGGACTCGTAGTAAAGCATTCTAGAGGTGACAATTTGGGAATAGCTAGGGATGGCAATGGGGCGGATTCAGATCAAGGTTGCCTACAAAATAACCGTCCCGCTAGGTATACAGCCCCTGTTACGTTTTATGGAAATGTTCTTTTCCTAATATATATACACACACACACACACACACACACACACATATACATACAAAATATGTGATATCCCGTCACTAAAATTATTATTTTATTTTATTTTTAACATATTTCGAAGATTTGATTGGAACTAGTTCTTTATTTCTCCAAATTTAAGAAAACGAAGTGAGGGGTACTTTTGTCATCCTGAATTTTCTCGACCTTTTCGGTCAACTCTTGAATAGGTTAGGTAGAGTTCGATTCCATGAGCGCGTAGGCGTAAACAGATCTTATTTCCGAGTCCGAACGGAGAAGTTAGAGTCGTTTAAAGTTGGTGGCATTTTGGTAATATTACCAAATTGCTATAAATTAAATGGGAGGGAAACCTCCAAAAAGAAGGGAGAGTTTTTTGGAAAAATGGGGGGGGGGGGGGGGGGGGAGAGCTGCCTAACCCGTTTTTAGGAAGAAATTGACCCATAAACCCACCAAACTTGACCCGCTTGTATCTTTTTCATCCGAGCTCCGTTTTGGATGATCTTGGTGTCCATGGAAAGCTCTTGACGAGCCCTATATCTCTGTGATGTTAGATTTTCCCTTTTATTTTCCATCTTTGCAGTTCGAGGTCTCAAGTCCACGACTTTTCCGGCGGTTTTATCATTTTTCCGGTGATTCCGGCAATGATTTCCTTCAAGTGAGGTATGAAACTTCATCTACTCTTCATAATCTTCAAGTGGGTATGCTTAGTTTGTGCTTTCGTATTTGTTTTAGAGTTGGGTGTTTAGAACACCTAGAAATCCGGTTTTCTCCGGTGAAATTGGACGGTTTCTGGGTAGAATTTATCGTCGGCCTAGTTGTGAAAAATGTTTCCCTTGTTGAGCTCTAGCTACCACGTAAATTTGAGCTCCTCTAGTTAATGTTGAAATTCGGGGTTTGTAAACCCTCCATCTTGACTTCCACCGCGTGTGGCGGTGCGTGGGATCGTTCACGAGTGTTGTCTAGGTTTTAAATACGTTCTAGTGACCATGTGAACCTATGTCTAGCTTGGTTTCCAAAGATTCAATTGTTTGGTGTGGTGATCAATTTGGACCGCCACTTGTTTGTGTGATTGACGACAATTCGACCATTGGATCATAATGAAACTTTAGTATGTTATCCTCGAAGCATAATGTGGACTTTGGAAAGTTATGGATCATAAATCGGATTTGCGGATTGTTGTGGACCCCATCGTTGACCGAGAGTTGATTTATGGTCAACATGTCTCGGAATGTTCTAAATAATAAAATTAGTACCATGCGAGACTTAAGTGAAGTCTAGTGGGCCTACATTGGTTAGAGAGTGACTTGAACATGTGTGATATGGTTATTACCTTGATTTCTTATATTGGTATCATCTGTGAATTTGACTTGGTCTTATAATGTGATTCTATTGAAATGTGATTATATATATATATATTTAGCCATAGACCTATGTTTATCAAACATGATTTGGCTTGTGTACTGATGATGATCGTGGTATGTGAATTGACGTGCATATTCGAAAGGTGTTTGAATTACATAGATGGTATGTTATGATGAAATGTGAGTGACTTTAATATGTGTGAATATGAAATGGTTTTATAATCATTTTTCCTATAAATTGTTTATTTTCATATTTAGCCAATGATATAGTTATATGAAGTGGGATTTGACGTGCATATTGGAAACATGGTTTGTTTTGTATGATTGGCTTGATTTGATGAGGTGAGGGCTAGTGGTGGACCGTTAACCCATTGTCATGGGGTTTGTTGCTTTGAAACATGTGTCAATGCTCATTTCATTATTTCATTTCTTGTTTCGTTGAGCCTTTATAATTTGAGTAACTTGATTCATGTGTTGTTTCATTGATTGGTGGTTATGCAATGTACTCCGCGATTCCGTTGAGTGATGGTCCGGAATCGTATCCTGGTTTGGATTCCGTTGAGTGATGGTCCGGAATCCTTCCTACTCCACTCCGCGATTCCGTTGAGTGATGGTCAGGAATCGTATCTTGGTTTGGGTTCCGTTGATGGTCCGGAATCCCTTTTACTCCGTGATCCCGTTGAGTGATGGTCCGGGATTGTATCCACCTTAGTTCATTGAGTTTAGTTTGAGATGGTTGCAAAGGGGTAGGCTTTGGATGAACTGTGTCGCCCTACTTCTACTTTCATTGTGTGTATGTGAATATGGATGTGAGATGCTATGGTTGTTTGGAATGAACTTTTGGATGTTTGGGTGACTCCCTCGGAGTTTTCAAAAGTTTGGTATTGATTTCTTATGAAAGATTTATATTCAAGGTTTATAAATTATGATTGACGGCTGGTTTTATTATTGTATCACATGCTTATTTTATTGTCCCTCACCCGAGCCTCTCAGCTTATCTGAGTGCCTGATTTGCCAGTGCACCAATTCCATAATATTGGCATTGACTGTACATATGACAGGTCTGGGTAGATTATGAGAAACCGCTTGATATTTTGGTTCCGTTGAGTGGTCCGGAACCCAATGTTGTTGGATTCCGTTAAGTGGTCCAGAATCCTTGCTCTTGTTCATTTCGTAAGGTGATCTTAGGATCCTAAATTCGAGTAGATGGGAATTACCCACAATAGATATTGTGAAAATAAATTAGATTCGCCATGTTATTATTCATAACCCAAGTTGGGAATTATGTAGAGTTCATTAACTAAATTCGTGAAATGATATGTTATCTCACTGATTGATTAACGTAATTAAATATTAATATTGTGCTTTGTGATTCCTTGATATGTTACAAGCTTTGTATTGAGATATAATGTTGGAAGTATAGTGATTGGTAAGATGAAGTGAAATGTGATTTGACTGGTGTATTGGAAATAGTTGTGACATGTAATTGAAATGCATATTGAATTGCTTGGGAGATGTGAGGTCTAGTAATTGGCCGATAACACATTGTGATGTGGATTTGTTGCTCGATATTGTTTCGTTTCGTTGAGTTTTTGGGAATTGAGTAGCTTGAATCATGTCTTGTTCCTTCGAGCCGTTGTTATGTTTCTTGGACTTCTGTTTAATTCGGTTGGGTGGTCTGGAACTGAGTTCTGTTTGGATTCCGTTGAGTGATGGTCCGGAATCCCCTTTGATGCCTTGGTTCCGTTGGGTGGTCCAAAATTTCCCTTTTTCCAAAGATGTAGTCTTCAACTGAATTGTGTTGCTCTAGACTTGCGTTTTGACTTGTTGTATGTGTTATTGATGATGTGATGGTTGACATTATTGATTGATGTGATTATGGAATGACGTTGGATATGAGTGGGGTCATCATGAGTATTTTAGTTGATTAACACTTCTAGAGATTAATGTGTACTTTGTTAATTCTTAACTATGTTACACACTATGAAATGCGATTTTATGTGGAAAACGTGATGAATTATGTGATGGTTGAAGTGGAAAAGTAAATCGTCATGTGGGATTGATATGTTGGATACCATGGTTATGGTTATGACTAGACTCGTTGATAAATGTGGCTAGAGAATGGTATTGTACATCGTTGGTTCTTGAAAATGATATATGTTGTGAATTGTGGTATCATGTTGTGACATAATTGCCTATATATTAATGGAGGGGAAATCATGATTTTCAGATGGGTTGTTATGTAACCCTGAGTCAAGTAATTTCATGCTTGTCGAGTTCTATTGATTGATTGAGAAATGTTATACCTTTCAACTTAATTGGACTGTGTTATATGTCAATTATTGTGCATGACGAACTACGAATGGCTTGATCCCTGTTTAGGGTACGTAGGCAGTCTAACGGGGAGGTTAGATGCAGCCATAAAACATACGAAAAATAACTATTGGATTCGATTTTTGAGTTGTGCTTGCCCATATCCCGGAGGTGGGATATGATAGATACGGATTTTTGGTGAGGTCACGTGTCAATTCTGGACGTATGTCGGGATTGGGGCGTGACAAAATAGGTTAGGATCAAGGGACAAATATTTTTCAACTTGTTTTTAACCTTAGATTTATTCCCATCCAAAGGTCCTAAATAAGAGATAAGATGATTCTTAAGTAAGAGATAAGATGATTCATGAATATACATGGAAATAAAAATAAATTTCAACTAATCAAAATAATTTGAGAAAAATACGTCAAAGTTAAAATAGTTTCGGAAGCTTCATATAAGGTAAGACTTCATATTTTTCATTGTTTTAGTGCTTTCAACGATATCGGCATGCCTATAGCTGGGTTATGAATGATATTCCTTGTAAAAAGTATAGTTGATGATGAGGATCACACACCTAATAATTGGCCAGATGAAGAAGACTTTGGAGTAATAGATCCTTTTCATATCTGCTTAGACCCTCCCCTTCGCTCTCGAGTATCGAGGGACAAACAGGGAATTAAGTTATAGAATAAAGATGCATGTGTGAATCATTTTTTTGGTACGCTGGTTGGTGTTCCAGTGTGGGACTTTTGTCATCCGTAGCATATATGCAGATAGTGTTGTTGTAAATATGTGTGAACAAAGTTATGGTAAATAAGTTCGAACAAGTTTATTAAACTGCATGCTACATGTTTCTTATGCAAAGACATTATATTTTGTGGTTACACCTTCTATTAAAATGTTCTATTTTGTTCCATTATTCACAGTACATGTTACTTGTTTTGACCTGATGTTGTTCTCCAAATAACAAAAAAAGAATTCCACTCTTCCTTAAGATCTGATTTGAATCGCCCAACAATTTTTTCGACCCACTGCA
Source organism: Pyrus communis (assembly GCF_963583255.1). Lineage (NCBI taxonomy): Eukaryota > Viridiplantae > Streptophyta > Magnoliopsida > Rosales > Rosaceae > Pyrus > Pyrus communis. The sequence goes on from NC_084808.1 coordinate 8,422,326, forward strand.
TCACACGGGCATGAATTCTTCTAGTAAAATTTAAAGGTACAAATAGAGTGTAAAAATGTTTGTCAAAAATATTTGTCCTTTGATCCTAATCCAGAAAAATAATCTAACAATTTGATATTGTATGTATAAATCCCAATAAAAAAACACCATATAAGCAAATGACGCTTCACCGCAATGATGAAAACCAATCATGTCTATGCACTCTCATGTTGGTTTGATCCCCACCGATCCCCTTTCCTAACAACTAACAGTTTAACCGACTAACGTTATCGTTTGTCAAAAGAAAACACGTACACCATATAATATTACTCAATGATAAAGCACAATAAAACCCACCATAAAAACTCAAGATTGAAAAAATCATACTAGTAAACATCATTTTTCTTAAATTTTAACATGTTGAACAAATAAAATGGGGCAGTTTTGGGATTACCTTGCAATCCTACGTTTCAAGACTCGAAATTTGCACGGATATTGGACAAGATCTGTAGCAAGAAGCAGTTTCATGGAAGTCTGTCAGGTCATGAGGGCGCTTGTTTGCACTGATGATCAACAAATCCAAACTGAACGATGGAATAATTAAGGCTGAAAACCGAACAAATTATCTAGCTGGTTATCGATGAAATAATTGATTAAGCATACAATCTTGTAGAAAAATGAAATAATTAATTAATAAATAATGGATTCCGCATATATAGTTGCCAGAGGAACTTACTGCGTTTAAGTTTTCAGATGATGATGAAGATGAAGGGACTTGTTTTCCATAGATTATGAAAATCAACAATTGAGTTGCATTTCCTTGCAACAACGATTATTTTATTTTGAGAGGGTGATTGGTTCAAAATTTTCGACCATTGTAGATAATGTTGAGACTCTCAAAACAGCCTGAGCCACACAATACAAAGAAGAAGAAAATGATACTGCAAAAAGTTACCATGGATTATTGTTTACCATCTTGTAGTTATACTACTTAATTAGTCACAGAGCTATATTAGATCAATTGAGGATGAAGAGCAAGTTTTATTAGCATATAATTAATGGACATCTAACTGTTAAAGAAAGGAAACAAGTCAAACAACATTGAGCAAGTAATTTTAGATTTATGTCCTGCCGTGTGAATTTGCTTTTTACTAATAAGTTTCCCAGCAACTTGACTTTTTCACTACCCAAAAGCTGAAAATGCACGAACCCGAAAATGCTAGGAAAGTACAAAAACTAAGTTAACACGATGTACGTGGAGAGAAACTTAAACACAAAATTGTATTGTTAACCCATGGTGTCATGATGACACCCTTATATGTGTCTAGTCATTCCCTAAATATGGTCATTGTCGGTTGAGAGCTCTCCCGGATGGTTTATAGAATATACCATATTCGCCGTTGATATATTTGAAGGAGTTATACAATTTAGGATTTAGTAAAGGGGTGTGATATCCACACATCTCTTTTTACTTCTCACACACTTTTTTAATTTTCGACCGTCGGATCACATGAAATAAAGTAGATCAAATGATAGAAGTTAATAAGAGGTGTGCGAGAAGTAAAAATAGATGTATGGATAGCACATCCCTTTAATAAAACAGGTAGTTTAAATGGAATTTGAGTTTTTGTAGACTACTTTACAGATCAATTTGCTATGATAATTAGGTGTTGACTTGAAAGACTATAACAAGTCTTCCTCTTTCGACGACAACTACTTCAGAACTCTTCAATTTGCTATGACGATTACATGTTGAATATAACAAGCCTTCATCTTTCTGCCCATAAAGAAAGTTAGAATCCTCTTTTTTTCTCTATCCTTAATTTTTGCACGGGTAATATTGTTCTCTTTTTTATCGCTTTCTTATCGCCAATATCCTACACGGTTATACGAACGATTTTGGGGGAACCAAACGTGAAACTTCGGGTGGAAAGGTGACTGCTGGTAAACAACTGAGCTACATTCCCTTTCAACACCAATGATATTATTTTGTGAGGGTGTTCGGTTCAGTTTTTTGTAGGCCATTGTAGATAATATCGAGAATCAATTTAAAACAGTAAAAGACACTGAAACAACCTGAGCCACACAACACCAAGAAGAAGAACATGATCTTGCCGACACCAGATTTACCAAAATTATCATGGATTATGCTTTACCATTTTGGAGTTATACTACTTAATTAGTCACAAAGCTATATTAATTTATGATCCATTTGAAGATGAAGAGCAATCCTTATTATTATTATATAAATAACGAACATCTAGATGTTTAAGAAAGGAAACAAGTCAAACAACATTAAGCAACATTTTCATGAAGTGAAATTACTAGCTTATTATGACAATTTGGTAGATTAAGAGAGACCAATTAAGCTTGGTAAACTGAATTAGTGACGAGGAATTTTAGACTTATGTCTTTGTCATGTGAATCTGCTACCAACTTGACCTTTCCACTATCCAAAAACTGAAAATGCACCCAAACATGCTAAGAAAGTAAAAAAACAAAGTTAACGCGATGTGTGGAGAGAAACTTAAACACGAAATTGTATTGTTCACCTATGATGTCATAATGGCGCCCCAACATGTGTCTAGTCATTCTCCAAATATGGTCACTGCCTGCCGAGAGCTCTAACGGATGGTTTATAGAAGATAACAAAAAGGTAATTTGAGGTCTTGTAGTCTATAGGTCATATTGAACCATTCTCCCTTGGGAATGATTGGAAATTCTAGCCTACAGTACTCATCAAAATCATGGTTAATTATTTATCATAATGCAAATAATAATGCTCCTCCCTGGGCTCATGTATGCGAACACAATGCAGCACAAGGAGGTTCGTCGAAACCTGGTTATTAAGATTGATTGTAAGGGTGACGTGGTTGCTAATACAGTTGGGTGGTCGGAAAACGTGGCAATCATATAATTATTTTGAATTATAGTAGTATTTTAGTTTATTTTTTTAATTGCTCTGAAACTCTTATTTTACTGCCAAACCAGCATGCAAGGATTGCAGAGGAAGAGGATAACAAATTCTTTGGGAAAAAAGAAAAGAAAAACGTACACATTGTTCTTGCTGCTTTCAGTTGAACACAAAATTTACAGTAATAAACTACTTAGTCTCTACTGAAATATTATTATTTTGATAGACTATAGGAGCAAAAATTATTGTAAAAGTCTCGTGACGAGAGAAACATAAATCTTATGTGACACACCCCGACCGAGATCAGGGCGTGCTGGCCGTCACACGGAGGTGACGTAACCATGTGCACGTGCGGAAGCTAATGAAAAAGTAATATAAAAAGTACGAATAATTAAAAACTAGCATACAGAGTACTAAAACAAGTGCTAGCGTAAGTGAGACACGAGTTCAGAGCAAGTCTACAACAGTCCAAAAGAAAAGATGCGACAATAGTACACCCGAAGGTGACCCTACGCTGGTGAGTGTCTGTCAGAAAAGCCGGAAGAACCCTCTGGGAAACCACCGAACCTGCTAAGCAACTAGAACCTGGAGGGGCGCAAAACAAAAGCGTGAGTGGGCAAAAACAAAACTTTTCGAAAACCATTTAGTAAAATACATTCTAACCCCTCGCCGTAAAACCTGTATACTTCCCAGAAAATAAACATATATACGTATATATAGATATGTCAATCATGCTCAGGGATATGCCATGTCAAGCCTCATAATGAAATGCAAGTGCTCAGGTATATACCATAACAATAACATGTAATCTGGCAGCCGGAGTCACCTAATGTGACCTGTACGGCTGCATATAGAGCTCAAATCTCAAACTCAATAACTGAACCTGCCCACGAGTTGGAACCACCTAAAGTGGTCTGTACGACAGGCCTGGGTGTAACATATATATACGCTCTAGTGCTACGATCACGTGAAGGCTGTGCGAATAATCGCGGGTCACCTACGAGTCGGAACCACCTAAAGTGGTCTGTACGACAGGACTGTGCACCTAACTTGGATCCAAGCTGAGCCTGTGGTGCGGGAGGTGAACATCACGTGAAGGACTGTGCCCTACTCTGGGCGGGAGCACTAACACCGGGGGTGTAGGTTATGAGCTCTCTAAGCATCTCAAACCACTACTGAATGTAAATATGAATAACGCTTACCTGGCACTTACCTGTGTGTCCACAACACCAAATATGCATATATATATATATATATGTATGCCACTACTAATGCATGTAATGTGATGCGAGAATTATACGCGCATAAATTAAACCCTCTTTTTGTCAATTGTAGTATATGTATAAGTAGGGATCGTTCTAGACCGGGGATTAGGAGGGATTGTTAACCACTTGGATTTGACTCAAAAACGTAAAAACGCAATATAAAACACTAAACTAGACTCAAAGAATGTAAAACTAAACTTTAAAACTCTAAAACAAACCAAAAGACTCAAACAGTACCCAAAGTACTCGAAACTGCCTTAAAATCACTTTCTGGGCAGTTTTGAGCACCTTGAGTACTTTGGACGAAATTGGGAAATAAAATGAATCAAAACACTCATAAACACAAACTAAATGTATTTCTAACTAATCTAACACTTTAAAATAAATGGGGGATTGGTTTTGGATGAAATTAAACTAAAATAGAAACTTGGAAACAAAACAGATTGTACAAACGAAATTGATGGAATAGAATGAAGAAAAACTAGTTAGAGGGTTCCTTATCCACACATGAACATAAGCATATAATTTGACTCCCAGTTATGACTTCAACAAACGATGAATGACAATGCTCCGAGTTAATTAGGTACGCTTAAATTAACCTTCAGATTTCCCTAGATTCATTGGATTGAATGGGATACGCATTACAACCAAATTATTCCTAATCAAAGTCCCTAACATGGAATACGCATGATAGAGACATTCAACAAAGATCATTAAGTTCAACGGAAATCATAAACATCGACTAGGCATTCATAACTATGGAATACGCATGTTAATCCAGCCTAGGGTTTACTAAACACAATCGTGACTAGCGATTTTTACTACTCATGAATATAAGTTCATAACGATTAGGTGAAATTCCCTTATATCCTAGCATCAAGTTTAGGCATGCAAATTAAGTGTCGACCCTCAACCCACATACATAAACAAGTTCTTAATCAAAACAGAAAAGTAACCCACATCTAAAGTTCATGAATTCATAACTGGAGTAAATCAAATCATAACCAACATATGTCCATGGCTTCAAATTCGCCTCTAACTAAAAAGAAATTAGTTTCACATGTCTAACATAATTGAACAACAAGTTAAATTAAACATGAAAACATAAACAAGTTAATAAACTAGACAGAATGTAAATATGAAATTGAAATAGAATGAATGGAATTGAAATGAATGAATGCTAGCTAAGGGGTTCATCTTCACATATGTTACACTTGCATAATAAAATGATTTCCAATTGCATTTCAATAAACCATGAAACTCAACACCCCAAGTTAACCGTGATGCACTAATTAACCTTCAAATCTTCCTAACGTTATTGAATTGGATGGGTTAGCGCATACAACAATTCAAAACATTCCCCACAAGTCCCCTACATGATTGCATGATAGAGATACAAGCAAGAATCATTACGCTCTATGAAAATTATAAGTATTGACGAGGCATTCGTTACTATGGAATACGCATGAAACTTATGCCAAGAATTCGTTTAACGCGATTGTTTATAAGCAACCTCCACTACTTGTGAATATAAGTTCGTAACTATTAGGTGAAACTCACTTATATTCTAGCGTCATATTTATGCATGAAAATTAAGTGTGCACTCTCAATAAACATACATAAATAAGTTATCAATCAAACAGTTAAACGAATTGAATCCACAACTTATGAAACGCAATTAGAAGTATTCAAATCAAAATGCAAGCATAAACATATATTCGAATCACCCCCTAACCAAGGGGGGTTTAGTTCCTCATGGTACAAAACAAAGAGAATCAAAGAAACACCTAAACATTCCAACAACTCAAACTTGAATTGTATGAACGTTTAGGCCCTCTTATCTTCCATTCCTCATTCGTACAAAACAAAGAGTATTGAAATTAAACCTTGAAATCAAAGAAACACCTAAACATTCCAACAACTCAAACTTGAATTGTATGAACGTTTAGGCACTCTTCTCTTCCTCTTCGTTGTAGCACAAGGTCTAGGGATAGTTTGATGGTGTGAATGGTTTGGGGAGTGGTGGAAATGGAAGGATGGTGTTTGGATTGTAAGGGAGACTCACGGCACAAAGATGGTTTGATGGTCTACATTTCTGCAATGGATGAATGAATTGTGTTGTGAATGGAATGAGTATTTATAGGTGAAATGGGGGGGAACATGACAGCTAGGTTGCATGTGCAAATGCTGGAATGGTATGGTGAGTGAATGTGCACGGCAATGAGTGTTGTTGGTGCTGAAAATGCATGTGTGTGCATGTGAAAGCTGCCAAGATGCATGTGAAAGTGTATGAATGTGCACGGCATTGAGTGGTGGATGGGAGTGCATGTGCTTTGACAGAAATGAAAGGGAATGCACGGTTTTGGTTGATTTCTGGTGGTTGTGAGATGGAAAGCTAGGTGGAAATGCATGTGGATTAAAGGGACATGTGGGGGTGGAAATGATGAATGAAATGCATGTGAATGACAGCTAGATATGTTGATGAATGCATGTGATTTGTTTGTGGTGAGTGAATGCATGTGCAAAGCTAGAAATGCAATGGGAACTCACGACATTGAGTGATTTCTGGGTGCATGTGGAATGAATGATTTCTTGGTGAGTGGATGCATGTGTTGATTAAAGGGGGAATGCAAAGGAAAAGCTGGAAATGGGAGTGAAGAGTCACGGCAATGTGTGGTGTTTGTTTGAATGTTTGCAATGATGAAATGGATGGGAGTGGTTTGATGAATGAGTGGATGGAATGATGAAAGAATAAAGGGTGCATGTGTGAATGATTGAATGTGCATGTGGAATGGCTGAAATGTAAAGGGGATGCACGGCATGGTTATGATGAATGCATGTGCAAAGTTGGTTGAATGATAAGTGGTGAATGATAAGTGGTGAAAGATATGTGATAAGTGATTGAGTGTATGATATGATAAGTGGTGAATGATATGTGATAAGTGATATGTGGTGTGTGATAAGTGATATGTGATAAGTGATATGTGGTAAGTGATTGAGTGTATGATATGATAAGTGGTGAATGATATGTGATAAGTGATATGTGGTGTGTGATAAGTGATATGTGATAAGTGATTGAGTGTATGATATGATAAGTGGTGAATGATATGTGATAAGTGATATGTGGTGATGATAAGTGGGAGTGTGGCTGAAATGAAGGAGTGGAATGTTGGAATGTTATGCACGGCTAAGGATAAAGGAAAGGTTTAAATGTCCTAAAACTAAAGGGAACAAGGTTCCAACACTTTGGTCTTCAATTAGGTCTTCAATTTCGTCCAACACTTTGGCTCCAAGCATAAGCTATCCATCCTTAGCCCAAAAGTGCTCCAAAAGTCTCCAAAATGCATCTTTTTGCTCCTTTAGCCCTTTGGACCTACAAACACACGAAAATAGCTTAAAGTACTAAAATAACTAAAGAAACATAACGTAAATGCACGAGAACAAGCCATTTAAGTCGCATAAATATGCTCCTATCATAATGATGCATAAACAATGATAATATGGTGCATGGCATAAAGCAAATAACCCTTTTTAATAATTTCTGGGAAAAAAATAAATGTATATAGGTACATACGGAAAACCAAAAGCCCACTCACTGGTATGTGGAAGGGTCGTAGCCCCCCTGCCTCGAGTGACCACGCTTGTCCTCGGGATACGTATCACCTATATGCGAAATAACTACAAAAACGTTAATTTTAAAGCACATAACCAACTTCTCGTAATAACTTCTCATACATTGCTCAAATTGGACAAATGAATATACCAACGTGCTCTACACAACCTCAGGATCACACCCAAATTTTTAGAAAAATTTTCCACCGCCGCACGCGCCGGCCACGCGTAGGCACGTGCCTGGCACGCTGACGGCGTCAACTGACGCCGTAAGGAATATTCCGTTAGTTCTAACGGATTCCATTAACGGCGTCAGGAATATTCCGTCAAAATTGACGGAATATTCCGTCTCCTTCTCCGGCAAACCTCCGGCGCCGACGACGGCGCCGGAAAATCGCGAAACCTGTAAACCTTGTTTTCTCTCTCATTTTTCAACCATTTTTCGTGATTTTTGTACCAAAATGACGCCTAGAACTAGGAGAACACAACCATACAACTTTTAAGGGCTAAAAATCAAGGAATCTCACCTGTCACCAAACTTCAAATCCGGCCAACTTCGAATACGACTATCCCGACGTCCATTTTCGTCCAACGAGCTACTCCGAGACTCCTTGGGACCCCACTAAGCTACCTACGCGCTTCAAAATCCCTAAAACGTGAGTATTTACGTTTGCATGAATAGTAACCAAAACGGACATCGTCGAATCGACGTGAAAACGGTGGTTTTCTCACCTGGAAATGGTACGACTGTACCCCTCTCGGCCTCACGAGCTCGACTATGGGTTTAGTTCCCACGATCTGCAAAGATTTGATGGGTTCTTGGTGTGTCCGTACGTAAATGGTGAAAGGGAAGGGAAATGGAGCTCGGGGGAGAGAGACAGGGAGAGGGACAGAGAGATGTGGAGTGTGTGGGAGTGTGTGTGCGGTTCCAAACATGCCAACAAGGTTCACAACGACAATTAAACGTAAAAGAACTAACTAGGGGCAAAGTAGTCATTCCACACGTGAGATTTCGATAATTTCGGGACGGGATGTCACATTATGAGCTAAAAAACTAAGATATGAAATTTTCTTCTCGTCCTATTTGGCATGAAAATATCACAAACAATTTCAAAGAAACTCATTAAAATAACTGTATATATCCATGAACAATGGCAACATGTTGTGATAAGCAACTTCTTCTTGGACTGTAAGTTAGCAGACAAACTGAAGGAAAAATGTTCATCTGTAGCCAGCATCCAGCAATGTTAGAATATCACAAGGCATCCCGGAGAAAATCCCGAGTACACACGACGTTTTTTTCTAGTCGAGGCTCGAAGTACAAGTACTAGCATTTCACTGAGTTCAACATTGTAATGAAAAAACACGAGAACATACAAACATAGAGCAACCAGCACACCATGTCACCATGGAGCTAACATCCTATGAAAAAGGATAGAAAATAGATATCAGACAGGAAGGATGAAGCTCAGAAAAGGCAATTGAAACACAACTATTTAGACAACATAAATCCATTTTTCACAAAGCACTTGGCCGACCACAATCCTACATTAAATCCATGAATAAAATCGAACCAGTTTTTTCACAAATTCACTTTTTAGTACTGATGTATTACTACCCTCTATTTTCCTTAGAACTCAATTAAAACGCATAATCGTCACCAATGAATAGTGCACTTTTTGAATAAGTGACGAAAGCTTGGTATAACGATTTGATTTACCAAAATTCGTTGGCACATATTTTCTACTTTCAGGAAGACAAGTCGTAGTAAAGGAAGTCATTTAACGGTCATCATTCCACATCGGGAAACTAATTCCCACGTCAAAAAGTGGTCAAGTCAGTATACCGAAACTAACGCAACTTTTTGAGAATCTAATCATCATTTAGAGACTAGAGACAACACAGCTTCAACAACGAGCCCCTTGCATTTCCATTTCTTTATTGATTGCTTATTCTCGATGCATTAAATAAAATGCAATATAAGCTCATAAGTCAAAATTTGCTAAAATAAAATAAAAGATCAGGTTTAAGTGGCCTGGTTAAAATCTTGTTGGGAAAAAACTGAATGGGAAAAACTCCATACTTAGGAGAAAAGGTAGCACATTTATAAAGTTATAATACAAATCAGTGAAAAGGGACCAAGCAAACATAGCAATTGTTTACCCAAAAAAAAGAAGAAAAAAAGCAAATATAGGAATCCATGAGAATAAACGTTGGCCGAGAAATATCCAAGTTGTCGCCAATTGAAGGCCTCCCAAAGCAGCGACTCCTCAACCCCCAAAACCTTGACCCAAACCAAATATTGTGGATTACTTTACTTTACAAGAATAAACATGATTATTATTAATAATAATATTAATATTAAAACATTCCTCGAGAAAATGATACACGGACCATCAGCTTCGTATCATGTTAAAATCTATCTGTATGGAATGGATGTGGGATATTTTGTGCCAGTAGCGTCCTTTTCCTGGTTGGCTTCTCTCTTTTAGCACTGGACACCCAATGATGAACAGTCTCTCTAGTGAAGGAGGCAGACCCTCCTCTGGAATAGATGCTAGCTTTGGACAATTCCAAAGTCCCAAATATTGAAGGGAGGTGAGGAATTGAAAGCCCTTGCTGCTCAGTTTCTTCAGATTCGGGAAGCCTTCTATTGAGAGCTTAGTGAGAGATTTGGGGAAAAGCGTCTCCGTCCGTACCATGTCGGGTGGAAACGACACCGTAACCCGATCTTCAACATTGATTTCCAAGTATATAAGAGAGGTGAGTCTGTGCAACCCCCACTCCAACTCCCGCAATGACTTACAGCTCTTGACCTTCCAAATTGTAAGTAATGTGAGGTTGGGAGGAAAAGCCAAACCTTCACGGTAGTCAATCCTCAATTCCTCAAGAGAGTTGAGATTGTGCATGTCTGCGGGCAACGCCTCCAATTTCTCGCAATCTCTGATATAGATCCTTCTCAGGTTGGAGGGTATTCTCCCTCCACTAAGGCCTGGTTTGGTACTGAGGTGATTCTGAAAAAAGCTGGGAACTGTTTTTGTGTTTGGTAAACATTCAGCTTTAGCTTTTTTTCACAGTTTTGGGTGAAAAAAAGCCAAAACAAGAAGCTGCAAAACCCAGCTTTGAAAAACTGGCTTTTTTTCACATCTGTTTTACATAAAAGTTTACCAAACACTATAATACTGTTTTTTTTTTCAAAAGCACTTTTACAAAAAAGTTTACCAAACACTCTGCTGCTTTATTTCACAGCTGCTTATTCTCACAGCACAGCAGAAGCAACTTTTTTTCAAAGCACAGCAATACCAAACCAGCCCTAAGTCTCGGGATGGAAACAAGACTTCCACATTGTGCAATATATAGCTTTTGAAGATTGCTGAGGTGGCATAAGCCATCCGGTAAGGATTTCAGATTTTCACACATACAGATCCGAATACATTCAAGGCAGTGATTGGTGTTGTCGCTGAAGATCTCGTTCGGTGCTATTAAACCCAGTCGTTCACATTCCTCCTCATCTACTAGTGATTTCAAACTTTTGCAATTTTCCATATTTATTCTTCTGAGATTTTGGGGAATCTGGAATTTTGCAAAATATATCAACAAATGACACTCTCTAATGTCGATGTCTTTAAGAGAAGGTGGCACACCAACATCTCGAAAAGAAACTAGAGATGAACATTCGTATATGCGAAACTCTTGAAGAGACGACAGCTGATTTAACCCTTTTGGTAGCTTCAAAAGATTTTCGCACTTTTTTAACTCCAGAAATTCAAGCTTGCACTCCAATATTTGCAATTGCAGCAATTCCTCTGCTTCTTCTCCCAATTCTTCAACTAGACGAGAGTTGTCTTCAATTTCCAAACGGCCAAGACTAGTCAACTGCTGCAATAATCTACCCTCATTCTTCCATGAGGACGTCAGCTTCTCACATCCATTAATCTTCAAATCTCTAACCTTCTTTAATCCCTTCCTGAACAATTCCCCTGCTTCCAGAGACATCACCTCCGAAATGTTTGAAAGCCACAAGGACTCTAATAACTCAAACTCAACCTTAGCATCTGTATGTTTCAACACTTTACAACCGTCAATGTTTATTTGACGAAGTTATTTGTAGTTGGCAATTGAAACCGCCAATTCCTCACATTTAACAATTTCAAGTTTGGCTAACAAATTGAGCTTCTCTGGCAGCTTACCTTCCAACTTGGAACATTTTTTGATTGAAAGCCTTTCCAGGCAAGGGAAAACACCACTTCCGTGATCCAGTTGGAAAGGAAGCCACACCTTCCAATGCTGCATATCCACAAACTCGAGAATCTCTAACAGCGGAAAAGCCAAGACACACTCGCCATGAAACTCAGGACCAACACTTTCCACTGCATTCATTCCTCTAATATAAAGCTCTTTGAGATGAGGCAATTGTCCGAGAGGTGGCAACAACAAACAATTGTTACATTCCTCTAAGCGCACAAGCACCATATTAGAGAAGAAAGAACCTCCAACCCATGATGAAAATTCCTTGCCGGCGTACCTCTTGATGGTGAGCTCCTTGATCTTTGTATGAGGCTGTAACATGCCAAGCACAGTGGATTCCGTTTCTCTCATGTCTCTTGAACGAGACCATTCTAGGACCAACGAATTAAGCCTCTCCTTGCATTTCAAGTAGGCCCTCCTGGCATCCTCGACATCAGTCACATTCTCCAATCTTGAGAGGCACAATGCCCCTCGGAGATGCAATAGGGGCCCTATCTCTCTTATCCCTGATTGATCACTACCTTCGCTCGCCACAAAAAGAGGCAGTGATTATAGATTCGTCAATCGACCTAGTTGCGAAGGCATTCCTTCCAACGAAGATGCACCTGAGTCGTTGAGATGGCGCAACTTAATTAGATTGCTCATGTTCGCGGGCAATGACTTCAATTCATCACAACCTTCCAATATCAATGTTTGCAAGTTGTAAAGAGTGCTTATTGATTTGGGCAAACTGGTTATCAATGTGTAGGATGGGTCAAGATACTGTAACAACCTCAAATCACCGATTGACTTTGGCAGCTCAGTTATTTTGTAGCCATTGAAAGAGAGCACTCGTAAGTATTGCAACTGTGGTAATAACTCAAAAGTAACCTTATGAAACAAATATTTGTACCATCCCCTGGAATCTGAAAGTGAAAGTGGCAGGAATGTTCGTAAACGTTCAGCTTTTGGAAAGTCCTCAAATCTCATAACTCCATCAAATCGACCAGCAATGAAAGACGAATGGCGAGCCCTTCGAAAGCAAGTGCTTTGCAAGTTATCACCTTGCTTATCTTCCAATCTAAAACATATTTCACCTGCTGCCCATCGTGCTAAATCATTAATGAGGTCATGCATTACATATCGTGAATTGTTTTTGCTTGATTCTTGAAACAGCGACCTTGCTAATAGCTCTCGAAAGTAGTCGCGGCCCAAATCCTCCATTTGTTTATTGTCGTCATGTTTTTGTTGAATCAAACCCTCTGCCATCCACAAAAGTACGAGCTGCTTCTCCCCAAATTCATAGTCATTTGGAAGTATTGAGCAATAGGCAAAACACCTCTTCAAATGTGATGGAAGATAGTGATAACTCAACTTTAGTACAGGAAGAAGGCCACTCTTATCTGCTAGATTCCATAATTTGTTGTCCAATATTTCTCCCCACTCTTCTTTTTCTTGGCGATGTAAAAGACCACCGAGAGTTCTTGCAGCTAATGGTAATCCACAACATTTTCCAACAATTTTCGTCCGAATTACCTCATAATTTACTGGTTTTCCGTTTTTAATTTCCCCGAACGCGTGTCGCTCAAATATTTCCATACAATCATCATCTGCCATACACTCCAAATTATGAACTCCAGCAGCTCCCGTAAGCTTTGCAACATTCCTGTCACGGGTTGTCACAATTATCTTGCTTCCTCCTGCTCCGATGCCAAAAGGGGATTGAAGTCTTGTCCAGAGATCGTATAGATCATAGTCATCTTTGTCCCAGATATCATCTAAAACAATTAAAAACTTTTTTCCTCTTAATTGCTCACTCAAATCATGCTGCATTTTACTAAACTCCTCCACTTGAACGGGTCGGGATGTGATTGATTCAAGAATTGCCTTTGTCACTCGCACCACATCAAAGTCATCGGACACAGATACCCAGACCTTGAGCTCAAAATCCTTCATGGCATCATCTTTGTTGTTGAATACAAGTTGAGCAAGTGTCGTCTTCCCAACTCCGGCCATGCCAACTATAGCAACTACACCAAAATTGACAGCACCTGCATGCTCGTATTTTCTTGACAACAATTCAATAATCTTCCCTTTGTCACCATCTCTTCCAACAACAAGCTTTTCATCTAACACGTCTGAACTTGGTAGACTTCGCGATTCCTTAGCAGACGTCCCAGTATCTTTCAAGCCAAACTTGTCTTTCCGTTCAGATATGTCTTGCAACCGCTTCGTAATCTTCTTCATTTCAGAGTTCATATCAAAACTCAATTGAACTTTATAAAATGATCTCCGTATCTTCTTGCTTAGGCTGGCTTGATCACGACCCTCTATCATGCGCTTCAACATTTGAGTGGCAAATTTGTCCAACATGTCTTCGATATCATAAGCCAGGTCTCTGAGATCATCCAGCCACAGTTTCACACCACCTTCAGTCAGTTGCCTTTCCTCAGCGTCGCTCAGCACCGCTCCAATTGTAGACAACGTGGTCCTCCACTTCTCCAGCTTCTGTCCGACGCCCCGGAAATTGCCCAAGTACTCAAGAATCTCGCGAGGGGTCAACCTGTCGAGCAGCAACTGTAGAAACGCCGCAAGAAAAACCTCTCCGAGTGCCATGTTAAGAGCGAGGATTACACCAAGCAATCAACGAAAGACCGAACCGCTTTGGAGCAATATTGAGGTGCAGAACTGTACAAATTAAGTGAACAAACAAATGAATAAAAAGTGGTTCAAATAAAATGAAAAACAACTAATGTATTATTCAAATAAATGAGAAGAACTTACATGGAAGTTCAAATCTAACTCTGTTTGTGATCAACAAATACATACTCAACGAAGGGAAGATCAACGGTCAAAGACTTGTTCCTTGGAAATTCGGAAGCTTGACCCATTGAGACTCAGAAATAGTCACAACTGCACAAATTAAAATGATGAGAACTAATTATTGATGCCTGTGCAATTATATACAAATTTATAGTAAAAGTGAAATAATCAATTAATGGACTCCTAGTAAGCATTTATAGAGGTGACAATTAATGGACTCCAATAAAAAATAAAATAAAAAACTTGATATTGCATGTATAAAGCACAATAAAACACACCACATAATATTACTTACTAGGAAAATGTTAGGAAGATCACATATTTTTGTGTCATATTTATGTACCATCTGATGTGGCAAGCAAGGTATACAGTCCACGGAAGCCCAAGTATATCAGAATTGGTTCTTGCTTCTGGAGGAAAACCACGGGTATTAGAGCCAAGGAAAAAATGGGAATTTCTGAAAGCCATCTCGCAAGGGGAAGAGGTGTGAATAAAGTCTGCACCTCACATCTCACGTGGAAAAGAAGTGAGGTCATTGAAATTGGAAGCCAAGTTGTTGAACTTTCAAGTCCTAATGGAACTTGGAAGCTTTAAAAGTCACGTAAAAAAAAAAAAAGAGAGAAAAAGTAAAGTTGTTGTTAGAAATTTGGAGTCCCACTTTGTCTTCAAGTCTCAGCCACTTAAGAGCAACTCCAGCGTTGGAGCCCTCCCCCCTGACAATGCACTATTCAATCCACCTAATGAACAGTAACTGCCCTTAATGAACAGTAAATAGCCCTGACAATAGAATTTGCATCTCCACCGTTACACTTCAATAGCCCTGGCAATAGGCAATAAAATATTAGTATTTTTTTTTTATAAAATAATTTTAATTGTAATATCGGATAAGATTTTTAATCGTTCTCGTTGCGCCACTTGTCATTATCCGAAGTATTATTAAATAATACAAAATAATTTTATTTGTAATTTCGGATAAGATTTTTAATCGTTGTCGTTACGCCACTTGTCATAAAATCCGAAAAGACAATTATTGGGGATGGATTTCCGATAAAATTTTTAATCGTACTCGTTATGCCACGTGTCATTATCTGAAAATACAATTATTGGTGATGGATTTCTGATAAGATTATTAACCAATCACGTTGTGCCACGTGTCATAATCTGTTCACAATCTTTGAGGATAGATTTCCATCAGATTTTTAACGAATGACGGCATGCCACGTGTCATAATCTGTTCAGAATCTTTGAGGATAGATTTCCATCAGATTTGTAATGAATGACGGCATGCCACGTGGCATTATGTACAACCTAATCCTTTCTGAATCCTCTATATAATCCACCATCCATCCTCACAAATCTCACACCAATTTTCTCAAGATCTCTATCATTATTCATAGTTTCTGCTTCCTTATTCACAAAAATTTGTATCATTATTCATAGTTTCTGTTTCTTTCTTACAATGTCTTCTTCTTCTTCCTCAAGGATGATGTGGGAATTCAATCAGGAAGAGGAAGAATTGTTTAACGAATCAGAAGCAATGTTCAATCACCAGGGGGTAAGAAATGAGAGGGAAGAGGATGAGGAGCGTCAAAGGAGAGATGACGAAGTAAGAAAGGGCAGAGCCTCACATTCTCGTCGAGTCATCCAAGCTGCAGCTCAGATCTGCAGGCCCAGCCGTTCCGAAACCTTGATAGAAGCAGGCAACGACGAGGTATGGAACTCTTGGATGATTATTTTGTTCCTAATAGTGCATTCCCTGATACGTACTTTAGACGTCGTTTTAGAATGGAACGACATTTGTTCAACAAAATCATGATTGCTGTTTGCAACCATGATTCTTATTTTGTGCAAAAAAAAGATGCTTTTGGTGCTATGGGTCTACTGCCTGAGCAAAAAATTACTGCTGCCTTGCGGATGCTTGCATATGGAGCATCTGCAGACCAAGTGGATGAGATAACGAGGATGGGGAAATCAACCATTCTTGAGTCCCTGATGAGGTTTTGCGGAGCAATCGAATTTATCTACACCGCTGAGTACCTCCGCAAACCTACACACATGGACTTGGAGCGGCTGTTGAAGAAGGCGGAGATGCGTGGCTTTCCTGGGATGATTGGAAGCATTGATTGTATGCACTGGACGTGGAAAAACTGTCCAAGTGCATGGCAAGGCGCTTACGGGGACAGAAAAGGAGCAAAAAGTATCATTCTCGAGGCGGTGGCATCTTTTGATACATGGATTTGAAACGCCTTTTTCGGGGTCCCAGGAGCTCAAAATGACATCAACGTCCTTGCCCAATCCCCAGTGTTCAACGATGTCCTGCAAGGAAAGGCACCAAAAGTTACGTATGAGGTCAACGGACGTATGTACGACAGGCCATACTACCTAGTTGACGGCATTTACCCACGATGGTCAACATTTGTCAAAACAGTGCCACGTCCGCGGAGTGCAAAGGAAAAACACTTTGCAAGCTGTCAAGAGGGGTGCAGGAAGGATGTGGAACGTTGTTTCGGTATCCTCCAAGCTCGCTGGGCGATTGTCAGGGGTGCTGCCAGATTGTTTGATGTAGAGTCGCTTCGATCCATCATGATGACATGCATCATTCTTCACAACATGATTGTGGAAGATGAGTACGATTATGAAGCTGTTGATGAATATGAGCCAGACCCGATGAACAATTCAAGAACACGTATATATTGTGCTCATGACGCCACCGATGAGCCCGTGCAACATGAGCCATTACAAAGGGATGGACGTTACAATGAAAGGCTCATTCAACGATATACTGCATTTCAAATGCCAGACATGCACAATGCCGGACAAATTGACTTGATAGAGCACCAGTGGGCATTGAAACAAGCTGAAGATAATTACGTTCATTTAGTGTGTTTTTTTGAATTTGGTATGTTTATGTTATTTTATTTTGTGTGTTTTATTATTTGGTATGTTTATGTAATTCTTAGTATATGTAATTTGGTATGTTTATGTTTATGTAATTCTTAGTATATGTAATTTTTTTATGTTTATGTTTATGTAATTCTTAGAATATGTAATTTTTTTATGTTTATGTTTATGTAATTCTTAGTATATGTATTATAAGAAGAAAACAGAGTCACACTTCACACTTCGTGTGGGTTTTAATCTATGTAAAAAAGAAGATAATTAGAACGATGGTCATGGACTTTTAATTATTTTATACAAGTAGAAAATCACTTTTTTTTTCAATAAAAGAAAATATTAGAGTGGGCTTAAACAATAATAAATCACAATTGGCATAAAGTAGTTCTACCATTGTAATTTACTAGACTTGTGAGGTCATAAGACAAGCTTGTCCATTTTGATTTTCCATTTTTATTAAAATAATTTTCATGTCGTGAGGAAAGCAAGGAGGCAGAGGGTTTGTTAATAACTTACCAAGGAGGCAGAGGGTTTGTTAATAATTTTCATGTCGTGAGGAAAGTAAGGAGGCAGAGGGTAATTCTTAGTATAAATAACTTACCAAATTAATTTGAATAAATATTCAAGAAATTGGAAACAACATAAACAATACAAACAATAAATAATAAATTACAACCCAAAGTGATTGGAAAATTATGGGCTCCGCTTACAAAAAGTACTCTATTCATCATCACTTAACCAATTTGTGGTGCTAGGATGATCTTCTCTTGCGGTGCTAGAACCACCTTGGCTTGCTATCGTTTCTCTTGCATGCCTCCTTCGCACCACGTCTGCTTTCTCTGACTTCCAAAAAAATTGAGAATTTGGAGACTTCCCTTCTAAAGACATGTTCATAATCTCACGATCTTGTTGAGCCCGTCTTTCTTCTCTAACATGTTCCCTTTCTTGCCTAAGTAGCTCTCTTTCTCTCTCATTAGCATAAAATTCTCTCTCAACAGCTGCTGCTTTTGCTGCCTCTCTAGCCTTATCAGCCTCATCTTTCGCCATTTCCCTCGCCAAAGTCAATTCACCTTGGCGAGTAAGTTCTTCCATGAACTCTGCATAATCATTCTTGGAAGCACCCCCTTTTCTCTTTGAAGCCTTCTTACCTTGAGGCCTAATTGGATAACGGGTCGAACCCGACGCTTGTTCAGGGAGGGGCGTTTCGGGCACTTCTTCTGCATTATCTTCATGAACATGATCGGGTGTAGAGTGTAGAGGGGTGCTGTTCATGTGCACTTCTGGACCGACTGTCACAACTCTAAACTTAGGACAATCTTTGACAATATTCCAACATTCCCACCGGTTGAATGATTTATTTTTGCTTTTGGTTTTGGCAGCGTACCAAGCTTGTGCTTGAAGTTCCTACACAATAAAAATAAGTAACAAATAAATAATACAAATAAATAATTATAATGAAAATAAGTAACAAATAAATAATACAAACAACATAATTATAATGTAAGTCGGTAACAAATAAATAATACAAACCATAAATAATAAATTATGTAGGTAACAAATAAATAATACAAATAATAAATAACAAATAAATAATACAAACAATAAATAATAAATTATGTAGGTAACAAATAAATAATACAAACAAATAATTATAATGTAAATTTGGGTATCAAATAAATAATATATTGTTACCTGATCCGAGTAATTTTCCCCACTTCGAATATTACTACTAACTTGTGCCAAGGCGTCTCTCCACGTACTAAACGATTGGCTAAGTAATTTCCAACGACTGGACATCGATTCTTTGGTTCTTTTCCCACCAATTTTCTCAAGAAAATTGGTATGAATAAGACTCCACATTTCTCGCAACTGCATCTCATTACCCGTAAGCGAACTATGAGTAACTTCAACCCAGCTAGTACACAACGCAACATCTTCAATAAGCGATCAATTCGTACCTGCACCAATGGTCATTTTGTTGAAAAAAATGGATTCAAACTTTGAGACAAAGAAATGAATGTGATTGAAAGTAGTTGAGAAAATATGAAATTGTTGTGTAAGGTAGATGATAATGAGAAGGTATTTATAGAAAAGTAAAAACAATTTTTTTCAGAATTTTTTTTTTAATTTTTTTGAATTTTTTACAATTTTTTTTAAATTTTTATTCAATTAATTAATGTCTGCCGTTGGATATAAAAAAATTTGAATTCCAACACTCCAGATTGTCATATCCCGACCCGGGGCGGATCACTTCCCGGGCCCGCTCCACCACCGTAGCACGATATTGTCCGCTTTGGGCTTACCATTCCCTCACGGTTTTGTTTTTGGGAGCTCACGAGCAACTTCCCAGTGGGTCACCCATCATGGGATTGCTCTAACCCCCTTCTCGCTTAACTTCGGAGTTCCTACGGAACCCGAAGCCAGTAAGCTCCCAAAAGGCCTCGTGCTAGGTAAGGATGTGAATATACATATAAGGATCACTCCCCTAGGCGATGTGAGATGTTACAATCCACCCCCCTTAGGGGCCCGACGTCCTCGTCGGCACACCACGGCCAGGGTTAGGCTCTGATCCCAATTTGTCATATCCCGACCCGGGGCGGATCACTTCCCGGGCCCGCTCCACCACCGTAGCACGATATTGTCCGCTTTGGGCTTACCATTCCCTCACGGTTTTGTTTTTGGGAGCTCACGAGCAACTTCCCAGTGGGTCACCCATCATGGGATTGCTCTAGCCCCCTTCTCGCTTAACTTCGGAGTTCCTACGGAACCCGAAGCCAGTGAGCTCCCAAAAGGCCTCGTGCTAGGTAAGGATGTGAATATACATATAAGGATCACTCCCCTAGGCGATGTGGGATGTTACAATCCACCCCCCTTAGGGGCCCGACGTCCTCGTCGGCACACCACGGCCAGGGTTAGGCTCTGATACCAATTTGTCATATCCCGACCCGGGGCGGATCACTTCCTGGGCCCGCTCCACCACCGTAGCACGATATTGTCCGCTTTGGGCTTACCATTCCCTCACGGTTTTGTTTTTGGGAGCTCACGAGCAACTTCCCAGTGGGTCACCCATCATGGGATTGCTCTAGCCCCCTTCTCGCTTAACTTTGGAGTTCCTACGGAACCCGAAGCCAGTGAGCTCCCAAAAGGCCTCGTGCTAGGTAAGGATGTGAATATACATATAAGGATCACTCCCCTAGGCGATGTGGGATGTTACACAGATTGTGCCACGTGTCACAACGGTAACTTTTCTTAATTTTAAAACTATTTTTTTTATTTATAAAGAATATTAATATCCACCTTTGATCTCAGATCGAACGGTGGATATTAAATCTGACTTTTTTTTTTTTTTTTTACCGTTGAGATCGAACGGTCAACATTAAGTGACCGTTGAGATCTAACGGACCGTGGGAAGCCACGTGGGTTCCCAACGGTAACTGACAACCTTTTTTTTTTTTCTTCTGATTTTTGTGTCGGCGATGCGCCCCCACGCGCGGGTGGGGTGCACGCGCCTGACACAAAAAAAATTAAATATTGCGTTGACACCAGCCTGACGTCACGTCCACCTCGGGCTCTTGGGCTGGCAATCCCCCACGGGCCCGGAGCTCGGGCCTCCACCTTCGGTCGGGCTGGCCTACGCTGGAGCTGATCCCCTGGCCCTCGGGCCCTTGTTTTCTCCCCTGTCCCCCGAGCCAAACCCAACGCTGGGCTTGCTCTAAGGAAAAGTTTGAATGGTGCATCTCACGTGGGGCTGGGAGTCCCACTTTATGTCTTCAAATCCTAAGCTACTTAAGGAAAAGACAAAATAAAACTCCTATTTCACAAAGGCTTATTAGATATTACCAAAGGTCATATATGGGTTTTAAATAAATCCAATTGACTACTTATTTTGCCAAGTCTGAACACAAGTAGGCAAATCCAAATCAAATACATTACGAACTACGCCGGTTTGATTCCGTTAAGGATACGTAGGCAGTCTGATATCAAATTTTAGACGCAACCGTGAAATTAAGACGAATCCCTGATTTATATAAACTAAATTCACTTCTGCTACTTTGACCAAGTAATCACAAATTCTACAAAGAATACTAAAGGAAGTCTGCGTTTGATATCACGAGAACAAATCCAAACAGGAGGCTGTACTTTGAATTAATTCATGGGCATGTGAATTAGTTCATGGACAAAAGAGAAAGCTTGTTTTAAAATAAAAAAGCTTAGCACATGGTGGTTTCCAAATGAGTAGCTCACCGTTAAAAGTTGGTTCAAAGTTCAATCAAAAGCATGGAGACAAAAGCTACAAGCCAAAAGTAAAGAGAAAGAGTTTGAAACTCAAAAGGATAGAAAGTTAATGAAGTCTGAGATACACGGCACCAAAGTCAAATACCAAAGTAATGGTGGGTTCATCACAAATATTCCCATTAAATTTACGAGACACAAATGGCACGAAGTCGCAACAAGACTCAAATGGCACGAAGCTGTATCAAATCCCAAAAGGTAGAAAGCCGAAGAAAAATCTCAAATAACATGAAGCACGTCAATTTACAAATGGCACAAAGCCGCTTCAAATGGCATGAAGCCGCATGTTTGACTCCAATGGCTTAAAGTCCTCGCCCACATGAACTAAAATTGCACAAGGCATCAAAGGCTCCAATGGCTTAAAGTCCTCGCCCGTATGAGCTAAAACTACACAAGGCATCAAAGGCTCTACTAGCTAAAATTGTAGAAGGCATCAAAGGCTCCAATGGCTTAAAGTCCTCGCCTGCATGAGCTAAAACTCCACAAGGCATCAGACGCTCCAATGGCTTAAAGTCCTCGCTCACATGAGCTAAAACTGAACAAGGCATCAGTTGCTCCTTGCCTGCACGAGCTAAAACTGCACAAGGCATTAAACCTCAACAAATACATAAGGAACTATAAGTGACTTGATCCTTCAATGAGGGTACGTTGGCAATCTAAGGTTCTACTTGGGTGCAATCACAAAATCAAATAAACACCCGAATCCCCAAGTTGCGATTTATTCATATTAGAATCAAAGGGTATTCCTTTCCCAAAAGAAGGGTTGTAATTAATAGGCACGTAGCCTAGAATGGGTCGAACTCAAATTAATAAAACCCTCTTCAAAAAATGAACAAGGGTGAAATTGTGTCGAGTGAATTATTTGTTTACATATTGTGTACAATTTTTGCTCAACACCAAGTCTCGCTGAATCTTGATGGACAGTCTTGGTGCCTACCTCGATTGCTTTCTGTACCGACATTCGAGTCGGCCATCCTTCCTCGTTCAAATCATGTAGGGTAATATAGCCGACGTGATCATCGTAACACCATGCCTGAATCATATTGGCTTCAAATGGCTGATTGTCGGCCGCATGAACCACAACTGACTTACTGCCCCAAAAGATGAGAACCTGATATAATGAAGAGGGAATGTAATTTATTTGATGGATCCAATCTCGACCGAGCAATGCATTATACTCAATCTTGGAGTCGACGATAAAGAATGCGGTCATGTGATTGCGACTTGCAACGCTTACCTCCAAAGGAAGCATTCATTTGGTTTGGGACTTGTCACCGACGAAGCTACTCATGGTTATTTGATGCGATAATTTATACGCACACAAATTAAACCCTCTTTTTGTCAAATTGTAGTATAGGTGCAAGTAGGGATCGTTCTGGACCGGGGATTAGGAGGGATTGTTAATCTCTTGGAAACTGACTTAAAAACGTAAAAACAATATAAAACACTAAACTAGACTCAAAGAATTCAAAAATACTTTAAAACATAAACTAAACAGATTCTAACAAGTTCAAAAGACTCAAAACTCTTAAAAACACAAACTAAATTGATTTCTAACTAATTTGACATTAAAGTAAAGGGGGATTTAGGTTTTGACAAAATTAAACTAAATGAACAAATTGCAATTAAAACAGAATGTAAATATGAATGTGAATAAAATATGGATGATGGAATAGCCAAGGGGTTCTTCTCCACACATGTTACACTTGCATACAAGATTGATTCTCAGTTGGTCTTTCCATAAATTATGAAACTCAACGCCCCGGGTTAATTAGGTCCGCTTAAATTAACCGTCAAGTTTTCCTTAAGTTAATGAATTGGATGGGTTAGCGCAACGCAATTCACCACATTCTCCAAAAGTCCTTTACGTGAACAGCACAATAAAGATACAATCAAAGATCATTAAGCATTATGAAAACTATAAGTGTTGACGAGGCATTCGTTACTATGATGAGCATGAAACTCGTGCCAAGAATTCATTTAACGCGATTGTTTATAAGCAACCTCCACTACTTGTGAATATAAGTTCATAACGATTAGGTGAAATTCACTTATATTCTAGCGTCATATTTATGCATGAAAATTAAGCGCGCATTCTTAATAAACATTCATAAATAAGTTATCAATCAAACGGTTAAACAAATTGAATCCACAACTTATGAAATTCTAACGAAAGTTAATCAATTCATATTCAAATATAAACATAGTTTCGAATCACCCCCTAGCTAAAGGGGGATTAGTTCCTCATTACTTTGAAATCAAAGAAACACCTAAACATTCCAACAACTCAAACTTGAATTGTATGAACGTTTAGGCATTCTTCTCTTCCATTCCTCATACGTACAAAACAAAGAGAATTGAATTTAAACTTTGAAATCAAAGAAACACCTAAACATTCCAACAACTCAAACTTGAATTGTATGAACGTTTAGGCCCTCTTATCTTCCTCGTTGTTGTAGCACAAGGTCTAAGGTGAGGTTTGGGGAATTATGGAAATGGATGAGGAATGGTGGAATGGGGACTCACGGTTTTGGATTCTAAGGGGAAGTGTTTGTGTTAGTTGTGGTGTGTGAAATGGAGAGATGTTCATGAATGAATGAATGCAAGGGTATTTATAGGAGTAGTGGAGGGAACATATGGCTATGTCATTTGTAGGTGAAGTAGGTGGATGTTGTAGGTGAAGTAGGTGGATGTTGTAGGTGAGTAGGTGGATGTTGTAGGTGAAGTAGGTGGATGTTGTAGGTGAAGTAGGTGGATGTTGTAGGTGAGTAGGTGGATGTTGTAGGTGAAGTAGGTGGATGTTGTAGGTGATTATGAGTGATAAGTGATAAGTGTATGATATGTTAAGTGATAAGTGAATGATTATGATAAGTGATAAATGAATGTATGATATGATAAGTGGTGAATGATATGTGGTGAATGATAAGTGGTAGTGTTTAAGTATTTAAAATAGGGAACAAAGCCCTTCCTTGCATGGCAAGGAAAGGAGACACAAGGAAACACACGACAATGTCCTAAGGTTGCTAGGAATGTTGTTTTTGTGTTCTAAAATGCGTAGGAGTTTTCAATGATGCTCAAACATGAGGTCTTTTTAGGATTTAACTTTCCTACTTCAAGTCTTCAATTTCGTCCATCCTTTTGGCTCCAAGCATATGATATCCATTCCAATCTCTAATTTGCTCCAAAAGGCTCCAAAAGGCATCCTTTTGCATACTTTGCCCTTAGAACCTGAAAACACACAAAAGAAGCATAAAGAACTAAAATAACTAAAGAAACATAACGTAAATGTACGAGAACAAGCCATTTAAGTCGCATAAATATGCTCCTATCAAATACCCCCACACTTAGCTTTTGCTAGTCCTCGAGCAAAACAGAAAAACAAAACAAAAAGAACAAAACACAACCTACACCTTCCAACAATCGTATCAGGGACTTCCAATGCACATGACAAATTAAAAATCATTATTCTCACAGATTTGAGCCATCTTTACACTTAAGTACATTCTTACTCATAGTCACCACATACTAGTTCACAATTAAGCATTTAAAACCATGTTTTGAATGTAGTAACATGCCTTAGAGAATTCCCTCAATTTCTTACTAGATGTACTCTCGTTTTTCACACAGATTTTCTGACTACACACCCTACACTAGGTATATGTGAGAAGATTGATGTAATCATAAAAACGAACACTCACATATATGTATTTCAAAGGAAGCAATTTCTGGAGTTAATAAGCATGTTTAGATATGATCTCATGAATGGAATGCTACTACTTAGACGCGAGGACCAGTGATACCATATGCTCATACCAAGTTCAAACTCCACAAATTGAAATACACAACACTCAAGATAGAAGTCAAGGGTTGTAACGGGGCTTGGGGTATGTGGATAACAAAGAAGGGATATGGAAAACAAAGGTTTTTAAAGAAATAGTGAGCAAAGCATTTGAATCAACTTAGAATTCACTTTTGAATGAAAACTCAACTTTTGAACAAAAAGGGAGAATTTAGACAATTTACGCCCAGAATTGGTGTTTTGGAACCTTTCTTCAATCACTTATTCTTTCATTTTTTTTTTTTTTAAGCTCTTTTTTCTTTCTTTCTTTCTTTTCTCTTTTTTTTTTTTTTTTTTTTCTTTTCTTTTGAATCTCAAAACATAAACACTTAAACATTCTCTCCCCCACACTTATTTTCTTTCATAATGTAACTCAAAAGGAATTCAATTAAGTCATGCTCACTATCTTTTAAGAACAAGGGTGGGGATTGTCCTAAACTAGGCTAGGTGAGGAAAATGTGGGTAAACAAAGAATAAAGGCTAAACAAGGCTCAACGGGGTTAAAACTTACAACATATACGAAGTATGGGAAGTAAGGCTATTTGGCTATGGTGGTGGTCACTACACAACTTCTTCTTGAATATGTGTTATGCAAATCAATAACATGCTTTGAATGAAATGGGCATGAGTTCTAGCATTTAGTTCTATCATGATACAATTGCATTCTAAGTAGCAACCAAGCAAGGAATAATGAGATCATGCAACAACTTTAGAAAATAAAGAATCACAGAAAATAACTCTCCAAAGAAAGTAATGGCTCGAGTCTCACAGGGATGTAGCGTTTGTTTGAGTTTCTTCCTTCAAGCATGTTACAAAAACGAATTTTTCTTTTATGATTGCATGTGAAGTCATACATTATAACCATAACCAAGCATATACCAAGAGTAAATCAAACTTTTCTCTATGTTTATAACTCTTTCTAACCGTCATGCAATTATAAACCAAATCCTTATCATTGTGTTGGAAGGTACCCTAAGACACAAACACACAAAAACGACTTTTAAAACAACTCCTTTTGGGTTTTTCAAAACAATTTTTCAAATTTTTATGGGATTTTCGAATTATAAAACAAAACACACTAAAACACTCTAAAACAACTTAAAAACACCTTAAAACAGCAAGGAACAACATTAGAAGTTATGGTGGATAAAACCCTACGAATTTGCATCAAAACACTTTAGTTACCCCCCCACACTTAAATCAAACATTGTCCTCAATGTTTTAAGCATAGATTCACACAAAACATAAGTAAACACACAAAAAGCAACTAAACATATTAAACATGGCATAATGTAATTAACAAAGAGAAGAGTTTAGGGACGCAAATCTGGTTATGGAGTGTAAATTCCCTCTTCTCCTTGGTGATTGCATTGAGGCTTTGATCTTTGTGATTCCACAGGCTTACTCTTGAACTGGTTTCTGCCCATCGTTGATTTTCCTTTGTGCTACTTCTTGAACTGGGCAGCAGGATGGTTCTTTTGGTTTCCCCCGAAGGTCTGAGCTTCCTCCTGTTATCTGTTTCTTTGTTCAATCTTTGCAGGAGTGGTCCCTTCTCTGGAAGTGTAACAACCGTTGAAGATGACTACTCGAGAGCAACGCTAGGTAAGCAATCAGGAATAGATTCCAGGCAGTTGGCTCCAGATCGGAAGACTGACTCCAAGTGCCGGCTGATTGCTTCTTTTACTTTGCCATGCAAGTAAGAACAAGGACAAAGAAAAAGACAGGGAAAGAGCATGATATGAGATACTTTTGCTTTTGACCTTGATGATATGAGATACCTTTGCTTTGAAGAAGCGGTGAATGAATCAGCACATGCTTCAATCCGCCGTTTCCTCCTGGGTCATATGTACTCCAGGCATCTGGTATCATCTTTGGGGAAGAAGAAATAATTGAGTATTTTGAAAGGCTTTGCTGGGAGTGCGCCCTCAGAGGTGAGGGAGAGTTGGGCATTTTCTTCAGGTTTGCCCTGCCATAAAAGACGAAGGTCGACATATATAGAGATAATATCAAGTGGTGGTACTTTTTACCCTTGTCGACAAACGTTTTGATCCCGCAAATCCGGCTCTTTGAAATAGTGGCGCCTCTTCGATCTTTGAATACGCCTCTTCGATTTCTGAGCAGGCGCCCCTTCGATTTCTGAACGACGCCCCTTCGCTTTCTGAACGACACGTGGTAGTGCAGATGCGGCTCCTTTTGACAAAGCTGCACGCGTCTTCTGAAAAGCAGAGAAAGCGTCGCCGAACTTTGCGCTTGTCGGCTAAAGATGTGTAGATGCGATGATGGCCTCCACGTGTTTTCAGCTTTGTCAGAAATCTTTTGACAAAGTTGAACGCGTTTTCTGAAAAGCCGAGGGAGCGTCGCCTAAATTACGCCGGAAAATCCGGCTCTTTGAATCGGTGGACGCGTCGCCTTGGCTTTTTATAGAGCTATCGATCACCACAACAAACACACTCTGAAGATTTCCCATTCTTGAAAATCGACTCCGGCCCTTTGAAATTTAACTCCATCCCTTCTCTTTGAACACTTTTGAAAAAAAATGGCAAACTCATCGAACCTTAGCTTAGATTTGAGTCTCAGCAGCGATCCGGTTGCGCCCCGTCAAGGTAATGTATGGCGCCCTTCTTTTTTATCTTCTAACGGTCCTCTTTCAGGTGAAGACTCTGTGATGCAGGACGCCACAACAGCTACAATAGTAGCTAAAAACCTCCTCACTCCAAAAGATAGTAGGCTGCTGTCAGGACGGTCCGATGAGTTGGCCGTTCAAGAGTCCCTCGCACTTAGTGTTCAGTGTGCGAGTTCTGTGTCCAACATGGGCCAACGCCTGCTTGCTCGGTCCCGCCAAGTGGAATCGTTGATGGCAGAGGTGGAAAGACTTAAGCAAGAGATCCAGCAGCTTAAGTACGAGAATAGAAGTTTGCATGTGCTTGCAAATAACTATTCGTCGGGGATGAAGAGGAAGCTTGATGAGCTGCAAGAATCTGAGGGTCGAATTCACAGTGACCGTCAAAGGCTTGCGTCTTATCTCCAGAGGCACCTTTTTCCTGGGTCATCCAGCGCTTGGCCAAGTATTGAGGCCTGGAATGCTCTAGCTCCGATGCCTCTCGCTCCGATGGCTTCCGCTCCGATGCCTCCCGCTTCTATGCCTCCCGCTTCTATGCCTTCCGCTTCTGCGCCTCGTAGTGGGGCTTCACGCAAACAACCTTTGTGAAGCTCCACCTTTCTCCATGTTTAGTATCTTTCTTTCTCTCTTTTTTTTATTTTTTATTTTTATTTTTTATTTTTTATTTTTTATTTTTATTTTTTATTAACATAAATAAAATCAAACGGCATGGAATTGGTCCTTGAATGGAAGGTGATACTTGAAGTGAACCGGCAATAGTTTAAATTCCAGATTGGGTGCCTGAATCATTAACCACATGTTAGTATAAAAGAAAATTGAAATTCGGGGAGGCGGCTTACCTGTGTGCTCCAAAATGAACTCCAGAATAAACACCCCTTCGAAAGTTATGACTTGTCCCGTGTCATAAAATCCAACTTCCTTGGGAATTGTGGTTTCAAATATGTCCTCTTTGATGCCTTCTACATCTTCTCCAGCCACTACCTTCTCTTGAATCATTCTTCTTGGTGTACAAAGTCCTTTGAAGAATTCAACACCATCTAAAACTTGCTGTGTTGCACCAAGAATTTGAATAGCATTTTGCACCTTTGGGAAGGCTTCCACGATGTCCTTTTTACTCTCTTCTTGGTTGGGAATCAAAAACCTGCTAGGAAAAGGGACATTGGGTGGAATAACATCAGAATAACATGGAATTGGGACGTCCTTACTGGTGGTGGGTGGTTTAGAGGGCTTAGGGGGCTGCGGCAAGGGTTGTTCTACCCTTGCCGTGTGCATGTCTTCTTCCTCCTCCTCAATTAGCAGCTCTTCATCCACTTCTAGGCTATGTTTGGACATTTTTAGGTCAGCTCCAACCTCCATAGCACTTCCCAAAGTGATAGCATTATGGATTTCAAAATCTTCCTTCGAGTTTTCAATAGTTGAGTTGGAGAGTTCACTTTGCTCTTGAATTTGTTTCATGAACTCCATAATCTGCCCAAATTGCTCGTCCAATTTATCCAACTTCTTGTCTTGATTTTGTTCGTCCTGCGTCAAAGAGGTTAGTAATTGAAAATTTTTATCATTATCCATGGACATACTTGAACTTGATTGGAATTGTTGTGGGGGAGGTTGTGGTGGCTGCATAGGTGTTGTATTGAACTCCTCATATGGTTGCCAATATGCTTCTTGTTGAGCCTCCTTG
Organism: Pyrus communis; assembly: GCF_963583255.1. Classification (NCBI taxonomy): domain Eukaryota; kingdom Viridiplantae; phylum Streptophyta; class Magnoliopsida; order Rosales; family Rosaceae; genus Pyrus; species Pyrus communis. The sequence continues at coordinate 8,452,470 of NC_084808.1, forward strand.
GCTTGATTTTGTGACCCCTGCGCCAAAGAATTTATTTCATTAAGAATTTGATTATAATCTATTGGCGAACTTGAATTTAATTGAGCATATTGCATATGAAGTTGTGGTGGCTGCATAGGTCTTGAATAGAACTCCTCATATGGTTGCCAATATGCTTCACGTTGAACTTGTTGATCTTCCCACCATATAGAGTTTGAATGATCCCTCCAATCTCTTTGTGGACATTGATTGGCTTGAAATCCTTGCCTATATGAAGCACCAAATGTAGGGACACTCTGCATTGTGGTCCTTTCGGCATACGGCGACAATTTAGAAGTAAGATTTGCCAATTGAGCTTGAATGCTAGAAAAATCCATATCTTACTTCTCTAGTACCTAAAATCAAAGAAAGAGAACTAAATCAAATATCAAAAGTAACAACAAACAAAGAAAACAACACTAAGTTAGAAACTAAAACGAAAACAACTAAACCAAAAAAAAGAAAAGAACCAAGGGATTAGCAAAGTTGCTAATCCCCGGCAATGGCACCAAAATTTGATGCGATAATTTATACGCACACAAATTAAACCCTCTTTTTGTCAAATTGTAGTATAGGTGCAAGTAGGGATCGTTCTGGACCGGGGATTAGGAGGGATTGTTAATCTCTTGGAAACTGACTTAAAAACGTAAAAACAATATAAAACACTAAACTAGACTCAAAGAATTCAAAAATACTTTAAAACATAAACTAAACAGATTCTAACAAGTTCAAAAGACTCAAAACTCTTAAAAACACAAACTAAATTGATTTCTAACTAATTTGACATTAAAGTAAAGGGGGATTTAGGTTTTGACAAAATTAAACTAAATGAACAAATTGCAATTAAAACAGAATGTAAATATGAATGTGAATAAAATATGGATGATGGAATAGCCAAGGGGTTCTTCTCCACACATGTTACACTTGCATACAAGATTGATTCTCAGTTGGTCTTTCCATAAATTATGAAACTCAACGCCCCGGGTTAATTAGGTCCGCTTAAATTAACCGTCAAGTTTTCCTTAAGTTAATGAATTGGATGGGTTAGTGCAACGCAATTCACCACATTCTCCAAAAGTCCTTTACGTGAACAGCACAATAAAGATACAATCAAAGATCATTAAGCATTATGAAAACTATAAGTGTTGACGAGGCATTCGTTACTATGATGAGCATGAAACTCGTGCCAAGAATTCATTTAACGCGATTGTTTATAAGCAACCTCCACTACTTGTGAATATAAGTTCATAACGATTAGGTGAAATTCACTTATATTCTAGCGTCATATTTATGCATGAAAATTAAGCGCGCATTCTTAATAAACATTCATAAATAAGTTATCAATCAAACGGTTAAACAAATTGAATCCACAACTTATGAAATTCTAACGAAAGTTAATCAATTCATATTGCAAATATAAACATAGTTTCGAATCACCCCCTAGCTAAAGGGGGATTAGTTCCTCATTACTTTGAAATCAAAGAAACACCTAAACATTCCAACAACTCAAACTTGAATTGTATGAACGTTTAGGCATTCTTCTCTTCCATTCCTCATACGTACAAAACAAAGAGAATTGAATTTAAACTTTGAAATCAAAGAAACACCTAAACATTCCAACAACTCAAACTTGAATTGTATGAACGTTTAGGCCCTCTTATCTTCCTCGTTGTTGTAGCACAAGGTCTAAGGTGAGGTTTGGGGAATTATGGAAATGGATGAGGAATGGTGGAATGGGGACTCACGGTTTTGGATTCTAAGGGGAAGTGTTTGTGTTAGTTGTGGTGTGTGAAATGGAGAGATGTTCATGAATGAATGAATGCAAGGGTATTTATAGGAGTAGTGGAGGGAACATATGGCTATGTCATTTGTAGGTGAAGTAGGTGGATGTTGTAGGTGAAGTAGGTGGATGTTGTAGGTGAGTAGGTGGATGTTGTAGGTGAAGTAGGTGGATGTTGTAGGTGAGTAGGTGGATGTTGTAGGTGAAGTAGGTGGATGTTGTAGGTGATTATGAGTGATAAGTGATAAGTGTATGATATGTTAAGTGATAAGTGAATGATTATGATAAGTGATAAATGAATGTATGATATGATAAGTGGTGAATGATATGTGGTGAATGATAAGTGGTAGTGTTTAAGTATTTAAAATAGGGAACAAAGCCCTTCCTTGCATGGCAAGGAAGGGAGACACAAGGAAACACACGACAATGTCCTAAGGTTGCTAGGAATGTTGTTTTTGTGTTCTAAAATGCGTAGGAGTTTTCAATGATGCTCAAACATGAGGTCTTTTTAGGATTTAACTTTCCTACTTCAAGTCTTCAATTTCGTCCATCCTTTTGGCTCCAAGCATATGATATCCATTCCAATCTCTAATTTGCTCCAAAAGGCTCCAAAAGGCATCCTTTTGCATACTTTGCCCTTAGAACCTGAAAACACACAAAAGAAGCATAAAGAACTAAAATAACTAAAGAAACATAACGTAAATGTACGAGAACAAGCCATTTAAGTCGCATAAATATGCTCCTATCATTATTCCTGATGGAATGGGTTCGTTGTTAGATTGTCATAATGCCTTCATGATGGATACGGGCATGATATTGACCATAACCCCACAATCGACGAAGATTTTGGAGATTGGATAACCTTCAATGTGAACTATGACATACAACGGCTTCAAATGTTATTAACCGAAGAAGAGCAAGGAAATAGTACGGCCAGAGCTACTTTAAGTTTGTCATCTTTACTAGCTTGCCCATCTTCCTCGGTGGCGATGAAATTTGGTTGGTGTGTGGTTGGTTGAAATTTAGCAAGTAAGACATGGACCATGCTGATTTCCACATTTTTGAGGACTGAAAGGCCCATCGGGTCTTGGTCGTCGTCCTTCGAGTTATCGAGTGTGGTATCATGCTTTGGAGTATCCTTGACCTGATTATCTTTCACCTCATCGGGTACCTGCTCTCGTGGTATGTCGACTGAACTTGTTTCATTCTGGCTATCATCCTCGAGCTTGTTCGTTGCTGAGGTTTGATTTTGTCCCTGCAGTGCTTTACGGGCTCGTTCTTCATAGTCAATCCGAGCATCCTTTATGTCTAAGTAGGCATCCAAATGCGCCACATGATCATTCTCATTGGCTGTAAGGCCGAAGAGGGATACGGCTGAAAAGACTTTGAAATGATGTCGTAAAAACTGAAAGTCTTTAAGAGAAAAAGGGAGGTCAGCGGTGTCTATGTCTGTGTATGGGTTGACCTTGAAGCTGAGGACCTGAGCTTTATGTATGTGCTGGCCTTCATTGCGGGATTAATGATTTTCTGGATAATCTGTTCAGCATCGAGGCAAGTTAGGGCAAGATTGATAGCTTTTTAACATGCTTTGGGTAGGCCGTACAAGTCATTGGTAAAATATTTCTTGTGAAATTCTCGCATGTACACCAAGGATTCTCCGAGAAATGGAGGGTGCAGATTCCATCGAACTCTTATTAATGGCTCTTAGGGGGTAGTGAGGGAAGCTTGTTTTCAACTTCTTTTTTGAAAGGCTCGAAACAGACTTTCATCTCCCCGGGCCAAAGGAGAAGTTTGATGCACTTCTCGGACTCTTCAATGGTGCTTTCAAATTTGAGATCAATTAGCTTTTTTTCCCTTGAAGTAATTCGACCATGATTGTCAGAGGTTGTCGGTTGTCACCATTTCCCGCGGCTTTTTTCAGCTGCCATTTAGTAGCTGAAGTAGCTTGTGTTGCCTATCATCGAGCCATGCAGTCTATCTGTTGACATCGATGTTTCTGAGATTTGGATAATGCAGTATACATGCTGGTAGAAGAATTGTAACTATACCAACGTTGGTTTCATGACTCAGGTGGCTTGGGCTGTCCATTTGTATTTGAGGGCCGAGCCTATAGAATAATTTCTGGCACTGGCTTGCGCCGAGTACCTTTGGAGGTGTTGCCGTGGCCATGGGTGGTTTATGTAGTGTTGGAACCCAAGGTGGTTTCTCTTTTGGTTCGATTAGGATGACACGTGCTTTACAATGGCTGCACAAAACCATCAGTCCATCAGTTTCTTCTGCACTGGAGTCTGACATAGATTCGACTATGGGTGGTCTCGACAACTCTGTAGGTGGTTTGTTTGAAAATAGATCAAGCTTGAGTCGCGGCCGAGAATTCTACTTTGGGACATGTTGCATTGGAATGAACTCGGCTTTCCCTTTCCCTTTGTTCTTGGGCAAATGAGCATCTACCATGCCAACTGTCGCTGAAGGGAAGAGATCAACGTCAACAGTTGATGTGTTAAAAATTAGCACACAAATTAAACCCTATAATTTAGACAATTGTAGTATGAGCAAGTAAGGATCATTCTAGGTTGAGGATTAGGAAGGATGCTAATCAACACAAATTAAACTTAAAAACTGAAAACTAAGCTAGACTAACACAAAATAAGAAGTGAGGGGGATTTTTGGACGAATTTTAACAAAAATAAAGTAAATTGCAGCAAACGAATTAGGTCTTATACGAGATATAGGTGAGAGGCTAGCTAGAGGATTGTTCTCCACACATGAAACATACATACAAATTGATTTCCAATTATTATTTTTATAAACCATGAATGACAATGCCCTAAATTAACTGCGAATTGCACAAATTAACTCTCAGATTTTCCTAGGTTCATTGAATTTGACTCAGTGACACAACCATGTTATTCTTCTCAAGTTCCCTAACTATGAAAAGCATGATAGAGATACATCTCAAAGATCATTAAGTTCTGTGAAAATCATAAGCATTAACAAAGCATTCATAGCTATGAAAAGCATGATACTCCCACCAAGAATTTACTTAACTCAATCATGACTAGTGACTTTTACTATTTGCAAATATAAGTTCATAACGATTAGGTGAAATTCCTTTATATTCTAGCATCAAATCCCTACATGCAAACTAAGTATGCATCCTTAATAAGCATACAAGAATAAGTTCTCTATAAAACAGATAAGTAAATCGCATTCATGTTTTATGAAACAATAACTGGATGTAATCAATTTATATAAAACATATGATTATGGTTTCGAATTCACCTCTAGCTAAAACGAAATTTAGTTACTTATGTTCATCATAATTGAAAAGCAATCTAAAATAAAGATGAAACTAAACAAGGGTAGAAAGAACTCTCGAAATCTCCAATGGTTGAATGCAATATGCGGCACACTCCTTCTCTAGCCCTTGCAGGTTGCGGCACAAGCTTTTAATAAAAAATACAGCATAAGTCTCTCCCTACTTGTTGCGGCAAGAATATATATATCTAGGGTAGGGCACGGCTGAATCCAAGGAGAAAAAGAATTAAGGTGTTTGAATTATCTTAGGACTCCTAGAATTAGATGGGAATTATTTAGAATGTGATAAGGATTCCTTTTGCAGCTGGAAATAAGATGAGATAATGTTGGATAAGATTAGATAAGATAAGATAAGACTGGATAAGATGAGATAAGTTTGGATAAGTTTAGATAAGTTTGGATAAGGTTGGATAAGATTGTGTATTTTCTTGTCTTCCAAGCCTTAACCTTGATTCCTCCAGATCTTGGCACATATTTAGCACAAGTTAAACACCAAAAACGTCCAGCCCATATGCTTTCCACGCGTGCTATCCAATCCAAGTCCAAAACTGCTCCAAATTCCATTTGGCCATTTATTGTCATCTTTACCAATCGGACCTACAATAATATAAAAATAACATAAATTACCAAAATAAATAGAAATTAACGAAGTAAATGCAAAGAAATAAGATAACAAAGTCGCATAAATACACTCCTATCAACAATCATTTGTTTTTCAGGAAATTTTAGCTTGCCTTTATCAATCTAGCTTTGAATAACATCATGGAACACGATGTAGTTGTTTGTGGTATGCTTATTCGAGTTGGGGTACTCACAATACGTTTTTCTTTTCAGCTCTTAGGCCTTTGGAATGTTATGTCCTGACCGAAGTTTGGTGATCTTTGCCAGTAACAACTGGTCGAAAATTGCATCGGCCTTGGTGATATCAAAGGTGTAAACTTTTGATGTTTTCATTGTCTCTTCAGAGGCCGATCGGGTTTTAGACTCCTTAGAATTAATTTGAGCCAAAGCCTTGCATACGTACGATTTATCTATCATTATCTCGGTCGCGTCCACACTGGCATATTGGGAATCCTCGTCTTCGACCGATGCATAGCTGATCGTGGGACTCTTGTAAATCGTTCTCCAGGATGGGGACTTCGAGATATTTTCTTCTCAGAGCAAATATTCATATTGCTCGACGTGTTATGCCAGTTCATATATATCTCGGAAGTTTGCCCCAAAGAATTTCTTTTTATATTCCACATCCAGGCCGTTCAAAGTGATTCTGACGAATTGAACTTCAGGGAGAGGTACTCAGCACCAATTTCTGGTTGACTTGAACCTCGTTAAGTATTCTATTGGCAACTCATTAGAGGTTTAAGCCATCCTAGCCAGTGATGAAACTGACATTTCCATCCCCGGCCGGTAGAATTGTTCATGGAATTTTTCAACCAGTTCCTCCCAACTTTGGATGGAATTGGGAGGGAGGTTGATGTACCAAGCAAATGTCGACCCTGTTAGCGAGAAGTTGAATAGTCGCAGTTTATGGAAGTCACTATTAACATCTCTGCATTATGTAGTGAACTGAGCCACATGTTCTAACGAAGACAAAGACGATTCGCCAGCAAAAAAACTGTAGTCTGGGATTTTCAAACCTTTAGGATATTCGAACTTCTCTACATAAGCTGGGTATGGATGGATGAATTTTGGGAACTTCGGCCCCTTTTTCAAGGCCGAATCGATTATTCTTTTGACTTCGATTACATTGACGGATGTTGTTTCTTCTTTCTGATCGGATCCATCCGATCTACTGCTTGATCCTTTTTTTTTTTCCAAATCGATCATTTTGAGTCGAGCAGATCCTATTTCGGCCTGTAGCATTGATACCGGATTACCTTTAGGTGGAAGTTACCGGGAACGATCAGTGGGTCCGCCGTCGTAAACTTTACTAACCAACAGTTCGAGCATTTTGTTGCGTGCCTCACCATTACCGCGTATTACTTCAAGTATGCTTCTTAATTCTTGATTGAAAATCTGAGATTACTCTTCGAGTCTTCTCCGAAGAAAAGATCTAATCGGCAGATAAGAACCTTCACCACCATCTTCATCGTAATCTTCGATTATTCCTTCGACAAAAATTGCTTTTGTCGCTTTAGTGATGATCTACGCATCATGAGCCTGTTCACCGAGACTAACTTCTTTTTCTCCCCGTGTCACACTCGTGGTTTCGGGTGTGATGGTAGCAGGAGGATTCTGTGCTTGTGATAGGCCATCATGATCTGGGTTTTGGACCATAGGTGGAAGGTTAGTCGCTGATTTACCCATCCCAATTTTCTTTTTTATCGACCGTGTCTCAATGGTCATGAACTTCGTAGCTTCAGCAATGGGTCCTACCGAGCGTGCCAAAATGTTGACCCTAAAAATTACCAAGCCTACGTGGCGCGTAAACTAAGTAATTAGTAAGCTAACTATGTCATTTGGTTGTGTGCGGGGCATGCCAACTCGTCGGCCAAGCTCGCCCGGGGAGCAAAATATGTCGATGTGGCATTGGGCGCGCTGTTGACTTCTTGATCTTGTGACTGTGGCCGAGGAAAGAACATGTCTCGGCCTTCGGGTTCTAGAGCCTGAATACAAGGCTGCTAGTTCTGCGAAGTTCAATATCAAATTTGGCTTTCAATGTGCTGAATGTAGTAACCTGTAACATCTCACTTTGCTGAGTAGGCTAATGAGAAGGATTCAAAAATCCTTCTCTACCGAGACTTAGATAGATAACCAGTCGACCTTGATGCAGTGCTGTTTATTCAAACTGAAGGTGCTCCACGGTAGGCTAATTTTATAGCAACAGTGCCGTTTATCTAAACTGAAGATGTTCGCCGGTTGTCTTCACAGTGCTTTTTATCCAAACTAAAGATGTGTCGACGGGAAAAAGAAAATAAAAATCTCAAGGTTGTTGAGAGGTTTCATGTAGAGCGAGAGTTTGCACAGGGCAGTTTATGTGTTGAAATTGGAGGAGGCTTAGAATGATGCACCCCTTCTTATTTATAGCAACCAATCTTGTCATGGCCGAACCAGAACTATACTTGGATTAGGATTCTTTATCCTAGTCTAACCAGGTCTCGACCAATCCTACCTCCATTAGGACTTTGAACCATACTCTTTATCTGGCCACATTCACTTCTCAAATCTGAACATCCTCATTTCATTGAGACTCCTTATTATACTAGGACTCGACTCATTCGCTCCTACCCAGATTAATCCTTCTTGCAATGGGACTCGGCCGACTAGACTGGGCGGCTTATGACCACTGAACGACCCATAGTATTTTTTGGAAGAGCTTTGGACCGAACATAAATCTAAGCTTGGCTCAATAATATTATTTTGGGTATTTTGGACCCAAACAGGATGATAGGTAATCATAAGAAAGCTTGAATTGTGACATCAACTGACCCCGGTTATCTTGCATTTTTTGATACATTAGTAATAGAAAAGATATGAAAATAAGGAATGGGGCCTCATCAAGGAACCAGCTCCTACCTCCCTACCACTCCCTTTGAAACTCACAAATCGCTCAAGCAATTGGATTGTTGCATCTCCAACTTGCAGCTATAATTCTGATCTACGGCAACATATACAACCAACCAGTAAGCCAAAATCACTTTGGCCTACTTGAAAAGTATAACAGGGCAGTCTAAATTAGAAATTTACCCTTTTAGTAGTTGATAAGCTCATATTTACATATATTTTATATCAAATTCACTTGTCTTTTCTTAGTTAGTTCCTTATATTTTTGAGGTATTTACTTTGTTTTTGTGTTTTGTAGGATTTGTCAAGCAAAGAAAAGAAAAATAGCACAAGTGAGATTTTAAGTAACAAATTCGTCAAAACTGCCTGTGCAGGTCAGCTGACTTTGGAAGCAAGTTGCGGATAGCTCAGAATGAATTAGAGAATGAGCCTTATATGCTTGGAAAGCTACGGATGTCTATTTTCTGGACCATTTTACGGATTGTTAATATCGTTTTTCTAAAAGAAGTTATGGACATTTTAACACTGAAAGGTTCCCAAGAGGCTGAGCAGTTTGTAACTGACAAGAAAGCATTGAAAGCAATAAATCCAATAAATCTAGCAGCCAAAACTGATGCAATCAAGAAGAAACCAGCTGACACCTATTCAAATATCAGAAGAAATAGAATTAAAGATGAGGATTTAGAGGGAGTAATTGGCATAAAGGCTACCCAAGGAGTTACAATTGTTTTACCATTTCCTCTCACTTATTGTCATCACTAAATGGCTATTAGTGGGTGAGTTAAGGAGAAGAAAATGATGTAGCAAGAATTGGTTGTGTTGGGGAAGGAAGGAAAAAGAAAGCCTCATTAGATTTCTTTCAGTTCTATTTTCTCAAACTCATGTCTATCTTTTGTTTTAACTTAAGGATTGTGTAACTAAATTTTTAGTAGTTAGGGGCTGTTTGAAGCCTCGAATATGATTGCAAGTTTGTTATGACATTTCGTTTGAATTACTTTTATGAATGGATGAAAATTGGTTCACTACTTGTCTCATTGATGAATTCTTTATGTTTTTTCTACGGATGCATACTTAGTAAACATATCTAAGATTCTAATGCTGTGAATATGTCTGTGCCTGCCCTTGTCGAATGAGGACCTACATATGTTCTAGAGTAGTACTTGTTATTGCGATTAACATGTGAACCAATTTCTAGGATAAGTAAGACAACGCCAGTACTTACGATGCCTTGTGATGACTCAAACTCTTTTCGTTCTTAATGATTTCTACTTGTTAAATCTATGAACACGCCATTCTAGATTGCATGCTAAGGACTATGTTAAGTTGAAAACGCCATTCTCTTAACATACTACATAAGAAAGAGTAATAGACTGAGTTCTAACATTGAGCCAACTTGAGCATCTTCATCTGGAAATAGAAGGAATTTCAATGAAACATAACATGTTTGCATGATTATTTGGTGGTGGATAACACTTCCCCTAACTCGTTTTCTTAACTTGTGAACTACAATCTATTTTTATTATTTAAAATCTGTCTCTGTCCTGTTTTTGTTCGATTTAATTTAAATATCAAATCAACTCCAAAACTCCCAAAAATTTGTGTGAGTGGAGCTCTGTGTGTCTAGTTTCTGCATATAAAATTTCGTAGACTTTAGATAAGTGTAAGTCGGTCTAATAATTATTTTTCGGTGGCTGGTCAGTAGAGACAACAGCCCAGTTCTTGTGACATTTTAAGTAGTTAGATAAAACAATCTTCTACGGGAAAGACCTTTATTTTCATATGCTACAATTGACAAATCTTAGTGTTAATAAGGAAAATGACACACCCCGACCGAGATCAGGGCGTGCTGGCCGTCACATGGAGGTGACGTAACCATGTGCACGTGCGGAAGCTAATAAAATAGTAATATAGAAAGTACAAATAATTAAAAAACTAGCATACATAAGGTGATAAAACAAATGCTAGCGTAAGTGAGACGCTAAGTTCAGAGCGTTAAGTCTACAGCAGTCCAAAGAAAATGACTCGACAATAGTACACCCGAAGGTGACCCTACGCTGGTGAGTGTCTATCAGAAATGCCGGGAACGCCCTCTGGGAAACCACCGAACCTGCTAAGCTACTAGAACCTGGAGGGGCGCAAAACAAAAGCGTGAGTGGGCAAAAACAAAGCTCTTTGAAAACCATTTAGTAAAATACATTCTAACCCCTCGCCGTAAAACCTGTATACTTCCCAGAAAATAAACATATATACGTATATATAGATATGTCAATCATGCTCAGGGATATGCCATGTCAAGCCTCATAATGAAATGCAAGTGCTCAGGTATATACCATAACAATAACATGTAATCTGGCAGCCGGAGTCACCTAATGTGACCTGTACGGCTGCATATAGAGCTCAAATCTCAAACTCAATAACTGAACCTGCCCACGAGTCGGAACCACCTAAAGTGGTCTGTACGACAGGCCTGGGTGTAACATATATATACGCTCTAGTGCTACGATCACGTGAAGGCTGTGCGAATAATCGCGGGTCACCTACGAGTCGGAACCACCTAAAGTGGTCTGTACGACAGGACTGTGCACCTAACTTGGATCCAAGCTGAGCGTGTGGTGCGGGAGGTGAACATCACGTGAAGGACTGTGCCCTACTCTGGGCGGGAGCACTAACACCGGGGGTGCAGGCTATGAGCTCTCTAAGCATCTCAAACCACTACTGAATATAAACATGAATACCACTTACCTGGCACTTACCTGTGCATCCACAGCACCAAATATGCATATGTATATGTGTAGGTCACTACTAGTGCATGCAATGATGCATAAACGATAATAATATGGTGCATGGCATAAAACAATTAACTCTTTTAAATAATTTCTGGGAAAATAAATGTATATAGGTATATACGGAAAACCAAAAGCCCACTCACTGGTATGTGGAAGGGTCATAGCCCCCCTGCCTCGAGTGCGCACGCTCGTCCTCGGGATACGTATCACCTATATGCGAAATAACTATAAAAACGTTAATTTTAAAGCACATAACCTATCTTTCGTAATAACTTCTCATACATTGCTCAAATTGGACAATTGAATATACCAACGTGCTCTACACAACCTTAGGATCACACCAGAATTTTTTGAAAAATTTTCCACCGCCGCACGTGCCCCTACGCGCCGGCCACGCGCAGGCACGTGCCTGGCACGCTGACGGCGTCAACTGACGCCGTGAGGAATATTCCGTTAGTTCTAACGGATTCCGTCAACGGCGTCAGGAATATTTCGTCAGATTTGACGGAATATTCCGTCTCCTTCTCCAGCGAACCTCCGGTGACGTCGCCGGCGCCGGAAACTGGAAAAATCTTCTAACTTCGTTTTCTCTCTTGTTTCTCAACCATTTTTCACGATTTTTACACCAAATTGAAGCCTAGAACTAGTAGAAAAACGATATACAAGTTTCAAGGGCTAAAAATCACGAGATCTTACCTGTCCACACAAACCAAAACCGGCCAACTTCGAACCAGGCGACTCCGACGTCAAAACTCTTCAAACGAAGCACTTCGAGGCTCCTTGGGACCTCACCAAGTCACCTACGAGCTTCAAAATCCCAAAAATGTGCTAGATTAATTTTGCGTGAATAGTACTCAAATCGGACCACCTCGAATCGACGTGAAAACGTTAGAGTTCTCACCTGAAAATGGTATGGTTGCACTCGCACGAGCCTCACGAGTTCGAAAATGTAATTGGTTCCTTCGATCTGTGATGATTTGAGCGAGTTGTGTGTGTGTCCGTACGTTTAAGGTGAATGGGAAGGGAGAGAGAGACACGGGACAGAGACAGAGAAAGGGATAGAGACACAGTGAGAGTGACAGTGTATGTGTGTGTGGCCCAACACATGCCACACCACACAAAACCACCAAACAACATAACGAAAACAAATTAGGGGTAAAAGGGTCATTTCACATGTACGTTTTAATAGTTTCGGGACAGGATGTCACAGAAAATCAATAGGACATTTGTGTGCTACTTTGTGGTGTGCTTTTAATCCTATCAGTAGTCTAAAATTATAAATCTTTTATGACCAATTCATCATATTTTCACCAATTTTTTTCTGTGATGTAATTGTTGGGATATTAATTTGTATTAAACACCACACTGTTGCAAGTCCATCCAATATTTCTCAACAAAATATGATAAAACATCACAAATGAAACATAAATCGACGCCCTAGCCGTAAGGTTAAGTGGATAACTGAGATTACGGATTGATACCCACTCGAAAACGTCTTCTATTATATTTATTTTCTTTTTTCATTTTCTCAGTAACCAAACATAAATTGCACAAAGCCAAAGAAACGACCAGGTAATTCCACTTGTTGGAGTAATACAAAAGTGGGTGTGTGAGTTTAAACCTTTAAAACTTTAGTTTTCTTGTTTTGTTTTCCAAGAAATCAGAGGGAAGATGGCAGAGGTGAAGAAAATCTGAGAATTGGAGTGAGATAGGAAATAGTTAGAAGCAAGAGAAAGGATTGGAGTTACTTGTAGAGCGGTGAGCGAAGGTGATTAGGAAAGGATGAGCTTTGAGTGAACAGGAGGCCTCCGTTGATCGGTGATAGGATTTTACAAATAGAGATAAAAACACTTAAAAAATACTTCTAAGAGAACAAGGTAGTTGTAGTATAAACAATTCAAATAATGTCGTTTTCCACAGGGATTGAATGAATAATTTGTATTTAAACTATTTTTCAATTAATTACTCGAAATAAGATTTTGGAAAAGGTTGATTTTGAGATTTAAAATATTAAAAACGAATTTAAAATAAAGACAATTAAGTAAATCAATTAGAAAAAAATTTAAAGCAACACTAGGATTCCGCCGTCACCTTAACAATCCTACGTAGTTCTTCCAATTACTTATGAGTTACCATGCATATTTTGAAGGTTAGGTTTTCCTAAAATATATTCTACTTGGAACCTCAACATAGAGCATATATCTAGCATGCAACCAGTCCAGATGTTTGAATTAAATATGAACATGAAAGACTCATTAAGTCTTAAGAAAACCCTTTGAAAAAACCTGCAACACGTTACAACGTGGTGTTCATCCTAAGTGAAATTACAATTATTAACCACAAGAAGCTAGCGTTAATTTTAGGGAACATTCCAACCAAAACTGCATCAAATTACCTTTCTAAATATCCTAACGGCTGCGAATCACTAAGACACTTAGATTGTTTAAAACGGTGATTAATAATTCAAAACATGCATGCATAATATCATAAGTAAATTGAAAAGAAACTACGTATTCTTACTAAGGTTCAAGGCTACGCCCTAACAAAAGAAATTAGTTACAAACAATCATAAAATAAAATATTATTAAGAACATGGAAAGAAAACACCTTGAAAATAAACTTCAATTGTCAAAGGCTCTCTAAAGTAGTGTGCGTGTTCTCCTCCTCGCCTTCTCAAACCTAATGGCTAAATATCTTTATTTATACTTGTTTGAACCCAAAATAATATTATTGGGCTGAGCCTAGGTTTGTTCTCGGTCCAGTACTCTTCCAGAAGTATTGTGGGTCGTTCAGCTGCCATAGGCCACCCAATCAGGTTGGTCGAGTCCTATTATGAGAAGGATTTGATTTGGATAAAGGCAAAGAGGTCAAATCCTGGTACAACAAGGGTTCTCAAAGCTAAAGACGCTGGGAATTAGGAGATGAATTTGGTTCATTATAGAGCTTAGTTTTGGAACCTATTGGAACTAGGATTGGTCGAATCATAATCAGATTGGGATAAGGAGTTATAGTTTGAGGACACCTCTGGTTTGGCTAGGAGTAGGTTCACTGTTATAAATAGAGGAGGGAGTGCATCATTCAAACCCTTTTCAATTTAACACATAAACTGCCCTACGCAAACTCTCGCTCTACGCAAAACTTCTCAACAACCTTGAGATTTTTATTTTCTTTTTCCTACTGACACATCTTCAGTTTGGATAAACAGCATTGTGAAGGCAACCAACGACATCTTCAGTTTGGATAAACAGCACTGGAGCCATAAAATCAACCGATCAAAGAACACCTTCAGTTTGGATAAACAACACTGCTTCTCGGCCAACTGATTACCTATCCAAGTCTCGGTTAACAAGGGTTTTCGAGTCTTTGTTGGTAGAGGTCATCTCATCAACCTTCTCGGTGAAGTGAGGTGTTACCAGGTTACTACATTCGGCACATTGAAAGCCGAATCTGATATTGAACTTCGCAAAACTAGTAGCCTTATCTTCAAGCTCTTGAACCCTAAGGCCGAGACGTGTTCCTTCCTCGGCTGTAGTAGCAAGATCAAGAAGTTAGCAGCGTGTTCAACGCAACATCAACACATTTTACTCCCTGGCGAAGCTCAACCGACGAGTTGGCACACCCTACACATAACAAAAGTTTATGACCATTGAGACATGGTTAGTAAAAAAGAAAATAGTCATGGGAAAGTCAACAACCAACCTTCCAGTCCAAAACCCAGGATAAGATGACTCGTCACAGGCGCAAAATCCTCCTGTTGCCGTGACACATGAAGCCATAAACTTGACACACCAAGAAAATGAAGTTTGTCTCGGTGGTCAACATCATGGTGAAGACATCCCTAACAAAACTAGGGGTGTTGTCATTAAAGGGATAGTAGAAGATTGCGATGAGGATGGTGGTGAAGGCTCAGATTCGCCAACTAGGTCGTTTCTTCGAAGACGATTTGAAGAGTAATCTCGGCAAGTTGAACATATTTTCAGCCGAGAAGTAAAAAGCATACTTGAGGTGATACGTAATAATAGTGACACACATAATAGATTGCTCGACCTATTGGTCAGTAAAGCCTACGAAGGTGGACCCGCCAATCATTCCAGAACCTCCACCTAAGAACAATCTGTTACCAACAATACAGGCTGAGGCAGGATCTGCCTAGCTTAAGACGATTGACTTGGAAAAAAGAGGGGGATCGACCAGTTGATAAGAGCATATTTATGTGACTTTTTTAGCTTGTTTCTTTGCATTTAGTAAGTTAATTTCTATTGATTATAGTGATTTAAGCTATTTTCGTGTGTTTGTACGTTTAAATGACAAAGTTGGCAAGAAAGTGCAATTTGGAGCTATTTAGAGCATTTTTGGGCTTGGAATGGATAGCTTGCATATGAAGCAAGGTGGATGGACGAATTTGAAGTCAAAAGAGGCTAGGAACATGCTACGAATCTAGAGAAACAAGTTCAAGACAAAGAAGATAAGGAAAGAGCAAGAAACATTGACCATTATCCAAACTACCTTATCTTATCCAAACCTTATCCAACCTTATCTTATCTTATCCTATCCTATCCTAATCTTTTGCTACCTTCATTCCTGCTGCAAGGAGGACATCCAAATGACATTAGAACACCCAAATATCAGGTTTCTAGAAGCCCTATCTTTCTCCTACATTGATGCCGCACCTTTCATCCCTTTCCTTCTAGAAATCTGCCACAATACCCTTTCTAGAAGGCCTATTCCCTGCTGTAGGTTTTGAATCCCTTTCCTCCTTGGTCTCTCCCGTGTAACCCTAGCCCTTTTCCCCTAGGAATGTGCAATCTTTTTCCCTTCAAAAATTGTGCAAAACCCTAGCCTATAAATACATGTCTTTGCCGCACATATCAGACCACCACACCCCATCTTTCATCACAAATTCACAATTCACATCCATCATACACACAAATCCCTTTTGTGCCATAGCTTAGCAAGGAGAAAGGAGAGGAGAGCCTTAGCCGTGCCATCACATTCAAGCTTGGATTGTTGGAGCATTTCTAGGTGTATTCTATCTTAAGTTTTCAATATTTAAATTTAATTGTCTTTGTTTAATTGCGAACATGAGGAACTAATTTCTTTTTAGTTAGAGGTGAATTCAAAGCCATGAACATATATGTGATATGAATTGATTTCCTCCAGTTATTGTTTCGTAAAACATGAATGCGATTTACTTATCTGTTTGATTGATAACTTATTCTTGTATGTTGATTAAGGGTGCACACTTAGTTTGCATGCATGAATTTGATGCTAAAATATAAGGGAATTTCACCTAATAGTTATGAACTTATACTTATAAGTAGTGGAGGTTGCTAGTCACAATCATGTTAAGTAAATCCATGGCAGGAGTATCATGCAGTTCATAGTTACGAATGTCATGTCAATGCTTATGATTTTCACAAAGCTTAATGATCTTTGATTGTATCTCTATTATGCTATTCATGTAGGGAACTTGATAAGAATAATTTGGTTGCCAATGCGTATTCCATCCAATTCAATGAATTTAGGAAAATCTGAAAGTTAATTTGTGCTTTTCACGATTAATTTGGGGCATTGTCATTCATGGTTTAAAGGAATAATAACTGGAAATCGATTTATATGCATATGTGTCATGTGTGGAGAAGGACCCTCTGGCTAGCCATTCCCCCTTTTAAACACCCAATTTCTTTCAAATTGTTTAGAGTCTTTAAATATGTTTGTTTTTACTTTAATTTCGTCAAAATCAATCCCCTCTTTAATTAAGTGTGTTAGATTAGTTAGAAACGTGTTCAAATCTGTCCTTATTTAGTATTTTGAGTCTTTTGAGTTCAATATTCATCCAAATCACTTTCTAGTACCTGTTTTGAGTCAATTTAACTTAGTTTGTGTGTTTTGAGTCTATTTAGCTTGTTTTGAGTTATTAGAGTCTAGTTTTCTGTTTTTGAGTCTAGTTTAGTGTTTTAGAGTTTAAATTGTGTAGATTAGCAACCCTTTTAATCCCTGGCCTACAACGATCCCTACTTACATATACTACAATTATAGGGTTTAATTTGTGTGTTAGAATATATCACATCAAATTTTGGTGCCGTTGCCGGGGATTAGCAAAATTGCTAATCTCCCCTTTGTTTCTGTTTTGTTTTTCTTGTTTTCTGATTTTGTTTTGTTTTCCTTGTTTTAGGTACTAGTGTATGACTCGACGTTCTCAACCTGTTCATGCACATATATTGGAGTTTGACAACAATTTTGAACGAACTTTGAGAAGAAAGAGGAAGCAACCAGAACCCAATCCCCCTAGTTCTAGCTCTGAATCCAAAATTGAAGAAGAAGAGGAAGAAGAACAAGACATGGTTGTGGACAATCGAACAATCAAAGAACTTTCAGCCTTGGGGTTGGACAATGCTGTGCCTATTTGCATTCAATACCCTAAGGTAGCTCCGGACAAGGCCGATGAGTTAGAATTGAAGTCTAGCTTGCTACATCACATTCCCAAATACCATGGGCTGTCCATGGAAGATCCAAACAAGCATTTGAAGGAATTTGAAGTAGTATGTTCGAGCATGACACCAATCAACATGGATGGCAATATTTTGAAGATGAAAGCCTTTTCATTCTCTCTGTTAGAAAAGGCTAAAGATTGGCTCTTTGAATTAGCACCTGGAACCGTCACTTCTTGGGAAAGCATGAAAAAAGCATTCTTAGAGAAATTCTTCCCAACTTCGAAGTCATTTTTTTGAGGAAGAGGATTAGTGGAATTCAACAAAACCAAGGGGAGTCTTTTCCAGCATATTATGAGCGTTTCAAAACTCTAGTTGCATCGTGCCCTCAACATTAGATGAAGGAAGAACTTTTGCTTCAATATTTCTATGAGAGACTCCTTCCAATTGAGAGAGAAATGCTAGATGCCTCGGCAGGGGGTGCTTTGGTTGACAAAACACCGGTGGCTGCCAATATCTTAATTGCAAACCAAGCCTTCAATGCACAACAATATGAAGGTGTTGGGCAAAGAGACATCCCACGGTAGCAAGTCCATGAGGTAAGTTCAATAGCTGAAATTCAATCTCAATTAGCTAACCTCACTATGCTTGTATCTCAGGTTGTCGAAGGATGCAAAGTGCAAAGAATTACACCAAGTGTGTGTGTCATGTGCTTTATGCAAGGGCACCTCAATGATCAATGCCCTCAATTGATAGAGAATAGAGGATGGGAAAGCACCAATGCCATAGTTTATCAAGGCCAAAATCAGCAAAGGAATGATCCATACTCAAATACATACAATCCGGGATGGAGAGATCACCCAAATCTCAAGTAGAGAGAGCCTCAACAACTTCAACAACAAGGAGGATTTCGACAGCCATCCCCTGGGATATATTAAAGGCCATTCGCACAATCTCAACCTCAATCACAAACTGTTCAACCAAACTCAGGTTCACTATTTGATAATTATCAAGCTATTCAATTATTAACTTCTGTATCGCAGGGATTACAAAATCAAAATAATAGAATAGCGAACCAAGACAAGGAGATGAGTGACATGAAGAAGCAAATATGGCAGATCTTAGAGTTCCTTGGGCAGTTTCAAGAATAAGGCAAACTTCATAGTTCAACTGTTATGAATCCAAAGGGAGGCTTTGAAACCACCAAGGCCATTACGTTGAGAAATGGCAAGGAGCTTGGAAATCACCCAAAACCATCCAAACAAGGCCTTAACAAGGATGAAAAGCTGCTGCAAGAAGAACAACAAGAAGCAAGGGCCACGGCAAGGGAAGACTAATCCTTGCTGCAGCCCCCTAAGGCCTCAAAATCGTCCCAAACCACCAAGGTAAGTCCAAATTCAATTGTTTCTAACGTTATTCCACCCAATGCGTCTTTCCCTCACAAATTTATGCAATCTAAGAATGAAGAGAATGAGAAAGACATTCTGGAGACGTTTGGGAAGGTGCAAGTCAATATCCCGCTCCTTGATGCTATAAAGCAAATCCCGAAGTATGCTAAGTTTTTGAAGAAGCTTTATGCAACAAGAAAATGTCTCTGCAATGTTGCAAAGAAAGTGGGCACCTAAATGCAAAGATCTAGGTAGTTTCACTATCCTTTGTGTAATTGGTAATACAAGGTTTGAACATGCTATGCTAGATCTAGTTGCTTCAATTAATGTCATGCCATACTCTGTTTATGCATCTATGAATCTAGGAGAGCTTAAAAATGATGGTGTTATTATTCAATTAGCCGATCGATCTAATGCATACCCAAAAAAAGTTTTGGAAGATGTTTTGGTGTAGGTAGACCACTTGATTTTTCCTGCAGATTTATATGTGCTTGACATGGAGGATTCAGCCCACTCTCCACCATCACCAATCTTACTTGGACGACCTTTCATGAAAACAGCCCACACAAAGATTGACGTGGCCAAGGGAGCCTTAACTATGGAGTTTGGTGGCGATATGATTAACTTTAAAGTTTCTGAATCTATTGAGAATCCTAATGATGTTCATTCTTGTTTTGCCATTGATGTAATTAAAAATATAGGGCAAGAACGTTCAACACCAATTAAGAAGGATGCATTTCGGACCACCAACAAAGAGGAACATTGGGTAGAACAGGGTTAGAATTAATCGAATTTGAACCCAACTTACCTTTGGTGGCCGAATGGGATGCATTGGATGAAGTAGTGTCTTTAGGTGCTTGCGGCAAAGGGGATTGTGTCATTGCCGTGGGCTTGCTTGCAGCCTCCTCTTCATGTTGCAACGTCTCGTCTTCATTAGGACTTGTTTTGGGTGGTGTGGATGTAGTGCCAACCTCTTTTCCACTCCTCAAAGTAATTGCTTTGGCAGATTCGAACCATCCCTTTGGATTGACAACGGTTGAGCTTGGGAGCTTGCCTTGGTCTCGGAATTGCCCTACAAACTCCGCAATCTGCCCCATTTGCTTCTCTAATTGGTCCACCCTTTTGTTTTGATTTTCTTGCCCCTGAGACAAATTGGTAAGTAACTTAAGAATTGCAGCATTTTCTAAGGACGTACCTTGATGGTTTTGGGCAGATTGGGGTTGGTTTGAATCTTGGCTGTGGGTTTTGGTGTAAAACCCCGGGGGTTGCTGCCTAAAGCCTCCTTGTTGGTGAGGTTGTTGAGGCTCCCTCCACTTGAAGTTTGGATGGTCTCTCCATTCCGGATTGTATGTATTGGAATATGGATCATTCCTTGGCTGATTTTGGCTTGGAAATCCAATGGCGTTTGCACTTTCCCACCCCCCATTCTCAATCAATTGAGGGCATTTTTCCGAAGGATGTTTTTGAATAGAACATACGCCACATACAATTGAACCTTGGATCTTCATTCCTTCAGCCATCTGAGACACAAGAGAAGTAAGATTAGCTAATTGAGTTTGAATGTCGGATTGAGAACTTACCTCATGTACTTGTTGCCGTGGGGAGTCCCTTTGCCCAATTCCTTCGTATTGTTGTGCATTGAGAGCCCGGTTCGCAATGAGGTTCTTAGCTGCCATAAGGGTTTTATCCACCAACGCTCCTCCCGCCGAAGCATCAAGCATTTGCCTTTCAATGGGAAGAAGACCTTCATAGAAGTATTGAAGTAGAAGCTCCTCCTTCATTTGATGTTGAGGACATGATGCAACAAGGGTTTTAAAACGCTCATAGTATGTTGGAAAAGACTCCCCTTGACTTTGTTGAATTCCGCTAATCTTTTTTCTCAAGAGAATGACTCTTGAAGTAGGAAAGAACTTTTCAAGA
The DNA here is from genome assembly GCF_963583255.1 of Pyrus communis. Classification (NCBI taxonomy): domain Eukaryota; kingdom Viridiplantae; phylum Streptophyta; class Magnoliopsida; order Rosales; family Rosaceae; genus Pyrus; species Pyrus communis. Next base: position 8,473,615 of record NC_084808.1, read on the forward strand.
TACGCCCTCTTCATGCTCTCCCAAGAAGTGACCGTTCCGGGTGCTAACTCGTATAACCAATCTTTGGCCTTCTCCAATAGTGAGAACGGGAAAGCCTCCATCTTCAAAATACTACCATCAACGTTGATTGGAGTCATGCTCGAACATACCACCTCGAACTCTTTCAAATGCTTGTTGGGATCCTCCATGGACAATCCATGGAACTTCGGAATGTGGTGCAACAAACTTGACTTCAATTCAAATTCATTGGTTTTGTCTTGAGCCGCCCTTGGGTATTGGATGCATAAGGGTGCGGCATTGTCCATTCCCGAAGCGGAAAGCTCCTTGATTGTACGGTTGTCCGCTGCCATGGTTTGTACCTCTTCTTCCTCCCTTGCCGTGGGCTCTTCTTCCTCCTCAAGGTTGGAAGCCGAACTAGAACTTGATGGGTGAAGTTCTGAGTTCTTCTTCTTCTTTCTCAAAGTGTGCTCAAAATCGTCGTCAAAATCCAAGATGTTTGCACTTATAGTTTGAGAACTACGAGTCATAAACTAGTACCTACAAACAAGAAAAGAAATAAGGTCAGTAGCTAAATCAAAAAGATATGAAAAAGAAACAAAAAAAAAAAAACAACGGGGGATTAGCAAAGTTGCTAATCCCCGGCAACGGCGCCAAAAATTTGATGTGATAAAAGATAGCACTCAAATTAAACCCTCTTTTTGACAATTGTAGTATAGATATAAGTAGGGATCGTTCTAGGCCGGGGATTAGGAGGGATTGCTAATCTAATGAAAATTGACTCAAAGATGTGAAAACATGCTTTAAAACACTTTAAATAAACTCACAAGACTCTTACTAACTTGTATGACTCAAAACAAACTTTAAAGACTCAAAACAACTCAAAACAACCAAAAAGACTCAATTTAGACTTTAGGACTTAATTTGGACGAAAATACACTTAGTTTTGACTCTAAAGACTCAAAAAGACTCTTTTGGACAGATTTGGAACAAGTAAGAAAAGGGGTTTTGATTTTGGACGAATTTAAAAGAAAACAAGTGACTTAAAACTTTAAAACAGATTTTGGACGAATTTAAACATAAATTGATTTCTAGTTGCTTTTCCGATAAACCATGAACCTCAACACCCCAGATTAACCGTGACATCACTAATTAACCCTCAGATTTCTCTTAAGTTAGTGGATTGGATGTCATCATGCGACAACCCAAAGCATTCTTCAAAAGTCCCCTACATGACATCATAATAGAGATACGGTCAAAGATCATTACGTTCAATAGAAATCATAGGTATTGACAAAGCACTTGTAACTATGACATCATGATACTCATGCTAGGAATTTACTTAACATGATTGTGAAAACAACCTTAACTACTTGTGAACATAAGTTTGTGACGATTATGTGAAACACCCTTATATTCTAGAACCAAATTCAAGCATGCAAATTAAGTAGGCCTCCCTAATAAACATACAAGAATAAGTTATCCATCAAACGATTAAGTAAATTGCATTCATAATTTATGAAGTCACAACTGGAATTTATCAACTCATATTATAAACGTAATCATGGTTTCAAAGCATCCCTAGGCTAAAACGAGTTTAGCCTCTCATGTTCATGACAAAACAAAGCAACATAGAATTAAACATTAAAAATAAAAGATAGATTACACCTAAAAACGTCCAACACTCCAACTCGAATGCACAAACGCCCAAGGCTTGGTCTTCGTTCTCCTCTTCCTTGCTATGTCACGGCACAAGGTCTAGGGTGGTTTTGTGGATGATTTTCTGGGTTTTGGATGGATTTAGGCAGGTGTGGTGGTGCGGCAAGGGTTGATGGTGGTGTATGGAGGTTGGGATGGAGGTTTAGAAGTAGGGGAATGGTGGAAAGTTGGTTGTAAGGTTGCGGCAAGGGATAGTTTTTTGAATGAATGAATGAATGTTGTGTGAAGGGTGGTGATCTAAATAGTGCGGCAAGGGCTGTTTATATAGGCTAATTTGGCACACTTAGTGAAGGAAAAGGATTGCACAATCCCATTGAAAAAGGGTTAATTCAAGGCAGAAATCAAATGGGAATTGGAATAGGTAGTGCGGCTAGGATTTAGGGAGTTCTAGAAGGTTTTGGTGCGGTAGGTTTATAGCGATGAGATAAGGCTTCTAGAAGGGATGGTTTAGGGCAGATTCCTAAACCTAAAGGGCCTAGGACACATGATATTTGTGTAGAAGGAGGATTGCAATTCCTAAACCTACAAGGAATGGTGTTGTTGCGGCATTTAAATGGATAAGTCTTCTAGAAACTGAAATAGGTGTATAAATGTGTCATTAATTCCCTCTAATTAGCTAGGTTTAAGTCCCAACCTGATTTGGATAGGATAGAATAGGATAATGTTAGAGTTAGGATAGGATAAGGTTTCTAGGATAGGATAAGATAAGGTTGGATAAGGTTCCTTGTTTCTTGCTTCTTCCTTATCTTCATTGCATTAGGACTTCTTCCACCAGATTTGTAGCCTTTCCTAGCTCTTCTTGTCTTCAATTTCGTCCATCCTCTTTGCTCCATGGTTAAGCTATCCAATCCATGCCCAAAAATGCTCCAAATAGCCTCAAAATGCACTTCCTTGCTCCTTTTGCCATTAGGACCTAAAAACATACGAAAATGGCTTAAACTACTAAAACAACTATGAATTAACAACATAAATGCACGAAAACAAGCGAAGTAAGTCGCCTAAATATGCTTCTATCATTATCCCACAAATTGAGGTCGAGATTGACAAGCTAATTGAAGCAGGCTTCATTCGAGAGGTGCAATACCCTAAATGGATCTCCAACATCGTCAATGTCCTTAAGAAATCTGGACAAATATGTGTTTACATAGATTTCGACGACCTCAACGATGCTTGCCCGAATGATGACTTTCCCTTGCCAATCATCGAAATCATGGTGGACGTAACCACTGGCCATGAGGCACGATCATTCATGGATGGTTCCTTTAGATACAATCAAATCTGCATAGCTCCCGAAGACGAGGAACTAACAGTCTTCCACACTCCAAAAAGTATCTATTGCTACAAGGTAATGCCCTTTATCTTGAAGAATGTTGGAATGATATATCAACGTGCAATGCAAAAGATCTTCAACAACATGCTACATAAAAACGTAGAATGATACGTGGACGACGTAGTTATTAAGACCAAAAAGAGATCCGATCACGTGAAGGATTTACAAATAGTGTTCAACAAACTACGACACTACAACCTTAAAATGAACCCGTTGAAGTGTGCATTTGGCATCATTTTTGGGAAGTTCCTTGGCTTCATTGTCAAGCATCATGACATTGAAGTAGACCAATCGAAGATCAAGGCCATCCAAAGCATGCTCGAACCAAGGAACTTACACGAATTGAAAAGTCTACAAAGACGGCTAGCCTTTATTAGACGCTTCATCTCCAACCTCGTTGGACGTTATCAACCCTTCAGTCAACTCATGAAGAAGGATGTTCCATTCATATGGGATGACACCTGTCGTAATGCCTTTGAGAGCATAATAAGGTACCCGGCAAGCCCACATGTCTTAGGAGCTTCCGTGCCATGAAAGTCGCTCTTATACATTGTTGCATAAGAAAGTTCCATTGGAGCACTCTTCGCATAACCATAATGTCCAAAAAGGTTCCTAGTCATAGGATTGTTAGAGGGAGCTGACAATCTGTATAGACTAGTATGTACTATGTATGCTTCAATTGGAAGGATGGCAAGTCTCAAGCCATTCGTGTAGAGACATTAAGACAAGTATGTGGGTGCTCGTTGAGGGAATAAGTCCACTGAACACAATCAAACGAGAGTACTTGCATGGAGGTCTACTCACATGTCAAGCAAATAACTCTACTGGTTAGAATAATGTAAGTAGTCCTTTGACCTAAGACATCATAGTTGTCCAGTGGTTAGGTCCTTGATCTTTGATGGTGTCAAAGGCATTCCATTCGAGAGTGTCCATGACATTGTTGAGGTCAAGTTGCCTAATCATGTAGACATGTGAATGTTCAACAAGGAATCTCTAATCCTTAGTGCGAGAGGAAAAATACTCTAAGATATGATTCGAGAATCTTCGGCCGAAGTATCCAGCGTAATGATGGAAGGCATTCCTATACGACTCAATTGAATCATATGACATAGTTTAATCACATTAGGGGTTTAACATAAAGTATCCATACCCTAGTAATGTGATTAAGAGTATTGATTTAGAGAAGGATCAAATTACATTGTAATTCCAACTGAATAGGCTCTCCGACCAAATTTTACATTAGCTTAGGTAGCCATGATGTATAGTTAGATGTCACTTATGGCTTGTGGGTTGATGTGATATATTCTAACACACAAATTAAACCTTATAATTGTAGTATATGTAAGTAGGGATCATTCTAGGCCAGGGATTAAAAGGGATGCTAATCTACACAATTTAAACTCTAAAACACTAAACTAGACTCAAAAACAGAAAACTAAACTCGAACAACTCAAAACAAGCTAAATAAACTCAAAACACAGAAACTAAGTTAAATTGACTCAAGGTAGGTACTAGAAAGTGATTTGGACGAAAATTGAACTAAAAAGACTCAAAATACTAAATAGGGATAGCATCTGACGAATTTAAACTAAACTACCACAAATAAGAACTAAGGGGGTATTTGGACGAATTTTAAACTTAACTTGACTCAAAACACTAATATAAATAGACTTAAACAGATTTTAACTAAGTTCAAACACAAAATGTTAAAGGGGAATTGGTTTTGACGAATTTAAAACTTAAACAAACGAATTGCAGAACTAAAGTAAAGGGTACGAAATTAGGGTGAATGAATGGATAAAAGGCTAGCTAGAGGGTCGTTCTACACACATGACACATATGCATATAAATCGATTTCCAGTTATTATTCCCTTAAACCATGAATGACAATGCCCCAAATTAATCGTGAGAACCACAAATTTACTTTCAGATTTTCCTAAATTCATTGAATTGGATGGATAACGCATCGGCAACCAAATTATTCTTCAATAGTTCCCTACATGAACAGCATAATAGAGATACAATCAAAGATCACTAAGCTTTATGAAAATCATAAGCATTGACAAGGCATTCGTAACTATGAACTGCATGATACTCCTGCCATGGATTTATTTAACACGATTGTGACTAGCAACCTCCACTACTTATAAATATAAGTTCGTAACTATTAGGTGAAATTCCCTTATATTTTACCATCATATTCATGCATGCAAACTAAGTATGCATCCTTAATCAACACATAAGAATAAGTTATCAATCAAACAGATAAGTAAATCGCATTCATGTTTTACGAAATAATAACTGGAGGAAATCAATTCATATTACATATATTTTCATGGCTTTGAATTCACCTCTAACTAAAAAGAAATTAGTTCCTCATGTTCATCATAATTGAAAACCAAATTAAAATAAACATCAAACTAAAACTAAGGATAGAAAGAACCTAGAAACGCTCCAAGACTCCAAAGTAGGCTGCGGCACTCCCTTGGATGGTGGTAGGTACGGCTCCAATCCTTTTTCTCATTCCTTCCTTGCTGCGGCACTTAAGGAATTTCCGTGTAGGTGGTGCGGATTATAGTGTGAATTTATGGGATGTGGTAGTTAGGTGGTGCGGCTTTGTATGATGGATGGCTGAATGAATGAATGGTCCCTATTGTGCAGCAGAAGCATATATTTATACGCTAGGGTTTCACGGCACAAAGCCTTGGAGGACAAGGATAGGGCATGACACAAGTTGAGAAGAGAAAAGGATTGCACAATCCTAGGGCAAAAGGACTAGGATTTGGCAGAAACCAAGGGGGAAAGGGATTTAAAACTTGCAGCAGGGAATAGGCCTTCTAGAAAGGGTGTTGTGGCAGGTTTCTAGAAGAAAATGGATGAAAGGGTGCGGCACCAATGTAGGAGAAGGATAGGGCTTCTAGAACCTGATATTTAGGTGATTTAATGTGAAATTAAGTCCTCTTTGCAACTGGAATTAAGGTGGAATAAGATTAGGTTAAGATAAGGTTGGAGAAGATAAGGTTAGATAAGGTTCCATGTTTCTTGCTCTTTCCTTATCTTCTTTTTCTTGAATTTGTTTCTCCAGATTTGTAGCATGTTCCTAGCTTCTTTTGACTTCAAATTCGTCCATCCACCTTGCTCCATATGCAAGTTATCCATTCCAGCCCAAAATTGCTCTAAAATGCACCAAATTTGCCTCTTTTGCCATTTAAAACCTACAAACACACGAAAATAGCTTAAATCACTATAATAAATAGAAACTAACTATGTAAATGCAAGAAAACAAGCTAACTAAGTCGCATAAATATGCTCCTATCATGGGTCCATATTGATGATTGAATAAGTAGTCATTAAAGAAGAAAGAGAATTAAAAGTAAGTTTTAATTCACTAAGTGATTGGATAAATACAAATAAATTGGATTGGTACCAATCACCTCACTGCCTTGCTAATTAGAAATTAAAACGATTGTACACCGATACACTTTTGTGGTGAGACAACTAAAGGATGATGGAATTAATTAATTGGATTAATTAAGTGCTATAATTAATTAGAAAGTCTAAAGAAATCATATAAGCGATGAAAGATCATTTCGGGCTTAAAGAAAAAGTTCGGGTTCATTCGGGCACAAACCCATTAGGCTTTTTTATTCAAGCATAAGATGACTTGAAATGATAAAAACCCAAAGTCCAAACCAACACTAAGTGGGCAGCCAAGGATGAGGAAAGAAGAGAGAGAAAGAGTCAATTAGTTGACTTACTTCTTTTACCTTTATAAAGGGAGTTTAATGAAAAAGTTTCATCAGGGCTTTTGTGTGTTCCTTTCAACAAGAGAAAATTAAGTTTTTCTCTCTCTCTACACACACATAGCCGGCCACCAAGAGGAGAAAATAGCTAATCATCTCTTCTCCTTTTGGTTATTCCAACGTCCATCTCACTACACTATTGGGTGTGGATCTTTAGAGGTCTTCTATACTTGGAGGCTTAAGGAGAACCAAGGAGCTCTAAATCTTTAAGGTGGAGGAAGCAAGGAGGGAGGCTAGACTCAAGGAGTTCAAAGAACAAAGAGTGTGGAGGTGTCCATCATTAGTCTAAAGTCTAGATCAAGAGGTATAAAACTCAACCTTCACTTTGTTCTTCAATATTTTGTTTGATGCATCATATATGAACCTATTCTTCTTGAAGGGGATTTGCATGACTATAGATTTGATAATATGTGATAATATGCTTCCGTTGCTTATGTATATAAATTTAGAATTGTATATGCATGCTAGTCACTAGAAATCCCATCGAAATCTCAAAATTTCCCTTTATCGCCGTCCAAAAGCTAAGACACTACATGCATGCTTACACCATCCACTTGGTTGCTAAACCCTACCCGGTCAAGTACATTATGTCCAAGCCAATTCTGACAGTGCGACTAACTAAATGGGCGTTGTTTCTCAACCAACACGAGATCATCTACGTCTCAGCTAAAGTTGTCAAGGGACAAGCCCTAGCGGACTTCCTTGCCAATCATCCAATCCCAGCCGATTGGAAAATCTCGAACAACTTGCCTGACGAGGAGGTGATCTACATTAACATCTTCTCAACGTGGACAATGTTCTTCGACAGATCCGCACGAGCAGATGGAGCGGGGGCAGAAGTAGTATTCATTTCACCACATAGACAAGTACTACCCTATTCTTTCCGATTAAGCAAGCTATGCTCCAACAACGTCACTAAGTACCAAGCACTGATTATTGGACTCCCAATGGTAATCAACATGGAAATCACAACGCTAGAAGTGTATGGCGACTTCAAGCTTATAATCAATCAACTCTTAATTGAATATGAAGTGAGGAAAGATGATCTTGTCCTATACTTCCAGCTAGCAACTTAACTGCTACAAAAATTCTAGGCTGTGGCGTTAGAACATGTGCCGAGAAAAGAAAATCAAATAACGGAGGCTCTCACCAACTTAGCCTCAAGTATGGCGCTAGGAGAAGACGAAGTTGCAGACATGCCAGTTTGCTAAAGATAGGCGATCCCACTCGTCACTGATATGTTACCAGATGACACAAACGTCTTCTCAGTACTTCCAGTCGACACTGAAGAATGGAAACAATCGCTGATCGACTATTTGGAGCATCGAAAGCTTCCGGATGATCTTAGACACCGCTCTGAAATACATTGACGAGCATCTCGCTTCCTCTACTACAAAGGAACACTCTACTGACGCTCTTTTGAATTAATACTTCCAAGATGTCTAGTCGAGGAAGAAGCTAATCAAGCTATGGAAGAAGCACACTCAGGCATATGCGGAGCGCATTAGTCTGGACCAAAGTTATACTTCCAACTCAAAAGAATGGGCTACTGCTGGCCAAGCATGGTGAAGGATTGCCTGTAATACGCCAAAAGGTGCCAAGCCTGCCAATTCCACACCAACTTCATACATCAACCGCCTGAACCATTACACCCTACAGTTGCTTCATGGCCGTTTGATGCATGGGGATTGGACATCGTATGACCAATCACACCAAAGTCATCTACAAGAGAAGCCTACATCCTAGACGCAACAGATTACTTTTCGAAGTGGGCTGAAGTCGTACCCCTAAGGGAAGTCAAGAAGGAAACTGTCGTTTGTTTCATCAAAGACCATATCATCCATCGATATGGTGTGTCTCACTACATCATCACCAACAATGAAAAATAGTTCTCCAACCGACTCATGGATGAGCTCTGCGAGAAGTACAAGTTCAAGCAGCACAAGTCTTCCATGTATCATGCTCTGGCCAGCGGTCTTATGGAAGCATTCAATGAAACATTATGCAACCTCTTGAAGAAGGTGATTGGCCAAACATATTACCCAAGCTATTGGACAACACATAGGACTCATACCCAAGCTACGCCTTATTCTCTCATATATGGCATGGAAGCTGTTCTACCACTCGAAAGTCAAATCCCCTCACTAAGGATGGCTATACAATAAGGCTTATTGAAGAGGAAAACGTAAAACTATAACTTCAAGAGTTAGAAGCACTCAACAAAATGAGGCTCGAAGCTCAACAACACTTGGAATGCTACCAAGCACGGCTATCCAAGGCATTCAATAAAAATGACCGCCCAAGGTCTTTCCGAACTGGAGATCTTGTCTAGGCATTACGAAGGCCTATCATTACAACTCACAAGACAAAAAACAAGTTCACATCAAAGTAAGATGGACCTTACATAATATAAGAGGTCTATCAATGGCAGATGCTTGAAGCGCTACTACCCCTAAACCAAACAAGCAAAGCTCGTCACCTGCATGAGCCTAAACTGCACACGACACAATGCGCTTTGTTTGCATGAGCCTAAAAGGTGACACTCAACGCTTCTTGTTTACACGAGCTTAAAAGGTAACACCCAATGCTCCTTGTTTGCACAAGCTTAAAATGCAACACCCAAATGCTCCTCGTTCGCACGAGCCTAAAAGGCGACACCAAAATGCTCATCGCCTGTACGAGCCTAAACTGCATATGGCACAATGCTTCTTGCCTGCATGAGCCTAAACTGCACACGGCACACAACTTCTCGCCTACATGAGCCTAAACTGCACATGGCACATAGCTGCTCACCTGCACAAGCCTAAACTGCACACGACAACAATGCTCCTTGTTCGCACAAGCTTAAAAGGCGACACCCAACGTTCTTGGCCCGTAAGAGCATAAACTGTGTACGGCAAGGTCAAAAATCACAATCACCATCTAAATCACCATCAAAACCATCAAAACCATAAAATTAAAAAATAAAAATTAAAAATTAAAACAATCCATCACTCCTTTGAACTACGTTATGACTTGATCCCTCCTCAACCGAGGGTACGTAGGCAACTTGAAACTTCAAAACTTCAAGTACAGTCACATCATCAACAAAAACACAAATACTTTGAAGAATAAAGAGAAAATTCAAGAGTGTGAATACTTTATATCTTTAAAGGAAGAATTCGGCTACAAAGCTATATATGTTCTTGGCTATTGCGATGAGAAAATTCCTCCATGCTAGGAACAACCTAATCGTAAAACTTACCCTTGATCGGCAAACCTCTTACCTTATGAAAACCCCCAAAGTGAAATTTACATCTCCCCTTATGATGTGTGAAGTGTGTTGGTCGCTGAACACTAATGCTCAATGAATGCACAAAGGACAGAATGATGGCAATCATAACTAAACAAAGATGTGTACATGGCGAGATAAAGGCCCACGTTGATAAGCACATCTTTAGATCGTTTCAAGACATCTTCAAGCCACTCCCAGTAAAACTCAGCAAAGACGGCTTCTCCAGTAGTCAACAAGGTGTTATTCCATGTCATAGCTCCGTTACGGATGCGATCACCAAGTAGCTCATGCGAAGTGGATGGACTCTCACAAACATGGTGCGAAGGATTCAAGATAAGAATCCTTGATGTACATGCCTTCTTCTTCATATTTGGTCGACCAAAATTTGTCACCTCCCAAGATACTTCATAAGACCACGACTTGATAGGCATCAAATTGTCTTTCACAGGAAGAACAAACACCTTAGGGCCAGTCAACGCCGCACAAAGCTTCAACGTCGTTCCCCTATCTTGCAAATTCCTTCACAAGAATGGTGATGGTATTGCTCTTAAAGCACTTGAAAAATACCATGGCTGCAACAAAACAAACAAGGCAACATAAGCATCAGAGTGGGGCGACAAGAAAAAAAAAAGATTGCTTCACTATATCAAAAGACATGCGAGACAAACCTCATGAGCTTTGAAGGATGACGATGAGAAAGTCACAACGATGAAAAGAAATCAGCCACAAAGCTTGAGTAGCTACAAGACGGTCCTTCAAAGCACGCTACAGTAGCAAAGAAAATCAAAATGCTACGCAATCACACTACGCAACCCCGCAACGGTTACACAAGTAGTTTCTTGCACTGCACGGCAACGGCACCACCGAGGGAAAACTATGACCAAAAAGCACTACACAACGAAACCTCGCTGTAGTCTTTTGCACAGCACCACGCGGTAAAAAGTGACACACTACAACAAGAGAAAGAGGAAAGGAAAAAATAAATGCAAATCCTACTTACGCAAGGATAAGCATTAAATACTTCCAAAACCTTGAAGGAAATCACCAAAGCTTTCCAACACTTTGAAGTAAATCACCTTCATTACCAAAATTGAAGGAGGTTCCTACCTAAGGAAGGAAAAATATTTTTTTTCCTACAACCACAAGGTAAAAATTCAAAATACACCAAATGTATTTTGTCAAAATTATGAAAAATCAATACGCACAATAAGTATGTGCCGATTTAAGAAAAAAATCATTTTATTTAAGATCAAGCCTCTACAGCCCTTGAAGAAAAAAATTCATTTTCTTCAAGATCAAGCCTCTACGGCCCTTGAAGAAGACAAAATTCATTTCTTTCAAGATCAAGCCTCTACAGCCCTTGAAGAAAAAATTTCATTGCTTTCAAGATCAAGCCTCTACGGCCCTTGAAGAAAATTTTCATTTCTTTCAAGATCAAGCCTCTATGGCCCTTGAAGAAAGTTTTCATTTATTCAAGAAATATGCCTTAACGACCCTTGAAGAAATGTTTCGTCCAAAAAATATGCCTCAACAGCCCTTAAAGAAATGTTTCGTCCAAAAAAATACGCCTTAACAGCCCTTAAAGAAATGTTTTCAATCAAGACATATGCCTCTACGGCCCTTAAAGAAGCAAACTAATTCAAGATCAAGTCTCGACAACCCTTGAGTTAGAACATTCACATTACAGGACTTCAAAACACGTTTCCTACATGCAACAAGCACATGCCTACAACGTGCCTTAAAGTGAGGGCATTTGTAGACATGTAAATTTCGTTGCATGCAAATGATGCATCACAAAGCTCCATGTGGCATATGACTCATCCCAAATGAACAAGTCATCAAGGACATGTGGCACAAATCAAGCAAAAGAAGCTCAAAACTTCCCCAAAATTTAGCCAAAAGGAAGAAATCTCCTTAAAATCGGCAAATGGCCCAAATTGCTCCCAAAACTGAAAAGAAAGCTAAAGCATCCTCACAAAACAAGCAAGAATTGAAGATTGCTCTCAAAATAGGCAAGAAAACGACACAAAATATGCCTAAATGGTTCCATGGATGAAGCAAGACACAAATCAAAACCAAATCAATCCAAAGGCATGGCTTTGGAAGTCTATAAATACAAGGTCCTAAGACAACGATAAGGTCGACAGTTTCTACATTGAAGGGCCAAAATTCTCACATTGAGAAGAACCTCTGCCAAATCTTTCAAGACTAATACGTTGCCAAAGCTCTCTTTGAAGAACGTACAACCAAAGCCGAAGCTTTCTTTCAACTAAAGATAAAGCATTCCCTTGAAGAATCAACAAGCACTTGTGTCTATTCCTTCAAGACTTTGTTGCAAGCTTCAAACTTGTAACGACATTTGATTCAAGATCAAGTCGCCAAGACCCTTGAATCAACAAAGTCCTACATCAACTCTACCTTTGCCGCAACCCTAAACCTGAGGTGAATTTAAAACTTGAAGCAATCGTTCAATCGTTCATTCGAGATCAAGTCATCGTGACCCTTGGATCAATAACCTACGCATCTACATCAAATTTGAAGACTGAATCAGAGGAAAATTCTAAACATAGAGATTGTAACCCTACAAATACAAATCAATACAAATCTACTTTGTACATTTGTTCTCGTTTCATTCGTTACAGAAAATTCGTGTTTACAACATGTGCATTCCGAAATATTTTCATCAGGTAGTGCTCTGAAGTTGAAAGAAGACCTAAGATCAAAATTAGGGCAGGGCATTTCTTAAGTTGTTCAGCCTCATTCTATTCCGACCTCTGAATTGCCTAGCAAATGGAGATCAAGGAAGTCAAGACCAAGCAACCCTTTCAAAAGAGCCAGTAGGATTTCCTTTCCCAAGCACAAACAACCACCAATTCAAAAGAGTGTTTAAGATGGAATGGCGGTTTTGGATTCTATTAATAGCTAACTTAGCCTTAATTTTTCACCCAATTATCAAGCTCTCAAACCGGCACACCCGCTCACCAATCGGTAGTGTCCCTTCACTCGCCCTTACCTAATTACTAAGACTAATCCAACTCACTTTTTTATTCTCGCCCCTCCTCAATCTCTTAAGTTTGCCCTTCAAAAGCTAGTTTATCTTATCCTTATAATTAGTTCCCTGCATGCCTGAGGGGTTTTAGAAACTTGTTGAGTTTCAATGGCACTTTATTTACTAAAAGGGTCTTGCAACGAAAAATCTTTAACTAAAAAAGGAAAAGGCAATAATGCAACTTTTGATGTCCATTTTATTAGAGTTGCATTGAAAATTCCCAAGAAAATGAAAGCCTTTCGCTTTTCACGGTCATTTTCGTACTGAAAAGTTGTTGCATCCCAAAAGCCTTATATTATCAAGGGGTTTGTGCTAGCTTTTCTTATAAAGAAGGAAGGACGCGTGGATTTATCTGCCATCTGTGGGCGTTGTTTGCTTGTGATGCGAGAATTATACGCGCACAAATTAAACCCTCTTTTTGTCAAATTGTAGTATAGTTATAAGTAGGGATCGTTCTGGACCGGGGATTAGGAGGGATTGCTAATCTAATGAAAACTGACTCAAAGATGTAAAAATATACTTCAAAACACGTAAACAAAATCAAAAGACTCTTAACTAAACTTGTATGACTCAAAACAAACTTAAAAGACTCAAAACAACTCAAAACAATAAAAAAGACTCAATTTAGACTCTAGGACTTGACTTGGACGAAAATAGAATTGGTTTTGACTCAAAAACACTCAAACTCACAATTAGGACAGATTTGACACAACTAAATAAAGGGGATTAGGTTTTTGACGAATTTAAAAGAAAAACAAGTAACTAAAAGACTTAAGTAAACTTTGGACAAATTTGGGGATATGGATGGGTGATTAGCTAGCTAGAGGGTCCTTCTCCACACATGACACACTTGCATACAAATTGATTTCCAGTTGCTTTTCGATAAACCATGAACCTCAACACCCTAGATTAACCGTGACATCACTAATTAACCCTCAGATTTTCCTTAAGTTATTGGATTGGATGACATCATACGACAACCCAAAGCATTCTTCAAAAGTCCCCTACATGACATCATAATAGAGATACAATCAAAGATCATTACGTTCTATGAAAATCATAAGCATTGACAAAGCACTTGTAACTATGACATCATGATACTCATGCTAGGAATTTACTTAACATGATTGTGAAAACAACCTTAACTACTTGTGAATATAAGTTTGTAACGATTATGTGAAACTCCCTTATATTCTAGCCCCAAATTCATGCATGCAAACTAAGTGTGCACCCTTAATCAACAAACAAGAATAAGTTATCCATCAAACGGTTAAGTAAATTGCATTCACAATTTATGAAATCACAACTGGAATTAATCAATTCATATTGCAAATATAATCATGGTTTCAAAGTCTCCCCTAGCTAAAACAAGTTTAGCTCCTCATGTTTACAACAAAACAAAGAGAATATAAATTAAACATTGAAAACAAAGATTGAATACACCTAGAAACGCTCCAACAATCCAAGCTTGAATAGCCAAAACGTCCAAGGCTTCTCCTCTCTTCTTTCTCATTCTTTGTTGCGGCACAATAGCATAAGGTCTAGGGATAATTGGTGTGGGGGATGGAAGTGTGGAATGGAAAAATGGTGTTTGGATTATAAGGGGAGAGATGGGAAGCTCACGGCTAGGGAAGGGAGAATGTGTTTGTAATGTGTTGTGTATGAAAATGAGATGTCCATGAATGAATGAATGCAAGGGTATTTATAGGAGTAGTGGAGGGAACATATGGCTATGTCATTTGTAGGTGAAGTAGGTGGATGTTGTAGGTGAAGTAGGTGGATGTTGTAGGTGAAGTGGATGTTGTAGGTGAAGTAGGTGGATGTTGTAGGTGAAGTAGGTGGATGTTGTAGGTGAAGTGGATGTTGTAGGTGAAGTAGGTGGATGTTGTAGGTGAAGTAGGTGGATGATATGTTAAGTGATAAGTGATAAGTGATATGATATGTGGTTATGATATGATAAGTGGTTAAGTGGTGATGATAAGTGATAAGTGATTAAGTGATATGATATGTGGTGATGATAAGTGATAAGTGCATGTGGGTTAACTAATGAAGGAAATGCATGTGCAATGACAATGTGTTAGAATTGATGTGTGTTATGCATGGCATGATTGGGATTAGGAAAGGTTTAAATGTCCTAAAACTAAAGAGAACAAGGTTCCAACACTTTGGCTCCAATTAGGTCTTCAATTTCGTCCAACACTTTGGCTTCAAGCATAAGCTATCCGTCCTTAGCCCAAAAGTGCTCCAAAAGTCTCCAAAATGCATCTTTTTGCTCCTTTAGCCCTTTGGACCTACAAACACACGAAAATAGCTTAAAGTACTAAAATAACTAAAGAAACATAACGTAAATGTACGAGAACAAGCCATTTAAGTCGCATAAATATGCTCCTATCAAATACCCCCACACTTAGCTTTTGCTAGTCCTCGAGCAAAACAGAAAAACAAAACAAAAAGAACAAAACACAACCTACACCTTCCAACAATCGTATCAGGGACTTCCAATGCACATGACAAGTTAAAAATCATTATTCTCACAGATTTGAGCCATCTTTACACTTAAGTACATTCTTAATCATAGTCACCACATACTAGTTCACAATTAAGCAATTAAAACACATTTCAAATGTAGTAACATGCCTTTAGAGAATTCCCTCAATTTCTTACTAGATGTACTCTCGTTTTTCACACAGATTTTCTGACTACACACCCTACACTAGGTATATGTGAGAAGATTGATGTAAACATGTAGACGAACACTCACATATGTTATAATAAGGAAAGCATTTTCTGGAGTTAATAAGCATGTTTAGATATGATCTCATGAATGGAATGCTACTACTTAGACGCGAGAACCAGTGACACCATAAGCTCATACCAAGTTCAAACTCCACAATTGAAATACATAACACTCAATATAGAAGTCAAAGGGTAGTAACGGGGCTAGGGTATTGGCTAACAATGAAAGGTGAAGGATAAACAAACATTCTTAAAGCAATAGTGAGCAAAGTATTGAATTAGGCACTTAGAATTCCCTTAAGAACGCAGAAGTCAACTTTGAACACCCAAGGGAAAATCACACAAAACTTAGGGCCATATTCAACTTTTTGGACCCTTTCTTCAACCATCAACGCTCGTGAGTTCATTCTTACTTATTTTCACTCCTTTTTTTTTTTTTTTTTTTTTTTTTTTTTTTTTTTTTTTTTTTTCTTTTCTTCTTTTTCTTTTAAATCTCAAAACATACATATAAACGTAAGAACAAACTTTTACTCCCCCACACTCATTTTCTTGCATAATGTAACTCAAAAGGAATTCATTTAAGTCATGCTCACTAAACTTTAAGAACAAGGGTATAGGAAAGTCCTACTCTAAGCTAGGTAAGGGTTGATGTGGGTAAACAAGGAATAAAGGCAAAACGAGGCTCAACGGGGTTAAAACTTACAACATATACGAAGTATGGGAAGTAAGGCTATTTGGCTATGGTGGTGGTCACTACACAACTTCTAATTGAATATGTGTTATGCAAATCAATAACATGCTTTGAATGAAACGGATATAAGTTCTAGCATTTAGTTCTATCATGATACAATTGCATTCTAAGTAGCAACCAAGCAAGGAATAATGAGATCATGCAACAACTTTAGAAAACAAAGAATCACAGAAAATAACTCTCCAAAGAAAGTAATGGCTCGAGTCTCACAGGGTTGTTGCGTTTGGTTGAGTTCCTTCCTTCAAGCATGTTACAAAAACGAATTTTTCTTTTATGATTGCATGTGAAGTCATACATTATAACCATAACCAAACATATACCAAGAGTAAATCAAACTTTCATCCATGTTTATAATTCTCTTTAACAGTCATGCAATTACAAACCAAATCCTCATCATTGTGTTGGAAGGTACCCTAAGACACAAACACACAAAAACGACTCAAAACACTCTTTTTAGGTTTTTCAAAACATGTTTTTCAAATTTTTATGTGATTTTCGGATTTATAAAAACAAAACATACTAAAACACTCTAAAACATCTTAAAAACACCTTAAAACAGTAAGGAATAACCTTTAAAGTTATGGGCGATAAAATCCCACGAATTTGCATTAACAACATTAGTTACCCCCACACTTAAATCAAACATTGTCCTCAATGTTTTAAGCTTAAAATCATACAAAGCATAAGTAAACACACAAAAAGCATTTAAACATACTAAACATGGCAGAATGTAAATAACAAAGAGAAGAGTTTAGAGACGCAAATCTGGTTGTGGAATGTAAATTCCATCTTCTCCTTGTTGATTTCATTGAGGCTTGATGTTGTTGATTCCACAGGGGCTCCTCCCATCGTTGATTTTCCTTTGTGCTACTCTTGAACTGGGCAGCAGGATTCTTTTGGTCTCCCCCGAAGGTCTGAGCTTACTCCTTTGGTCTGTTTCTTTGTTCAATCTTTCCAATTCGTATTGAAAAGGGTTGGAGGATAACTCAGCCTATGTTTGTCTCCACATGCTTCAATGTATCATTTTCACTTGCCTTACTCGCTCCCCTTTGCAGAAGTGGTCCCTTCTCCGGAAGTGTATCAACCGTTGAAGATGACTACTCGAGAGCAACGCTAGGTAAGCAATCAGGAATAGATTCCAGGCAGTTGGCTCCAGATCGGAAGACTGACTCCAAGTGCCGGCTGATTGCTTCTTTTACTTTGCCATGCGAGTAAGAACAAGGACAAAGAAAAAGACAGGGAAAGAGCATGATATGAGATACTTTTGCTTTTGACCTTGATGATATGAGATACCTTTGCTTTTGAAGAAGCGGTGAATGAATCAGCACATGTATTTGTTGTGCTGCTTCCTCCTGGGTCATATGTACTCCAGGCATCTGGTATCATCTTTGGGGAAGAAGAAAGAATTGAGTATTTCGAAAGGCTTTGCTGGGAGTGCGCCCTCAGAGGTGAGGGAGAGTTGGGCATTTTCTTCAGGTTTGCCCTGCCATAAAAGACGAAGGTCGACATATATAGAGATAATATCAAGTGGTGGTACTTTTTACCTTTGTCGACAAACGTTTTGATCCCGCAAATCCGGCTTTTTGAAATAATGGCGCCTCTTCGATCTCTGAACACGCCTCTTCGATTTCTGAGCAGGCGCCCCTTCAATTTCTGAACGACGCCCCTTCGCTTTCTGAACGACGCCCCTTCGCTTTCTGAACGACACGTGGTAGTGCAGATGCGGCTCCTTTTGACAAAGCTGCACGCGTCTTCTGAAAAGCTGAGAAAGCGTCGCCGAACTTTGCGCTTGTCGGCTAAAGATGTGTAGTTGCGATGATGGCCTCCACGTGTTGTCTGAAAAGAAGAAATCTTTTGACAAAGTTGAACGCGCCTTCTGAAAAGCCGAGAAAGCGTCGCCTAAATTACGCCGGAAATTCTGGCTTTTTGAATTGGTGGACGCGTCGCCTTGGCTTTTTTATTGAGCTATCGATCACCACAACAAACACACTCTGAAGATTTCCCATTCTTGAAAATTGACTCCGGCCCTTTGAAATTTAACTCCATCCCTTCTCTTTGAACACTTTTGAAAAATGGCAAACTCATCGAACCTTAGCTTGGAATTGAGCCTTAGCAGTGATACGGGCGCGCCGCGTCAAGGTAACGTATGGCGCCCTTCTTTCTTATCTTCTAACGGTCCTCTTTCAGGTGAAGACTCTGTGATGCAGGACGCCACAACAGCTACAATAGTAGCTAGGAACCTCCTCACACCAAAAGATAGTAGGCTGCTGTCAGGACGGTCCGATGAGTTGGCCGTTCAAGAGTCCCTTGCACTTAGTGTTCAGTGTGCGAGTTCTGTGTCCAACATGGGCCAACGCCTGCTTGCCCGCTCCCGTCAGGTGGAATCATTGATGGCAGAGGTGGAAAGTCTCAAGCAGGAGATCAAACTGCTTAAGCATGAGAATAGAAGTTTGCACGTACTTGCCAACAACTATTCGACGGGCATGAAGAGGAAGCTTGATGAGCTGCAAGAATCTAAGGGTCGAATTCACAATGACCGTCAAAGGCTTGCGTCTTATCTCCAGAGGCACCTTTTTCCTGGGTCATCCAGCGCTTGGCCAAGTATTGAGGCCTGGAATGCTCTAGCTCCGATGCCTCCCGCTCCGATGGCTTCCGCTCCGATGCCTCCCGCTTCTATGCCTCCCGCTTCTGCGCCTTCCGCTTCTGCGCCTCGTAGTGGGGCTTCACGTAAACAACCTTTGTGAAGCTCCACCTTTCTCCATGTTTAGTATCTTTTTTTTTTTTTTTTTTTTTTTTTTTTTTTTTTTTTTTTTTTTTTTTACACATAAATAAAATCAAACGGCATGGAATTTATCTTTGAATGGGCGGTGATACTTGAAATGATCCGATAATAGTTTAAATTCCAGATTGGGTGCCTGAATCATTAACCACATGTTAGTATAAAAGAAAATTGAAATTCGGGGAGGCGGCTTACCTGTGTGCTCCAAAATGAACTCCAGAATAAACACCCCTTCGAAAGTTATGACTTGTCCTGTGTCATAAAATCCAACTTCCTTGGGAATTGTGGTTTCAAATATGTCCTCTTTGATGCCTTCTACATCTTTTCCAGCCACTACCTTCTCTTGAATCATTCTTCTTGGTGTACAAAGTCCTTTGAAGAATTCAACACCATCTAAAACTTGCTGTGTTGCACCAAGAATTTGAATAGCATTTTGCTCCTTTGGGAAGGCTTCCACGATGTCCTTTTTACTCTCTTCTTGGTTGGGAATCAAAAACCTGCTAGGAAAAGGGACATTGGGTGGAATAACATCAGAATAACATGGAATTGGGACGTCCTTACTAGTGGTGGGTGGTTTAGAGGGCTTAGGGGGCTGCGGCAAGGGTTGTTCTACCCTTGCCGTGTGCATGTCTTCTTTCTCCTCCTCAATTAACAGCTGTTCATCCACTTCTAGGCTATGTTTGGACATTTTTAGGTCAGCTCCAACCTCCATAGCACTTCCCAAAGTGATAGCATTATGGATTTCAAAATCTTCCTTCGAGTTTTCAATAGTTGAGTTGGAAAGTTCACTTTGCTCTTGAATTTGTTTCATGAACTCCATAATCTGCCCAAATTGCTCGTCCAATTTACCCAACTTCTTGTCTTGATTTTGTTCGTCCTGCGTCAAAGAGGTTAGTAATTGAAAATTTTTATCATTATCCATGGACATACTTGAACTTGATTGGAATTGTTGTGGGGGAGGTTGTGGTGGCTGCATAGGTGTTGTATTGAACTCCTCATATGGTTGCCAATATGCTTCTTGTTGAGCCTCCTTGGCTTGATTTTGTGACCCCTGCGCCAAAGAATTTATTTCATTAAGAATTTGAATATAATCTATTGGCGAATTTGAATTTAATTGAGCATATTGCATATGAAGTTGTGGTGGCTGCATAGGTCTTGAATAGAACTCCTCATATGGTTGCCAATATGCTTCACGTTGAACTTGTTGATCTTCCCACCATATAGAGTTTGAATGATCCCTCCAATCTTTTTGTGGACATTGATTGGCTTGAAATCCTTGCCTATATGAAGCACCAAATGTAGGGACACTCTGCATTGTGGTCCTTTCGGCATACGGCAACAATTTAGAAGTAAGATTTGCCAATTGAGCTTGAATGCTAGCAAAATCCATATCTTACTTCTCTAGTACCTAAAATCAAAGAAAGAGAACTAAATCAAATATCAAAAGTAACAACAAACAAAGAAAACAACACTAAGTTAGAAACTAAAACGAAAACAACTAAACAAAAAAAAAGAAAAGAACCAAGGGATTAGCAAAGTTACTAATCCCCGGCAACGGCGCCAAAATTTGATGCGAGAATTATACGCGCACAAATTAAACCCTCTTTTTGTCAAATTGTAGTATAGTTATAAGTAGGGATCGTTCTGGACCGGGGATTAGGAGGGATTGCTAATCTAATGAAAACTGACTCAAAGATGTAAAAATATACTTCAAAACACGTAAACAAAATCAAAAGACTCTTAACTAAACTTGTATGACTCAAAACAAACTTAAAAGACTCAAAACAACTCAAAACAATAAAAAAGACTCAATTTAGACTCTAGGACTTGACTTGGACGAAAATAGAATTGGTTTTGACTCAAAAACACTCAAACTCACAATTAGGACAGATTTGACACAACTAAATAAAGGGGATTAGGTTTTTGACGAATTTAAAAGAAAAACAAGTAACTAAAAGACTTAAGTAAACTTTGGACGAATTTGGGGATATGGATGGGTGATTAGCTAGCTAGAGGGTCCTTCTCCACACATGACACACTTGCATACAAATTGATTTCCAGTTGCTTTTCGATAAACCATGAACCTCAACACCCTAGATTAACCGTGACATCACTAATTAACCCTCAGATTTTCCTTAAGTTATTGGATTGGATGACATCATACGACAACCCAAAGCATTCTTCAAAAGTCCCCTACATGACATCATAATAGAGATACAATCAAAGATCATTACGTTCTATGAAAATCATAAGCATTGACAAAGCACTTGTAACTATGACATCATGATACTCATGCTAGGAATTTACTTAACATGATTGTGAAAACAACCTTAACTACTTGTGAATATAAGTTTGTAACGATTATGTGAAACTCCCTTATATTCTAGCCCCAAATTCATGCATGCAAACTAAGTGTGCACCCTTAATCAACAAACAAGAATAAGTTATCCATCAAACGGTTAAGTAAATTGCATTCACAATTTATGAAATCACAACTGGAATTAATCAATTCATATTGCAAATATAATCATGGTTTCAAAGTCTCCCCTAGCTAAAACAAGTTTAGCTCCTCATGTTTACAACAAAACAAAGAGAATATAAATTAAACATTGAAAACAAAGATTGAATACACCTAGAAACGCTCCAACAATCCAAGCTTGAATAGCCAAAACGTCCAAGGCTTCTCCTCTCTTCTTTCTCATTCTTTGTTGCGGCACAATAGCATAAGGTCTAGGGATAATTGGTGTGGGGGATGGAAGTGTGGAATGGAAAAATGGTGTTTGGATTATAAGGGGAGAGATGGGAAGCTCACGGCTAGGGAAGGGAGAATGTGTTTGTAATGTGTTGTGTATGAAAATGAGATGTCCATGAATGAATGAATGCAAGGGTATTTATAGGAGTAGTGGAGGGAACATATGGCTATGTCATTTGTAGGTGAAGTAGGTGGATGTTGTAGGTGAAGTAGGTGGATGTTGTAGGTGAAGTGGATGTTGTAGGTGAAGTAGGTGGATGTTGTAGGTGAAGTAGGTGGATGTTGTAGGTGAAGTGGATGTTGTAGGTGAAGTAGGTGGATGTTGTAGGTGAAGTAGGTGGATGATATGTTAAGTGATAAGTGATAAGTGATATGATATGTGGTTATGATATGATAAGTGGTTAAGTGGTGATGATAAGTGATAAGTGATTAAGTGATATGATATGTGGTGATGATAAGTGATAAGTGCATGTGGGTTAACTAATGAAGGAAATGCATGTGCAATGACAATGTGTTAGAATTGATGTGTGTTATGCATGGCATGATTGGGATTAGGAAAGGTTTAAATGTCCTAAAACTAAAGAGAACAAGGTTCCAACACTTTGGCTCCAATTAGGTCTTCAATTTCGTCCAACACTTTGGCTTCAAGCATAAGCTATCCGTCCTTAGCCCAAAAGTGCTCCAAAAGTCTCCAAAATGCATCTTTTTGCTCCTTTAGCCCTTTGGACCTACAAACACACGAAAATAGCTTAAAGTACTAAAATAACTAAAGAAACATAACGTAAATGTACGAGAACAAGCCATTTAAGTCGCATAAATATGCTCCTATCAAATACCCCCACACTTAGCTTTTGCTAGTCCTCGAGCAAAACAGAAAAACAAAACAAAAAGAACAAAACACAACCTACACCTTCCAACAATCGTATCAGGGACTTCCAATGCACATGACAAGTTAAAAATCATTATTCTCACAGATTTGAGCCATCTTTACACTTAAGTACATTCTTAATCATAGTCACCACATACTAGTTCACAATTAAGCAATTAAAACACATTTCAAATGTAGTAACATGCCTTTAGAGAATTCCCTCAATTTCTTACTAGATGTACTCTCGTTTTTCACACAGATTTTCTGACTACACACCCTACACTAGGTATATGTGAGAAGATTGATGTAAACATGTAGACGAACACTCACATATGTTATAATAAGGAAAGCATTTTCTGGAGTTAATAAGCATGTTTAGATATGATCTCATGAATGGAATGCTACTACTTAGACGCGAGAACCAGTGACACCATAAGCTCATACCAAGT
The DNA here is from genome assembly GCF_963583255.1 of Pyrus communis. Lineage (NCBI taxonomy): Eukaryota > Viridiplantae > Streptophyta > Magnoliopsida > Rosales > Rosaceae > Pyrus > Pyrus communis. Next base: position 8,497,122 of record NC_084808.1, read on the forward strand.
TCAAACTCCACAATTGAAATACATAACACTCAATATAGAAGTCAAAGGGTAGTAACGGGGCTAGGGTATTGGCTAACAATGAAAGGTGAAGGATAAACAAACATTCTTAAAGCAATAGTGAGCAAAGTATTGAATTAGGCACTTAGAATTCCCTTAAGAACGCAGAAGTCAACTTTGAACACCCAAGGGAAAATCACACAAAACTTAGGGCCATATTCAACTTTTTGGACCCTTTCTTCAACCATCAACGCTCGTGAGTTCATTCTTACTTATTTTCACTCCTTTTTTTTTTTTTTTTTTTTTTTTTTTTTTTTTTTTTTCTTTTCTTCTTTTTCTTTTAAATCTCAAAACATACATATAAACGTAAGAACAAACTTTTACTCCCCCACACTCATTTTCTTGCATAATGTAACTCAAAAGGAATTCATTTAAGTCATGCTCACTAAACTTTAAGAACAAGGGTATAGGAAAGTCCTACTCTAAGCTAGGTAAGGGTTGATGTGGGTAAACAAGGAATAAAGGCAAAACGAGGCTCAACGGGGTTAAAACTTACAACATATACGAAGTATGGGAAGTAAGGCTATTTGGCTATGGTGGTGGTCACTACACAACTTCTTCTTGAATATGTGTTATGCAAATCAATAACATGCTTTGAATGAAACGGATATAAGTTCTAGCATTTAGTTCTATCATGATACAATTGCATTCTAAGTAGCAACCAAGCAAGGAATAATGAGATCATGCAACAACTTTAGAAAACAAAGAATCACAGAAAATAACTCTCCAAAGAAAGTAATGGCTCGAGTCTCACAGGGTTGTAGCGTTTGGTTGAGTTCCTTCCTTCAAGCATGTTACAAAAACGAATTTTTCTTTTATGATTGCATGTGAAGTCATACATTATAACCATAACCAAACATATACCAAGAGTAAATCAAACTTTCATCCATGTTTATAATTCTCTTTAACAGTCATGCAATTACAAACCAAATCCTCATCATTGTGTTGGAAGGTACCCTAAGACACAAACACACAAAAACGACTCAAAACACTCTTTTTAGGTTTTTCAAAACATGTTTTTCAAATTTTTATGTGATTTTCGGATTTATAAAAACAAAACATACTAAAACACTCTAAAACATCTTAAAAACACCTTAAAACAGTAAGGAATAACCTTTAAAGTTATGGGCGATAAAATCCCACGAATTTGCATTAACAACATTAGTTACCCCCACACTTAAATCAAACATTGTCCTCAATGTTTTAAGCTTAAAATCATACAAAGCATAAGTAAACACACAAAAAGCATTTAAACATACTAAACATGGCAGAATGTAAATAACAAAGAGAAGAGTTTAGAGACGCAAATCTGGTTGTGGAATGTAAATTCCATCTTCTCCTTGTTGATTTCATTGAGGCTTGATGTTGTTGATTCCACAGGGGCTCCTCCCATCGTTGATTTTCCTTTGTGCTACTCTTGAACTGGGCAGCAGGATTCTTTTGGTCTCCCCCGAAGGTCTGAGCTTACTCCTTTGGTCTGTTTCTTTGTTCAATCTTTCCAATTCGTATTGAAAAGGGTTGGAGGATAACTCAGCCTATGTTTGTCTCCACATGCTTCAATGTATCATTTTCACTTGCCTTACTCGCTCCCCTTTGCAGAAGTGGTCCCTTCTCCGGAAGTGTATCAACCGTTGAAGATGACTACTCGAGAGCAACGCTAGGTAAGCAATCAGGAATAGATTCCAGGCAGTTGGCTCCAGATCGGAAGACTGACTCCAAGTGCCGGCTGATTGCTTCTTTTACTTTGCCATGCGAGTAAGAACAAGGACAAAGAAAAAGACAGGGAAAGAGCATGATATGAGATACTTTTGCTTTTGACCTTGATGATATGAGATACCTTTGCTTTTGAAGAAGCGGTGAATGAATCAGCACATGTATTTGTTGTGCTGCTTCCTCCTGGGTCATATGTACTCCAGGCATCTGGTATCATCTTTGGGGAAGAAGAAAGAATTGAGTATTTCGAAAGGCTTTGCTGGGAGTGCGCCCTCAGAGGTGAGGGAGAGTTGGGCATTTTCTTCAGGTTTGCCCTGCCATAAAAGACGAAGGTCGACATATATAGAGATAATATCAAGTGGTGGTACTTTTTACCTTTGTCGACAAACGTTTTGATCCCGCAAATCCGGCTTTTTGAAATAATGGCGCCTCTTCGATCTCTGAACACGCCTCTTCGATTTCTGAGCAGGCGCCCCTTCAATTTCTGAACGACGCCCCTTCGCTTTCTGAACGACGCCCCTTCGCTTTCTGAACGACACGTGGTAGTGCAGATGCGGCTCCTTTTGACAAAGCTGCACGCGTCTTCTGAAAAGCTGAGAAAGCGTCGCCGAACTTTGCGCTTGTCGGCTAAAGATGTGTAGTTGCGATGATGGCCTCCACGTGTTGTCTGAAAAGAAGAAATCTTTTGACAAAGTTGAACGCGCCTTCTGAAAAGCCGAGAAAGCGTCGCCTAAATTACGCCGGAAATTCTGGCTTTTTGAATTGGTGGACGCGTCGCCTTGGCTTTTTTATTGAGCTATCGATCACCACAACAAACACACTCTGAAGATTTCCCATTCTTGAAAATTGACTCCGGCCCTTTGAAATTTAACTCCATCCCTTCTCTTTGAACACTTTTGAAAAATGGCAAACTCATCGAACCTTAGCTTGGAATTGAGCCTTAGCAGTGATACGGGCGCGCCGCGTCAAGGTAACGTATGGCGCCCTTCTTTCTTATCTTCTAACGGTCCTCTTTCAGGTGAAGACTCTGTGATGCAGGACGCCACAACAGCTACAATAGTAGCTAGGAACCTCCTCACACCAAAAGATAGTAGGCTGCTGTCAGGACGGTCCGATGAGTTGGCCGTTCAAGAGTCCCTTGCACTTAGTGTTCAGTGTGCGAGTTCTGTGTCCAACATGGGCCAACGCCTGCTTGCCCGCTCCCGTCAGGTGGAATCATTGATGGCTGATAGGAGCATATTCATGCGACTTAAATGGCTTGTTCTCGTGCATTTACGTTATGTTTCTTTAGTTATTTTAGTACTTTAAGCTATTTTCGTGTGTTTTTAGGTTCATATGGCTAAGGAAGCAAAAAGATGCATTTTGGAGCATTTTGGAGCAAAATTGGACTTGGAATGGATAGCTTATGTTTGGTGCAAAAGGAATGGACGAAATTGAAGGATTCCTAATCCATTGCAGCCACATGCACCCATAATCATTCACACCTTGCAGCCACATGCATTCACTCTTCATAAATCAGCCACATGCACTCATCATCATAACCTAGCTGTCATGTTTCCCCTTTCATCATTCCCTCACATTCTTTAAATCAGCCAACACATGCATCCACCTTTCTCCCATCAGATTTCCAACATTGCACATGCATTCCCCTTACAATTTCAGCCATCCTAGCTGTTTTGCACATGCATTCACTTAACCTAGCTGTCATGTTCCCTCTCCCATCCATTCATCTCCCTATAAAAACCATACACACTTCACACAACATTCATTCATTCTCATTCACTCTTCCATATTCCAGAAATTCGTCAAAACCTCTCCACACCCTTGCAGCAGCCACCAAAACACTTTTCTCTTCCCTATTAATCCAAACACCACTCCCCAAACCATTCACACCACCAAACCTCACCTTAGACCTTGTGCTACAACAACGAGGAAGAGAAGAGTGCCTAAACGTTCATACAATTCAAGTTTGAGTTGTTGGAATGTTTAGGTGTTTCTTTGATTTCAATGTTTAAATTCAATTCTCTTTGTTTTGTACGTATGAGGAATGGAAGAGAAGAGTGCCTAAACGTTCATACAATTCAAGTTTGAGTTGTTGGAATGTTTAGGTGTTTCTTTGATTTCAAAGTTATGAGGAAATAAACCCCCCTTGGTTAGGGGGTGATTCGAAATATATGTTTATGCTTTCATTTTGATTTGATTACTTCTAATTGCGTTTCATAAGTTGTGATTTCAATTTGTTTAACCGTTTGATTGATAACTTATTTATGTATGTTTATTGAGAGTGCACGCTTAATTTTCATGCATGAATATGACGCTAGAATATAAGTGAGTTTCACCTAATAGTTACGAACTTATATTCACAAGTAGTGGAGGTTGCTTATAAACAATCGCGTTAAACGAATTCTTGGCATAAGTTTCATGCAATCCATAGTAACGAATGCCTCGTCAACACTTATAATTTTCATAGAGCGTAATGATTCTTGCTTGTACCTCTTCTATGCATTCATGTTGAGGACTTGTGGGGAATGTTTTGAATTGTCGCATGCATCATCCAATTCAATAACGTTAGGAAGATTTGAAGGTTAATTAGTGCATCACGGTTAACTTGGGGTGTTGAGAATTCATGGTTTATTGAAATGTAATTGGAAATCATATTATTATGCAAGTATAACATGTATGGAGATGAACCCCTTAGCTAGGTTCCCATCCATTCAATTCCATCAATTTCATATTTACATTCTGTTTTTGTTTGCAATTTGTTTCATTATTTCAATTTTCGTATAAACATAAATCCCCCTTTACTTTAATGTCAAATTAGTTAGAATTCATTTTAGTTTGTGTTTTTAAGAGTCTTGAGTCAAGTTATTTCCCAAATTCGTCCAAATTGTCCAAAGTGCTCAAAACTGCCCAGAAAGTGTTTTTAAGGCAGTTTTGAGTGTTTTGGTGCTGTTTTGAGTCTTTTGGTTTGTTTTAGTGTTTTAAGTGTTTAGTTTTACATTCTTTGAGTCTAGTTTAGTGTTTTATATTGTATTTTTACATTTGAAGCAAGCCATAATCTTAAATTCGTCCAACATTAGATTTAAGGTCAGAAACTGCCTAGTTAGTGTTTTTAGGCAGTTTTGAGTCTTTTGAACTTGTTTTGAGTCCTTTGAGTCTTGGTGAACGTTTTTAACTTTGTTTTTACGTTTTTGAGTCAAATCCAAGTGATTAACAATCCCTCCTAATCCCCGGTCCAGAACGATCCCTACTTATACATATACTACAATTTGACGAAAAGAGGGTTTAATTTGTGCGCGTATAAATCGCGCATCAAATTTTGGCGCCGTTGCCGGGGATTAGCAACTTTGCTAATCCTTTGGATTGTTATTTTCGTTTTCTTATTAGTTTTAGTTTTAGTTTCTTTTATGTATTTCAGTTTTTAGTTTTTTATTTGTGTTTTGTTTGTTGAATTCAAGTACTAGAGAAGCACAATATGGCACTTGATAATGCTTCTCTTTTGTCACAGCTCATGGAAAGGTCTCAAATGCAAAGCGTTGATATATTTGATCTTCAATCAAGGAATAACGTGTTTTCCAATACTTACAGTTCAGATTGGAGTGATCATTCAAACTCTATGTGGTGGGAACCTCAACATGTTCAAGAAGAAGGATATTGGCAGCCATATGAGGAGTTCTATTCAACGCCTATGCAGCCACCACAACCTCATATTCAATATGCCCAACCAAATTTAAGTTCGTCAATAGATTATAATCAAAAGCTTAATGAATTAATTTGTTTGGTGCAGGGCTCACAAAATCAAGTCAAGGAGGGCCAAAATCAAGACAAAAGGTTGGACCACTTGGAAATGCAAATTGGGCAGATCGCGGAGTTCGTAGGACAGTTTCGAGACCAAGGCGAACTCCCTAGTTCAACCATTGCAAATCCGAAGGGAGAATTTGAAACTGCCAAGGAAATCATGTTGAGAAGTGACAAGGAGGTTGGAACGGACCCTCAACCATCAAAATCAAATCACAAGGAAGAGGAATACACCCAACCCACGGCAAGGGTGGAAACACCTTTACCGGAGGCACCTATTGCTCCTACGCCATCTAATTCAAGTAAGGTTGTTCCAAATTTAATTAATTCTAACCCCATTCCACCTAATATCCCTATTCCTTGCAGGTTCATGAATTCCAAGGAAGAAGAAAGTGAAAAAGACATCTTGGAAGCCCTTCCAAAGGTGCAAAGTAGGGAATATCATGAAATCATCAAAGAGGACGTTCTTGAGGCAAACAACCCCAAAGAAATTGAATTTTATGACACAAGACAAGGACCAATCCTCACATCAAATCTGTCCAAGGGCAAAGTTCCTGAAATGTTTAAAGAAGATGTGTTTATCCTTGAGTTCATGTCGGAGCACATAAGTAAGCCACCTCCTCCAATTTCAATTTTCTTTTATACTAACATGTTGTTAATGATTCAGGCATCCAATCTTGAATTTAAACCATTACCGGATCATTTCAAGTATCACCGCCCATTCAAAGATAAATTCCATGCCGATTGATTCAGAAAAAAAAAAGAAAAAAAAAAGAAAAAAAAAAAAAGAAATAAATAAAATAAAGCAGATGAAGCCTTCACAGAGGTTGTTTGCTTGAGGCCCCACTACGTGGCTTTACTCTTGAAGCGGAAGGCATCGGAACGGAAGGCATCGGAGCAGAAGACATAGGAGCGGAAGGCATCGGAGCGGGAGGCATCGGAGCTAGAGCATTCCAGGCCTCAATACTTGGCCAAACGCTGGATGACCCAGGAAAAAGGTGCCTCTGGAGATAAGCCGAAAACCTCTGACGGTCGCTTTGAATCCGACCTTCAGACTCTTGCAGCTCATCAAGTTTCCTCTTCATGCCCGTCGAATAGTTGTTTGCAAGCACGTGCAAACTTCTATTCTCATACTTCAGCTGCTGGATCTCCTGCTTGAGACTTTCCACCTCTGCCATCAATGATTCCACCTGACGGGAGCGGGCAAGCAGGCGTTGGCCCATGTTGGACACAGAACTCGCACACTGAACACTAAGTGCGAGGGACTCTTGAACGGCCAACTCATCGGACCGTCCTGACAGCAGCCTATTATCTTTTGGAGTGAGGAGGTTCCTAGCTACTATTGTAGCTGTTGTGGCGTCCTGCATCACAGAGTCTTCACCTGTAAGAGGACCGTTAGAAGATAAGAAAGAAGGGTGCCATACGTTACCTTGACGCGGCGCGCCCGTATCACTGCTAAGGCTCAATTCCAAGCTAAGGTTCGATGGGTTTGCCATTTTTCAAAAGTGTTCAAAGAGAAGGGGTGGATGGAGTTAAATTTCAAAGGGCCGGAGACGATGTTCAAGAATGGGAATTCTTCAGAGTGTGTTTGTTGTGGTGATCGATAGCTCTATAAGAAGCCAAGGCGACGCGTCCACCGATTCAAAACGCCGGAATTTCCGGCGGAAGTTCGGCGACGCTTTCTCTGCTTTTTAGAAAACGCGTTCAACTTTGTCAAAAGTTCACGTGGAGGTCATCATCGCAGCTACACTTTTGCCGACAAGCGTAAATTTCGGCGACGCTTTCTCTGCTTTTCAGAAAACGCGTGCGACTTTGTCAAAAGAGCTCTGACAGAGCCGCATCCGCACTACCACGTGTCGTTCAGAAAGCGAAGGGGCGCCTGTGCAGAAATCGAAGGGGCGTCCGTTCAGAAATCGAAGAGCCATTTTGCTCAGAAATTGAAGAGACGTTTGTCGACACGGGTAAAAGAACAATACCACCACTTGATATTATCTCTATATATGTCGACCTTCGTCTCTTATGGCAAGGCAAACCTGAAGAAAATGTCCAACTCTTCCGCACCTCTGAGGGCGCACTCCCAGCAACGCCTTTTGAAATACTCAATTTTTTCTCCCCCAAAGAAGATACCAGAAACCTGGAGTACAAATAAGGCAGAAGGAAACGGTCGATCGAAGCATGTGGAGACAACCACAACAAATACATGTGCTGCTTCATTCACCGTTTCTTCAAAAGCAAAGGTATCTCATATCATCAAAGTCTAAAGCAAAAGTATCTCATATCATGCTCTTTCCCTGTCCTTTCCTTTGTCCTTGTTATTACTCGCATGGCAAAGTAAAACGAAAGCAATCAGAGGCACTTGGAGTCAGTCTTCTGTTCTGGAACCGACTGCCTGGAATCCATTCCTGATTGCTTACCTAGCGTTGCTCTCGACCACTTCTGCAAGGGGAGCAAGCAAGGCAAGGAAAATGATACATTGAAGCATGTGGAGACAAACATAGGCTGAGTTTTCCTCCAACCCTTTTCAATACGAATTGGAAAGATTGAACAAAGAAACAGACCAAAGGAGTAAGCTCAGACCTTCGGGGGAGACCAAAAGAATCCTGCTGCCCAGTTCAAGAGTAGCACAAAGGAAAATCAACGATGGGAGGAAACCAGTTCAAGAATGAGCCTGTGGAATCACAAAGATCAAAGCCTCAATGCAATCACCAAGGAGAAGAGGGAATTTACACTCTATAACCAGATTTGCGTCCCTAAACTCTTCTCTTTGTTAATTACATTCTGCCATGTTTAATATGTTTAAGTGCTTTTTGTGTGTTTACTTATGCTTTGTGTGAATCTATGCTTAAAACATTGAGGACAATGTTTGATTTAAGTGTGGGGGGCGTAACTAATGTTGTTAATGCAAATTCGTGGGATTTTATCACCCATAACTTCAAATGTTGTTCCTTGCTGTTTTAAGGTGTTTTTAAGTTGTTTTAGAGTGTTTTATTATGTTTTGTTTTTATAACTCCGAAAATCACATAAAAATTTGAAAAACATGTTTTGAAAAGCCTAAAAAGAGTGTTTTGAGTCGTTTTTGTGTGTTTGTGTCTTAGGGTACCTTCCAACACAATGATAAGGATTTGGTTTGTAATTGCATGACTGTTAAAAAGAGTTATAAACATGGAGAAAAGTTTGATTTACTCTTGGTATATGCTTGGTTATGGTTATAATGTATGACTTCACATGCAATCATAAAAGAAAAATTCGTTTTTGTAACATGCTTGAAGGAAGGAACTCAAACAAATGCTACAACCCTGTGAGACTCGAGCTATTACCTTCTTTGGAGAGTTATTTTCTGTGATTCTTTGTTTTCTAAAGTTGTTGCATGATCTCATTATTCCTTGCTTGGTTGCTACTTAGAATGCAATTGTATCATAATAGAACTAAATGCTAGAACTTATATCCGTTTCATTCAAAGCATGATATTGTTTGCATAACATATAATAAGATGAAGTTGTTAGTCAAGCCAAAAAAAAAAAAAGCCTATCCCTTTTCATATTTCTTATTTGTTGTAAGTTTTAACCCTTTTTAGCCTTTTCAGCCTATTTTCTTTGTTAACCACATCACCCCTTACCTAGCCTAGAGTAGGACTTTCCTATACCCTTGTTCTTGAAGTATAGTGAGCATGACTTAAATGAATTCCTTTTGATTAATATGTTGCAGAAAATAAGTGTGGGGGAAGGGATTTTTGTGTGTATGTATGTGCCTAAGTCTTAAAGGAGGCACGGGAAAAAGAAAAAAAAAATGTGAGAAAAAGAAGAAGAAAAGAAAGAAAAAGAGTGAAAATAAGTGAGAATGGACTCACAAGTGTGATTGTTGAAGAAAGGGCCAAAAAAGTTTGAATATGGCCCTAAGTTTTGTGTGACTTCCCCTTGGGTGTTCAAAGTTGACTTCTGCGTTCTAAAGGGAATTCTAAGTGCCTAATTCAATACTTTGCTCACTATTGCTTTAAGAACCTTTGTTTTACTTTACCTTTCTTTGTTAAACCATTACCCTTAGCCCCGTTACAACCCTCAACTTCTATCTTGATGTTATGTGTTCAATTTGTGGAGTTTGAATTTGGTATGAGCTTATGGAATCACTGGTTCTCATTCTAAGTAGTAGCATTCCATTCATGAGATCATATTCATGTCATTATCGTAAATCCAGAAAATGCTTTCTTTGTTATAACATATGTGAGATACTAGTCTTTCATGTCACATCAATCTCTCACATATAACTAGTGTAGGGTGTGTAGTCAGAAAATCTGTGTGAAAATAGAGTGCATTCTAGTAAGGAATTGAGGAAATTCTCTAAGGCATGTTACTACATTCAAATCATGGTTTTAAATGCTTAATTGTGAACTAGTATGTGGTGACTATGATTAAGAATGTATTTAAGTGTAAAGATGGCTAAAATCTGTGGGAATAATGATTTTTAACTTGTCATGTGCATTGGAAATCCGTAAGACGATTGTTGGAAGGTGTAGGTGGTGTTTTGTTCGTTTTGTCTAGTTTCGTGTTCTTTTGTTGTTTTGTTTTGCTCGAGGACTAGCAAAAGATAAGTGTGGGGGTATTTGATAGGAGCATATTCATGCGACTTAAATGGCTTGTTCTCGTGCATTTACGTTATGTTTCTTTAGTTATTTTAGTACTTTAAGCTATTTTCGTGTGTTTTTAGGTTCATATGGCTAAGGAAGCAAAAAGATGCATTTTGGAGCATTTTGGAGCAAAATTGGACTTGGAATGGATAGCTTATGTTTGGTGCAAAAGGAATGGACGAAATTGAAGGATTCCTAATCCATTGCAGCCACATGCACCCATAATCATTCACACCTTGCAGCCACATGCATTCACTCTTCATAAATCAGCCACATGCACTCATCATCATAACCTAGCTGTCATGTTTCCCCTTTCATCATTCCCTCACATTCTTTAAATCAGCCAACACATGCATCCACCTTTCTCCCATCAGATTTCCAACATTGCACATGCATTCCCCTTACAATTTCAGCCATCCTAGCTGTTTTGCACATGCATTCACTTAACCTAGCTGTCATGTTCCCTCTCCCATCCATTCATCTCCCTATAAAAACCATACACACTTCACACAACATTCATTCATTCTCATTCACTCTTCCATATTCCAGAAATTCGTCAAAACCTCTCCACACCCTTGCAGCAGCCACCAAAACACTTTTCTCTTCCCTATTAATCCAAACACCACTCCCCAAACCATTCACACCACCAAACCTCACCTTAGACCTTGTGCTACAACAACGAGGAAGAGAAGAGTGCCTAAACGTTCATACAATTCAAGTTTGAGTTGTTGGAATGTTTAGGTGTTTCTTTGATTTCAATGTTTAAATTCAATTCTCTTTGTTTTGTACGTATGAGGAATGGAAGAGAAGAGTGCCTAAACGTTCATACAATTCAAGTTTGAGTTGTTGGAATGTTTAGGTGTTTCTTTGATTTCAAAGTTATGAGGAAATAAACCCCCCTTGGTTAGGGGGTGATTCGAAATATATGTTTATGCTTTCATTTTGATTTGATTACTTCTAATTGCGTTTCATAAGTTGTGATTTCAATTTGTTTAACCGTTTGATTGATAACTTATTTATGTATGTTTATTGAGAGTGCACGCTTAATTTTCATGCATGAATATGACGCTAGAATATAAGTGAGTTTCACCTAATAGTTACGAACTTATATTCACAAGTAGTGGAGGTTGCTTATAAACAATCGCGTTAAACGAATTCTTGGCATAAGTTTCATGCAATCCATAGTAACGAATGCCTCGTCAACACTTATAATTTTCATAGAGCGTAATGATTCTTGCTTGTACCTCTTCTATGCATTCATGTTGAGGACTTGTGGGGAATGTTTTGAATTGTCGCATGCATCATCCAATTCAATAACGTTAGGAAGATTTGAAGGTTAATTAGTGCATCACGGTTAACTTGGGGTGTTGAGAATTCATGGTTTATTGAAATGTAATTGGAAATCATATTATTATGCAAGTATAACATGTATGGAGATGAACCCCTTAGCTAGGTTCCCATCCATTCAATTCCATCAATTTCATATTTACATTCTGTTTTTGTTTGCAATTTGTTTCATTATTTCAATTTTCGTATAAACATAAATCCCCCTTTACTTTAATGTCAAATTAGTTAGAATTCATTTTAGTTTGTGTTTTTAAGAGTCTTGAGTCAAGTTATTTCCCAAATTCGTCCAAATTGTCCAAAGTGCTCAAAACTGCCCAGAAAGTGTTTTTAAGGCAGTTTTGAGTGTTTTGGTGCTGTTTTGAGTCTTTTGGTTTGTTTTAGTGTTTTAAGTGTTTAGTTTTACATTCTTTGAGTCTAGTTTAGTGTTTTATATTGTATTTTTACATTTGAAGCAAGCCATAATCTTAAATTCGTCCAACATTAGATTTAAGGTCAGAAACTGCCTAGTTAGTGTTTTTAGGCAGTTTTGAGTCTTTTGAACTTGTTTTGAGTCCTTTGAGTCTTGGTGAACGTTTTTAACTTTGTTTTTACGTTTTTGAGTCAAATCCAAGTGATTAACAATCCCTCCTAATCCCCGGTCCAGAACGATCCCTACTTATACATATACTACAATTTGACGAAAAGAGGGTTTAATTTGTGCGCGTATAAATCGCGCATCAATGGCAGAGGTGGAAAGTCTCAAGCAGGAGATCAAACTGCTTAAGCATGAGAATAGAAGTTTGCACGTACTTGCCAACAACTATTCGACGGGCATGAAGAGGAAGCTTGATGAGCTGCAAGAATCTAAGGGTCGAATTCACAATGACCGTCAAAGGCTTGCGTCTTATCTCCAGAGGCACCTTTTTCCTGGGTCATCCAGCGCTTGGCCAAGTATTGAGGCCTGGAATGCTCTAGCTCCGATGCCTTCCGCTCCGATGGCTTCCGCTCCGATGAATGTTAAGTGATAAGTGATAAGTGATATGATATGTGGTTATGATATGATAAGTGGTTAAGTGGTGATGATAAGTGATAAGTGATTAAGTGATATGATATGTGGTGATGATAAGTGATAAGTGCATGTGGGTTAACTAATGAAGGAAATGCATGTGCAATGACAATGTGTTAGAATTGATGTGTGTTATGCATGGCATGATTGGGATTAGGAAAGGTTTAAATGTCCTAAAACTAAAGAGAACAAGGTTCCAACACTTTGGCTCCAATTAGGTCTTCAATTTCGTCCAACACTTTGGCTTCAAGCATAAGCTATCCGTCCTTAGCCCAAAAGTGCTCCAAAAGTCTCCAAAATGCATCTTTTTGCTCCTTTAGCCCTTTGGACCTACAAACACACGAAAATAGCTTAAAGTACTAAAATAACTAAAGAAACATAACGTAAATGTACGAGAACAAGCCATTTAAGTTGCATAAATATGCTCCTATCAGCTTGCTTACCATCATCCATATGGTGGCTATATACGTAAAAAATACCCATTCATTATGAAGGTTTTCTACCTTAGTAAGGATAAGTAGTGCATATTATAGGGTCTTTGCCAAATTCAGTCATACAAGATCTCATCACTTTGAGCAAGGTCTTGCAATGTACACCAAGCCTCAGGGTCACAATAATTATCCATTAGAAATATGGCTTGGCAGAGTGAGCTTTCGCTTCTTATCTTCAAGGTTCATTACCTCATTCTTTCCCTTCTTAAAGAGATGAAACCTTCGAATTTAAAGGTGGCTCTTGATGAATTATTTACAAAGAAAAAATTTTGGGACTTCCTTGAATGGTCTTTGCTCAGAAACTAGAGGAAGTATTGGCTTCGGTACGTCCATCAGTACTGGAGACTAAAGTGTCATGAATTCACCAGATGTTCTACATCAGTATATGAGAAATCATGGGGGATCAAACGCTAATCGAGTGAGCTCATTCGCTTTGATCTTCTTTGGAAGATCTATGATTTCATATCAGATAAGGGTGTAACTTGGAGCCTACCATGTCTTGAAGAACACCTTCCTAGATTTCGGGGATGGTTACTAGGAGGAGTTTTTGGCATGGATTTCTTAGTTGAGTCTGATGGTTTAACCGAACAAAAAGATCATCATAAGACTTTAAGTGCACATAAGGCCCTTAAAGAAATTAATATACGATACTGACTTAACTGATAAAGAAATGAACTAACAACTATCATAATGAACCTGTCACTTGCTTAATGCCTATTTATTAACAAAGATTGACCTAGCACTAAAGTCAAAAGATGAAGGTAACAAGGTGAAAGGAACAAGGAGTGTTTGTTACATGACTTATCCATTTGAACGGCTAACCTTGCGAACAATTTTATTTGGTTGTTATCCCTCACTCTTGAAGGATTAGACTTCTCTTCCTTAGCATTCACATTAAACAATTAAACCTATTCCTAAAGTGATGCAGGGTGATGGATACCTTAAGTTAATAAAGCCAACTAAAGCTTGCTTACTTAATGTGTAAATATTATAACTCTGGAAGATACCGGGCTTTTATGAAAGTGTTTGTAGTCTCCTCATTTTACTCAAAATGAGTTCTAATTCCTATTGGTTTTGGCAGAGGCAAGAAAGAAAGAAGCTAGGCTTCACCCAATCTTCCAATCAAAATCTTACACCGAGAGGGCAAAAAGCTATAGGGAAATCGATCGATAGGGTGTCTTTGCATCCCTGGTCATATGACCAATTTAGCTTTATGGACCTAGCTCAATATCAGTAGAAGATAGAGCTGCTAGCTCAACTGGGGATGCTTACGTGCTTGTCTGTGAGGGAATGGGCAGGGCAACTCAATCGTAGAGAGAAGGAGAAGCTAGTGTTGGGACGAGAGTAACCTCCTCTTTTCTTCATAACGATTGTTCCTCGAGCAGCGGAGCACTTATGAGTGGATGTAGTTGTCATACCTTATAGTTTCACTGTTTGGTATGCTAAAAGACTTTTTATAATATCTTATAAAAAAAAAGTTACTAAGAGTATTGCTAGTCAGACTTTTTTGCAGCTCTAGAGAAGGGGTAGCAAGTCGAAGACTCCCAGATTGATCTATAACAACTATTGTGCCTTAGGCGCCTACATTTAGACCGGTCATACTTTAAGGTGAAGGTTCAGTTGATTTTGCCTTGTAGATAGCAAGCCTTGAGAAAGATCATAAACACAAAAAATTTAAAAAATAAAAAACAAATAAAAAAAAGGAACTCAAGCAAAGGCTAAAAAGCGTTTTCTCTTTCCTTACTGTCTAGCAATATTATTTACATTTGTAGAAATGCATAGGGTTATTTTCTATAAAGCACTTTAGGAGGCTTTATTACTTCCATAGGGGGCTGGATGAGCTGAATAGGCGATAGCAGGGGAGTTGCTTACCCAGCTGTAAACTTCAATGTAGAGGTTGGGAAACAATGTGCAGCATATAAATCACCGAAGAATGCCATCAGATGATCAAAAGATTCAGGATCAAGCGGAGGTTTCTTTTCCACTACTAGAATGGTGATGACTTTATCTTAATTAATACCTTCCTTTTTCTTTGGTAATGGTAGTCACTTGCTTTAGCGGCCGTAAGATATTGTAGGTACTTAAATGACCAAATGCCATAAAATAGCATTACTTTAATATTCATATCGAGGAAAGTAGCAAGAACAGTGACAAGAGGTTCGTTCTCTCCTTTTTCCCTTCTTTATAAGGGGACGACTAAAGCAACAAAGAACCGACTGGCTATGTGTATTCCCTCAACAATGCCCAACACAATTAGGATCAAGAGTTATAGTTAGGGATTCTATGATCAACAGCTTTAACAGAGTGCCCTTACTAAGTCTAAACTCAATGATTGAATGGTTGGGCTGGGTTGGACGAGGGATATGAACGGCTTTTGGAATCAGAGATAAACCAAAATGTCTGTCTCCCTACGAAACCTTGCTTAATAAAGTTTTACAGACGTACTCAGTAAATCCTTTTTTTACTCGCCCTTGTATTTTCTTGTTTTTTCATTCTCTCTGGTTGTGTGCTTGATCAGTCACATAAAGATTCATGGACAAGTACAGGTGAAACCAATGCTTGCCATCCAAAAAAGGAAGTTGATTTCAAGTATTCTTTGGAGTAATGACCTTCGCACTTTATTCTAGTCTATTTCTCTTTGGGCACGACTTCTGAGTGGATGGATTAAGGTGGGCTTTACCTTCACTTTTCTCATTGATTTGTTACAATGTGGACTGACAACATCAATACTAGTTACACCACTCTCTTAATAGTGAACTTTTCCCCATGAAGTACTTTCTTTTTCTTGCATTCCGAGTCAATTCTTTTAAAAATATAAAGTCTAGCTTCGAATAATTTGAATTTATACTCCTAAATTTGGAAGATATAATATCTACTTGGGATGAGCTGAGCCGATACAAAGAATCAAAAGAGTTCCGTTCTTACCTGATTGGTAGGCCTTTATACTGCACTCATCACTTAGATGTGGGCCCTGAAAAGCAACATAGGAAAGATCGAAGTGCGAAATTAGGAAATTCAAAAAGATCAGAGTAGATTCGATTTGTGCTGGATCTGAAATGAATCATATCTATTTCTATCTTAAAACCTCTCAATGACTAGGCTTCTGGGTCTTTCAGCCAACTCACTTCGAATATGGTATGCAGTATGCTAATTATTTTTAGCGAAAGAAGCATTGTTTTGAGGGAGGGAAAGTGTAGTTTTCTATTAGACAGAAACGGCTGGCTCACAATGTCTTTCTACTGTACAAATCTACCCGTAGCATAGAATTGATCGGTTCGCACATTTCTATCCATGTTGTAGGTTTTTCCTTTGCAAACTTTTTAACATATAAAAAAAGAATAAAGTAGGATTTTAAAGGCTAACTTTGTAAGGCTGGACAAGAGGATAGCACAACTTGCTTGGTCTTGACAGCCGTAAAATTTTTAATGAAGGAAACACAGATGAATCCTTCATTCGGTTTTTCTTATTCATTTATAATAGTTGGTTTCATGGTTTATTCAATCCTTGCTATCCACCACATCAAATTTCTAGTTCATCCAATTCACATGATTTGCATCATTATTGCCCTCATCATCATCATTAGTTCCGCCCCATTTGGTATCAGAGTCAAGTGAGTTGAAATTGAGTTATCATCTTTATAATCATTGCATTTTGTTCATCATTCAAGCTCTCATTTACAGTTGATCTTATTTGTTAACTTTCTAAGTAGGATTGTTTGCTCTCAACATAAATAGTAAGGTGTGTTCCAAACAATAATTGCATAGGATTGGCAGGAGCAAAGAGAGAGTTTAGCAAATACACAAAGAAGGTAAAGCCAGTAAGATTTTTGTATTTTGAAAACCTGCATTTTGGGCATTATGAGTAGATTATTTAGACCTAGTTCAATAGCCAGCACTATCTCCAGATCTAGTTTAAGTAGAATTCTAGACATAGTAAATGAAGAACAAAAGTTAGAATTTCAAACAGATGACAGTGTCGACTTTGGAGATTGGAATATCCCCAAGGTTTCTAGTAAAAACATTTACAAAAAGAAATGGCCAGTAGCCTCTTTTAGAAGTGAACATCATGTTAAAACAGTTGAAAAAGCTTATGCTCTTAGCAAAGAACATGAAACTTGTTAGTTATTCACACCAGAACAAATCAAAACTCATAGAAAAGATGGTTACAATTACATTCGCATAGGTTTAGTCCAAATAGCAGTCAAACCCTTAACAAGAAGAGGCCTCAATACCCCTATTTTGTTATGCCTCCGAGATGTAAGATTCACTGACTTCAGTGATAGTATTCTGGGGATGATTGAGTTAAGTCTTTACAATGGGCCAATTCATTTTGATTGTTTTCTAGATCTCACGATAAGTCTTCCAGATCCCCACATGTTGAAAGCACTCACATTAAACATCAAAACTTTAGGGTACCAAGTTCTTGAAGGAGTCCAACCATTGGCCTTAATTTTTAGGCTTTACTACAAAGTTACAGGAACAAATATGAATTTCCAAGCGTTAGTTAAAAGTCCTAGAGACCACACACTCTTGATACAAACCAATCAAGAAAATGCCAACATCAAAATACCCAGAACTATCAAATGGTCAAATACTAGTCTACCTTCAGATTGGTGCTTGATCAATGAAAGCAAACCAGTAAGCATACAAAATAGCTTAGTCAACCTAGACAACATAGAACAATATTTTGATGGAATGGTTAAAATCAACTTCAACCCTCCAGTCACACAAATCTTTAGAGCCAAATGGAAACTCTTTTTCTGGATCCACATTAACTAATATGCTAGGTCAAGATCAAGATCTCATCAATTCCTCAGTCAACAAGAAATTAAAATCAGTTAAAACCAGCTTAGTAGTCACCCAACAAGAATTAATTAATGACTTAATCAACATGAAGTTAAAATCAGTAGAAACAACCTCCCAGGTTACTCATCTAAGATACCAACCTAACACCCAAAATCAAGGATAACAAACCTCTCCAACAGAATCTGATTTTTAAGCAAGTCAAGTCAACCACCAACTACTAGTCTTAAATAAGCCATTCAAAATTCGATGGAAGAAACTCAATGTTCACAGTAATAGAAAACATTCCTAGAAGAAACATCTTTAGGGAAAAATATGCAAAAGAAAAAAAATTGGACATTTACAATAAATGGACCAATTTCATGAAACAATATAGATTTGAAATATTTTTCTTCAATTTCGTGGAAAATATTACGAGTCTGAAAAGAAGTTAGAAGTCATCACCAAAGAAAATGGGGTTAAAGAAGACAACCATAGTCTCTTGTAACATCCCACATCGCCTAGGGGAGTGGATCATGTAAGCCTTATATGTATATTCCCATCTCTACCTAGCATGAGGACTTTTGGGAGCTCACTGGCTTCGGGTTCCATCGGAACTCCGAAGTTAAACGAGTTCGGGCGAGAGCATTCCCACAATGGGTGACCCACTAGAAGTTCTCGTGCAAGTTCCCAGAAACAAAACCGTGAGGGTGTGGTCGAGGCCAGAAACGGAAAATATCATATTACGGTGGAGTTGAGCCTGGGATGTGGTGGGGGCCCGGATCGAGATGTGACAATTTGGTATCAGAGCCAATCCTTGGCCAGAAGTGTGCCGACGAAGACGTCGTGCCCCTAAGGTGGGTGGATTGTAACATCCCACATCGCCTAGGGGAGTGGATCCTATAAGCCTTATATGTATATTCCGATCTCTACCTAGCACGAGGCCTTTTGGGATCTCACTAGCTTCGGGTTCCACCGGAACTCCGAAGTTAAGTGAGTTCGCGCGAGAGCAATCCCAGGATGGGTGACCAACTAGAAAGTTCTCGTGTGAGTTCCCAGAAACAAAACCATGAGGGCATGGTCAGGGCCCAAAGCAAATAATATCGTGTTACGGTGGAGTCGAGCCCGAGATATGGTAGGCGCCCAGGTCAGGATATGGCCTTTTGCAAGCTCACTGGCTTTGAGTTCCGTAGGAACTCCAAAGTTAAGCGAGTTTGCACGAGAGCAATCCCAGGATGGGTGACCCACTAGGAAGTTCTCGTGGGAGTTCCCAAAAATAAAACCGTGAGGGATGTGTCCCGGCTCGGGCCCCCACCACATCCCGGGCTCGACTCCACCTTAACATGATATTGTCTGCTTTGGGCCCCGACCACGCCCTCACGGTTTTGTTTCTGGGAACTCACACGAAAACTTCCCAGTGGGTTACCCATCCTAAGATTGCTCTCGTGTGAACTCACTTAACTTCGGAGTTTCTACGGAACTCGAAGCCAGTGAGCTCCCAAAAGGCCACATCCCGGGCTCGACTCCACCGTAGCACGATATTGACCGCTTTGGGCCCTGACCATGCCCTCACGGTTTTGTTTCTGGGAACTCACATGAGAACTTCCCAGTGGGTCACCCATCCTTGGATTGCTCTCGCGCGAACTCACTTAACTTCGAAGTTCCTATGAAACTTATAGCCAGTGAGCTCCCAAAATGCCTCGTGCTAATTGGAGATGGTATAGACATTGAAATTTCAGTGAAATAAATGTTGATCAATGTATTAAAATTACAATTTTTATTCATTTCACTTACATCACACACTCATTTCTCCTACAACTTCCACTTACTTCACCAACCTCACACACTTACTTCACCAACATCACACACTTATTTCACCTACAACATCCACTCACTTCACCAAAAAAATGGATGGTGGTGATTCATTCTCTTGGCCTATAAATAGCCTTCTCCATCAAAGGAAAATGGGAGGAATTTACATCACACCAAAACCTTGAAGCTTTGAAACTCTAAAGCTCTCAAGCAAATCCCGAAGGATCAAGAAAGCACTATTCGCTCTTTGTCAAATCCTCCTTCAAGATCAAGGCCCAACGGCCCTTAAAGAACTTCCACCAATTCAAGATCAAGCCCCGACGACCCTTGAAGAAAGTGTTCATCATTCATCATCCGTTCATCCTAAGATCAAGCCCTAATGGCCCTTTGGATCAACAACCTCAATAAATCCACACATCCAATCGTTCTTCAAGATTAAGCCCAAAAGCCTTTGAAGATCCGCTCATCCATCAACCTTCAAGATCAAGCCCAAAAGCCCTTGAAGAAATCTGCACAACCATTATTCAAGATCAAGCCCAAAAGCCCCCTTGAAGACCCGTTCATCAACCTTCAAAGATCAAGCCCCGAAGGCCCCTTGAAGAAACTTCCCTCAACCTTCAAGATTAAGCCCCAACAACCCTTGAAAAAACTTCAAACCGTTCATCCAAGATCACGCCTCGATGGCCCTTGGATTAATCACACATCCATAAATCAACACCTTACAGAGATCGAATCAAAGGATCAAATTACAAAGAGATTGTAACCCCAAAATCATTAATTAATACAAAATATATTTTGTACACGTGTTCTTGTCTTGTTCGTCGTCAGGAATTTTCATGTTTACAGATAGGAATATACATATAAGGCTTACAGGATCCACTCCCTGGGCGATATGGGATGTTACACTCTTCTAGTCACCCTCCACAAGAAATAATTTTAATTATAACTACAAACACACAAGTACCAGCCACCCGTTTCAAACTTCCCAAAGAAGATGCAGGAGTCAAGCTAGTCATTGAACAAAACAATTTCACAAACCAGTCTACACACGATAGGAAAACAGCTAGATAAAATATAAACCAAAATAGACAGACTTTCACATCCCAAACCAACAATTAAGGAAAAACCCTTAGTCAACTTCCCAGAATCTTCCTCTAGCACAACCGCTTTGAAAACAATTTCCAAAAGTCAAAAATTAGATCAAATGTTACAAGAATTAAAATAAGAAAAAATAATCAATGTCTTGCGTTATCCAGAAGAATCTCAAGCAAAAACAACTTCTGCATTATGGGATTTAGAAGGTGAAAGTGAAACGAGTTCAATTAAGAAAGTAGAAGAAGCTTTTCAAAATCTTGAACTAAAATGAATCACAAACAAAAGGGTCGACCCAACAACTCTCACCAAAAATTGGTATCCAAGGCCAACACCTCCGGATATTCAATTTGAGGAAAGAAACATTCAAAACTAATTCTTAGTCTTAGCTGATAAACTCTATGAATGGAACATAGATGGATTATCAGAACAAAAACTTCTAAGTAAACTAAAACATATCCCCATGGTTGCTAATAGTTATATTACCAATCATAACCTCAGTCAAACCCAAGTTGTCGACCTTTTGGTCACTGTATTTACAGGAATGCTCCATTCTTGGTGGGAAAAACATCTTACTGAACAATCTAAAAATGAAATAAAAATTGCAATCAAAAGAGATGAAGAAGGAACACCTATTTTTTATGAACGTATCGGAAGAGGAGTTCCAGATGCAGTCAACACCCTACTTTTCACAATCATAGAACACTTCATAGGGACACCCAGTAATGTCACCTCCAGAATTCATGACCAACTTAGTAGCTTAAGATGTCCAACCCTAAGTGATTTTAGGTGGTATAAAGATATTTTCATGTCCAGAGTCAAGCTTAGAGAACATGGTAATCAACCATTTTGGAAAGAAAAATTCATTAATGGATTACCAAATCTATTTTCCCATAAAATCAGAAACATTTTAGTTAATGAAGAAGGTATCATTCCATATCACACCCTTACTTATGGAAATATTATTAATATTATCCAGAAAGAAGGATTGAAAATGTGTATTGATATGAAAATTACAAAACAAGTCAACAAAGACAAGTCAATAGCCAAATACGAATTAGGAGCATTTTGTGAACAATACAGATTACCTTCTATTGCTTCATCCAACAAAAAGAAAAAGTCAGAAGCCTACAATAGGTACCCAAATAGGTACTCTAGTATGAGACATCCCAAATATAACAAATTCAAAAATAAGAATTTTGAAACAAATAAATTTTATGAGAAACCCAAGTCTAGCAAGTAGAAGAGGAAACCCTCAGAAAAATTCCACTCCAAAAACCAAGAACAAAAAGGAAATTGCTACAAGTGTGGCAAATTCGGTAATTATGCAAACAAATATAGAATCAATACAACAATCAATCAGTTGAAAATCTCTGAGGAAGAGCAGACCTAGCTACTTCAAGTCTTAGAGTTAAGAGACACATACCATAGTCAATCTGAAGACGATTTAGATTTTAATTCATCCTCTTCCAGTAATTCCTTAAGTAGTGTGACATCCCACATCGCCCAAGGGAGTGATCCTTATATGTATATTCTCATCCTTACCTAGCACGAGGCCTTTTAGGAGCTCACTGGCTTCGGGTTCTGATGCGAGAATTATACGCGCATAAATTAAACCCTCTTTTTGTCAATTGTAGTATAAGTATAAGTAGGGATCGTTCTAGACCGGGGATTAGGAGGGATTGTTAACCACTTGGATTTGACTCAAAAACGTAAAATAACAATATGAAACACTATACTAGACTCAAAGAATGCAAAACTAAACTTTAAAACACTAAAACAAACCAAAAGACTCAAACAACACCCAAAACACTCAAAACTGCCTTAAAAACACAATCTGGGCAGTTTTGAGCACTTTGACTACTTTGGACGAAATTGGGTAATAAATTGATTCAAAACACTTAAAAGCACAAACTAAATTGATTTCTAACTAATTTGACATTAAAGTAAAGGGGGATTTAGGTTTATACGAAATTAAATAAAATGTACAGATTCGAATTAAAACAGATAGTATATATGAATGTGATGAAATGGAATGAATGGATGCTAGCCAAGGGGTTCATCTCCACACATGTTACACTTGCATAATAAAATGATTTCCAATTGCATTTCAATAAACCATGAATTCTCAACACCCCAAGTTAACCGTAATGCACTAATTAACCTTCAAAGAAACACCTAAACATTCCAACAACTCAAACTTGAATTGTATGAATGTTTAGGCACTCTTCTCTTCCATTCCTCATTCGTACAAAACAAAGAGTATTGAAATTAAACATTGAAATCAAAGAAACACCTAAACATTCCAACAACTCAAACTTGAATTGTATGAACGTTTAGGCCCTCTTCTCTTCCTCTTCGTTGTAGCACAAGGTCTAAGGATAGTTTGATGCTGTGAATGGTTTGGGGATTGGTGTTTGGATTAATAGGGAAGTCACGGCAACAAGGGGTTTGTTGCTGAAATATGGATGATTTTCTGGTGGTGGAAGGATGTCTATGGAATGGGTGAATTTCTGGCACAAAGGCCTTATTTCTGTGGTGAATGGATGTCTATGGAATGGGTGAATTTCTAGCACAAAGGCCTTATTTCTGTGGTGAATGGATCCCCCCCTTTGTGGCTGCAATGAAGGTTTATTTATAGGTGAAATGGGGGGAACATGACAGCTAGGAACTTGGTGGAAATCTGGAATGGTGATGGGAGATGCATGTGGCTGATTTATGCATGTGATTAAAGGGTGGAAATGCATGTGCTTTGACAGAAATGAAAGGGGGAATGATGATGAATGCATGTGCATGGTTTTGGTGTGGAGAAAGGGGTGAATGTGGTGCAATGATAATGTCTTGTGGCTGAATGGATTAAAGAATGGGAGTGCATGTGTTGAATGATTGCACGGCATGGGTATTTTCTGGAATGTTGAATGTGCATGTGAAGTGGCTGATTAGAATCTAGGGTGCATGTTTGAATGATTAAAGGGACATGTGGGGTGGAAATGATGAATGCATGTGCAATGACAGCTAGGATATGATGATGAATGCATGTGGCTGATTTAATGGAGGAACAAGTGCATGTGCACGGTTTTGGTTGGAATGCAAGGGAATGTAATCTGAAATGGGAGATGGAATGGGATGCACGGCAAGGTTGGAGAAATGATTACGGATGCATGTGTTGAATGTTTAAAGGGTGCATGTGGGTGAATGTGTGGCTGATTTGTGGAATAGGTATGCATGTGAAATGTTTGTGGTGAGTGAATGTGCATGTGAATTAAAGCTAGAGTGATGATGATAAGTGATAAGTGATAAGTGATATGATATGTGGTTATGATATGATAAGTGGTTATGATAAGTGATAAGTGGTTATGATAAGTGATAAGTGGTAAGTGATATGATATGTGGTTATGATATGATAAGTGGTTATGATAAGTAATGGGAGCATGTGGGTTAATTAATGAAGGAAATGCATGTGCAATGACAATGTGTTAGAATGGATGTGTGTTATGCATGGCATGATTGGGATTAGGAAAGGTTTAAATGTCCTAAAACTAAAGGGAACAAGGTTCCAACACTTTGGTCTTCAATTAGGTCTTCAATTTCGTCCAACACTTTGGCTCCAAGCATAAGCTATCCATCCTTAGCCCAAAAGTGCTCCAAAAGTCTCCAAAATGCATCTTTTTGCTCCTTTAGCCCTTTGGACCTACAAACACACGAAAATAGCTTAAAGTACTAAAATAACTAAAGAAACATAACGTAAATGCACGAGAACAAGCCATTTAAGTCGCATGAATATGCTCCTATCAAATACCCCCACACTTATCTTTTGCTAGTCCTCGAGCAAAACAAAACAACAAAAGAACACGAAACTAGACAAAACGAACAAAACACAACCTACACCTTCCAACAATCGTCTCACGGATTTCCAATGCACAAGACAAGTTAAAAATCATTATTCCCACAGATTTTAGCCATCTTTACACTTAAGTACATTCTTAATCATAGTCACCACATACTAGTTCACAATTAAGCATTTAAAACACATTTCGAATGTAGTAACATGCCTTAGAGAATTTCCTCAATTCCTTACTAGAATGCACTCTATTTTCACACAGATTTTCTGACTACACACCCTACACTAGTTATATGTGAGAGATTGATGTAAACATGAAAGACTAGCATCTCACATATGTTATAACAAAGAAAGCATTTTCTGGATTTACGATAATGACATGAATATGATCTCATGAATGGAATGCTACTACTTAGAATGAGAACCAGTGATTCCATAAGCTCATATCAATTCCAAACTCCACATATTGAATACATAACATCAAGATAGAAGTTGAGGGTGGTAACGGGGCTAAGGGTAATGGTTTAACAAAGAAAGGTAAAGTAAAACAAAGGTTCTTAAAGTAATAGGAAGCGAAGTAATGAAATTGACACTTAAACTCACTTTTAATGGCAGAAATCAACTTTTAAACACAAGGGAAGATTCATGCAACAACTAGGGTCAAATTCACTCTTTTGGACCCTTCCTTCAATAACCAATGCTTGTGAGATCATTCTCACTTATTTTTCAACTCTTTTTTTTTCTTTCTTTTCAACAATTTTTTTCTTTATTTCATTCTTTGGCCGTGCCCTATTATCTTCCCCCACACTTATTTTCTGCAGTATATTGATCAAAAGGAGTTCATTCTAAGTCATGCTTCACTATCCTTTAAGAACAAGGGGTTAACAAAGAAAATAAGCTTGAAAAGGCTCAAAAGGGGTAATCCTACAATACATGTGAAAAGGGATAGGCTTTTTGGCTTTGGCTTGACTAACAACTTCATCTTATTGTATGTTATGCAATCAATATCATGCTTTGAATGAAACGGATATAAGTTCTAGCATTTAGTTCTATCATGATACAATTGCATTCTAAGTAGCAACCAAGCAAGGAATAATGAGATCATGCAACAACTTTAGAAAACAAAGAATCACAGAAAATAACTCTCCAAAGAAAGTAATGGCTCGAGTCTCACAGGGTTGTAGCGTTTGTTTGAGTTCCTTCCTTCAAGCATGTTACAAAAACGAATTTTTCTTTTATGATTGCATGTGAAGTCATACATTATAACCATAACCAAGCATTTACCAAGAGTAAATCAAACCTTTCTCTATGTTTATAACTCTTTTTAACAGTCATGCAATTACAAACCAAATCCTTATCATTGTGTTGGAAGGTACCCTAAGACACAAACACACAAAAACGACTCAAAACACTCTTTTTAGGCTTTTCAAAACAATTTTTTCAAATTTTTATGGTATTTTCGGAGTTATAAAAACAAAACATACTAAAACACTCTAAAACAACTTAAAAACACCTTAAAACAGCAAGGAACAACATTTGAAGTTATGGGTGATAAAATCCCACGAATTTGCATCAAATATACTTAGTTACCCCCCCCCCACACTTAAATCAAACATTGCCCTCAATGTTTTAAGCATAGATTCACACAAAACATAAGTAAACACATAAAAAGCACTTAAACATACTAAACATGGCAGAATGTAATTAACAAAGAGAAGAGTTTAGAGACGCAAATCTGGTTATGGAGTGTAAATTCCCTCTTCTCCTTGGTGATTGCATTGAGGCTTGATCTTGATGATTCCACAGGCTCATTCTTGAACTGGTTTCCTCCCATCGTTGATTTTCCTTTGTGCTACTCTTGAACTGGGCAGCAGGATTCTTTTGGTCTCCCCTGAAGGTCTGAGCTCACCCCTTTTATCTGTTTCTTTGTTCAATCTTTGCAGAAGTGGTCCCTTCTCTGGAAGTGTATCAACCGTTGAAGATGACTACTCGAGAGCAACGCTAGGTAAGCAATCAGGAATAGATTCCAGGCAATCGGATCCAGATCGGAAGACTGACTCCAAATGCCGGCTGATTGCTTCTTTCACTTTGCCATGCGAGTAATATCAAGGGCAAAGGAAAAGATAGGGAAAAAGCATGATATGAGATATTTTTGCTTTAGACCTTGATGATATGAGATACCTTTGCTTTTGAAGAAGCAGTGAATGAATCAGCACATGCTTCAATTTACCGTTTCCTCCTGGGTCATCTATACTCCAGGCATCTGGTATCATCTTTGGGGAAGAAGAAAAAATTGAGTATTTCGAAAGGCTTTGCTGGGAGTGCGCCCTCAGAGGTGAGGAAGAGTTGGGCATTTTCTTCAGGTCTGCCTTGCCATAAAAGATGAAGGTCGACATATATAGAGATAATATCAAGTGGTGGTACTGTTCTTTTACCCTTGTCGACAAACGTTTTGATCCCGCAAATCCGGCTTTTTGAAATAGTGGCGCCTCTTCGATTTCTGAACGACGCCCCTTCGATTTCTGAACGACGCCCCTTCGCTTTCTGAACGACGCCCCTTCGCTTTCTGAACGACACGTAATAGTGCGGATGCGGCTCCTTTTGACAAAGCTGCACGCGTTTTCTGAAAAGCAGAGAAAGCGTCGCCGAACTTTGCGCTTGTCGGCTAAAGATGTGTAGTTGCGATGATGGCCTCCACATGTTTTCGACTTTGTCAGATATCTTTTGACAAAGTTGAATGCGTTTTCTGAAAAGCCGCGAACGCGTCGCCGAACTTCACGCAGGAAAATCCAGATTTTTGAATCAGTGGTCGTGTCGCCTTGGCTTTTTATAGCGGTATCGATCACCACCAACATTCACACTCTGAAGATTGCCCATTCTTGAAAAAAATTTCTCCGGCCCTTCGAGATTTTTCCACATCCAAACCACCTCTTTTAACATTTTTGAAAAATGGCAAACCCATCTAACCTTAGCTTAGAATTGAGTCTCAGCAGTGATCCGGTTGTGCCCCGTCAAGGTAATGTATGGCGCCCTTCTTTCTTATCTTCTAACGGTCCTCTTATAGGTGAGGACTTCATGATGACGGATGCAACAACAGCTACGATAGTAGCTAGGAACCTCCTCACTCCTAAGGATAGTAGGCTGCTTTCAGGACGGTCCGATGAGTTGGCCGTTCAAGAGTCCCTCGCTCTCAGCGTTCAGTGTGCAGGCTCTGTGTCCAACATGGGCCAACGCCTACTTGCTCGCTCCCGTCAGGTTGAATCGTTGATGGCAGAGGTGGAAAATCTCAAGCAAGAGATCAAGCAGCTGAAGTACGAGAATAGAAGTTTGCATGTGCTTGCAAATAACTATTCGACGGGCATGAAGAGGAAGCTTGATGAGCTGCAAGAATCCAATGGTCGAATGCAAAGTGACCGTCAAAGGCTTGCGGCTTTCTTCCAGAGGCACATTTTTCCTGGCTCATCTAGCGTTCCACCAAGTATTGAGGCCTCTTCTTCGATGCCTCCCGCTCCGATGCCTTCTGCTCCGATGCCTTCCGCTCCGATGCCTTCCGCTCCGACGCCTCGTGGTAGGGGTTCACGTAAACAACCTTTGTGAACGCTCCATCATTCTGCCATGTTTTTTTTTTTTTTTTTTTTTTTTTTTTTTTTTTTTTTTAACATGCTTTGTTTTATTTAGTGCATTGGGTTGCCTCCCAAGTAGCGCTTTCTTTTACGTCTTGCAGCCGGACGAAGAACCCAATCACTCCAGGATATGAATCGGATGAGAACTCCGAGTCATAAACTAGTACCTAAAACAAGAAACAAAACAAGATTAAGAATCTGGAATAAAATAAAAACAAACGAAAATAAAACAATCCAAGGGATTAGCAAAGTTGCTAATCCCCGGCAACGGCGCCAAAATTTGATGCGAGAATTATACGCGCATAAATTAAACCCTCTTTTTGTCAATTGTAGTATAAGTATAAGTAGGGATCGTTCTAGACCGGGGATTAGGAGGGATTGTTAACCACTTGGATTTGACTCAAAAACGTAAAATAACAATATGAAACACTATACTAGACTCAAAGAATGCAAAACTAAACTTTAAAACACTAAAACAAACCAAAAGACTCAAACAACACCCAAAACACTCAAAACTGCCTTAAAAACACAATCTGGGCAGTTTTGAGCACTTTGACTACTTTGGACGAAATTGGGTAATAAATTGATTCAAAACACTTAAAAGCACAAACTAAATTGATTTCTAACTAATTTGACATTAAAGTAAAGGGGGATTTAGGTTTATACGAAATTAAATAAAATGTACAGATTCGAATTAAAACAGATAGTATATATGAATGTGATGAAATGGAATGAATGGATGCTAGCCAAGGGGTTCATCTCCACACATGTTACACTTGCATAATAAAATGATTTCCAATTGCATTTCAATAAACCATGAATTCTCAACACCCCAAGTTAACCGTCATGCACTAATTAACCTTCAAATCTTCCTAACGTTATTGAATTGGATGGGTTAGCGCATACAACAATTCAAAACATTCCCCACAAGTCCCCTACATGATTGCATAATAAAGATACAAGCAAGAATAATTACGCTCTATGAAAATTATAAGTGTTGACGAGGCATTCGTTACTATGGAATACGCATGAAACTTATGCCAAGAATTCGTTTAACGCAATTGTTTATAAGCAACCTCCACTACTTGTGAATATAAGTTCGTAACTATTAGGTGAAACTCACTTATATTCTAGCATCATATTCATGCATGAAAATTAAGCGTGCACTCTCAATAAACATACATAAATAAGTTATCAATCAAACGGTTAAACAAATTGAATCCACAACTTATGAAACGCAATTAGAAGTAATCAAATCAAAATGCAAGCATAAACATATATTTCGAATTACCCCCTAGCTAAGGGGGGTTTAGTTCCTCATGACTACAAAACAAAGAGAATCAAAGAAACACCTAAACATTCCAACAACTCAAACTTGAATTGTATGAACGTTTAGGCACTCTTCTCTTCCATTCCTCATTCGTACAAAACAAAGAGTATTGAAATTAAACATTGAAATCAAAGAAACACCTAAACATTCCAACAACTCAAACTTGAATTGTATGAACGTTTAGGCTCTCTTCTCTTCCTCTTCATTGTAGCACAAGGTCTAAGGATAGTTTGATGCTGTGAATGGTTTGGGGATTGGTGTTTGGATTAATAGGGAAGTCACGGCAACAAGGGGTTTGTTGCTAAAATATGGATGATTTTCTGGTGGTGGAAGGATGTCTATGGAATGGGTGAATTTCTGGCACAAAGGCCTTATTTTTGTGGTGAATGGATGTCTATGGAATGGGTGAATTTCTGGCACAAAGGCCTTATTTCTGTGGTGAATGGATCCCCCCCTTTGTGGCTGCAATGAAGGTTTATTTATAGGTGAAATGGGGGGAACATGACAGCTAGGAACTTGATGGAAATCTGGAATGGTGATGGGAGATGCATGTGGCTGATTTATGCATGTGATTAAAGGGTGGAAATGCATGTGCTTTGACAGAAATGAAAGGGGGAATGATGATGAATGCATGTGCACGGTTTTGGTGTGGAGAAAGGGGTGAATGTGGTGCAATGATAATGTCTTGTGGCTGAATGGATTAAAGAATGGGAGTGCATGTGTTGAATGATTGCACGGCATGGGTATTTTCTGGAATGTTGAATGTGCATGTGAAGTGGCTGATTAGAATCTAGGGTGCATGTTTGAATGATTAAAGGGACATGTAGGGTGGAAATGATGAATGCATGTGCAATGACAGCTAGGATATGATGATGAATGCATGTGGCTGATTTAATGGAGGAACAAGTGCATGTGCACGGTTTTGGTTGGAATGCAAGGGAATGCAATCTGAAATGGGAGATGGAATGGGATGCACGGCAAGGTTGGAGAAATGATTACGGATGCATGTGTTGAATGTTTAAAGGGTGCATGTGGGTGAATGTGTGGCTGATTTGTGGAATAGGTATGCATGTGAAATGTTTGTGGTGAGTGAATGTGCATGTGAATTAAAGCTAGAGTGATGATGATAAGTGATAAGTGATAAGTGATATGATATGTGGTTATGATATGATAAGTGATAAGTGGTTATGATAAGTGATAAGTGGTAAGTGATATGATAAGTGGTTATGATAAGTGATAAGTGGTTATGATAAGTAATGGGAGCATGTGGGTTAATTAATGAAGGAAATGCATGTGCAATGACAATGTGTTAGAATGGATGTGTGTTATGCATGGCATGATTGGGATTAGGAAAGGTTTAAATGTCCTAAAACTAAAGGGAACAAGGTTCCAACACTTTGGTCTTCAATTAGGTCTTCAATTTCGTCCAACACTTTGGCTCCAAGCATAAGCTATCCATCCTTAGCCCAAAAGTGCTCCAAAAGTCTCCAAAATGCATCTTTTTGCTCCTTTAGCCCTTTGGACCTACAAACACACGAAAATAGCTTAAAGTACTAAAATAACTAAAGAAACATAATGTAAATGCACGAGAACAAGCCATTTAAGTCGCATGAATATGCTCCTATCAGGTTCCGTAGGAACTCCGAAGTTAAGCGAGAAGGGGGCTAGAGCAATCCCATTACGGGTGACCCACTGGGAAGTTGCTCGTGAGTTCCCAAAAACAAAACCGTGAGGGAATGGTAAGCCCAAAGTGGACAATATCGTGCTACGGTGGTGGAGCGGGCCCAGGAAGTGATCCGCCCTGGGCGGGGATGTGACAATTTGGTATCAGAGCCTAACCCTGGGCGCGTGTGTGCCGACGAAGACGTCAGGCCCCTAAGAGGGGTGGATTGTGACATCCCACATCGCCCAGGGGAGTGATCCTTATATGTATATTCTCATCGTTACCTAGCACGAGGCCTTTTGGGAGCTCACTGGCTTTGGGTTCCGTAGGAACTCCGAAGTTAAGCGAGAAAGGGGCTAGAGCAATCCCATGATGGGTGACCCACTGGGAAGTTGCTCGTGAGTTCCCAAAAACAAAACCGTGAGGGAATGGTATGCCCAAAGCGGACAATATCGTGCTACGGTGGTGGACCGGGCCCGGGAAGTGATCCGCCCCGGGCCGGGATGTGATAATTAATCTTTCATCCCCTGACATTAAAATAGGGTGTACAGATGCTTGTTGTAAAAAGATTTCAGTCCTCAATAAACAAGAAGAACAAGAAGATCTTCTTATTGAGTTAATCAGTAAAGTAGATGACCCTGAGTTAAAATCATTTTATTTAAAAAAAGCATAAGAAGTTAGTCCCCCAAGAAGAAGCCAGTACTAGTCAACCACTAGTAACCCCAAAAATCTATCTTAGCATAACTTTGGAAAGATTTAATAAGACTAAGAAAGAAATTACGGTCAAAGACCTACAAAGAGAAGTCAACAAAATTAAGGAAGAAATTAAGTCCTTAAAATCAGAAAACATAGAAATTCGCTCACATCCCAATAGTATCCAAACACAAGCACTCCTTAGCAATAATGATGAAGAACACAATAGTTCTTCCTCATACCAATAATCAGAATCCAAGTTCATAGAAAATCCAACAGAAAACATAGTTTTAGGATTACTACAAAAAATTAGGATCCAAAAATGGTAATCTAAAATAAAAATAATAATTGAAGACTTCCAGTTATAAAGAATTACCTTAATTGACTTAGGTGCAAACTTGAATTGTATTCAAGAAGGTTTAATTCCCACTAAGTATTTTCATAAATCAACATAAATCCCTAGTGCAGCAAACTAGTCCCCAATGCAATGAAAATATGAAATTCCAAAAGATCATGTTTGTCAAACCAATGTTTGTTTTAAAACCCCATTTGTTTTAATATATAAACATTTCAGACCCAATCATTCTAGGGCTCCCTTTTATAGCTCTCATATATCCTTTTAAGGTGCACCATGACCATATAACCACCAGAATGTTACGACAAAAAATCACATTTAAGTTCTGCACAGAAACAGATCTAAAAAAATTAAGACAATTACAAAAAGATAGCATCTCAAAAACCAACAATCTAGTTACCAAAAAATCACAAGAAGTTAAGTTCTTAAAAGAAGAAATTAACTACAAAAGAATTGAAGAACAATTAACAAATAAAACTTTGTTACAAAGCATTAACAACTTTCAAATGAAAATTGTTAATGAAATTTGTTCTGATATTCCCAACGCTTTCTGGCATAGAAAACAACACATTGTTAAACTTCCTTACAATAAGGAATTTAATGAAAAGAAAATACCAACAGAAGCCAGGCCAATCCAAATGAGTCAAGAAGTTATGGAATTCTACAAAACAAAAATTCAAGAACTTCTCAATAAAGGAATAATCAGGAAAAGTAAATCATGCTGGTCTTGTCCTGCTTTTTATGTCCAGAAAAATGCTGAATTAGAAAGAGGAACTCCTAGGTTAGTCATTAATTACAAACCTCTTAATGAAGTCTTGGAATGGATACGGTATCCAATTCCTAACAAAAGAGACTTAATTAAGAGACTTAGTTTGTAATCTTCTCAAAATTCGACATGAAGTCTGGATTTTGGTACATTCAAATTCATGAGGATGATGAATACAAAACTGCATTTGTCACTCCTTTCAGTCATTATGAATAGAATGTAATGCCATTTAGTCTTAAAAACGCACCCAGCGAATTTCAGAACATCATGAATGAAATATTTAATCAATACAGTCAATTCTCAATTGTTTATATTGACGATGTTCTCATTTATTCCAAATCAATAGATGAGCATTGGAAACACTTAAAAATGTTTGCTAGGATAATTAAGTCAAATGGATTAGTTGCCTCAGCAACCAAAATTAAGTTATTCCATAACAAAATTAGGTTTTTAGGATACAATATCCATCAGTCAACCATTCGGCCAATAGATAGAGTAATTTAGTTTGCAAATAAGATCTAGATGAAATCACCAATAAAACCCAGTTATAAAGATTTTTAGGATCCTTAAATTATGTTGCATAATTTTATCCACATCTTAGACAACAATGCAAACCCTTATTTGATCGTCTAAAAGAAAATCCCTCAGCATGGTCCAATACTCATACTTCCATAGTCAAACAAATCAAATCACATGTTAAGACTTTTCCCTGTCTTGGCATTCCAACTCCTAATTCCTTCAAAATTGTTGAAACTGATGCCTCTGAAATTGGTTACGAGGGTATTCTCAAACAATCAATCTCTTCTGAATCACCTGAACAAATTGCTCGTTTCCATTCAGGAGTATGAAATCCAGCACAAAGTAATTATAGTCCTATTAAGAAAGAAATATTATCTATAGTATTATGTATTAGTAAATTTCAAGATGATTTATTAAATTAAAAGTTTTTAGTCAGAGTCGATTGCAAATCTGCAAAACATGTTTTACAAAAAAATGTTCAAAACATTGCATCAAAACAGATTTTTGCATGATAGCAAGCTATATTAAGTATTTTTTATTTTGAAATCGAACACATCAAAGGTAGTCAAAATTGCATCCCTGATTTCCTAACCAGAGAATTTATGTAGGGAAGAATTACAACAAGAAGACCTGATCAAAGGAGGCTTTCAGCCACTCTACCACCGCCACCAGTAAAACAAGAATCAAGCCCAGATTCTTCATCGGCCTTAGCCATTACCAACCGTTTCACTCCCTTAGGTTCCACAATAGGAAACCTTAGGCCAAATTACCAGTCACCACGTCTCGATTACCAAACGACGTTAGTCAGTCAATATGATCCTTATTCAACCCCTACATACGAATCATTATCATCCCAACCAATTAGTTATACTAAAACATCACCGTATGTCAAGAAAAATCCCAGTGAATATCTTTTTAGCATCCCTTTCAATCTCAATCAGGAACAAGCACCAGATAAATTAGTTGAAACTATCTTTCCACCTAATTTCCATTATCACCCTATAACACCACACAAAACATTGAAATATTAGCAAGCCATTCTCAGCGAAACAGAGTCCATCTCTATTAAACCAATTTACAACAAAACCCATGAAACCAAATTCTTTACCATTCTTTTTACATTGG
The DNA here is from genome assembly GCF_963583255.1 of Pyrus communis. Lineage (NCBI taxonomy): Eukaryota > Viridiplantae > Streptophyta > Magnoliopsida > Rosales > Rosaceae > Pyrus > Pyrus communis. The sequence continues at coordinate 8,531,794 of NC_084808.1, forward strand.
TCGGATCCTAACCAAAGCAGATTAGGGAATCCTCTTTTACAAAAGCAAACCTCTTCACACTCAATATGTCCAAATTCCCAATAACCATTACAATTATTTTGATTACATTGATGCTTGGACTAACATCTTTCTCCATCAAACAAAAGATTTTAGTCATTCATGGTTCATTAATTTTGACAAGAGTTTTAGGTTGAACTTTCCTGCATGGTTCCCAAAATGGTGGTTAATCCATGGCCCAACAGCCAGTCTTCTACCAGAAGAATTTATGCAGGTGCTCTCGGCCAATTTTCAACAAAAATTTGACAAAAGTAGATTCAACTACAGAATTACACTTCACCCAATATTCATGGCCAAATACAAAGTGTCGTGGATCTTGAAGTGGAATTATGAAGTTGAAACCGGTGAAGTGAACAGAGTCAGATCAGTCAAGTGATGGGATAAATTCAACCATCAGAGAGTCACCAGTCTGGTTCTCTCTGAATTTCCCATTACTTATCCTTCAGTCAATCATTATCAGACATTAGTCTATCCTCATCCCTCAAAGGAATAATCAAGTCTCCCAAATCGCTAGGCTCAAAGAAGAATAAAGCCACCCAGCTTCAAGATTTAGCACAGCAATTACTTGCAGAAACAGCAATGCTCCACACTGAAGAAGAAGAAGTTTCAGACTTCGAATCTTCAGATGCATCCTCACAGTAACCAGCCAATCTGATAAGTCAAAAAACATAATCAGCCAAGTGGGTCGACTACCAGGATTCGCAAGACCCTTTTGCATAAGGCCATGTGAAAATTCAGTCATCTTTCCAAGTCACCATGTGAAGTGTTCAGATAATATTCGCATCAATAATTCTGACAAAGCAAGGAATCATTCAGTCATCTACACATTCCAAAGTAAAAGCAGGAATTATTCCAACAAGTTCACTATTCATCAACAGTAAGCAGCAGGTCATCATCCATCCTGTACTTCAACAGTAAAGCAATTAATCATCCAAGTCTCTTTTCCAAGTCTATATGAAGAGGTCTTAGAGGAAGAGGACATCGAGTTAATTTCTACATATTTTCCCAGTCAAAATTTCTTTGAGTTCACACTGCATTCAAACAAAATCAAATTGTAAACAATTTAAATTCTCAAATGTCAAGGATGCTTACGTGCACCAATATCTTTTTCACCAGTCAATTTCTTATTTACTGATTCAATTGTCAGTAAATTAATTATAAGTCCCAATGCAAGTTTTGCAATAAAACTTATTTTCAAATTATAATTGCATCATTATTTTGAATTCATTAGTTTCATTATGAATATTTTCATAATTACTAATTTTGAATGGCATAAAATTCTTACTCACAGTCAATTCATCGAATATCTCAAATTCAAGGTAAACACAGATGAAAGGTTGAAGCTGTTCGAACTAAGAAAGCTAGAGTCTCCGATGGTAAATTTTTTTAAAAAGTCAACGAAAAGTCAACAATCAACCCCAAAAAGTCAACTAAGACGCAGAGCTGGTCAATCACATTAAAACTTCAGAATTTCAGTAAACGAATGCCAAAATTGGACTCGAGCCATCGAAATTTCGCCTAAGACGTTTCCAAGAAAATTTTAAAAAAGTCAACTAATAGTCTACAGTTAACTTTAATGAAATATTCCATTCTCAGACGGAATATTCTGTTAAAGTAAACTAGAAGGTTAAGGGAATATTCCCTCTAAATTCTTAAATGGATCCCAGTCAGATTCAGGTTGGGTCGAATCTGAATTTGACTCAACGGGTCTTAGGCTTAGGCTGGTTCTTGGAATCAGTTTGGCCCCCTTTTTTTTTGTATCGGGTCGAGTTGACCTGTTTGGGCTCGCGGGTCGCACCAGTCGGACCCAACAAAGAAGAAGCCCAAATATCGTAAGATTTGGCCAGGAAACTTCCCAAGCTCGATTTTTAACCATTTCACTCGAAATTTAAACTAAAATAAAGATAAAAAGACAAGGGAAACGAATCTACCTTACCCAAGTAAAATAGGTGGCGAGAGATGCCTGAAAATCACCAGCAAAAATTGCAGCTCTTGCCAGAAAACTGGGGAAGTCTCCTCGAATCTGCACTACATCGTCACCAAAACATGTATGCAACTCAAAAATCGGATCAGAACGTTAAAGAGGAAAAGATCGAAGGTATTTGGAGCCTTACCTCGGTCGAAAAAATTTGAGAATCCATCGGAATTCTCCATCTCCTGTTTCTTTGGTTTGAGTGCGGGCCCAAGGGTTGGTTCGAATTTCTGGGCTCGGGGAGAAAGAGATAGGACGAGGTGAAAGTTTGGATTGCGGTGGCAGTGCTCGCCGAAATGGCGAGTTGGTGACAGCGGCATTCCCATTGATGTAGCAGAGGAGAGACTCAGGAGAGAGGTGAGGGAAGTGAGGGAGAAGAGAGAGGAATCTTAATAATTTTGGGATGAGTGACGCATGGTAAGAGAGGAGATGAGAGTTTAGTGTGGGTGTGGGCCCCACAGGGCATAAAATATTAAAATAAATAAAATATCTTGCCAGAAAAATATTAAAATAATTAAGGATCAAAATTCAAAAATACAAAATTACTAAAGTACCCTCACGCTCGTGTTTTCGTAAAATCTTCGTCATAACTCCGAATTTGGTTACGCTTACGCCTACATGTTCATGTCGTCAACTACTTCGAGAATACGGTAAAATAATAGCTTATACCCGTCACGAAATGACAGTCAAAGAAAGTCAACAATCTTGCCACTAGGCATTTTTATCAATTCACTCTTTAAAATTAATAAAATCATAAAAATAAGAACTGGTTGTTACAAGCTACCTGCCTTAAAAAAAATTTTGTCCCTTAAATTTGAATTAAATTGCTATATATAAAATACTTCGAAAGATAGGAAGAAAATATATATATAAAGAAGATATCAAGCCAAAGCGATTGCATAAAAGAGAATGCCCGTCATGATCGGATGGCAATGATTCCTCTTTCATGCCCCCAAACTTGAACTTTCCTTCTCCTGCAACATAATACTATAATATAATACCTTTATAAAACATAGAGTCAAAAACAAAAAAAAATATATATATATATATATATGTAGAAGATCACATCAAAAATACATATATACTGAACATAGAAATGATTTTCACCTATGCACTCGTGGCATCATGTACTCCGAGGTTATGTGTGTAGTATCTTTAGGTGAAGCCCAAATAATAAATAAATAAAATATTGACGTAGACGAGCCTACTTGCCCACTTGCTTAATGAATCCAACGAATAAGTTATCGATATTACAGTTTGCAGCTCGCAACACCGACAACTCACTGTTGTCTCAACAAGCAAGTAATAAATTTTCGAGGGTGCAATTTTACCATCTTGCCTTTCATTGGGAAATACACATAAATATCCGATTAAAGCCTTCATCGCGCTCACGCACTAACCTCTCAGGTGACATCGTCAAAAGTACATAATTTCCTATATCGTAATCTCGATCATTCGAATACCTGATCATTATACTCTTCTGTCTATCAAGTACTATCTACTTAATTCTCTATACAACATCTCTAATGGTGCCATACCCAAACATCAAAATTGTAACCGTAGTTACATGGAACTCTAACAAAGTTAAGTGTCTATTACAACCATACTAAGTATGGAACTCTAACAAAGTTAAGTGTCTATTACAACCATACTAAGTATGTAGAACGAACAAACGTAACATGTTCTCTAGTCTGGATAGTTCATTCAGATTGGCTGTTAGTCTAAGGGTGAAATGTGGTACTGGATAACAACTTAGTACTCATATCCTTCAAAAAGACTTCCTAAGACTTGGAAGTGAAACGAGCATCACAGTGACGTACAGTGACATGCACCATGTAGCCAAACAATGCAGTTCACAATGCCATAGTGAGCTGATTCATATTGACTTTCTCTCAGATTTAACGAAAAACTTTGTTAAGAAGGCTAAAAGAACATTCAAGAATTTGAGGGCCAAAACAAGTCCATTAAATCTAGAATACAAGGTAACTAGAATGAATGCATGACATCTCATTACAACAGTAGCTTCTAAGAGATTCAATCACCAATGATAAAGCTTCGTTTAGCAAAATATGTGTTAGGTGGTTGAGAAATTAATGGTCATGACTAAAATTTCAAGGTCCGAGCAATTCTCCTAGGTGGTCTGTCTGCATAAAAAATAATACGAAGTGTAGCGGGGTAAACACATACCCACGGTTGACTGAAATGCTTTCCAACACAAAAAGGTGAAAATGGAATCACGGTCAGAGTGGATGTTGATCGAAACACCAGAAAATTTGATAAATTCAAGAATGAGAAATTTTACTAAGTGTTCTAAAATGTAGTCCTTCTAAACCAACAGAAAGTAAGCTGACTTGTCAAGTCTATCGATAATCACCGAAACATTATCATAATATCCACATGTACAAGATACCTCATACCGGGAGCTTATGGTGCTATTTCTTCATCTCCATTCGGATACAAGAAGTGATTATAACCACTTAAACGATTTCTTGATGATTTATAAGTAACGTCGTATCAATACTCGTGAATTCTAGCTAAAATGAGAAAGGACATGCTGAAAGTGTTCAAGGGTAGATATGTTTTTTGTTGCAGTAAACGGTAACTACGTTTGCACAACTGGGGTGATACACGATGGTGCAATCGTAGGTGTTGATTTGGTTTTCCATCGTCACCTTCAGAAATTTAGTTCCTTTCAAATAAAGACGGGAACTGTTGACTCTAGGTCATGAGTAAGATGGTTCATCTCGTACGGTTCTAACTATTAGGAACATAAGCGACACGCCGTCATGCTGCATCTACATAGCCAAAACATCCAAAAAAAACGTCACTGTGGATTTCAAAATGATCAATGTCATTGAAAGGTGTAAAACAAAGGTGTGGTGATGCAACAGTTCGGTGGTCAAAAACTTTATTCATAGTCAGTATCACAAACTAAACCTTTCCTCGATTGACAAGAGAGGAGAAATGCTATAGCTGAAAAACGCTAATAAACCGTCAATAGAAATCGATAAAACTAAGGATCGTATTTCACAACACTTGTGAGGATTTCAACTTTCTTCCGGTACAACCTTTCAAGGAAATGAAAAGAATATCATATGCTAGATCACGTCTCCCAAGAAAAGTGCTTGATGTAAACAAAGTTACACTTGAGGAATTTGGTATAAAGTTGACTGTCAGTGTTTTGAAAATTTGATTTCGTTGCTGAAATATGTGAGAAAGTCATCAATAAGACTACTACAAATCCATCAGGCTAAGGAAGAAAACTCAAGCTTGAAAAGTAAGTCATGTAGACAATTAATTTGAAGTATGGGTTAACGGTTTTAATTGTCACCCAGTTGAGTTGCTAAAATCTAGGTACAATCCTAAGGTTTAGTCTTTTGCCTTCGCAAATAGGTTTGAGATTCCCTAAGGTAAAGTGTTGGGTTGGGTAAATTCCTAATCAATAAAATTTTGCAACTAAGTTTTCTCAAGGTCAAATGAGTTGTTCGATACAATGCAAAGAGAATAAGTGTGGTATTAGAATGGTGGATCGATGGTGTACTCTATTTCCCGCGTCGATGGTATCCTAAATAAAAATTTGAGAGATGACACCAAAGATATTCATCCTCGAAACGTACCATACTACCTCCCATCTATATACCACGTACTAGAAAGTCTTCACAACTTTCGCAATGGTCATTCCGCTCTTACAACAAGAAACTAACTCATGCTTCAAACTAATATTTGGTTGTGGAAGTGATCAGAAAGATGATTGGTAGTCGAAAAATGACAATTTTTCGTCAATGCTTCACCAAAGGGATAATTACGATGTAATCAATTCATATATTGGATAACGTGGAAATCCACGATATCCAACAAAATGGATTGACTGGCACCATCAGATTGGTAAAAAGAATGGTGCATCCACCGTATCCGCACAGGACAAGACAAACCGCCTCATGGTATTAGGATTCCCAAAACTTACTCAACTAGGGTACTAGGTGATTGAAATATTTGAATAGTTAAAGATGATACGATGACCTGAATGATACCCAAATTAAACAAAGTCCTAACAAAAGTGTCCTAAATTCGTACTTGGGACTAGTTAGGAATGTTCTGGTTACCTAGGTGGGTGAAGTGGTTAAAATAACTACAAGTTTATTGTCCTTCTACAAGGCTTGCACCTAAGTTTCCATGATTTAATTTCTTCAGCCCAGGTTGTCACTGTTAATTAGTCTATCAGTCATGCCACTAATTAACACATTTATAATATTTTGATATTGTTTGTTACCCTGAAACTATGAACCGGCATTCTGGCACAAAGGTATCACTCCCAAATATTAGCATGTGTCTGGTATCAGAAATCATGCCTCCTAAATACTGGTTGACAACTTCTGGATATCGGACAATATCGTCAATAAGTAGCATTACCATAAGCTGATTACAGGTTAGAGCCCGCTCAGGTGGATGGTTTCGGATGATTGGTAATGAACTAATTCTATGAGTTTGTTTTGTTGATTCTAGGGAAAATACTTACTACTTTTAGGATTTCTACTAACCGTAGGTATAACAACTCATACCCCTATACCTATACTCATCAAAATGATGAGTACAACACCGAAAGAAATTCAAGGAACTTGTATTGGTTGGAGTGTTCTAAGGATGGGAAAAGGAATTCGCTAATAATCTGCTTTAGAACGGGGTTTAACGGAAATCGATCTTCCTCTTGAAGATCTGGAATTATAACTAGCACATTTGAGAGATTGGTATTGTTGGGGACCAAACGTAATTGTCCCCCATATGTTCTTTTGTCGAGTGCTACCACTTTAGCACCACATCATCACTCGAGACATTTCCAAAGATTTCGACGAAACATAAAACTTCGTAGGAATTTTGATTAGTGGTATATTAATGGGTTCTGCCAAGGAATCAAAGCTATTTCTGGTTTCATATCTCGAAGGGTTGGTAATGATGACGAGATAATAGTAGTAGGATTGATGGGAAAATCTCTGGTGGTGCACAACTATAGATACATTAGCCATACTTCAGGGCCACAAACTTGTCAAGATCTAAATCTTTCCTTGGCAGGTGAATACTTCACTTAAATTTTTAACGTGTTCGCCAAAATGATCTTCTAGAATGTCGATAAGTTGTCTAAATTTCCCAAAGCTTAGGAAAAGCTAACACGTTTTTCATATTCGACGAGGTGGCAAGGTTCGATGTTAGATTCAAAAATCGATAATGCCAACATCACGTGTATGATGAATGCAATATTGCCTAAAATTATGCTCTGATACCAAATTGACACATCCTGACTTGGAATGTTCACCTGGACTTCAAATTAAGCTATGTTGGCCAACACCCAGAAGGTAACAAAACAGTAAAGTGTAGTGAGGTGGAAAATTTGAATAAATTTAAACCTAAAAGTTCCTAAATGGAAAAGTGGGCATGTGAGTAGGATTGAACCCAATTCACATGTGATGTCAGAGCATAAGTAAAGTACAGTAAAAGTAGAATGAGAATTGCACCAATGAAAGGAATCTCCTATACCAAGATTTCCCAAGAATCCTCGTGGACACGAAAGCTCTGCTACTAAAACCTGGAAGGGCAAAAACAAGAGTGAGTGGGCCTAAAAATAAAGCTTTGTAAAAACCTTTTCAAAAACGTAATAACCTCTCGCCGTAAAACAAGTATAGTTTCGAAATATAACATACTACGTATAGTATGAAAATACTTACCGTAGCCAACAATACCTCAAAAATGCAATACTTCATAGTAATTAGTAAATAAGCATTTAACTTTCAATAATCGCAATATCTCGTAGAGATAAACATACCACGTCAAGTGCTCATCGATACATGCTGACACATGAGTTCATGTAGAGATATTCTGACATGAACGGGACTAGGTGTAATAATGATTTATGCTCTTTTGCTACATTCACGTGAAGACTGGCGTTATGCGCATCACATACAATTAAACCCTCTTTTTATCAATTGTAGTAAGTATGCAAGTAGGGATCGTTCTGGACCGGGGATTAGGAGGGATTGTTAATCACTTGGATTTGACTCAAAAACGTAAAATAAAGTTTAAAACACTATACTAGACTCAAAGAATGCAAAACTAAACTTTAAATCACTAAGACAAACCAAAGACTCAAAATGCTTTAAAACATAAACTAAATTGAACAATAAGGAAAAAGGGGGGGGAGAGTTTTGATTTGACGAAAATTGAAATAACAAAACAAGTTAATAAACTAAGCAGAATGTAAATGTGAATATGGATGATGGAATAAATGGAATGAAGGCTAGCTAAGGGGTTCATCTCCATACATGTTACACTTGCATAATAAAATGATTTCCAATTGTATTTCAATAAACCATGAATTCTCAACACCCCGGGTTAATTAGGTCCGCTTAAATTAACCGTCAAGTTTTCCTTAAGTTAATGAATTGGATGATTGCATACGACAACCCAAAGCATTCCTCACAAGTTCCCTACATGAATTGCATAATAGAGATACAAGCAAGAATCATTAAGCATCATGAAAACTATAAGTGTTGACGAGGCATTCGTTACTATGATTGCATGAAACTTATGCCAAGAATTTGTTTAACGCGATTGTTTATAAGCAACCTCCACTACTTGTGAATATAAGTTCGTAACTATTAGGTGAAACTCACTTATATTCTAGCGTCATATTCATGCATGAAAATTAAGCGCGCATTCTTAATAAACATTCATAAATAAGTTATCAATCAAACGGTTAAACAAATTGAATCCACAACTTATGAAACATAATTAAAAGTAATCAAATCATATTACAAACATAAACATAATTTCGAATCACCCCCTAGCTAAAGGGGGGTTTAGTTCCTCATACAAAACAAAGAGAATTGAAATTAAACATTGAAATCAAAGAAACGCCTAAACATTCCAACAACTCAAACTTGAATTGTATGAACGTTTAGGCCCTCTTCTCTTCCTCTTTATTGTAGCATAAGGTTTAAGGATAGTTGGTTTGGGGGAATGGAAGTGTGGAATGGAGTGAGGAGTGATGGAAATGGAAAGATGGTGTTTGGATTATAAGGGAGAGATGGGAGCTCACGGCTAGGAAGAAGTGGATGTGTTTGTGGTGTGGTGTTGTGTATGAAATGAGATGATGACTTGAATGAATGAATGCAAGGGTATTTATAGGAGTAGTGGAGGGAACATATGGCTATGTCATTTGTAGGTGAAGTAGGTGGATGTTGTAGGTGAAGTAGGTGGATGTTGTAGGTGAAGTAGGTGGATGTTGTAGGTGAGTAGGTGGATGTTGTAGGTGAAGTAGGTGGATGTTGTAGGTGAGTAGGTGGATGTTGTAGGTGATTATGAGTGATAAGTGATAAGTGTATGATATGTTAAGTGATAAGTGAATGATTATGATAAGTGATAAATGAATGTATGATATGATAAGTGGTGAATGATATGTGGTGAATGATAAGTGGTAGTGTTTAAGTATTTAAAATAGGGAACAAAGCCCTTCCTTGCATGGCAAGGAAGGGAGACACAAGGAAACACACGACAATGTCCTAAGGTTGCTAGGAATGTTGTTTTTGTGTTCTAAAATGCGTAGGAGTTTTCAATGATGCTCAAACATGAGGTCTTTTTAGGATTTAACTTTCCTACTTCAAGTCTTCAATTTCGTCCAAACTTTGGCTCCATGGATAAGCTATCCAATCCATGCCCAAAAATGCTCCAAATAGCCTCAAAATGCACTTTCTTGCTCCCTAAGCCCTTAGAACCTGAAAACACACAAAAGAAGCATAAGGAACTAAAATAACTAAAGAATCATAACGTAAATGTACGAGAACAAGCCATTTAAGTCGCATGAATATGCTCCTATCAAATACCCCCACACTTATCTTTTGCTAGTCCTCGAGCAAAACAAAACAACAAAAGAACACGAAACTAGACAAAACGAACAAAACACAACCTACACCTTCCAACAATCGTCTAATGGATTTCCAATGCACATGACAAGTTAAAAATCATTAGTCCCATAGATTTTTGTCATCTTCACACTTAAGTACATTCTTACTCATAGTCACCACATATTATTTCACAAATAAGCATTTAAAACCATGTTTTGAATGTAGTAACATGCCTTAGAGAATTTGCTCAAATCCTTACAAGATATGCACTCGTTTTTCACACAGATTTTCTGACTACACACCCTAAACTAGTTATATGTGAGAAGATTGATGTAAACATAAAAACGAACACTCACATATATGTATTTCAAAGGAAGCAATTTCTGGAGTTAATAAGCATGTTTAGATATGATCTCATGAATGGAATGCTACTACTTAGATGCGAGAACCAGTGACACCATATGCTCATACCAAGTTCAAACTCCACAATTGAAATACATAACACTTAAGATTGAAGTCACGGGTTATAATGGGGCTTGGGGTGTTTGGATAACAAAGAAGGAGTACGGAAAACAAAGGTTCTTTAAGCAATAGTGAGCAAAGTAATGAATTAGACATTTAGAATTCCCTTTAGAACGCAAAAATCAACTTTGAACACCCAAGGGGGAATCACACAAAACTTAGGGCCATATTCAACTTTTTTGGATCCTTTCTTCAACCATCAACGCTTGTGAGTTCATCCTTACTTATTTTCACTCTTTTTTTTTTTTTTTTTTTTTTTTTTTTTTTTTTTTTTTTTTGAATCTCAAAACATATATATAAACTTAAGAACAAACTTTCACTCCCCCACACTCATTTTCTTGCATAATGTAACTCAAAAGGAATTCATTTTCCGTCATGCTTACTATGCTTCAAGAACAAGGGTACAGATGGTCCTAATCTAGGCTAGGTAAGGGGTGATGTGGTTAGCAAAGAAAATAGGCTAAACGAGGCTCAACGGGGTTAAGACTTACAATATATACAAAATATAGGAAGTAAGGCTATTTGGCTATGATGGCAACTACACAACTTCATCTTGATATATGTTATGCAAATCAATAACATGCTTTGAATGAAATGGGCATGAGTTCTAGCATTTAGTTCTATCATGATACAATTGCATTCTAAGTAGCAACCAAGCAAGGAATAATGAGATCATGCAACAACTTTAGAAAATAAAGAATCACAGAAAATAACTCTCCAAAGAAAGTAATGGCTCGAGTCTCACAGGGATGTAGCGTTTGTTTGAGTTTCTTCCTTCAAGCATGTTACAAAAACGAATTTTTCTTTTATGATTGCATGTGAAGTCATACATTATAACCATAACCAAGCATATACCAAGAGTAAATCAAACTTTTCTCTATGTTTATAACTCTTTCTAACCGTCATGCAATTATAAACCAAATCCTTATCATTGTGTTGGAAGGTACCCTAAGACACAAACACACAAAAACGACTTTTAAAACAACTCTTTTTGGGTTTTTCAAAACAATTTTTCAAATTTTTATGGGATTTTCGAATTATAAAACAAAACACACTAAAACACTCTAAAACAACTTAAAAACACCTTAAAACAGCAAGGAACAACATTAGAAGTTATGGTGGATAAAACCCTACGAATTTGCATCAAAACACTTTAGTTACCCCCCCACACTTAAATCAAACATTGTCCTCAATGTTTTAAGCATAGATTCACACAAAACATAAGTAAACTCACAAAAAAAAACACTTAAACATACTAAACATGGCAGAATGTAAATAACAAAGAGAAGAGTTTAGAGACGCAAATCTGGTTGTGGAATGTAAATTCCATCTTCTCCTTGTTGATTGCATTGAGGCTTTGATGTTGTTGATTCCACAGGCTCATTCTTGAACTGGTTTCCTCCCATCGTTGATTTTCCTTTGTGCTACTCTTGAACTGGGCAGCAGGATTCTTTTGGTCTCCCCCGAAGGTCTGAGCTTTCCCCTTTTATCTGTTTCTTTGTTCAATCTTTGCAGGAGTGGTCCCTTCTCTGGAAGTGTATCAACCGTTGAAGATGATTACTCGAGAGCAACGCTAGGTAAGCAATCAGGAACAAATTCCAGGCAGTCGGATCCAGATCGGAAGACTGACTCCAAGTGCCGGCTGATTGCTTCTTTCACTTTGCCATGCGAGTAAGAACAAGGACAAAGAAAAAGACAGGGAAAGAGCATGATATGAGATACTTTTGCTTTTGACCTTGATGATATGAGATACCTTTGCTTTTGAAGAAACGGCGAATGAAGCAGCACATGTATTTGTTGTGGTTGTCTCCACATGCTTCGATCGACCGTTTCTTTTTGCCTCATCTGTACTCCCGGTATCTGGTATCTTCTTTGGGGGAGAAAAAATCGAGTATTTCAAAAGGCGTTGCTGGGAGAGCGCCCTCAGAGGTGCAGAAGAGTTGGACATTTTCTTCAGGTTTGCCTTGCCATAAAAGACGAAGGTCGACATATATAGAGATAATATCAAGTGGTGGTACTGTTCTTTTACCCTTGTCGACAAACGTTTTGATCCCGCAAATCCGGCTTTTTGAAATAGTGGCGCCTCTTCGATTTCTGAGCGACGCCCCTTCGATTTCTGAACGACACCCCTTTGCTTTCTGAACGACACGTAGTAGTGCGGATGCAGCTCCTTTTGACAAAGCTGCACGCGGTTTCTGAAAAGCAGAGAAAGCGTCGCCGAACTTTGACAAAGTTGAACGCGTCTTCTGAAAAGCTGAGAAAGCTTCGCCTAACTTACGTCGGAAATTCCGGCTTTTTGAATCGGTGGACGCGTCGCCTTGGCTTTTTATAGAGTTATCCATCATCGCCAACACACACACTCTGAAGAATTCCCATTCTTGAACATCGTCTCCGGCCCTTTGAAATTTAACTCCATCCACCCCTTCTCTTTGAACACTTTTGAAAAATGGCAAACCCATCGAACCTTAGCTTGGAATTGAGCCTTAGCAGTGATACGGGCGCGCCGCGTCAAGGTAACGTATGGCGCCCTTCTTTCTTATCTTCTAACGGTCCTCTTTCAGGTGAAGAATCTGTGATGCAGGACGCCACAACAGCTACAATAGTAGCTAGGAACCTCCTTACTCCAAAAGATAGTAGGCTGCTGTCAGGACGGTCCGATGAGTTGGCCGTTCAAGAATCCCTCGCACTTAGTGTTCAGTGTGCGAGTTCTGTGTCCAACATGGGCCAACGCCTGCTTGCCCGCTCCCGTCAGGTGGAATCATTGATGGCAGAGGTGGAAAGTCTCAAGCAGGAGATCAAACTGCTTAAGCACGAGAATAGAAGTTTGCACGTGCTTGCCAACAACTATTCGACGGGTATGAAGAGGAAGCTTGATGAGCTACAAGAATCCAATGGTCGGATGCAAAGTGACCGTCAAACTGACCGTCAAAGGCTTGCGGCTTACTTCCAGAGGCACATTTTTCCGGGCTCATCCAGCGTTTGGCCAAGTATTGAGGCCTCTTCTTTGATGCCTCCCGCTCCGATACCTTCCGCCCCGATGCCTTCCGCCTCGATGCCTTCTGCTCCGATGCCTTCCGCATCTATGCCTCCTGCTTCTAGAGTTTTGCCCAGTAGTGGGGCTTCAAGTAAACGCCCTTTGTGAAGCTCCATCATTCTGCCATGTGTTTTTTTTTTTTTTTTTTTTTTTTTTTTTTTTTTTTTTTTACATAAATAAAATCAAACGGCATGGAATTGGTCCTTGAATGGAAGGTGATACTTGAAATGAACCGGCATTGGTTCAAATTCTAAAGTGGGTGCCTGAATCATTAACAACATATTAGTATAAAAGAAAATTGAAATTCGGGGAGGCGGCTTACCTGTGTGCTCCGACATAAACTCAAGAATAAACACCACTCGCTGGAAAGTTTCAGGGATATTGGACTTGGCCAGATTGCAAATGATGGTTATGACTTGTCCAATGTCATCAAATTTAACTTCTTTGGATTTTTTGGTTTCAAGAACGTCCTCTTTGATGAATTCATGACATTCCTTACTTGTCACCTTTGGAAGGACTTCCAAGATGTCTTTCTCACCTTCTTCTTCCTTGGAAGTCATGAATCTGCAAGGAATAGGGATACTTGTTGGAACGGGATTAAAAATAATGAAATTTGGAACAACCATACTTGTATTAGATGGCATAGGAGCAATAGGTGCCTCCGGTAAAGGTGTTTCCACCCTTTCCGTGGGTTGGGTGTATTCCTCTTCCTTGTGATTTGATTTTGATGGTTGAGGGTCCGTTCCAACCTCCTTGTCACTTCTCAACATGATAGCATTGGTGGTTTCAAATTCTCCCTTCTGATTTGCAATGGTTGAACTAGGGAGTTCGCCTTGGTCGCAAAATTGTCCTTCGAACTCCGCTATCTGCCCAATTTGCTTTTCCAGAGTAGTAAGTAATTGAAAAATCGTATCATTATCATTTGAATTACCTACATTACTTTGGGCAGGTTGTGGTGGCTGCATAGGCGTTGAATAGAACTCCTCATACGGCTGCCAATATCCTTCTTGTTGAGCCTCATTGTCTTGATTTTGTAAGCCCTGCACCAAACAAATTAATTCATCAAGCTTTTGATTATAATCTATTGACGAACTTAAATTTGGTTGGGCATATTGAATATGAGGTTGTGGTGGCTGCATAGGCGTTGTATAGAACTCCTCATATGGTTGCCAATATTCTCCTTGTTGAGTCTCCTCGACTTGGTTTTGTGAGCCCTGCACCAAACAAAGTAATTCATTAAGCTTTTGATTATAATCTATTGACGAACTTGAGTTTGGTTGGGCATATTGAATATGAGGTTGTGGTGGATGCATAGACGTTGAATAGAACTCCTCATAAGGCTGCCAATATCCTTCTTGTTGAATATGTTGAGGTTCCCACCATATAGAGTTTGAATGATCACTCCAATCGGAATTGTAAGTATTGGAAAACACGTCGTTCCTTGATTGATTATGATCAAATGTACCAACTCTTTGCGTTTGGTACTCTTCCATAAGCTGTGACAAAAGAGAAGCACTATCAAGTGCCATGTCTTGCGTCTAAAATAAAACTAAAAAAATATATATATATATATACACAAACGAAAATAAAACAATCCAAGAGATTAGCAAAGTTGCTAATCCCCGGCAACGGCGCCAAAATTTGATGCGAGATTTATACGCACACAAATTAAACCCTCTTTTTATCAATTGTAGTAAGTATGCAAGTAGGGATCGTTCTGGACCGGGGATTAGGAGGGATTGTTAATCACTTGGATTTGACTCAAAAACGTAAAATAAAGTTTAAAACACTATACTAGACTCAAAGAATGCAAAACTAAACTTTAAATCACTAAGACAAACCAAAGACTCAAAATGCTTTAAAACATAAACTAAATTGAACAATAAGGAAAAAGGGGGGGGAGAGTTTTGATTTGACGAAAATTGAAATAACAAAACAAGTTAATAAACTAAGCAGAATGTAAATGTGAATATGGATGATGGAATAAATGGAATGAAGGCTAGCTAAGGGGTTCATCTCCATACATGTTACACTTGCATAATAAAATGATTTCCAATTGTATTTCAATAAACCATGAATTCTCAACACCCCGGGTTAATTAGGTCCGCTTAAATTAACCGTCAAGTTTTCCTTAAGTTAATGAATTGGATGATTGCATACGACAACCCAAAGCATTCCTCACAAGTTCCCTACATGAATTGCATAATAGAGATACAAGCAAGAATCATTAAGCATCATGAAAACTATAAGTGTTGACGAGGCATTCGTTACTATGATTGCATGAAACTTATGCCAAGAATTTGTTTAACGCGATTGTTTATAAGCAACCTCCACTACTTGTGAATATAAGTTCGTAACTATTAGGTGAAACTCACTTATATTCTAGCGTCATATTCATGCATGAAAATTAAGCGCGCATTCTTAATAAACATTCATAAATAAGTTATCAATCAAACGGTTAAACAAATTGAATCCACAACTTATGAAACATAATTAAAAGTAATCAAATCATATTACAAACATAAACATAATTTCGAATCACCCCCTAGCTAAAGGGGGGTTTAGTTCCTCATACAAAACAAAGAGAATTGAAATTAAACATTGAAATCAAAGAAACGCCTAAACATTCCAACAACTCAAACTTGAATTGTATGAACGTTTAGGCCCTCTTCTCTTCCTCTTTATTGTAGCATAAGGTTTAAGGATAGTTGGTTTGGGGGAATGGAAGTGTGGAATGGAGTGAGGAGTGATGGAAATGGAAAGATGGTGTTTGGATTATAAGGGAGAGATGGGAGCTCACGGCTAGGAAGAAGTGGATGTGTTTGTGGTGTGGTGTTGTGTATGAAATGAGATGATGACTTGAATGAATGAATGCAAGGGTATTTATAGGAGTAGTGGAGGGAACATATGGCTATGTCATTTGTAGGTGAAGTAGGTGGATGTTGTAGGTGAAGTAGGTGGATGTTGTAGGTGAAGTAGGTGGATGTTGTAGGTGAGTAGGTGGATGTTGTAGGTGAAGTAGGTGGATGTTGTAGGTGAGTAGGTGGATGTTGTAGGTGATTATGAGTGATAAGTGATAAGTGTATGATATGTTAAGTGATAAGTGAATGATTATGATAAGTGATAAATGAATGTATGATATGATAAGTGGTGAATGATATGTGGTGAATGATAAGTGGTAGTGTTTAAGTATTTAAAATAGGGAACAAAGCCCTTCCTTGCATGGCAAGGAAGGGAGACACAAGGAAACACACGACAATGTCCTAAGGTTGCTAGGAATGTTGTTTTTGTGTTCTAAAATGCGTAGGAGTTTTCAATGATGCTCAAACATGAGGTCTTTTTAGGATTTAACTTTCCTACTTCAAGTCTTCAATTTCGTCCAAACTTTGGCTCCATGGATAAGCTATCCAATCCATGCCCAAAAATGCTCCAAATAGCCTCAAAATGCACTTTCTTGCTCCCTAAGCCCTTAGAACCTGAAAACACACAAAAGAAGCATAAGGAACTAAAATAACTAAAGAATCATAACGTAAATGTACGAGAACAAGCCATTTAAGTCGCATGAATATGCTCCTATCAGCAATCTAGGATAGGACTGGCATCTACAATGGATCCAAAGTGAGTGTACGGTGTGATGTGAACATACACGTGAAAGACTGGCCCTGACCTGGGTAAGTACTAACACCAGTAATCACACTAAGCATAATATTGGGACTCATTAGTAAAACTCAACTAAATGATTAAATTTGGGAAAACGGAGTGCGGATTTGGAATCAGGGCATCTAAATATGCTAAAAAGTGTTCCAGACAATTTCCGTAAAAAGTCAACGAAAAGTTAAACCCCAAAAAAGTCAACCAAGATGCTGAGCCGATCAATTACGTCAAAACTTTGTAATTTCACTAAACGAATGCCAAAATTGGACTTGGGACATCGAAATTAGCCTAGAAGGGTTTCCGAGAAAATTTCGAAAAAGTCAACTAACAGTCAACAGCTAACTTTAACAAAATATTCCATTCTTGGATGGAATATCCTATTAAAGTTAACTGGTAGGTTAATAGAATATTTCAAGGGAATATTCGCTCTAAATTCTTAAATGGATCTAGGTCAGATTTGGGTCGGATCCGGGTTAGGGTTAACAGGTTTTGGGCTTGGGCCGGTTCTCGAATCTGGTTTGGGGTTTTTTTTTTGTATCGGGTCGGGCTGACCCGTCTGGGCTTCGGGGTCACACCTATCGGACCCAACGAAGAAGGTCAGATCTCGTAGGATTTGGCTGGGAAACTTCCCAAGCTCTAATCAAGCTCGATTTTTAACCATTTCACTCCAAATTTAAACCAAAATAAAGATTAAAGGATGAGGGAAACGAATCTACCTTACCCAAGTAAAATAGGTGGCCGGAGAGGCCTGAAAATCGCTTGCAAAAATCGCGGCTCTCACCAGAAAACTGGGGAATTCTCCCCGAGTTGATTTCTACACTAAATCGTCACCAAAACATGTATGCAACTCATAAATCAAATCAAAACGTCAAAGCGAAGAATTCACTGGAATTCTTCAACTCCTGTTTCTCTGGTTTGAGTGCGAGCCCAAGGGTTAGTTAGAATTTCTGGGCTCGGGTAGAGAGATACGGGACGAGGTGATAGTTTGGGTTATGGCAGTGCTCGCCAGAGTAGGGAGTTGGTGACAGCGGTGTTGCCGTTGATAGCAGTGCTTGCCGGGCTCGGGAAAAAGGTGAGGGAAGTGAGGGAGAAAAGAGAGAGGAATCTGAATAATTTTAGGGATGAGTGATACATGTCAAGAGAGGAGATGAGAGTTTGGTGTAGGAGTGGGCCCTATGGGCCAGAAAATTATTAAAATAATTAAACTATCCCACCAGAAAAATATTAAAATAATCAAGGACCAAAATTCAAAAATATAAAATTATTAAAGTACCCACACGTTCATATTTCCGTAAAATCTTCGTCGTAACTCCGAATTTGGTTCCCTTTGCGCCTGCGCATTTGTGCCATCGAGCAGTTCAAGAATACAGTAAAATAATAGCTCACGGGCATCATGAAATGATAGTCAACGAAAATCAACAGTCTTGTCACTTAGGGGCATTTTTTCAATTCACTCTTTTAAAATTACTAAAATCGTAAAATTAGGGACAGGTTGTTACACGTCTGCCTTACCAGGTGCTCAGATTTTCTTATAAGAATAAAAAAGGGGTTCCAAACCTTGATTGCCTTATGTATGTCAAGCGAATGTTCTTTAATGAATGCAGGTGGTTGGTACAATAGTATAATAGAACACACACACATTTTTTTATTGGATCCCACACACCACAACTTTAGATTACAGTATATCCTGCTTCTCATATCTTTCTTGTCGATACGAACCTAACCGTTAAAATATATGGGATGAGGGCCATTTCGAAATATTTTGTTAATGATACAAACCGTTTATCTTTTGGAACATCATTCATGGATCATCCTTGCAAAAAAATCAAACAAAATCCAAAACCATTAACACATTCATTTGTAGGGAAAAAAATGGACGAATACGATTCTACAAAAAAACCTAAACCCTTAAACCAATGCTTATATGGTTTCGGACTTGGGTGATTGTTGGTATACATGATCTTTGAGAAAACACCAAAAATATAGATGATTCAGATCGTTGAATTACATTACAAAGCGTGACACACCCCGACCGAAATCAAGGTGTGCTGGTCGTCACGTGAAGGTGACGTAGCCATGTGCACAGTGCGGAAGCAATAATAATATAAGAAATGCAAATAATCAAAAACCAAACTAACTACAGCACAAGATAAGTTAAGGTGCAAGACGAAATAAGTGTGAATTCACAATCAAAGCATAAGTAGCCTAAGTGCAGTCCAGCAAGACAAATACTAATTATACAACACCAAAGGTAATCCTACAATGGTGATAATCTGTCAGAGCTGCCGTGGAATCCCCGCAAGCCACCAAAAAACACTCCTAACTAGAACCTGGAGGGGCGCAAAACAGAAAGTGCGAGTGGGCAAAAACAAAGCTTTTCAAAACCATTTCAATTACCAAAGAATAGTAACCCTTCGCCGTAAAACCTCTATAATTTCCCAGAAAATAGAATACATATCTATACCATAACCATGCGCAGAATAGCAAAATTCACAAATATGCCATGTCAAATATCTCAGCATAAAAATATGTAAGCCAGATGATATAAATCAATGCAAATGATATATATGTCGAAGTCACTTAACGTGACCTGTATGCCTGAATCTAGAGCTCATCCATCTAGCCGGAGTCACCTAACGTAACCTGTACGACTCAAATCCACATCTCAACAAATATACCTGCACACGAGTCGGAACCACCTAAAGTGGTCTGTACGATAGGACTGGGTGTAAATAAATACGCTCAAGTGCTACGATCACGTGAAGACTGTGCGAATAATCACGAGTCACCTACGAGTCAGAACCACCTATAGTGGTCTGTACGATAGAATTGTGCACCTAACTTGGATCTAAGATGAGCGTATGGTGTGGAAGGTGAACATCACGTGAAGGATTGTGCCCCAACCACGGGCAGGAGCACTAACATCGGGGTGAAGTTTTATGAGCTCCCAACACATCTCACATATTCATCAATTCACATAAACAATCTACAATTCACCTGGTACTTACCTGAGCATCCACCGCATCAAATCACAATATGCACATATCATACAAATTCATAGTCTAAGCATAAATCAATAGGCATGGCATTTCAAACATAATTTCATTTAAATTGATTTTCTAGGAAATATCTCAAGTATATAGGTATATATAGAAAACCGAAAGCCCACTCAGTGGTATGTGGAAGGGTCGTAGCCCCCAAGCCTCGATTGATTATGCTCGTCCTGAGGATAGGTTTCACCTATATGCGAAACAACTATATAAATGTTAATTTAAAGCATATAAACGAAACTAGCTAATAACTTCTCATACATTGCTCAAATGGGGTGTTTGAATATACCAACGTGATCTACTCAACACCACAAACATCCCCATATTTTTAGAAAATTTTTTTGATCACCCACGCGCCGCCCAAGGCATGGGCAGACGCACAGCCACGTGCTTGGCAAGCCTAACGGAAAAGTTAACGCCGTAAGGAATATTCCGTTAAAACTAACCTGACGTCGTTAGCTGCCATTAGGAATATTCGGTCAACTTTGACGGAATATTCTCTTTTCTTCTCCAGTGAACCACTGGTCGCCGTCGTCGGAAACTGGAAAAATATTCAAAGCTTCATATCTCACTCGATTTTCAACCAAAATTCATGAAATTTTCACCAAAATGAAGCTTAGGATGAGAAGAACACATTCTTACCAATTTCTGGCCCTAAAATCCACGGATCTCGTTGGAGAACCCTCAATAATCTGGCCAAAATTTCAAACTCGCCAACTCGACTTCCCGACGTCCAAAACACCTCGTTTTTCTTGTCCGAGCTTCGTGAGAGTGTTCTAAAGCTTTCTATAGGCTTAGAATCTTCCAAAAACTTCACATTTACGTGTGCATGAACAGTACCTCAAATCGAAGGTTATGGTTCTCGGGTTTTCCAATGCTTCACGTCCTAAAAATGGTATAGATGAGATCGTATGGTTACAAGGAATACGAATATGACAACAACAACCCCGATGAAGAAAAATGGTTGATTTGGTTGATGTCCGTATGACTTGTATGGAAATGCAGAAAAATTCAAGAGGGATGAGAGAGAGAGTCAACGGGTAAGGGTATGGGTGTGTGTGTGTGTGTGTGTGTGTGTGTGTGTGTGTGGTCCTAGCTAGTTGGCAACAAAAGAACCAACCACAAACTAGGACAAATTTAGTTCCAATTGGGTCCAAACAATTAGGACTTAACATAAATTGGACCACAACCAAAACATATCACCCACTACACCAACTAACGTCTAAGAGAATTTAGTCTTTTCACACCATCGATAAAAATAATTCGAGACGGGCTGTCACAACCTACCCCCTTAAGAAAATTTTGTCCTCGAAATTCACACAATAAAATACAACCACTAATAATCATGAAACAACGTGGATACATCTCTTTCATAAGCTCCTCTATCTCCCAAATAGCTTCCTCCACCAAGTGATTTCTCCACAAAACTTTCACCAAACGCACTGTCTTATTCCTCAGAACTCTATCTTTCCAATCCAGAATAGTCACTAGCTCCTTATCATAAGTCAAATTTGGATTAATTTCCAAAGGTTGAGCAGGAATAACATGTGACGGATCTGAAACATAATGGCGAAGCATGGAAACATGGAATACATCATGCATTTTAGACAACTCTGGAGGCAACTCAAGCCTGTAAGCAACTTCACCTACTCTCCCGGTGATCATATATAGTCTGATCTACCTAGGACTTAGCTTACCTTTCTTCCCAAACCGTACCACACCTCCCCACAGTGAAAGCTTTAAAAATACCCAATCACCCACTTTATACACCCTGTCAGTGGCATGTTTATTTGCTAAGCTCTACTGTCGATCCTGGGCCACTTTCAAGTTAGACTTAATCACCTGAATATTCTGAGTAGTCTCCTCCACTATCTCAAGGCCCTCTAAAACTCTCTCGCCTACCTCTGACCAACACAAAGGTGTACGACAAGATCTGCCATAAAGTGCTTCAAATGGTGCCATACCAATACTTGAATGAAAGCTATTGTTGTAGGCAAATTCCATTAAATCTAACCACTTATGCCAAGCATCACCAAACTATAAAAATGAAGATCTCAGCATATCCTTTAACGTCTGAATAGTCCTCTCTAATTGTCCATCTATCTGAGGATGATATGTTGTACTGTAAAGTAACCTCAAACCAAGAGCTTCCTAGAATGCTACCCAGAACTTAGAAGTGAACCTAGGATCACGATCCGAGACAATACTAACCAAAGATCCATGATACTTCACAATCGTCGATATGAATAATTCAGCTAATCGGCTTAAAGAATACTTCTCCCTCATTGGAATAAAATGTGCTGACTTAGTAAGCCGATCAACTACCACCCAAATGCCGTCATAACCATTATGTGTACGAGGAAGCTTGTACACAAAATCCATAGTAATGTTTTCCCATTTCCACTGTGGAACGGGAAACGGCTGCATCAACCCAAAAGGCTTCTTTCTTTCAACTTTAACCTGCTGACAAATGGCACACCTACTCACATACTTAGCAATTTCTCTTTTCATACCCGGCCAATAATAAAATGATCGAATGATATGATACATTTTAGTACCTCCAGGATGCATTGCATAAGCCAAACAGTGCACTTCATCCAAAATTTCTTTCTTTAATTCTGCATTATTCAGCACGTACATTCTGTTCTCCTGCATAAGCATGCCATCAGTCTCCTAAACTCTGAGATCTTTCTTTTTCCCTTGATTTCTTGCTTCAATTAACTTCTGGATTTCTTCATCATTTATCTGAGCCTCGAGCACACGATCAATTAAAATTGGTCTAACTTGGAAATTAGCAAGTAAAGCTTCTTCTCGAGCTTCCACCCCTAACTTCACTCTAGTGGACCTCAAATCAGCAAGAAGAGGAATATGACAAGCATATAAAGCATTAAGTCTAACTAGAGTCTTCCTACTAAGTGCATCAGCCACCACATTTGCACGACCAGGGTGATACTTAATCATGCAATCATAATCACTTAGTAACTCAATCCACCTTCGCTGCTGAAGATTAAGATCCCTCTGAGTAAAAAGATATTGAAAACTTTTATGATCCGTATAAATCTGACATTTTTCACCATAAAGATAATGTCTCCAAATCTTCAAAGCAAAGATAATGGCTACTAATTCCAGATCATGAGTAGGGTAATTCATCTCATGAAGCTTTAATTGTCGTGAAGCATAGGCAATCACCCTACCATGTTGCATCAACACACATCCCAAACCATTCAAGGAAGCGTAATTATAGATCTCAAAATTACCGCTATCATTTGGAAGCGCCAAAACAAATGCATGAGTGAGACAGTACTTCAACTGCTGGAAGCTCCGCTCACAATTATCATCCCACTCAAATTTAACATCCTTCCTAGTTAGCCTTGTCAGTGGTAAAGCAATAACTGAAAAATCTTTAACAAACCGTCGATAATAACCTGCTAGACCAAGGAAACTCCGTACCTCCGTGACAGTTCGTGGCTGCTCCCAATTCTCAATGGCTGCTACCTTTTCAGGTTCCACCAAAATACCTTGGGCGGATATAACATGTCCCAAAAATGCCACTTGATCTAACCAAAATTGGCATTTGCTAAACTTAGCATACAATTAGTGTTCCCTCAATCTTTTCAACACCAAAGTGAGATGTCGAACATGCTCTAATTTAGACTTAGAGTATACCAGAATATCGTCAATAAAGACAATGACAAACCTGTCTAAATATGGCTGGAATACTCGATTCATCAAATCCATAAAACCTGCAGGTGCATTAGTTAATTCGAATGGCATCACAAGAAACTCATAATGACCATATCGAGTCCTAAAAGCCGTCTTAGGAACATCCTCACTTTTAATCTTCAACTGATAGTAACCAAACCTCAAATCAATCTTAGAAAATACGCAGGTGCCTCGAAGCTGATCAAATAAATCATCTATATGCGGCAATGGATAACGGTTTTTAATTGTTACTCGATTTAATTGCCTATAATCAATGCATAGCCTCAAAGTCCCGTCTTTCGTCCTCATAAATAACACTGGAGCTCCCCATGGTGAAGACTAGGCTGAATAAAACCTCTATCAACTAATTCCTGCGATTGAATCTTCAATTCTTTCAATTCAGCAGGAGTCATTCGATAAGGAGTCAAAGTCCGTACCTGGATGCAAATCACTAGTGAATTCCACATCTCGGTCTGGCGGCAATCCAGGTAAATCATCAAGGAATACATCAGGAAAATGCCTAACTACTTTCACATCCTCCACACTACTAGAAGGAACATCATTCAACACCACAAGAGCTAAATATCCCTGGCAACCTTTTGATAATAACCTTTTTACTTTCACAGCAAAAATAACGCCATGCCTCACCCCACTCTGCTCACCCACAAAAGTAACCACAGGTAATCCAGGATGATGGAAAGTAACTATTTTCCCATAGCAATCTGTATTGGCATGATTATAATGCAACCAATATGTGCCCAAAATCACATCAAAATCAACAATATCTAACGAGATAAGGTTAGCTAGCATAACTATATCCTCCACCATCATTGGACATCCTGGATATACACAATCAACATAACATATCTCCACTCTAGGCATAGCAAACTCTAAATCATACCCTAGAGGTGTAGGATGAGGTTGCGTCACTTGTGCAAATGTATGAGAAATGACAAAATGCGTAGCACCACAATCAATTAAAACTCTAGCAAAGTGACCAAGAATGTTTAACGTACCCATGATCAAGTTCGGATGATTCTCCGCATCTTGCAGAGAGATATTGTTAACACGTCCCTGGGCTTGTTGTCGTCCCCCACGACCACTATTAACTTGATTATTTCGCCCCTGCACACCACGGCCTTGACTTGGCTAACCAGGTTTCCTTGAAGATCCTACACTACTGGAAGCAATCTCTCCTTACTGGGGTTATCCTTACTGATACCACTGAGATCCACCAGTTGGAATGGGAGGATACGGCGTATAACCTCCAGAATACTGATGATACCCACTCTGATAATAAGGATCCTGGGAATAATGATATTGCCCTAAAGCATAAGGAACAACATCACCCTGATAATGGTAAGCACCACCACAACCCATCTGACCATAACAACCAAACCTTAGAACTTGCTGGATCGGCGTTGGTGGTGGTAAGGAAGGCTGATGGGGCCTTTGCTGATTCTGAGGACAACTTATAGCTCTATGTCCCATTTGCCCACAAGTAAAATATCCACTGATGCGCCGCCTACACTCTCCAAAACGTCTATTGTTACATCTGTGGCACAACAGAGCACTTCCTCTGCTAGCATCCCCTTATCTCTAGAATCTAGGACCCCCGGAAAATGTACCACCTCTTCTCTGGTCAGTGGCACTAAAACCCCCGCTGGAAGAACTGGAACTAGCTCCACTTCACTTAAAGCTCTGAGTCTTGCGAGGTCCCTAAGATGCTTGACCTTTACCTTTATCATCTTTCTTCTGATTGCCGTCCTTTTCTTCTTCCTCACTCTCACTAGGCATATTCTCTGAATCCTCAATCCTAAACAAAATCTCATAGAACTCCTGGTAAGAAGCACAAGGAGTAGTGGTTGCTATAGAATGCCACTTATTCTTAGTACCCAATCTAAAACGACGGAGCATCTCAACCGGATTAGTAGCAATATCCGGATAATAACGAGACAAGTTAGTGAATCTCCTATAATACTCATTCGCCGTCATCTTCCCCTGTCTTAATTGAGTAAATTCTTGCTTCTTGTGATCAATATACTCAGGGGGAATAAACCTTTTTCTGAAACAACCGTTTAAACACTTCCCAGTCAGCAATTTCCTCTAAGGTCAACTGATAAACCTCATGTTCCCACCAGGATGCTGGTTCTTGACCTAAGAACCACGTAGTCGTCTCGACCCACCATTCAGAAGGAAAATTCCCTTGACTTTGCATTACTCGGAAAGTCTTTTCAAGATGCTCGAGCCACTGCTCTGCCTCTTCATGCCCTTCATGACCCTCAAACTTATCCAACTTTAAGTTATACATAGTCTCCAGGGGAGTCCTATGAAGAGGGCGAAGCGAAGACTGAATCGCATGAGCTATAGCTTCCCTTAACTGAGTTATATCGAGGAAACTAGGCTTAGCTGAACAACGTGGCTCTTTACGAGGCAGCATAGTTCCGACAAAAGACACCAAAATAATTAGAATATTCACCAAATATGCAGGACTACCAAACCTAGGCTCTGATACCAAACTGACACACTCCGACCGAAATCAAGGCGTGCTGGCCATCACGTGAAGGTGACATAGCCATGTGCACAGTGCGGAAGCAATAATAATATAAGAAATGCGAATAATTAAAAACCAAACTAACTAGAGCACTAGATAAGTTAAGGTGCAAGACGAAATAAGTATGAATTCACAATTAGAGCATAAGTAGCCTAAGTGCAGTTTAGCAGGACAAATACTAAATATACAACATCAAAGGTAATCCTACAATGGTGATAATCTGTCAGAGTTGTCGTGGATTCCTCAAAAGCCACCAAAAAGCACTCCTAACTAGAACCTGGAGAGGCGCAAAACAGAAAGTGTGAGTGGGCAAAAACAAAGCTTTTCAAAACCATTTTAATTACCAAAGAATAGTAACCCCTCACCGTAAAACCTGTATAATTTCCCAGAAAATAGAATACATATCTATACCACAACCATGCTTAGAATAGCAAAATTCACCAATATGCCATGTTAAATATCTCAGCATAAAAATATGCAAGCCAGGTGATATAAATCAATGCAAATGATATGTCAGTCGGAGTCACCTAACATGACCTGTATGGCTCAAATCCACATCTCAACAAATATACCTGCACATGAGTCGGAACCACCTAAAGTGGTATGTACGACAGGACTGGGTGTAAATAAATACGCTCAAATGCTACGATCACGTGAAGACTATGCAAATAATCGCGGGTCACCTACGAGTCCCAACCACCTATAGTGGTATGTGCGACAGGAATGTGCACCTAACTTGGATCCAAGATGAGCATATGGTACATGAGGTGAACATAACATGAAGGACTGTGCCTTAATCACGGGCGGGAGCACTGATGCGAAAATTATACGCACACAAATTAAACCCTCTTTTCGTCAAATTGTAGTATATGTATAAGTAGGGATCGTTCTAGACCGGGGATTAGGAGGGATTGTTAACCACTTGGATTTGACTCAAAAACGTAAAAACAAAGTTAAAAATGTTCACAAAGACTCAAAGGACTCAAAACAAGTTCAAAAGACTCAAAACTGCTTAAAAACACTAACTAGGCAGTTTCTGACCTTAAACCCAATGTTGGACGAATTTAAGATTATGGCTTGATTCAAACGTAGAAACACAATATGAAACACTATACTAGACTCAAAGAATGCAAAACTAAACTTTAAAACACTAAAACAAACCAAAAGACTCAAAACAACACAAACACACTCAAATCTGCCTAAAAACCACTTTCTGGGCAGATTTGAGCACAAACACAAATTTGGACGAATTTGTGTAACAAAATGAATCAAAACACTTAGAAACACAAACTAAGACACTTTCTAACTAAATTAGACAATAAAGTAAAGGGGGATTTAGGTTTTGACGAAATCTAACTAAATGGACAGATTGCAATTAAAACAGAATGGAAATATGAATATGATGAAAGTATGGACGAATGCTACCTAAGGGGTTCATCTCCACACATGTTACACTTGCATAATAAAATGATTTCCAATTGCATTTCAATAAACCATGAATTCTCAACACCCCAAGTTAACCGTGATGCACTAATTAACCTTCAAATCTTCCTAACGTTATTGAATTGGATGGGTTAGCGCATACAACAATTCAAAACATTCCCCACAAGTCCCCTACATGATTGCATAATAGAGATACAAGCAAGAATCATTACGCTCTATGAAAATTATAAGTGTTGACGAGGCATTCGTTACTATGGAATACGCATGAAACTTATGCCAAGAATTCGTTTAACGCGATTGTTTATAAGCAACCTCCACTACTTGTGAATATAAGTTCGTAACTATTAGGTGAAACTCACTTATATTCTAGCGTCATATTCATGCATGAAAATTAAGTGTGCACTCTCAATAAACATACATAAATAAGTTATCAATCAAACAGTTAAACGAATTGAATCCACACTTATGAAACACAATTAGAAGTAATCAAATCAAAATGCAAGCATAAACATATATTTCGAATTTCCTCATAACTTTGAAATCAAAGAAACACCTAAACATTCCAACAACTCAAACTTGAATTGTATGAACGTTTAGGCACTCTTCTCTTCCATTCCTCATACGTACAAAACAAAGAGTATTGAAATTAAACATAGAAATCAAAGAAACACCTAAACATTCCAACAACTCAAACTTGAATTGTATGAACGTTTAGGCACTCTTATCTTCCTCTTCGTTGTAGCACAAGGTCTAAGGATAGTTTGATGGTGTGAATGGTTTGGGGAGTGGTGAAAATGGAAGGATGGTGTTTGGATTGTAAGGGAGACTCACGGCACAAAGGGGGAAGTGTTTGTGGTATGTACAATGGATGAATTTCTGAAATGGAAGAGTGTTGTGACTGAAATATGTATGAATGAGAATGAATGCAATGGATGCTCATTTATAGGTGAAATGGGGGGAACATGACAGCTAGGTTATGATGATGAATGCATGTGCAAAGTTGGTTGAATGATTATGAGTGCATGTGGCTGAAATAGCATGTGGAATGGCTGGAAATGCAAGGAGAATGCATGTGCACGGTTTTGGGAGAGAATGGGAGTGCATGTGGCTGAAATGTTAGAGGAACAAGTGCATGTGGCTGCATTGTGGTGCAATGATTGAGGAACAATCTGAAAATGCAAGGTGAAATGAAGTGGAATGACAATGGCATGTGGAATGGCTGGAAAGTGTATGAAACTCACGGCAATGATGGTGATTTTCTGGTGGTGAATGGTAATGCAATGTGTTTGCATGTGAATTAAAGCTATGTGAATGATTAGGGTGAATGTGCATGTGCTTTGACAGCTAGGATGAATTAATTAAAGGGAGTGCATGTGGCTTGGCTGGAATGAATGGAATGCAATCTGAAATGGGAGATGGAATGGGATGCACGGCAATGATGGTGTTTGTGTGAAAATGTGTTGATGGTTTATGGAGATGCATGTGCAATGGATAAAGAAAAGGTTTAAATGTCCTAGAACTAAAGGGAACAAGGTTCCAACACTTTGGTCTTCAATTAGGTCTTCAATTAGGTCTTCAATTTCGTCCAACACTTTGGCTCCAAGCATAAGCTATCCATCCTTAGCCCAAAAGTGCTCCAAAAGTCTCCAAAATGCATCTTTTTGCTCCTTTAGCCCTTTGGACCTACAAACACACGAAAATAGCTTAAAGTACTAAAATAACTAAAGAAACATAACGTAAATGCACGAGAACAAGCCATTTAAGTCGCATGAATATGCTCCTATCAAATACCCCCACACTTATCTTTTGCTAGTCCTCGAGCAAAACAAAACAAAAGAACACAAAACGAACAAAACACCACCTACACCTTCCAACAATCGTCTCACGGATTTCCAATGCACATGACAAGTTAAAAATCATTAGTCCCATAGATTTTAGTCATCTTCCCACTTGAGTACATTCTTAATCATAGTCACCACATACTATTTCACAATTAAGCATTTAAAACCATGTTTTGAATGTAGTAACATGCCTTAGAGAATTTGCTCAAATCCTTACAAGAATGCACTCTATTTTCACACAGATTTTCTGACTACACACCCTACACTAGTTATATGTGAGAGATTGATGTAAACATGAAAGACTAGTATCTCACATATGTTATAACAAAGAAAGCATTTTCTGGATTTACGATAATGACATGAATATGATCTCATGAATGGAATGCTACTACTTAGAATGAGAACCAGTGATTCCATAAGCTCATACCAAATTCAAACTCCACAAATTGAACACATAACATCAAGATAGAAGTTGAGGGTTGTAACGGGGCTAAGGGTAATGGTTTAACAAAGAAAGGTAAAGTAAAACAAAGGTTCTTAAAGAAATAGCGAGCAAAGCATTTGAATTAACTTAAAATTCACTTTTGAATGAAAACTCAACTTTTGAACAACAAGGGGGAACAAGCTTTTTTTCCTTTCTTTTCTGTTTTTCTTTTTCATATGTTTTTCTTTTCTTTCTTTTTTTTTTTTTTTTCTTTTGAATCTCAAAACATACATATAAACTTAAGAACAAACATTCCTTCCCCCACACTCATTTTCTTGCATAATGTAACTCAAAAGGAATTCATTTAAGTCATGCTCACTATCTTTTAAGAACAAGGGTGTGGAAAGTCCTACTCTAGGCTAGGTAAGGGGTGATGTGGTTAGCAAAGAAAATAGGCTAAACGAGGCTCAACAGGGTTAAAACTAATATATACGAAATATGGGAAGTAAGGCTATTTGGCTATGGTGGCAACTACACAACTTCATCTTGATATATGTTATGTAATTCAATGTCATGCTTTGAATGAAACGGATATAAGTTCTAGCATTTAGTTCTATCATGATACAATTGCATTCTAAGTAGCAACCAAGCAAGGAATAATGAGATCATGCAACAACTTTAGAAAACAAAGAATCACAGAAAATAACTCTCCAAAGAAGGTAATGGCTCGAGTCTCACAGGGTTGTAGCGTTTGTTTGAGTTCCTTCCTTCAAGCATGTTACAAAAACGAATTTTTCTTTTATGATTGCATGTGAAGTCATACATTATAACCATAACCAAGCATATACCAAGAGTAAATCAAACTTTTCTCTATGTTTATAACTCTTTTTAACAGTCATGCAATTACAAACCAAATCCTTATCATTGTGTTGGAAGGTACCCTAAGACACAAACACACAAAAACGACTCAAAACACTCTTTTTAGGCTTTTCAAAAGATGTTTTTCAAATTTTTATGTGATTTTCGGAGTTATAAAACAAAACACACTAAAAACACTCTAAAACAACTTAAAAACACCTTAAAACAGCATGGAACAACATTTGAAGTTATGGGTGATAAAATCCCACGAATTTGCATTAACAACATTAGTTACCCCCCCCCCCCACACTTAAATCAAACATTGTCCTCAATGTTTTAAGCATAGATTCACACAAAACATAAGTAAACACACAAAAAGCACTTAAACATACTAAACATGGCATAATGTAAATAACAAAGAGAAGAGTTTAGGGACGCAAATCTGGTTGTGGAATGTAAATTCCATCTTCTCCTTGGTGATTGCATTGAGGCCTGATGTTGTTGATTCCACAGGGGTTCCTCCCATCGTTGATTTTCCTTTGTGCTACTCTTGAACTGGGCAGCAGGATTCTTTTGGTCTCCCCCGAAGGTCTGAGCTTACTCCTTTGGTCTGTTTCTTTGTTCAATCTTTCCAATTCGTATTGAAAAGGGTTGGAGGATAACTCAGCCTATGTTTGTCTCCACATGCTTCAATGTATCATTTTCACTTGCCTTGCTTGCTCCCCTTGCAGAAGTGGTCCCTTCTCCGGAAGTGTGTCAACCGTTGAAGATGACTACTCGAGAGCAACGCTAGGTAAGCAATCAGGAATGGATTCCAGGCAGTCGGCTCCAGAACAGAAGACTGACTCCAAGTGCCTCTGATTGCTTTCGTTTACTTTGCCATGCGAGTAATAACAAGGGCAAAGGAAAAGATAGGGAAAGAGCATGATATGAGATACTTTTACTTTAGACCTTGATGATATGAGATACCTTTGCTTTTGAAGAAACGGCGAATGAAGCAGCACATGTATTTGTTGTGGTTGTCTCCACATGCTTCGATCGACCGTTTCCTTCTGCGTTTTTTTTTGTACTCCAGGTTTCTGGTATCTTCTTTGGGGGAGAAAAAATTGAGTATTTCAAGAGGCTTTGCTGGGAGTGCGCCCTCAGAGGTGAGGAAGAGTTGGACATTTTCTTCAGGTTTGCCTTGCCATAAGAGATGAAGGTCGACATATATAGAGATAATATCAAGTGGTGGTACTGTTCTTTTACCCTTGTCGACAAACGTTTTGATCCCGCAAATCCGGCTTTTTGAAATAGTGGCGCCTCTTCGATTTCTGAACGACGCCCCTTCGATTTCTGAACGACGCCCCTTCGCTTTCTGAGCGACACGTAGTAGTGCGGATGCGGCTCTTTTTGACAAAGCTGCACGCGTTTTCTGAAAGGCAGAGAAAGCGTCGCCGAACTTTGCGCTTGTCGGCTAAAGATGTGTAGTTGCGATGATGGCCTCCACGTGTTGTCTGAAAAGAAGAAATCTTTTGACAAAGTTGAACGCGTCTTCTGAAAAGCCAAGAAAGCTTCGCCTAACTTACGCCGGAAATTCCGGCTTTTTGAATCGGTGGACGCGTCGCCTTGGCTTTTTATGGAGCTATCGATCACCACAACAAACACACTCTGAAGATTTCCCATTCTTGAAAATCGACTCCGGCCCTTTGAGAATTAACTCCATCCACCCCTTCTCTCTGAACACTTTTGAAAAATGACTAACTCATCGAACCTTAGCTTAGATTTGAGTCTCAGCAGTGATCCGGTTGTGCCCCGTCAAGGTAATGTATGGCGCCCTTCTTTTTTATCTTCTAACGGTCCTCTTACAGGTGAGGACTCCATGATGACGGATGCAACAACAGCTACGATAGTAGCTAGGAACCTCCTCACTCCTAAGGATAGTAGGCTGCTTTCAGGACGGTCCGATGAGTTGGCCGTTCAAGAGTCCCTCGCTCTCAGCGTTCAGTGTGCAGGCGCTGTGTCCAACATGGGCCAACGCCTTCTTGCTCGCTCCCGTCAGGTTGAATCGTTGATGGCAGAGGTGGAAAGTCTCAAGCAGGAGATCAAACTGCTTAAGCACGAGAATAGAAGTTTGCACGTGCTTGCCAACAATTATTCGACGGGCATGAAGAGGAAGCTTGTAAGCTGCAAGAGTCTGAAGGTCGGATTCAAAATGACCGTCAAAGGTTTTCGGCTTTCCTCCAAAGGCACATTTTTCCTGGCTCTTCCAGCGTTTGGCCAAGTATTGAGGCCTCGAATGCTCTATCTTCGATGTTTCCCGCTCCGATGCCTTCCGCCCCGATGCCTTCCGCCTCGATGCCTTCTGTTCCGATGCCTCCTGCTTCTAGAGTTTTGCCAAGGAGTGGGGCTTCAAGCAAACAACCTTTGTGAAAGTTACATTATTTTGCCATGTTATTCTTTTTTTTTTTTTTTTTTTTTTTTTTTTAACTGAACATGCTTTGTTTTTATTCAGTGCATTGGGTTGCCTCCCAAGTAGCGCTTTCTTTTACGTCTTGCAGCCGGACGAAGAACCCAGTCACTCCAGGATATGTTCACGAATCGGATGAGAACTCCGAGTCATAAACAAGTACCTAAAACAAGAAACAAAACAAGATTAAGAATCTGGAATAAAATAAAAACAAACGAAAATAAAACAATCCAAGGGATTAGCAAATTTTCTAATCCCCGGCAACGGCGCCAAAATTTGATGCGAAAATTATACGCACACAAATTAAACCCTCTTTTCTTCAAATTGTAGTATATGTATAAGTAGGGATCGTTCTAGACCGGGGATTAGGAGGGATTGTTAACCACTTGGATTTGACTCAAAAACGTAAAAACAAAGTTAAAAATGTTCACAAAGACTCAAAGGACTCAAAACAAGTTCAAAAGACTCAAAACTGCTTAAAAACACTAACTAGGCAGTTTCTGACCTTAAACCCAATGTTGGACGAATTTAAGATTATGGCTTGATTCAAACGTAGAAACACAATATGAAACACTATACTAGACTCAAAGAATGCAAAACTAAACTTTAAAACACTAAAACAAACCAAAAGACTCAAAACAACACAAACACACTCAAATCTGCCTAAAAACCACTTTCTGGGCAGATTTGAGCACAAACACAAATTTGGACGAATTTGTGTAACAAAATGAATCAAAACACTTAGAAACACAAACTAAGACACTTTCTAACTAAATTAGACAATAAAGTAAAGGGGGATTTAGGTTTTGACGAAATCTAACTAAATGGACAGATTGCAATTAAAACAGAATGGAAATATGAATATGATGAAAGTATGGATGAATGCTACCTAAGGGGTTCATCTCCACACATGTTACACTTGCATAATAAAATGATTTCCAATTGCATTTCAATAAACCATGATACTCAACACCCCAAGTTAACCGTGATGCACTAATTAACCTTCAAATCTTCCTAACGTTATTGAATTGGATGGGTTAGCGCATACAACAATTCAAAACATTCCCCACAAGTCCCCTACATGATTGCATAATAGAGATACAAGCAAGAATCATTACGCTCTATGAAAATTATAAGTGTTGACGAGGCATTCGTTACTATGGAATACGCATGAAACTTATGCCAAGAATTCGTTTA
Source organism: Pyrus communis (assembly GCF_963583255.1). NCBI lineage: Eukaryota > Viridiplantae > Streptophyta > Magnoliopsida > Rosales > Rosaceae > Pyrus > Pyrus communis. The sequence continues at coordinate 8,566,443 of NC_084808.1, forward strand.
ACGCGATTGTTTATAAGCAACCTCCACTACTTGTGAATATAAGTTCGTAACTATTAGGTGAAACTCACTTATATTCTAGCGTCATATTCATGCATGAAAATTAAGTGTGCACTCTCAATAAACATACATAAATAAGTTATCAATCAAACAGTTAAACGAATTGAATCCACACTTATGAAACACAATTAGAAGTAATCAAATCAAAATGCAAGCATAAACATATATTTCGAATTTCCTCATAACTTTGAAATCAAAGAAACACCTAAACATTCCAACAACTCAAACTTGAATTGTATGAACGTTTAGGCACTCTTCTCTTCCATTCCTCATACGTACAAAACAAAGAGTATTGAAATTAAACATAGAAATCAAAGAAACACCTAAACATTCCAACAACTCAAACTTGAATTGTATGAACGTTTAGGCACTCTTATCTTCCTCTTCGTTGTAGCACAAGGTCTAAGGATAGTTTGATGGTGTGAATGGTTTGGGGAGTGGTGAAAATGGAAGGATGGTGTTTGGATTGTAAGGGAGACTCACGGCACAAAGGGGGAAGTGTTTGTGGTATGTACAATGGATGAATTTCTGAAATGGAAGAGTGTTGTGACTGAAATATGTATGAATGAGAATGAATGCAATGGATGCTCATTTATAGGTGAAATGGGGGGAACATGACAGCTAGGTTATGATGATGAATGCATGTGCAAAGTTGGTTGAATGATTATGAGTGCATGTGGCTGAAATAGCATGTGGAATGGCTGGAAATGCAAGGAGAATGCATGTGCACGGTTTTGGGAGAGAATGGGAGTGCATGTGGCTGAAATGTTAGAGGAACAAGTGCATGTGGCTGCATTGTGGTGCAATGATTGAGGAACAATCTGAAAATGCAAGGTGAAATGAAGTGGAATGACAATGGCATGTGGAATGGCTGGAAAGTGTATGAAACTCACGGCAATGATGGTGATTTTCTGGTGGTGAATGGTAATGCAATGTGTTTGCATGTGAATTAAAGCTATGTGAATGATTAGGGTGAATGTGCATGTGCTTTGACAGCTAGGATGAATTAATTAAAGGGAGTGCATGTGGCTTGGCTGGAATGAATGGAATGCAATCTGAAATGGGAGATGGAATGGGATGCACGGCAATGATGGTGTTTGTGTGAAAATGTGTTGATGGTTTATGGAGATGCATGTGCAATGGATAAAGAAAAGGTTTAAATGTCCTAGAACTAAAGGGAACAAGGTTCCAACACTTTGGTCTTCAATTAGGTCTTCAATTAGGTCTTCAATTTCGTCCAACACTTTGGCTCCAAGCATAAGCTATCCATCCTTAGCCCAAAAGTGCTCCAAAAGTCTCCAAAATGCATCTTTTTGCTCCTTTAGCCCTTTGGACCTACAAACACACGAAAATAGCTTAAAGTACTAAAATAACTAAAGAAACATAACGTAAATGCACGAAAACAAGCCATTTAAGTCGCATGAATATGCTCCTATCAAGCACTAACACTGGGGTGCAAGTTTATGAGCTCTCAACACATCTCACATAATCATCAATTCACATAAACAATCTACAACTCACCTGGTACTTACATGAGCGTCCATCACGTCAAATCACAATATGCAAATATCATACAAATTCATAGTCTAAGCATAAATCAATACGCATGGCATTTCAAACATAATTTCATTTAAATCGATTTTCTAGGAAATATCTCAAGTATATAGGTATATAGGTATATACGGAAAACCAAAAGCCAACTTAGTGGTATGTGGAAGGGTCGTAGCCCCCAAGCCTCGATTGACTGCGCTCGTCCTGAGGATAGGTCTCACCTATATGCGAAACAACTATATAAACATTAATTTAAAGCACATAAACGAAACTAGCTAATAACTTCTCATACATTGCTCAAATGGGGTGTTTGAATATACCAACATGATCTACTCAACACCACAAACATCCCCATATTTTTAGAAAAATTGTCCGATCACCCACACGCCGCCACGTGCTGGCCAAGGCACGGCCAGACGCGCCCCCACACACGGCCACGTGCCTGGCATGCCTAACGGAAAAGTTAACGCCATAAGGAATATTCTGTTAAAACTAACTTGACGCCATTAGCTACCGTTAGGAATATTCCATCAACTTTGATGAATATTCTCTTTTCTTCTCTGGTGAACCACCGGCAGCCGTCGCCATCACAGGAAATTGGAAAAATATTCAAAGCTTCATAGCTGACTCGATTTTCAACCAAAATTCATGAAATTTTCACCAAAATGAAGCTTAGGATGAGAAGAACACATTCTTACCAATTTCAAGCCCAAAAATCCACGGGATCTCGTTGGAGAACCCTCGATAATCTGGCCAAATTTTCAAACTCGCCAACTCGACTTCCCGACGTCCAAAACACCTTGTTTTTCTTCTCCGAGCTTCATGAGAGTGTTCTAAAGCTTCCTATAAGCTTAGAATCTTCCAAAAACTTCACATTTACATGTGCATGAACAATCCCTCAAATCGGAGGTTATGGTTCTCGAGTTTTCCGACGGCTTCACATCCTCAAAATGGTATCAATGAGATCGTATTGTTACAAGGAATACGAATATGACATCAAAAACCTTGATCCGTGAAGAAAAATGGCTGATTTGGGTGATGTTCGTACGACTTGTACGGAAATGCAGAAAAATCCGAGAGGGAGGAGAGAGAGAGAGAGAGAGTTAACGGGTAAAGGTATGGGTGTGTGTGTGTGTGTGGTCCTAGTTGGCAACAAAACAACCAACCACAAACTAGGACAAATTTAGTTTCAATTGGGTCCAAACAATTAGGACTTAACATAAATTGGACCACAACCAAAACATATCACCCACTACACCAACTAACGTCCAAGGGTAATTTAGTCTTTTCACACCATCAATAAAAATAATTCGGGACAGGTTGTCACAAAGCGGGCCTTAGAAAAACATTTGTAAAAAATTGTATAAAAAGTGGTGCCACAGATTTCTCCCATACATATCATTCCAATTTTCTATTATTTTACAAAGGGCAACTTACATAAAACGGTTGACTATTATTGAGGGGAACAACTTACATGGCAGAGGTTCAACGCGACAAGGCGTCCCATACTAATGAACCAATATCATGTGGACAAAAACTTATACATGTTTTTGTTTCATCGGCACAAAGACGCTACCAAGCAATGAACTCGTGCCATGTAATTTTTTTTACTAATTAAGTAAGAGCATCTTAATAGTGCAGGCAAACAAAATAGACAAAATTGTACAATAATGGTTGATGTGGCAAAAGTGCTTACTTGACGTGGCAAAGTTGCTTACTCAATTACCTCAAGAGAGAAAAAAAAAAAAAAAAAAAAACCGCGTCACTTTAGTAAAATAGGCAAATCAAGTAGACAAATTTTTATTTTATTATTTATATCACCTTTAACATCTACTTTTATCTTTTATTTTTTGTCTTCTTCCTCCACTTGAAATACTTTATTATAGAAAAAGACATGGATGCGATTTGATTATAATATGGAAATAGGTGACATTACCTACTTTGGAGAAATAGGTAAAACTAAGACGTGGCAGCAACACCCATCTCTCTTAACATGTGTCAGCATCTCCACCCAACACGTAATTGAAGGGTAAATTAATAAATTAATTGTTTAATATAAAAATTAAAGTAGTTGTGGACAATAATTTTTTGTTGGCTTTTAGAAGAGAATAATTTGCCTACCTAATTGACTACACCATTGAAGCAAATTTTGCCTACATAATAGTTTAAAATGAGTTTGTCTACTCATGTGACTTCATAGGCTCGTATCCTATTGAAATAAAAGGAAAACTAATGAAAATGACTTGAAAACTTTGAGTTTTAACGATAAGGACAAAATAAAGGGTAAAGTGAATAGTACCAGGATTGACTTTTTAGTGTAAAAATGTAATTTTTCGTTAAAGTGAATAGTATCATAAGTTTTTTGTTAAAGTTCCCTTGAATAAAGGATGTGAAAATGAGAACACCTGAATATATTAAAGGCATACCTTTTTAATATGAAATTAAGGACTTACTTTTCATTATATGAAAGTACTATTCATAGTAGAGAATTATTTATTCTAAAATGCTTCCTAATCTTTTTCTTAACATGAGATCAACTACAACCCAAACTTTTTTTCTTAAATATCTCCAACTTATATAACTCTCCTTACAAAAAGAAAAAGAAAACATATATAGGCCTCAAAAAAAAAAAAAAATTGTTGTAGGATTATATTACTGAGGGATAAGATAAGGAGAAGGCTGGCAGCAGACAAAGAGAATATAGAGTATGAAAGCTCTTTGGTGTGCTTTATCACCCTATTGTGCCTTTATTTATAGTAATAAAAAGAGAGAATCTTTGCTCTCCAAGTAATACAATTACAACTAGAAAACTCGTAATAGTGGGTAATGGAAGGATACAGAGAGGTGGTAGGGATGATAGCTGGGGTTTTTGTTTAATTATTTTATTTTATTTTCATATTATTGGATTTTAATCTTTTATTTAAAATAGGTAAATAATTAAAATGTTCATACAACGTAGGGGTGGGCAAACGGGTAATGGAACTGCGGGTCGAGGTGAGCAATCTAGGTTTAGGGCGGGGCGATGACAACTAAGGGGTGGGCGGAGTCTAAATACTGAGAAGAGCGGGGCCCCGGGCCGGCCCGTTTCTTAGTCCATTATCTAGGATCCTATCACCCAGTCTGTAACTCGACTTTCTTTTGTCTCCTCTGACCCACATACTCTCTGTCACTCGTCTTCTCCTCCTTGACCTCTATGACATCAAACTCAGAACCGCCACTGCCGTCGCACCACCCATCTCTCGATTCTCCTCCTCAACAACATCCCAAACTCAAAGAACCCAGGTCCTAGAACCACGATGGCTTGATTAGCTTGTCCTCAACAAGATCACGTCGAACTCTACAGTCCCAAGCAAAGAGGACGAAGACCCCCATCATCAGCGCCTCGAGATTGTCAAACACCACCATTGTCAGCGCCATGTGAATCGAAATCGACCACCATGCCCTCTATTCTTAGTCTTCCAGTGTCTCCTCCCATATCTTAATTTTCTGCAAGATTTGGCATCTGGCCCATCTGGGTTTTCATTAATTTGCAGGTATGGTGGGAAATTTGAGATGAGTTTTTTTTTTTTCCTGAATTTGTTGTGGAGTTTAGACTTTAGTCTCATCCTTCTTCGATTTTGTTTCGAATGTTTAGATTAAGGAAAAATTGAAGGACAATGTCTCTTGCATGTTGTTATATGTGTAGGGATCTTGCAATTGAAGGGTATAAACCTATATCCCTTTTGTTGATTTTGAAAAGGAACTAGAGACAAAGTGGAACGCATTGATTTTGAGTCTAATATTGAAATGGTATAAATCTAGATCCCTTTGTTGATTTTGGATACATGGTGCCATGATTTTATATGTATGGATCCACAGGTCCAGAAATTTATTGTCTAAAAAAAATTGTTGAATCAAATGATGGCTGAATCATTTTGGTCACCAAAAACTTTGTTCTCTGTCTTATCTATGAGTCCATGATTTTATGAGCATGCATCCACGGGTCCATAACTCTATAGATTTATTGATATGCTTTGCAAGAGCAGCGAGGTCTGGCATGGTGGTTTGCCTCAATGCTTCAATGCAGCGAAACGGAAAAAGGTGGGTCGAGAAAGTTTGGATTTTGCCTTTGTTTTTGGTCCAACAAATGAGTGGTGGTGGATGGATTATGTTGAACCTCGCGCAGGGATTGCAACTGCTGTAAAAATTCAATTTTTTTTTTTTCCAAAAAAAAAGGACCCGTGGACCTGACTCAAACCGGTTCGTTTCAAGCGGGTGGGGTTAGGTCCGGTTCCTCTATTAAATTTTTATGTACCCACCCCGGCCCAGCCCTTTTCTTTTAAACCTGGGTCCGGTCCGGTCGCTTAAAATTTGGGCCCGGGGCCAGCCCATGCCCAACCCTAATACAACGTCAACGATTTAACAATTTATGTAACCAAGTTAACTGAACATAGTAAAGTGAGATAACAAACAATGAGCACAAATGGTAAAGTAACAAAAGACAATGTAGGGGCTAAAGTCAAATTTTGTGTGGAGTACAAATGTTATAGCTAAAATAAGCCCTCAGGAGGAGATTTAAATATCTTTCTCAAATATTTCTTAGAGGTGGACATGACAACATATACAATGGTTGAACTTGGACATCAATAATAACTGTATTTTGTTTTTTTTTTTTATATACAATTTTTCTTGTTCTACTGCAAGATACATGTACTATGACTACAAGTTTGTTAAGATTCCCAAAAGATTGTTGTTGTAGTGGCACCTTGTAAGGGTGGGCACTGTTTAGTTTAGTCTAGCTCACTCCCCAAATCGAAACCTAAATTGAATTATTGCGCCTAGTCTTGAACCCAAGACCAAAAATTTGCAAATAGAAACCAAACCAATTCAAATTTTGGTTTTTTACAATCTTGATCTTGATTTGTCTTTCGTTCATTCAACCTTGACGTCTCTTGTAACACTGTTGGACCATCTCATCTGCAAAATGTGGTGGTTATATAAGTGGAGGTTGTTACGTGATGGTATAGCGATGATTACAGCCATGGGCATGCGAAGAAGTAGATGATGGTTGTGATGATAGTTGTGGAGTTGATGACAGAGTCGATTGTGGTGGGGGTGGGTGATAGGAGCATATTTATGCGACTTAAATGGCTTGTTCTCGTACATTTACGTTATGTTTCTTTAGTTATTTTAGTTCTTTATGCTTCTTTTGTGTGTTTTCAGGTTCTAAGGGCAAAGTATGCAAAAGGATGCCTTTTGGAGCCTTTTGGAGCAAATTAGAGATTGGAATGGATATCATATGCTTGGAGCCAAAAGGATGGACGAAATTGAAGACTTGAAGTAGGAAAGTTAAATCCTAAAAAGACCTCATGTTTGAGCATCATTGAAAACTCCTACGCATTTTAGAACACAAAAACAACATTCCTAGCAACCTTAGGACATTGTCGTGTGTTTCCTTGTGTCTCCCTTCCTTGCCATGCAAGGAAGGGCTTTGTTCCCTATTTTAAATACTTAAACACTACCACTTATCATTCACCACATATCATTCACCACTTATCATATCATACATTCATTTATCACTTATCATAATCATTCACTTATCACTTAACATATCATACACTTATCACTTATCACTCATAATCACCTACAACATCCACCTACTTCACCTACAACATCCACCTACTCACCTACAACATCCACCTACTTCACCTACAACATCCACCTACTTCACCTACAAATGACATAGCCATATGTTCCCTCCACTACTCCTATAAATACCCTTGCATTCATTCATTCATGGACATCTCATTTTCATACACAACACATTACAAACACATTCTCCCTTCCCTAGCCGTGAGCTTCCCATCTCTCCCCTTATAATCCAAACACCATTTTTCCATTCCCCTTCCACTTCTACACCACTCCTCATCCATTTCCATAATCCCCCAAACCTCACCTTAGACCTTGTGCTACAACGAAGAGGAAGAGAAGAGGGCCTAAACGTTCATACAATTCAAGTTTGAGTTGTTGGAATGTTTAGGTGATTCTTTGATTTCAATGTTTCATTTTAATTCTCTTTGTTTTGTGCGTATGAGGAATGGAAGAGAAGAGTGCCTAAACGTTCATACAATTCAAGTTTGAGTTGTTGGAATGTTTAGGCGTTTCTTTGATTTCAAAGATATGAGGAATTAAACCCCCTTTAGCTAGGGGGTGATTCGAAACTATGTTTATATTTGCAATATGAATTGATTAACTTTCGTTGGAATTTCATAAGTTGTGGATTCAATTTGTTTAACCGTTTGATTGATAACTTATTTATGAATGTTTATTAAGAATGCGCGCTTAATTTTCATGCATAAATATGACACTAGAATATAAGTGAATTTCACCTAATCGTTATGAACTTATATTCACAAGTAGTGGAGGTTGCTTATAAACAATCGCGTTAAACGAATTCTTGGCACTAGTTTCATGCGTATTCCATAGTAACGAATGCCTCGTCAACACTTATAGTTTTCATAATGCTTAATGATCTTTGATTGTATCTTTATTGTGCTTTTCACGTAAAGGACTTTTGGAGAATGTGGTGAATTGCGTTGCGCTAACCCATCCAATTCATTAACTTAAGGAAAACTTGACGGTTAATTTAAGCGGACCTAATTAACCCGGAGTGTTGAGTTTCATAATTTATCGAAAGACCAACTGAGAATCAATCTTGTATGCAAGTGTAACATGTATGGAGATGAACCCCTTAGCTAGCATTCATCCATAAATTTCATATTTACATTCTGTCTAGTTTATTAACTTGTTTCGTTATTTCAATTTTCGTAAAACCTCAATCCCCCTTTTGCTTTAATGTTCATTTTAGTTAGAATTCAATTTAGTTTGTGTTTTTAAAGCATTTTGAGTTTTTGGTTTGTCTTAGTGTTTTAAACTTTAATTTTGTATTCTTTGAGTCTAGTTTAGTGTTTTAAACTGTGTTTTTAAGTTTTTGAGTCAAATCCAAGTGATTAACAATCCCTCCTAATCCCCGGTCCAGAACGATCCCTACTTATACATATACTACAATTTGACGAAAAGAGGGTTTAATTTGTGTGCGTATAAATCACGCATCAGTGGGGATCACAAGGTGTGGTAGTGACAATGGTGACGGTTATGGTGGCTTACATGGTTAAATAATTTTTTTTGTTTGTTAAATTCCCACTCATGAAATTAAGAGAAAAGTTAATTAAATACATAAAATTAAATTAGAATTTGAAGGTCTTAAATTCCAAGTTTTTTAACAAAAAATTTCTAAATTTTTATGTTTTAAAATCCAAATAAGGATTTTGTTTTTGTGTTTGTTTTTTTTTTTTTGTCAAACGATAAATCTTGTTAGATTAGATGTTAGATTAGCCATCGATGAGGTTTGAACTTACAGTGAATAGTTTTGAAAGAAACTTAAAAAAAAGAAATTGAAAGCCTTCCCCATATTTCTGTCTATTAGACAACATTAACAATATTTGGCGGATGACTACTATTGAGAAGGAATTTCATATTAATAAGATGAGGAACCTTGCATAAGTTTATAAGTAAATTAAGCTACTTTTTATATAAAACCAATTAATTTTATGACGGAACTTTGACTTTCTTCAATTCTAATTGATATAAGTTGATAAGATAAGCATTGTGAAATTAGGTTTTTGGTAAAAAATTATATTTTGTTCATCCTGAAGATGAATTATAATAATATTCAAAACCTAAAACATCCCCTACCCACTAACAATTCAATTGTGATTAACATACAAAAATTCAAGTGGGCCCACATCCGTCAATGGAATTGATATATGTCAACAAATTGACATATATAATATTATTGTTTAACTGTCATAATAATTATATTAAATATATTTAGGTGTGTATCCAAAGATGTTTGTTAAGGCAATGGCTGAAAATCCTTAGAATTTTAAGATAGTTTATTAAAATTCTTAGTAATTCAGATGTATTCAATTATGATTTTAAAGAAGTTTATAACATTCTGTTGACCCTAAAAATTACAAAGCCTACGCGGCGCGCAGGCCGAATAACTAATAAGCTAACTAAGTCCTTCGGTTGAATGCAGGGCGTGCCAACTCGTCGGCCGAGGAGTAAAATTTGTTGATGTTGCGTTGAGCGCGTTGCTAACTTCTTTATCTTGCTACTACGACCGAGGAAGGAACACTCTCGGTCTTTGGGTTCTAGAGCCTGAAGACGAGGCTGCTAGTTCTGCGAAGTTCACAAGTCGTCGATGCCTGATTCGGTCACCGTGATTATATTCGTAAGAGTATAAGCACGTCGAATCGACACTAGACTATACAGACACAAATATTCAAAGGTGATGTATGTCTTGATGGTGAACGTAGTTTGGCCGTCAGAATGCCGAACTTTAAAACTCACTTGTGAATATCCAATCATAAAATCACTCGGCGTCCGATACGCCGAACGTCGTAACTCGTAACACCTTACTTCGCCGAGACGGCTGATAAGATGACCCCTGCCAATAAGGATTCGAAAACCCTTCTCGCCCGAGACTTGGATAGATAATCAATCGGCTTTGACGCAGTGCTGTTTATCCAAACTGAAGATGCTCCTCGGTCGGCTGATTCTACGGCAACAGTGCTGTTTATCCAAATTGAAGGTGTTCGCCGGCTGCCTCCATAATGTTGTTTATCCAAATTGAAGGTATGTTGGCGGAAAAAGAAAAGGAAAAATCTCAAGGTATTTGAGAGGTTTTACGCAGGGCAATTGTATGTTGAATTGACGGTCCTTCTTTGTTGCATGATTTCTTGTATTTATAGCACCCACTCCTTGAGACCGAATCAAACCCCTATCTGGATTGGGAGTCCTTGCCCCGTTCCAACTTTACTTCGAACAACCCTACTCCCATTAGGACTTTGAACTTACCCCCCTTCGAGGCTTTATTCCTTGCTGGCTGAGAATCCTAGTTGCACCAGGACTTCCTCGACCCTCTTTATTTATCTGGACTACTCTTTCTTATGATAGGACTCGACCTCGACCGACCCTGCTAAATGGCCCGAAATCCATCAGGCAGCCTATAGTATTTGACACAGCTTTGGGCCGAGCACAACCCTATGCTCGACCTAACAATATTATTTCGGGCCCAAACACATTCTAAGTGTATTCAATTAAAAACTGATTTTAAAGAATTTGAGAAAATTGAGGAATTAGAAGGAATTGGAGAGATTTCGTAGTGTATTTTAAGCATCCACAAACCTCATATATTCCCATAAGATTTCGAGAGAATTAAATCAAAATTTTATTTAGAATCGGTATAAATCAATTAAAAACCATATAATTTCATGAATTTATAAATATATCAAAATTCATTGTATTTTCACCAAACCACTGTCACTCTCTCTCTCGTCTGCTCAGCTCACCGACCTCTCTTTCTCTCTGGTCTGCTATTCTGACCTCAGATTTGCAACACACTGAGACAGAAAATATCCCTCAAATTGTAGGGGAGATGCTGTGAAAGGGATTTGAGCCCAAGGATTTGGATTCAGCTTTCTTCTTCTTGCCATGGAATTGAGGAAGGAAAGGCTTGTCAGGTGAATTGCCCACAAAGTTTCCTTTTTTAATAAATTATTTCTCTATTTAGTTTTTCTGTCTGTTTCGTTGCTCAGAAAGTGAATGAGAATTATTGAGGTTGAGAAATAGGTGGGACGAGGCATGGGAAAATATGTCAGAAGCACAGTTTTTCTAGGAACCCCATTTTTCATTTCCCTCTTTCTTCTTTCAGTGCTTGTTTGGATAGTGAGAAAATGTGATGAAAAATATCTGAAATGATTTACTTGTTTTTATTCTGATTGGGATTGGACCATTGAAAACTATGCTCTTCTCAGTTAACCATATACTTTAATAGGCTTCTTGTCTTACCCTTCGATAAATCCATACAACTTTGAACTTGTTTAGTAATTTTTTCTGGGAATCTGTTTGTTTCTAGAGGAAATATGAAAAATTGAATGCTTTCAATTGATTGGGAACGTACAGACGAATTCCGTCTGGTTGGAGCCTACGACCTACCTCAGCCAATTTGTGTAATTGATTAGGGCTTGCATTTGACAAATAGCACCTGGAGGGTCTGCACAAATACCACCCAAACTGAACTCTTGATGAAAACAAATGGAGGCTGGACATTCACATTAAAACGTGAGTCTGGTTGGTAAACTGGCAAGATTTTTAGTTTGGGTTGAATTTGCACACAGCCCTAATAGTCCAGGTGGTGTTTGTGCAATTTTTCCTTTATTTTATTGTTTACAGTTTTGTTCATTTGCTTAATAAGACATCCTTTTATTTTATGCATCTAATTTGTGGGATATTATCATCAAGTTCCTTAAGTTTAATATGAGAAACATGAATTATAATTAACTTTTAAGACAACCTTACTCAATCTAAGCATCGGGACACTCTTTAATACTCTGCTCACCTTTAATGTGATTTAGGTTTTATTCTGATAAAAAACGGCATAAAGAATCTTTATGGCGAAGAGCTGAACCATCTCAGCTTGAAAAGTCATCGTCTGCATATAAGTCATGTTCATTGCTTAAATCTGACACTGGACTAGTGGGGGGAAGAAATAGGTTTGTTGAAACTTTCAGCATTGGCCATTCGAAGGTGTTTCCAGAAGACCATGAACCTTGGCGAAAAAGAATACTTGACCCGGGTAGTGAGATCATGTTGCAATGGAATCGGGTTTTCATTGTCTCGTGCTTGGTGGCACTTTTTGTTGACCCCTTGTATTTTTACTTGCCCATGCTCGGAGGGGATGCAAACACGTATTGTGTGAAGACAGACTTGAGGTTGCGAATTGTTGTGACTTGTTTCAGGACTATTGCGGATATCTTTTATATGTTGCATGTAATGATAAAGTTTAGGACAGCTTATGTTGCGCCAAGCTCTCGCGTTTTTGGGAGGGGTGAACTTGTCATGGACCCAAAGAAGATTGCGCAGAGGTATATTAGATCAGACTTCTTCATTGATCTCATAGCCACATTGCCCCTCCCTCAGGTATTTTTTTTGGAGTATTACTGATTCTTGACATTGTAGATTTTCTAACCTACTTCCCATTTCTGTTTAAGTTATGTGCATCAGGGAATGAGTGAAAGAAAATTATTGTATCCATCTAATATTAAAGAGAAAATATGTAAAAGAGCTAGATTAACTGAATGCTACTCTAAAGTTTACTGGAGTGATGACGGCCAGCAAATAAGCCTCTCACGTACCCAATATCAATCTGAATAAGAGTACGCAAAGAAAATGTGTATGAATTGTTGCTTATTTGTGAGGGTAGTATTAAACAGGTAATGCAAATGGTTATAGCAATAGAGATCAGCCTGATTTGATCAAAGTTAGTTCTTCTTTGACAGATATGTTTTGTTTTACATTGTCAATTTTACTTTAAACTTCATAATTATGTCTTGTTTTATAGGTTACAATTGTGTCAACATGACACAATTATTGAACGTATCAATAGGAGTTTACTAAACATGTCAGTTCTCGTTGTGTTTGAGTTAGGTTAGTTGGCTCGATACAAAAATGCTTATTGTTCATGTTAAACTGGTTGACACAATTTCCACTTGATCATGATTACACCCAACCAAAACCTGTGCTTATTTCATGTTGTTTCAAAGCACCCCTTTGTCTGATGGTGAGGTTTTGGCAATCTTCACTGGAAAGGCAGACTGCGAAATCTGGTTAAAATATTTAGTTATTAAATACTATACAGACTCTTGAGGGGAAATCCTAGATTCATTAACATGAGACTGACCCTAAATCTGAAATGCTAGGTTCATGGATTATGTAAAGTTTTTTGGGTGAGAAAGGTGGAAGTATAGCTGATTGAAAATTTTGTGCAGATAGTCATCTGGTTTATTATCCCCGCAACAAGAAGTGCCCAAACGGATCATAACAACAATGCTCTTGCACTAATTGTTCTGATCCAATATGTCCCCAGATTATATCTTATTTTTCCGTTAAGTTTGCAAATAATCAAAGCAACTGGAGTGGTCACAAAGACTGCCTGGGCAGGGGCTGCATATAATCTTCTATTGTACATGCTGGCCAGCCATGTATGCATCTTTGTTTGCTTTTGTCTTCCTATTAAATCTTTATTCCACCCCCTCCCTCCCTCCCTCCCTTCCTCCCTCCTCTCCTCGCTGAGTTCCAGAACAGGAGCTAATCTATTACCTCATTTGTTGTTACAGGTGTTAGGGGCAGCGTGGTATTTACTATCAATTGACCGATATACCTCATGCTGGAAGTCATTTTGTAAAAAGGAACTGAACACCACAAAATGTTCGCTTTCTTATCTAGATTGTGACAATCTTAGCAGAAAAGGTTGGGCGAGTAGTACAAATGTGTTTGAGAATTGTAATCCTGCAAATGACAATTTCAAATATGGCATATTCGAAAGCGCAGTAACAAAAAATGTTGTTTCCTCAAACTTCATCACGAAGTACTTCTATTGTTTATGGTGGGGCTTGCAACAACTAAGGTATGATGTTTTTTCCTTTTTAAGGTAGAAAGGTATGACTAAAATATTAAAATCAACAAAAACAAAGTTAGAAATTTAAGATGTCATGAAGATTTAGATGCTATGTTATTATTGCAAACTAAAATCAGCAAAGGCTTCTTCTATTACCAGTGGTTGTTATTTTTATTCACTAAGAACGATCGTGGCTATGGTTGATTACTTACTACTTATCAGTGTTGGTTTCCTGTTGCTTTTTTAAAAGAGTGTTTGGTTTTTCACTGGCCGAACTTTGAAATATTATTTAAGTCTGTGGACCAGTTTTTACTTCATAAAATACCAGTTTAGGTGCCAAATTCCCTTATATGACCTGCAGTAGGATAAAATCCAACGCCACGTATAATGATTACTATGCCAATATAAATGAGGATCAACTGTATTTGTTGGTTCTATACCCAATGTCTAACACTATGTTTAATTTAGTAGTAAATTATTTAAGTAATGATGGTACTCAAATTAAAAAGCGGAAACTAAATCATGCCACTAATAAATAATTGCATAAACATTTATGCACTGTGTGCAAAAATGTTTTTAATGTTTAAAAAGAGAGAGGCAGTGGGCTGTGCCCACATAAGATGGATTGTGAATCTGTTATATGTGTTGTTTATAGCAGTGTGTGATAAATCTTTTTGGGATAGTGGCATAGTCAAAGAGTATTAGTTAATGGCGGAGGAAAGTGCAGAAGTTGTTGATTACAATGACCCATGGATCAAGAACGGTTGATGGCTTGAGGCTTAACTGTGTGTTAGGTTGACTAATCTATTACAAAGCTTCAGGCTCACATCTTGTAGTCTCATCCAACCTTATGAAAACTGGACTGGTTATTGTACTGGAACAGGGAGGGTTTAGTCTGACTGTCAGGAAATCCATTAAGTGGTCTTGTGACATACATGGGAAAGAGAGGGAGTGGGCCAGTGAGGTTGGGGTGGGATGCTTTCAGCATGGGTAGTGGTGGACCTGGTGGTTTGGGTAGAAGACGGGGTTGGTCAGGATGGAGATTGTTTGTGTTTACTTTTGTGTCACCGGGAAGGGGTGGTTAGGGGGTCTTTTGGCGTTTGAAGACTTACAGTGGGTCCTCATTGATGAAAATTTGGTTTGTAAAAGTACGACTGAAGGGATCATTGATTAAACCAAATGGATAAGCATGCAATATGAGGTGAAACATAAGGTACCGAGCTGCAACCGACCCTTTATTTAAATATTATACAGTAAATACAACCATAAGAAAATTATAGCGCTAGATGGATAGTATATGCTCTTCAACAAATGAAAATTGAAAAGATGTAAAACTGTAAACTTCATGACTTAATACTTTGTACTGATTACGAGGCATAAAGTATTAGTACAAAAATTTGTAGCAATGGGATAACAGATATGATAGTGCCTCAGTAGTACCTTTCCTTATATTTTAAACTACAAAACAACGCTTGCAAACATCCACGATGAGTC
The DNA here is from genome assembly GCF_963583255.1 of Pyrus communis. Lineage (NCBI taxonomy): Eukaryota > Viridiplantae > Streptophyta > Magnoliopsida > Rosales > Rosaceae > Pyrus > Pyrus communis. Next base: position 8,582,047 of record NC_084808.1, read on the forward strand.
CATAATTTCATGGCTGAACTGGTTGGTTTGATGGCTTTACCCTACTGTTCATGCATACAGATATAGGATACGACCTGACATACGATAATAAGATAATACGTGTAATGTGGGGTGTTTGTGTGTGTGTTAAATGCTGTAATTAGTCATCTACAGTTACCTCGAAATTATTACCCTGCATCTCTTCTTCAACTAATTTCAGGACTAACATCATCTAACTTCTTCAGTTATCATCTATCCTCAGACTTCAGTCGTTATCACCATCATACTCTATAGATGTGTATGTATGTATGTATGTATAGTGAGATTTTTTCTGCAGGGCATCCGTTCTTAGTTAAATGAACATGAAGAAAATCTCACTTACGCTGAATTTTTTTCAACTTTGATCCCATTTATTGAGAGGGTTGATTATTTAGGGATTTAGAGTATCCTACCAAAGCCTGCATGTGCAACATCTGTCGCCTTGTTTTTTTTTTTCTCCAAATGTCAGACTTTCAGAAATTCAATTGGTTTTTATAGTATCTGATTTGTGTTTAGTTGTGTTTAGATATAGCTGGATGAACTGCTTCAAAGGGTTTTGGTGGTAAATCAAACCAGCAGACAGCTGGTTCCCGGTTAACCTGGTTCAATCAGCCAGTTTTGTGTGGTTTTCAGAACTATGATGTCGTTGGTCATCTTGCATCTCTTCTGTGATTCTTGTCATAGTACTATGGTTTCTGTGGTAAATCAAAGCTGGTTCCGGTTAACCCGGTCCAATCAGCCAGTCTATTGTAGCTTTTAGAACTATGTTTTCATCGGTCTACTGTGCAGTCTTGGGCTTCATATGGAGCATCTGTGCATAACTGTAACAAACTGAAGGCAGATTGTGTTGTTCTCAACACTATGAAACAACTTATTCAGTCAATAAAGTTCTTATAATTTGGTTAAAGTATGACAAGGTCTTACTGGAAATGTATAGTTCTTATCCTTTTTTTTCCCAAAACTAAATTTCTTCATTCGTCTATGTATGTTGTCTAATGTAAATTTTAACCCTCCTATCTGATTTTAGATAGACAATCACAAGATGGGTTTCCACATTGGAGACATACTTAATATGCTTTGACCACCAATGATTTTTTGTAGCTTGCCATCTAGAAAGAATCATTTGCCAAGGCATGCATAGAAAAAAATGAAAAGAGAATGAATATTATCAATGTGATTCTCTGTAGTACTCAGTTAACGTTTATTGAAATTCTTTGAAACTGAATCTTAGATGAACTTTAGAATGGCTTGAATATGGTTTTGCCCTTGGATTTTAAACCAGTGCTTCCCTTTTGGTGGAATAGACCTGCACCTTATGTAGAGGGGTCATACTAATCACTTCAAAATTTACAGGTTATTAATGGTTGATTGGTTTTATGCTTATTGACTAACAAGGATAATGGCTTGACTGCCAGAGTGTGAACGTTAGGTTGTTGGACATATATTACATGCATATAATTTGACAGAACAGTTTCTATAAGAAATGGAAGTCTTTTACATACATACATACATACATATATATATATATATATTTGTTTTTGTTTCAGATAAAGTGGCATTTGATAATTTTACATTTTTTATAGCTGTTGAAAATTGTTGATTCATATTGTGGCATTCTTATTGTCTCAGTTCCTATGGGCAGAATTTGTCAACAAGTACTTTTATTGGGGAAACGTCATTTGCCATTCTCATTGCCATTGTTGGCCTTGTATTATTTGCCCACTTAATCGGGAATATGCAGGTAACTATAGAAACGCTTCTTGCCATCATTACTTGCTTTTAGTATTACTTTTCTGCTGCGTGAAGTCTGGAATGTTTCTTCATCAATTTTTTGTCATTAAATACCAAGTGACGTTTTGGAGAAACTTATTAATTAATTCCCCCCACAAAGTTTCATTTATAGAATATTATCTACAATGGTAACTTTCTTCGTTGGGGACATGCCTTGGACTAGTAATTACATTTAGTTAAATTTGTGATTCAATTATATCGGCTTACTATTTTAAATGATTGTTGATGCTTGTTGAATTGATACATTAGACATTGGGATTATCTTTAGGCTTTTTATCCATAATGATCTCTAAGATTTGCATAATTCTTCATTTTGGTCCTCGAGATTTGAAATCTATAGGATAAAATGACAAAAATACCCTCAAGTTTTATCAAATCATTTTGGCCTATTGTTTATTAAATTGAGGGTAGTTTTGTCATTATATTCTTTATTTAACATAACTATTCACGGAAGGCCAAAATGATTAGTGGTGGACAATCTAAGGGACCACTTGAATTGGTTTCAAATCTCAGGGACCACAGTGAGGAGTTATGCAAATCTCAGACTATTTTGGCTAAAAAGCCTTATCTTTATATTGTAGACCTATCTCCAATCAATCACTGTGAGGCTTGAGGAGTGGAGGCTTAAGAGAAGAGACACAGAGGAATGGATGAAGCATCGTCAACTCCCTGAAGATTTGAGACGGCGTGTTCGACGCTTTGTTCAGTACAAATGGCTGGCAACTAGAGGAGTTGATGAAGAAGCCATCCTTCGTGGCTTACCTGCTGATCTTCGTCGTGATATTCAACGCCACCTATGCTTAGATCTTGTTCGAAGAGTATGGTTCTTCCCAAGTATTTATAATTTTGGGCTTGAAGGCAATCTCATTCAGTTAATATCATATATGCATGCCTAGCAACTATTAGGGAAAAAAAAGGGGTCTTTGTAGTAAAACAACTGGAGCCTGCGTCTGATGGTGTCTGAAGGCTCCAGTTCCCATTGTATGCTGAATTAGGATATAGGTTGAAAGCGTAACACATTAGACAGGCATCAAAGATTAATATGATGCCGTTGAGAATGTCTCAAAGTGCATGTGTTTACTACACTTGGGAACTCATCCTAATGTAGTGTAACCGCTTACAATGTCATATATTTTGACCAAATAACTGATATAAGAGCTCTGATGATTCATATGCTTTGAAATAAGAATTAACAAATTTTCCTTTCTCATTTCGTCAGGTCCCTTTCTTCTCACAGATGGATGATCAGCTTCTCGATGCAATATGTGAGCGTTTGGTGTCCTCCCTAAGCACGGGGGGTACTTACATAGTCCAAGAGGGTGACCCGGTGACAGAAATGCTTTTCATTATAAGAGGGACTCTGGATAGTTCTACGACAAATGGAGGGCGGACTGGATTCTTCAACTCAATCACATTAAGACCTGGAGACTTCTGTGGTGAGGAGCTGCTCGCATGGGCTTTGCTCCCAAAATCCACTGCTAACTTGCCTTCTTCAACACGAACAGTTAAAGCACTTAGTGAAGTTGAAGCTTTTGCATTACGAGCTGAAGATCTCAAATTTGTGGCTAACCAATTCAGACGCCTGCACAGCAAGAAGCTGCAGCACACATTTCGGTTTTACTCTCACCATTGGAGAACATGGGCGGCCTGCTTCATACAGGCTGCTTGGCGCCGCCACAAGAGAAGAATGACGACAAAAGATCTGAGCACAAGGGAATCATTTGCTTTGGATGAGAAAGTGGCTTATGAGACTGAGCAAGAGGAAGAAGATCTTTCTGTTGTTTCAAATCCCTCTTCCCAGGCAAAAATGAATCTTAGGGTCACAGTACTGGCTTCAAGATTTGCAGCAAACACAAGGAGGGGAGCTCAGAAGCTCAAAGACGAGATGCCAAAATTACGAAAACCTGAAGAACCGGACTTTTCCACTGAGCCAGAAGATTAGTAGGTTTTCTTATAGTAGGTTTATGGGTGCGAAGATAGCTATGCTTTTTCGGACAAGGGTGAAGTAAAACACATTCATGTACAAGATAATCATCTCAGTTTGCGGGACTGCATATTTCAGGTTTTACACAAATCCCTGCAGATTGCGATGCTAGATATCATTGGCATCCGAATCATACCCTCATAATCGATTAATTGAGGTGATTTTTGGAGCTTTGGATGTTGGAGAAGTTGGACTTTATTGTCTCGTGGTACATCGAATGTATAAGAAATAACTGTATATTTATCTAATCTTTGTTTGTGAGCTCAACCAGAGCAAGACTGAATGGAAGACGTCGTTGTTTGCAGTCTTTCAAGACTTGCAGCCAATTTTACGGAGCTTAGAAATATAACCATTCAAATCAACCACCCAACAAAAGGATATGGGGGCCTGAATTTTAGTTGAATTGAAACTTTGGTTGCTGGACTAAAATTTTGATAGCGTTGTTCTTTATTTGTCATCCGTAAAGATCTTTTTTGGATAACTCCATTAGAACTCATGTCGCTTAGTCGTCCCCTTACATTTATTTTGGATGGAAGTTCCAACGATTTAACCCAAAATGACTGCTACTAGATATTATGACACATTTAGGGGTCAACACGCAATTTTTCAGTTCAGGGTTCAAAGTTTAAAGTGGGCCAATTTAAGGGCTAATGTTCTAAATCTCTCCTTAAAAAAAAAATAAATAAGTAAAAAAAAATAAAAAAAATAAAAACCATTAAGCATGAATAACAACCTAATTTTAAGGGGGTGACTCCAAATTGATTATAAAAACATTCCAAATAACTACCTAGTTTTAAAAATTGAACATTCATTAAGTCGCCAGTGTTAATTGATAGTGTCATGAAGCGTTAAAGTGGTGATGTGGAGAAATATTGAAGTTAGTTTTCACTGAGACGTCATTTATGGAGCTCTTAATACCTAAATCGACTATTTTTGGTCAAATTGAGGATATAAAGCTCCTTAGGTGATGTGAGTGAAAACTCGCTTTAATACTTGTCCATGTTGTCACTTAATAGTAGTAATCATATGAACGAAAACTAGCCATCATAGAGCTTCGATTCGCCTCAACCAGTCACATAGTTTGATCACAATGATGCAAGTGACTTCCATATGGCAATATTAACTTTTATGGAATGGATACATCACTACATGACATCCTGGTTTAATAATACAATGCCATTTAGAAAAGAAACTTAGACATAACATTGTATTATTAGGATGTGATGTCACGATAGCAGTAAACCCATTTCATGTAAGTCATTCTACTAGACCTAGAAACATGTCAATATTTACATCATCATCACTCTTCTTAGGTGTCGTATCATTAATTTAACAAAGGATTATGGTCAATTAAATGAGACGTAATATCAGTACAATTCCAAAACCTCATTACACAATTGAGATCTTTAAGTTTAAATAGAAAATTCAACCAATGCAATTCTGAAAATACTACTATAATTTTAATAAAAGGAAAATTAATAAAAATAACTTGAAAACTTTGAGTTTTAATGATAATGATAAAATAAATGGTGAAGTAAATAGTACCAGAATTGACTTTTTAGTATAAAAATGTAGTTTTTCGTTAAAATAAACAATAGCATGGACTTTTCGTTAAAACTTCATTTAATAAAATTCGATGATTGTCACTGAATCCTACCAGATTTTGACCGGTGAATTATTTTTCGACAACCGACCTATCAAATTTTCGAAGTTCTTGTAATTTTATGATGTATACATGTTAAAAAAACAAGCAAAATAGCTGTCAATTGTGTTGACTCTCTCCGTCCGACAAAATAATTGAAACCTTCATTAGGTGTGAAAATGTGGAAATCAGTGGGAAGCATTGTGTTGCTGTCTTTCTTTCTGGTTTTGGTGTTTTCGGTGCTGAATGTGTTTGATCTGCTGCATCCTCATACTCCTTTTTCCTTCAATTCCACTCTCGCATCCCATGCCCAACACCACCTCCTTCACTACTTTCCCATCGGGTCTTCCTTTTACCTTGTTTTCCGTTTTTGTATGACAGTTTCTTCAATTCTAATTTATCGTGATTTTTATCAATAATTTTGAAATAATTTGATGGGAATATTGGATTTTCTTTTGTTTATTTGTTGATATGGGTTTTCTTTTCCAAGTTGAAAATATTTGCAGAAACATGTAATGTAAAGCTGAAAAATTATGCAGAAAACTAGATAGAATATTGGCAGAAACCGCAGCGACTGCGCCTGCAACCCCGAATGTAAGTATGAGGAAGGACTGTTACCTTGAGGGGCCTGTGTTGGAGGAATACACGTTTCCTGCACATTCTGCTCCCTTCAATAGCTGCCATGCTTCTACCATTGTTGAGGTTGTGCAGGAGAAACTTTATTTAAAGGAAAAAAAGTAATGAAAGATATGCAGTTCGTTACTATTCTCTCAACATGTTAACTAGACCAGTGCTTGTTTGTTGTCTGTGTAGGTTGATAAAGATCACTTCTTGGTTGCCTATTTCGGAGGTACGTCAGAGGGTGCACCTGATGTGAAGATTTGGTTGCAGACCTACAAGGTAACGGTAGTGCTCAGCTCATTTTACGAACAGCAAAGGTTGTACTCTTAATTGCAATGATTCTCGTTTTTGAAATTTGAAGAAAAACACACACACACAATATCCGTGTGCGTTTACTCCAGTATTTAATTGCTACTGGACTCGAATTGGCCAAATCTAAGTTAGTAGAATTCATGGACTTCTCTTTCTTTCTAAGGATACTCTCTTCTCTACTCTTCTCCCATTTTTCTCTGTTCTATGGTTTATGTGATCTTTTGTTAGGATATAAATTACAAGACGCACTGCAACTGAAGTTATCTTAGTCTAGTGTACTGATAGTTTATTACTAATTCTTAGTAAAGTCCTGACCGGGCTTTATGTGAATTATTAACACTAACGGGTAGAATTTTTCGTGGCAGAATGGCTATTGGCAGTCACCTGTCGTTGCTGATGAACAACTTGACACCCCAATGTGGAACCCTGTATTGTTCAAACTTCCATCAGAGGAGCTGCTGCTGTTCTATAAGATAGGACAAGAGGTTCAAAAGTATATTTTTCCTACTAATACTATAAGCATTTGCAGTCACATTTTACTGAACACTTCATTTTTTTCTTTGCATCTCTTTATGAGCTTGTTCCTAACTGTTTTTGTACCGATAGGTGTGAATTTTGCTTGACTTATATATATCACAGAAACAAAAAGAAAAGGAAAAGCAACGCGATTGTTCTTCATGATTTGAAATCATTTTCATGGCGTAATTAATTCTGGAAGAAAAATTTTCATGTATCTCCCAACTAGTTTAGTTGGTCAAGTCTCTTGACTTGGCAACCTAGGCCTAGGATCAAATTGTTAATTCACTTAAGCTAGTTACCAGTATCTGTAAACGTAATGCATTTAATGTGGGTGATTCCGTCGAAGTTGATGGGCAGTTCATGCTCAAAATTGCCAGACCTTGAGATAATCTAGTTAATTCTCACGAAATAAATAATAATAATAATAATAATAATAATAATAAAAATAAAAAATAAAAAAGCGCCTTTGGCAGTTATCATGTTTTCTCAAATTGTTTTTTTACTTTTAAGAATGATCCTGTACTGCTTTGCACTGCCATCGTACTAACGATGTTTTGTAAACATTTTTTTTCATTTGTTAGCTTCTGCTAACTATCCATTGATGAATATCAGATGGAGTGGATGCATGAAGCGGTCATATGATAAAGGTGTTACTTGGACAGTAAGAGAGCAACTTCCTCCTGGTATATTAGGACCAATAAAGAATAAGGTATTATTCGAACTCATATGAAAGAATAAGGTATTACTCGAACTCATATGAAAGATACCTTCTGCTTTATTATTGTTCAGCCTATCTTGCTGGAAAATGGTAATTTGTTATGTGGATCCTCTGTCGAAAGCTGGAACTCTTGGGGCGCATGGGTGGAGGTTGTCACTGAAACTCAATTGCATAGAGTGGTTAAACTTTCAAAATGTTCAGAATTGGTGCCTAACATGTGTGATTCAACAGGTCGCAACAGATTCTGTTAGGTCGTGGAGAAAGTACGGTCCTATTTATGTTGAAAACGAAACTCTTAGTGTCATTCAACCAGTTCCTTACCAGACTGCAAAAGGGACCTTGCGCCTTTTAATGCGATCCTTTGATCAGATTGGGAGAGTTTGTGTTGCAGAATCCAACGACGGTGGCCAGAACTGGAATCATGCAATACCTACTGAACTCCCCAATCCAAACTCAGGTTTGTGGCCGAGTCATAGTTTTTTCATTGTTTAAGGCAGTATATATACATCCGAGAGTGGTAAAATGTTTACCTGGATAATTCAACATTGTTCTGAATTGAGTTTTTCTTTAGCACTGCATCTTCAATCGGTAAACAAGTTAATTTCATTTGCACATTTTCTGTTATATTTAGTATTTGTCGTTTCTTTATAAATTGAAATGGGAGCACATAGCATGTAGCATGTATCTGTTCATTAAACGTCCTTTGTCATTTTTTTCATTCTCATTTCAATCTTTCTTTACGCCATTGTTCTTATTAGGTATTGATGGGGTAAAGCTAAAAGATGGCTTTATTTTACTTGCTTATAACACGGTCTCAAGGGGTGTACTTAAAGTTGCACTCTCAAATGATGATGGGGACACATGGTGTGATGCTGTGACATTGGAGGAGTCTTTGGGAATGGAATTCTCGTATCCAGCTGTTATTCAGGCCAGTGATGAGTCTGTTCACATCACTTACACTTATAATAGGACACAAATTAAGGTACTTCTTTGATTTCTGATATTCAAGATGCATTTTGGCAAATGAGATCCATGGTTGATTAGATATTATCATTTTATAAGTTTTCCATTCGAATATATGAGTAACTATCTTCTTTTGGTGGGTGTTATTCTGAGATGCATCTAGATAAATTTATCCGTGAGATGTGTAATTTTTCGGGTCATGAATTTTGCAGCATGTTGTTCTTAAGCCAAGATTATGCGAGGACCCATGAACAAAGCAAACTAGAAGACATGTCTTATTCTGTCTGCATTGCCGGCCAATTTGTGAGCAGAGTATCATTACATGTACAATACCATAACTGGTAACAATCCTTTGTAAAATTCAATTTGCTGAACTATAATGTCTACTGTGTGCAGCAAAGAAATTGACTGTGTCAAGTATTTGTGGTTTTTAGCCTCACCGGTACAAAAATCAATATTTTTTCTTGCCTTATGTTCATTTGATTTCTGTTAAACTCTTGAAGTTGGTATCTATGTTTATGTAGTTTCCTTTCCATAGTAACTTTTTAATTTAATTGGTTCCATCCGGCTAGTAGAAAGCAGTGGGTAAGTTGTGAGTCAGAATTCTTAACATAGTCATATGTAGTTCCTTCTGTTGCTGGTTTGTTTCTGTTTTTGGTGACGTTATATCACGCATGAAATTTAATCTACTATTCGGTTGTATGGAACTGCTTTTAAATGTTAGTGGCTTGCCGAACATGTACAATGTGACACTCGTAGAATTCGTGTAGGTTGTGAAGTTTGCATAAACTTTAGAGGGTCACTTGCAATGTTTTAAGTAAATAGGTAAATTATTCTTCTTACTTTTACCACTTACAGTTTCTTCTCTGTTCTCAGTACGTGGAAAAATTTACCGTCTCATGTAAGTTGTAACGATTTTTGTTATCCCAGCGATTAGCTTCTGTACTGTTAGAAAAGGTAAAAATCCGCACAAATATTAGCAATATTTTGCCAGGAACCTTGTTTCTTGTCCTACTCAGTTAGAAATCATTGATCTGGATGCTATCTGCATTCGTATTGTTTTGTTATGTGAATCATACATCTCCCTTTCAAAACCCTGCTGTGCCACTTTAATTTATACTCGGCGTTTGTTTTACTCATGGATAACTGGGAAGTTTACTTGAATTTCCGAGTGATGTTGCTGAAAAAGCTCCAGGTATGCAAATCAAACTACCGCAAATCTCGATTTTCTTTTATATTTGTCGTTTGTTTTACATGTGTCTGTGTAGTACTGTCCGAGAAGATTATTTGGAACAAACCTACTTAAAGTATTTCTTATTTGTTTGGAGATGACACGGACAACAATAAAGTCTTATCTCACTAAGTGAGGTTGGCTGTATGAATCTTGAAACATCACTGCGTTCGGTCTTAGCCTTCGTTAGCCTTATTTGTAGGACACCTAAACTAAGTATTTCCCTCATCGAGAGCTTCTCCAGCAACGCTAGCCAAAATTTGGTTAACTTCAACATGTAATGACACACAAATTGTTTACAAGTAGCCACTTTTGGAGCACCGGGTTGTTCTTGGCAATTGGTTTCAGAGTTAGCAACCGTAGTTAAGGTTCGAGTCCTATTATTCCATTAGAGTAGATAATAAGGAAAACTAATAAAAAAAGCTTGAAAACTTTGAGTTTTAATGATAAGGACAAAATAAAAGGTAAAATGAATAGTACCAAGATTGACTTTTTAGTGTAAAAATGTGGTTTTTCATTAAAATGAACAATACCGGAAACTTTTCGTTAAAGTTCCATGGATAATATCGCTTTTTGGAAAAGAAAAAAAAAAGTTCGAGTCCTAAGATATTACGCCTTTCGTAGGGTTGGGGGTGGGCTGGGACTGACTAAAATTCTTCATCTTTCTCATCCGGGTTGGGCTTTATACCCTAGAGGAAGCCTTGTAATACCTCCCTAACCTGTGATATGGTGACTTATTGGAGACCAAATTAAAATGTTTCGGTGTTGTGTTTTATGATTCATTTTCACATCATTAAGGTTTACACCTAGATTTTTGTTTTCTTTGAATACATACGATCAACTCTTTCAGCTAGTTTTGGTTACACTTACGCATCATTCTCATTCAAATTTTACAAGTTTTGAATTCAACAAATATGTTTACACTAAGAGAGTGTGAGATTGGGTTAAGCCACATAATAGGTCGACCATAATATTTAGTATCCAACTTGCCATTTACGCGATCAAACTTAAGATGTTGCATATACAAAATATAGAAATAACACTAGAATGAAGTACTAAATAGCAGCAAACCCTTTTTCCATTTGAACCTGCTTCCTTTGCTCCCCCAAATTTTTTGTACTATGTTATTTTTACAGAAATAAAAATTCAGTTTTTGATCAAAAAAGTCTCGGGTGATGACAAAATTGTATCACGTCCGTGTTCAGTGTCGTCCTCTCCCTCCCTCCCTCCCTCCCACCCTCGGATATGTATGTATATGGTTCACATTAAATTCCGTATGCCATATGTGCCTCCTTTATTCATTTCACACTCCATCTTGTCAACCTTTCTCCACCAAGTTCGTTTTACTTGCCCAATGCATTCAAATTCAATGTACTCACACATAAACAAAACTATATTTACTAAAACAAAAACCCCATAATATATACATATTTCGCGATATGTTTAATTTTGTTACTATACCAAGCACTTGAATGAAAGTCAATGTCGCATACAGTTCAAGGGTTATATTTGATCCTATCTTCGCGATATATTTGATTTCACTACTAAACTAAGCATCTGAATGAAATTCGATCTCGTTCTTGGTCTCAGAATAAATATTTACTATTGTGGGGACCTATAACTTTAAGTAGTAAAGAACTTGGTCATATCTTCCCAATAAGAAAAGAGAGTTATTTGGCCGAGAGCAATACAATGTATGTGAACATTACTATTATTGCTATTTAGAGATTAGATCCAACTATTCACACCTATATTTCTATTTATGTTTCCCAACAATAACATCGACATGTAATAAAAGAAAACCCTAAAAAGTAAAGAATATGAGGTCACGAACGCTCCCATTGTAGGGATTCTTTTTGTAAGGATTTTAGGAATTCTCACATCCTATCTATTTATCATACATCGTATGATTAGAAATCATTATGCATTTATTTGTTTAAAGTTAAACACAAACACTACTGATGCGAGAATTATACGCGCATAAATTAAACCCTCTTTTTGACAATTGTAGTATAAGTATAAGTAGGGATCGTTCTGGACCGGGGATTAGGAGGGATTGTTAATCACTTGGATTTGACTCAAAAACGTAAAAACACAAACTAAAACACTATACTAAACTCGAAGAATTCAAAACTAAAAATAAGAAAGATTAAGACTAAGACTTAAACGAAATATGGGGGGATTGATTTTGGACGAATTTAAACTAAAATGGATAGATTGTAAAGAAAACAAATTGTAAATATGAAATTGATGAAATGGAATGAATGGATGATAGAATAGCTAGCTAAGGGGTTCATCTCCATACATGTTACACTTGCATAATAAAATGATTTCTAATTGTATTTCAATAAACCATGAATTCTCAACACCCCGGGTTAATTAGGTCCGCTTAAATTAATCGTCAAGTTTTCCTTAAGTTAATGAATTGGATGATTGCATACGACAACCCAAAGCATTCCTCACAAGTTCCCTACATGAATTGCATAATAGAGATACAAGCAAGAATCATTAAGCATCATGAAAACTATAAGTGTTGACGAGGCATTCGTTACTATGATTGCATGAAACTTATGCCAAGAATTTGTTTAACGCGATTGTTTATAAGCAACCTCCACTACTTGTGAATATAAGTTCATAACTATTACGTGAAACTCACTTATATTCTAGCGTCAAATTCATGCATGAAAATTAAGCGTTCATTCTTAATAAACATACATAAATAGGTTATCAATCAAACAGTTAAACAAATTGAATTCACAATTTATGAAACGTAATTAAAAGTAATCAAATCATATTACAAACATAAACATAATTTCGAATCACCCCCAAGCTAAAGGGGGGTTTAGTTCCTCATACAAAACAAAGAGAATTGAAATTAAACATTGAAATCAAAGAAACGCCTAAACATTCCAACAACTCAAACTTGAATTGTATGAACGTTTAGGCCCTCTTCTCTTCCTCTTTATTGTAGCATAAGGTCTAGGGATAATTGGTTTGGGGGATGGAAGTGTGGAATGGAAAAATGGTGTTTGGATTATAAGGGGAGAGATGGGAAGCTCACGGCTAGGGAAGGGAGAATGTGTTTGTAATGTGTTGTGTATGAAAATGAGATGTCCATGAATGAATGAATGCAAGGGTATTTATAGGAGTAGTGGAGGGAACATATGGCTATGTCATTTGTAGGTGAAGTAGGTGGATGTTGTAGGTGAAGTAGGTGGATGTTGTAGGTGAGTAGGTGGATGTTGTAGGTGAAGTAGGTGGATGTTGTAGGTGATTATGAGTGATAAGTGATAAGTGTATGATATGTTAAGTGATAAGTGAATGATTATGATAAGTGATAAATGAATGTATGATATGATAAGTGGTGAATGATATGTGGTGAATGATAAGTGGTAGTGTTTAAGTATTTAAAATAGGGAACAAAGCCCTTCCTTGCATGGCAAGGAAGGGAGACACAAGGAAACACACGACAATGTCCTAAGGTTGCTAGGAATGTTGTTTTTGTGTTCTAAAATGCGTAGGAGTTTTCAATGATGCTCAAACATGAGGTCTTTTTAGGATTTAACTTTCCTACTTCAAGTCTTCAATTTCGTCCAAACTTTGGCTCCATGGATAAGCTATCCAATCCATGCCCAAAAATGCTCCAAATAGCCTCAAAATGCACTTTCTTGCTCCCTAAGCCCTTAGAACCTGAAAACACACAAAAGAAGCATAAAGAACTAAAATAACTAAAGAAACATAACGTAAATGTACGAGAACAAGCCATTTAAGTCGCATGAATATGCTCCTATCAACTACCTAACAAAAGTTGACCGCACCATATACGATAAACTGATAGAATATAAGGATCCCTAAGATCCTCACAAATAGGATACGGAAAGGATCCTCATTCCATTTGCAGCACCAATTACACACACACTTAGCAACACCAATTCTGGGAGCTTCTGCATCCCATTATAACCGTAGAATCAGATTTTAAAGACTAGAATTATTTAATCTTTGGGTTCCGGATGTATACAAGGCCAGCCATGAGGGTAGCCCAAGTAGGCGTCCGCCTAGGGCCCCCACTTCGGAAGGGCCCCCAAAAAAAATTTATATCCTGTAATTAACATATAAATACAAAAAAAGTAAGAAATATCATAATTCATATGCTAGTGCATTGGAAATGTTGGCTTCATTTTTCTTTGAGGTTTTGAGTTCGAAACACGAAGCTGCCTTTTAATCATTAGATTTTTCTTAATTTTTCTTGTTTTTCAAATTTACTGCCAATCCATTTGTCCTACTCCCAATCCATCTGTCAAAATGCATATAAAGTTATAAAACTCAAGTCTCTTTGCAATCTTTTTTCTTTCAACTTCTCATTCTCTCCATTTCTATCGAATCTTTAAACCAACTTCTCATTCTCTTCATTTCTATTGAATGTTTAAACCAACTATCATATGGTCTTAAAGATTGTACTTTAAGGTAATCAAAACTTTGAATTTTATATTTTTCTTTTCAATAACTTTTTATTCAGTGGATTATTTTAATATTCAATTCGTTAGTGTGATGTTTATTTTAGAAGAAAAAAAGACACAAGAGAAACAATTGGTGTTGAATTTATTATACTCGTCAATCAAGTTGTATTGTTAAAACTCTCTTGATCATCAAGTTTTATTGTTCTTCACTCTCAATCTTAAACAATTGACTGCAAACATTTAATACATTTGTGTCTAAAAACGTGAATCGTGTAATATTTAAATAATGTTTGTATATTTATCTTCTTTTGATATTAATTTTTAATGATATTTGATGTGAAAATAGAACTTTTTATGTATTTAACGATTTTTTTTTTTTTTTTGCAAATCAATATACAAAGAACCGAGATCAGAGAATTTTAGGGCCCCACTTCAAAGGCTCCCTAGGGCTCTCAAATTCTCAAGGGCGGCCCTAGATGTATAGATCTGAAGAGGATGTGCTCCCCATTTGCATCACCAATTACACACACACCCACTCAGCAGCACCAATTCCGCCGGGAGCTTCTGTATCTCATCTCAACACGTACTTTTAACTTTTTCAATTAAATGTGACCCCTCTTCTTTCAGTTATCTCAAACACTTTTCCCACCCATTTATTGTGGAACATAAAGAAGAAAGTTGAATTCCACGCCATGCGCCATTCAATGCCAACCCTTAAAAAGGAGGGCCTGGTAAAAGTGAAGAGCATAGTACCATAGAACGAAGAGAGCATAAATTGATGGCAATTTTGTAGGTAGGGTTAATCATGCATGGTGAAAGAAAGAAGAGAAATGTAAAATACTATCCTTTTCGTTCTCTGATATGTTTTCACTTTTGACAGAATGACAGTAGGCTTTGTTTGCACACGCTAAACTCGAAAGTTGCTGAAAATATGTGAGTCCTCGACAAAACAACAAACAAATGCCAGGCTCTCTCCTTTTTCCTCCTTTCTGGGACTTAACGTGGGTTCCTGAATTAGTCTGCTTTTTGCCCACTGTTGATCTTAAAGAGCAACTCTTCACCCTTACGGCCCTTTCAATCGTTCAACGAGAGCGATTTACATAAAATAGTTTTACTGTTGCATGGTGTTTTGGTTTATTAATTAATAAATATTATGTACCAAATTTTCTTCACTTGACAATGGATAAGCAAAGTAAAACATCACGATAATGACAGACTTGTTGTAAGTAAGTTGATCTCTCAATCTCACACACACAAAGTCCAAGTGCATAAGATATGAATGGCTTCTGGGTTGCTGCAGCTTTTAGTAGGCATTATTATTGTGGGGTATATTATAAGACGTTTTGTCTTTACAGTCTTTGTCTTTAACTAGGTAAAAACTCACGAGAATAAGAATCTTTCCGAATTTTCTTTCTATGGCGAAGTTAAGTTCTATGTTTTTTATTTTTATGAAAGGGGAATGTGTGAAATGAATGTGAATGTTTTTACATAAAAAAAAAACATGCAGTTAAGAATGAAAGATAGAAGTATAGAAGTCAAAATTATATAGCTTAAGTAATAGAGTTCGAGTTTTACTACTATTTTGGCGTTTAAGCTTTCTAAAAGAGATTTTGGCCGCTCTATACGCATTAAAGGAGATTTTGAATGCAAACCTTTATTTATGTAAAAGATGAAAAACAGAAGTAACAATCCTGCTTTCCTCACCTCCCTTTCTAAATCTTCATTTCTCGTCTGATATCAGTAAAGAAAATAATTACAGTGACCATTGCTCCTGTTTCACATCAATCTCTACTAGGGGTGGGCACGGTTGGTTTGGTGCGGTTTTGAGTGAAATTGCAGTCGAAACCAAAAATTTTTGCAGTGCGGTTTTGAATCCAAAACCGAAATGAAACCAAACTGGTTGGTTCGGTTCGGTGCGATTTCAAATGGTTTCGGTTTGGTTTTTGAGAAAAATATACAATTTAAAATTTACACCTACGTACGCATAAGACAATCTCATTTTTCACACAATACATTAATTAATAAAGTTGTAGATTGTGTTCGAGCAATTGTCATTATCAAACTGATAGGAGCATATTTATGCGACTTAGTTAGCTTGTTTTCTTGCCCTTACATAGCTAATTTCTACTTGTTAGTGTTTTAAGCTATTTTCGTGTGTTTCTAGGTTCAATTGACAAAGTTGGCAAGAAAGTGCAATTTTGAGCATTTTAGAGCAGTTCTGGGCTTGAAATGGATTGCACATGCATGGAGCAAGGTGAATGGACGAATTTGAAGATCAAGAGAGGCTAGGAATCAGCTACAAAGAAGGAATATTATCCAAATTTCCTTTATCTTATCCAAACCTTATCCAACCTTATCTTATCTTATCCTATCCTAATCTTTTCCTACCTTAATTCCAGCTTCAAAAGGACTCCTTTTCACATTAAATCACCTAAATATCAGGTTCTAGAAGCCCTATTTTTGTGCCCTAAGTTTATGCCACATATAACCCTTCTAGAAGTTCTAGAATCTGCCACAAGGACCATTCCTTGTCCTCCTTGGAATCTGATTGAAAGTTTCCTTATTCTTTGGTGATTTGGTGTCCTAATTCCTCTCCTTTTCAACCCAATTTCGTGCCTTCCCTTCACCCTATAAATACATGATGCCGCAACACTCATAAACCACCACCCTCTACCCCAAATTCACACCACACCATCCACCACACCTCAAGAGCCTAAATTCACACAAATCCCCATTGTGGGCAGCAAGGAAGGAAGGAGGAGCCACCTGGAGTGTTTCTAGGTGTATTCTATCTTTGTTTTTAATGTTTAAGTTTAATTATCTTTGTTTTGCGAACATGAGGGACTAAATTTGTTTTAGTTAGAGGTGAATTCAAAGCCATGAAACATATATGTGATATGAATTGATTTCATCCAATTATTGTTTCATAAATCATGAATGCGATTTACTTATCTGTTTGATTGATAACTTATTCTTGTATGTTGATTAAGGAGGCCTACTTAGTTTGCATGCATGAATTTGATGCTAGAATATAAGGGAGTTTCACGTAATAGTTATTCACTTATATTCACAAGTAGTGGAAGTCACTAGTCATGATTGTGTTAAGTGAATCCTTGGCAGGAGTCTCATGCGTTTCATACTGATGAATGCCTTGTCAATGCTTATGATTTTCATAGAACGTAATGACTTTTGATATGTATCTCTATCATGCGTTTCATATAGGGAACTTGAGAAAGATAATTTGGTTGTAATGCGTATTCATTCAATTCAATGAAATAAGGAAAATCTGATGGTTGGTTATGCGATGCAATTAACTTGGGGCATTGTCATTCATGGTTTAAAGGAATAATAACTGGAAATCGATTTGTATGCATATGTGTCATGTGTGGAGATGAACCCTCTAGCTAGCCATTCACCCATATTTCACCCAATTTCGTCCAAGTTGTTTAAAGTCTTTACAATCTGCTTGTTTTTACCTTAATTTCGTCCAAAATCCAATCCCCCTTTACTTTGTTGTGTCAACTTAGTTAGAATCGGTCCAACCTTGTGTTTTTAAGTGTTTTGAGTCAAGTTAAAAGTAATTTTCATCCAAATCATCCTTTAGAGTCTAGTTTGAGTCTATTTGATTGTTTTGTGCTGTTTTGAGTATTTTTAGTTTGTTTTGAGTCATATAAGTCTAGTCAAGTGTTTTTAAGTTTAGTTTTGTGTTTTTAAGTCAGTTTAGAGTAGATTCGCATCCCTTCTAATCCCCGGCCTAAAACGATCCCTACTTTCATATACTACAATCATAGGGTTTTAATTTGAATGTTAGAATATATCACATCACAAACAATTCCAAAAACTGCAAGGGTGAAGGATCTAATCTTACCGAAAACTAGGTGCTTATTTCATCCGATCACAAAGTAATTTTCAATGTATACATATTTTAATTCTTTAAATGTTTAGTATAACTTGCAAATATTTCTTGTTCCATGTAATATAAAAGGTTGAGTACATCATTCATTTACATAGTATTTCTTTTTCCATCTTTCAAAATCTGGAGATCAAAATAACAATGAATATTAAATGGATTTTTTATTATTATTATTATTATTATTTTTTTTTTTAACCTAGTGTTGGAGAACGATGTTTATTTGGAACGAAAGAAGCACCAAAGGTAAAAATTAGGAAACGGATGACATTCTAGTGTGGTTGAGTCCATACTAAATGTGTGGACTTTAAAAAATAACCAATTAAAACATGACATCTAATTGAGGTGCGGTTTCAATTTTGATGCAGTTTTCAAAAGCTAAAACCGAAACCAAACCACTTCCTACATTGCGGTTCGGTTTCAAAACCGCAACCGTATCAAAGCCGCAAAACCAAACCGTTCAGTGTGGTCCAATTTGGTTTGTGTTTTGGTTTCGGTTTTCGGTTTCAAGTGCCCACCTCTAATATCTACCAAAGGTTCTCTCTCTTTTTATCTATTTGTAACACGTTATAGCACCACAGTCTACACGTTTTCATTCACCTCAAAATGTTTTCTATAAGCATCTTACTGTTTCTTTCTCTTCTCTCCATCACCTGCTTTGCACTCCTTCTCCACCACGATGAAGATCTGTAAGTGCCATGCCTTCTTCTAGTCCTCATGTTACTAACAACTCATATTTTATTTTTATTTCTATTTGGTGTAACACCTGAATACTAACTAGTATTCATTTATGCTAATTATACTGCTAACTTAAGTGCTATGGTATAATCTCTCGTTTTGCACTATATTATTTGATGAGAGTGAGGTGGTACAATCGCCCTCTCGTTGTATTGAGTTTTGAAGGTGTATTTTCTATTATATTGAAACAAAGTACAAAGATAGCTCATATATATGAGCGTGGGAAGAAGAGAAAAACAAGGAACAAGAAACAATCTTCCTTCCTTGATTTACGCCTAATCACATAACAACCAAAGCAAGATCAGCAAATCCCTTGAATTAGTGAGAATGACAGCCATACTTCAAGTTGTTAGACAACACCCGATGCACACACGTATGCTACCTACCAGTTAGGGTAAATGATAGCACCCCATGCACACACCCATGCCGGTTAGGGTAACTGACAAAAAGTAGATCTTCTTCCTGATCTTTTTCCAATACTCCCCTTCAAGCTGGATCAAATGGGTCGATGGATCGAAGCTTGGACAGGAGGTGATGGAAAGTAGCAAACGGTAATCCTTTTGTGAAGATATCTACAAGTTGATCATGACTACGAATGAAGTGTGTATCAATCACCTTGGACTGCACTTGATTTCAAACATAGTGACAGTCAACTTCAATGTGTTTGGTTCACTCATGGAAGACATGATTTGATGCTATGTGCATCGTAACTTGATTATCACAGTAGAGAGACATAGGTTGCTGATGGGGAAACCCTAAGTCCAATAACAGATTTTTGAGCCAAATAAGTTCACAAGCAGTCGAAGCCATAGCACGGTATTCTACTTCTGCACTAGAGCGTGCAACCACACTTTGTTTCTTGCTTTTCCAGGTGACTAGGTTACCTCATACGAAGGTGCAGAAACTAGTGATAGACTTGCGTTCAAGAGCGTTCCCCGCCCAATCTGCATCTGTATATCCTGAGATATGAGTGTGATTATTGGTGAGATAGGTTTTTCAGAGACCACATGTGGAGAATTCTGCAGGTTGCTAATATCATCCTCATTCAATACCTGGTCCCTTGAAATATCTGTTGTATCCTCTTCACTGGGATATGGTATTGGGAACAAATCAAGCAAATTATCCCCCTTTCTAGAATAGTCCAGAGGTTGAGTGAAGTAAGGCATGGTTTCTTCAAATTTCACATCTCTTGAAACAACTATTTTCCTACTTGTTGGATTGTAACATTTGTAACCCTTTTGAGTGGATCAATAGCCTAGGAAAACACATTTTGGCAGTCCTTAGATCTAGCTTGTCACGATTTGGTGCTTGAATGTGAATAAAGCATGTACATCCAAACACTTTCAAATAGGATAAATTGATCTGTCTATCTTTCAATACCTCATAAGGTGATTTGAAGTTCAATATCTTACTAGGTAATTTATTGATGAGATATGCAGCAGTAAGAACACCTTATGACCAGAATTTTTTAGGCACATTCGAGTGAAACATAAAAGCTCTAGTTTTTTTCAAGTAGATCTCTATTCTTCCTTTCTGTTACCCCGTTTTGTTGAGGTGTTCCAACACAACTAGTTTGATGTAATATACCATGTGTTCCAACACAACTAGTTTGAGCCATTATTTGATCGTAAGACATGAATGTTTGAAGAAAATTGTGTGTTTACAAGTCTATGAAAATCTTGAAAAACTTCCAGCACTTCATTTTTAAATTTTAAAAGATACAACCAAGAGATCCCTGTGAAATCATCCACAAAAGTTACAAAATATTTGTATCTGTCAAATGACTCCAGGACTGGTCCCCAAACATCGAAATGCACGATTTCAAACGGATTACTAGCCCTAGACAAGGAGGAAGTGAAAGGTAATCTAGTGAACTTAAAGAAGTGACAAACATCACAGGAACTTGTAACTTTGCATAGGTTTGGAAACAAAAAGGATAAAACTTTATCAGAAGGATGTGCAAGTCGTTGGTGCCAAAGTTGTTGTTCTTGAACCAAGCTTGAAGCGACTTGAAAAACCTTGGGAGTTTGGAAATGCTTGGAAAGGTAGTAGAGACCATTTAGGAAAAAACCTTCACCAATCGTCTTCTTGGTGGTGATATCCTGAAAAACCATAGTTTTTGGGGAGAAAATAGCAAGACAGTTTAGTGAGTTTGTGATTTTTCCAACAGATAAGAGTTGAAAAGGAAAGGAGGGAACATAAAGAGCCTCAGACTCGACATCACTAGAAATCAAATGTGTTTTCCCTCTCCTTACAACCATAGCACCCTTGCCATTAGCAACTAACACATGAGATGGACATGAGAGTTTTTCAAAATTATGCAGATTTGTAGACTTGTTAGTCATATGATCAGTAGCTCCTGAATCTATAATCTAATAATCATGAACATTACCGACTTTGAGAGCAGTTGAGAAGGATTGTAAGATACCTGGAATATCTTGTTGTGTCACACCTTCATTTTCAGCCAAAAAACTAGCAAACTGCCCGAGTAGAGCAGTTTTTTTGTTGTCAACTTGATTAGTTGATCCTTCATTATCTCCATGACCTTGTTTCTTATAAAGGAAGGCAGCAAATTCATTTATCAGGTTAGCTGGATTGGAGGTGAACTCTTGTGCTCCCTCATAATAAGTGGGGACAATATGATTTGCCTTGTAGGGTAAGTTGTGTGAACTCTTAGAGAAACTTTTGTTGTTGTCCCTCGAAGACTTGGGCTTTAGCTCAGTGTGGAGAATCTAGCAATGATCTCGGGTATGTCTACCAGTATCACAGTAGCTACATTTTACAATAGGTTTCTTTCCTTTGTAGCCCCTCTCGTCACCAGTTCTGTGGTTAGAGAGATATACCCTAGCTTCTAGTATATTCACCTTTAATTCCATAATCATGATTTTTCTGCTAGTTTCTTCCCTTTGAATCGTGGCACACACACTTGAGAATAAGGGAAGATCAGGATTCATGAGGACATGACTCCTGAGATCTTCGTATTCAGGACTTAAACTCGCAAGAAGTTGAAATATTTTGTCTTCCTCAGCTCTCTTGGTCAACACGACAGCGTCAATAGTGTGTGGCCGATAGACATTCAACTCATTCCACATGGTGGTTAACTTCCCAAGATGCTGCACAAATGAGTTTCCTTCCTGTTGAAGACCCACAATATCCTTTTTTAATTGGAACACTCGAGCTGCATTATTCTGATTCGCATACATTTCTTTGAGATTTTTCCAAAGGATGTAGGAGGATTCAGCATAGTTGAAAATTTCTGCAATCTTTCGATCCATAGAATTTAGTAACCATGACATGACCAACTGGTCCTTGCACAAACAGTCATTGTAATCTGGTGAGGACACATTAGGCGCTAGAATAACACCATTAACAAAACCAAGTTTCGATCGTCCTCCCAAGGCAAGAGTGACTGCTCTCTCGCAGGGAAGATAATTGAACTAATTTAGTAAGACAGAACTGAGACATTGATTTGGGTTAACATCAACATCTAAATGAAATGAAGATGGCGCAGCATGCGAGCTAACTTCTTTGCCATGCACTAAACTCTCTTCAGCCATGATAGAGAATCAGGAAAAAAACTCACAGATCTCTCAAGAAACTACTCAGAAGCAGGTCGATTAGGATCACTGCTCTAATACCATATTGAGTTTTGAAGGTGTATTTTCTATTATATTGAAACAAAGTACAAAGATAGCTCATATATATGACCGTGGGAAGAAGAGAAAAACAAGGAACAAGAAACAATCTTCCTTCCTTGATTTACGCCTAATCACATAACAACTAAAGCAAGATTAGCAAATCCCTTCAATTAGTGAGAATGACAACCATACTTCAAGTTGTTAGACAACACCCCATGCACACACCCATGCTACCTACCGGCTAGGGTAAATGACAGCACCGCATGCACACACCCATGCCGGTCAGGGTAACTGACAAAAAGTAGATCTTCTTCCCGATCTTTTTCCAATACGTTATTCTTTTTCGGTAGTAATATTCAAACTGACTGACACTACTTGTGTAACAAGTATTACTGTTGCCCTTCTCATAATTTTACTAGTAGCAATTCCTAGTACTCATTGCAATGCTTATGTACTAAGAATTACTAATTGTCTTTTTTTTCATAATTTTACTAGTTGTAATACTTTATATTTATTGGCAGTGCTTGTGTATTGAGAATTACTAACTATTTCATTTCTCGTAAATTTTACTAGTAGTAGTACTCAATAGATCGGCAGTACACATGTAGCGAGTATTAGTAACTACATAATAATTTTTAATTAATGCCACAATTAAGTTAACCTTGAGCCTTAAGTTTCAAGTGCTTATCATTTTTGGCCTAAAGTTCAAAAATGAAAATTTTGTAAGAACCAAAAATTCTAACGTTAACATTCCTTTGAAATTCTTATCATTGCAAGTTCTTATACATATGATTTTTCTTTCAAAAAAGAAAATGGTGAACTTGGCAAAACTTGATTTTGTTGCACTTGAAATCATTGGAAAAAGACTATCTTACATGGTTTGTAGATGCCAAGATCCATTTTCAGGCAAGCAATATTTAGGACATTATCAAGGAAGGAAACACTGCATCCGTCCAAGATCAAGTGAAAGCCATGATCTTCATTTGTCGCCACATCCATGAAGGCTTGAAAAGAAAATACCTGACGGTGTTGACCCACTGGCCTTTTAGATTGCCTTGAGAGATAGATATAATCACCAAAAAATAGTGATTCTCCTAAGAGCTCATTATGACTGGACACACCTACGAATCTAGAATTTTAAGTTAGCCGTTGAGTTTTATATTGTAGTATGTTTATAATCAACTCTTAAATGAAATTTTATGAGGCGAATATCACTCAAATCGACATGCTGAAGAAAAAAAACATTTAGTACTTTGCAAGCCTCTAGTTTGCTCAAGTAGCAACAATACCAAGAGCACGATTTAACAAAGTATAATAAGCTCATATCTGTACTACTTATAATTAAGCATAACAATGAGATCTTGATGAAAAATCATCAGTCCCAGCCAATTAGATCGATGCCATTCCCGGAAGTGAGTGCTGCTTCCCTTGAAGCAAACACCACCTTCTCTCATGGCACTAATTACAGTCGAGGATGTGGCCATAAACGAGGATGATGGAATGAAAAAGGGTAAAGGTCATAGTTTTCATAGTTACAAAAAGGGTCCAAAGAATAATCGAGTCTCCCAAAACACCTTAAGGAGTCTGCCATAGGTGTGGTAAGAATATATATTGGCTGCATACATGTTGTACCTCGAAATATCTTGTGGATCTTTATCAAGCCTCACTCAAAGAAAAGAATGTCGAGATTAATTTCATCAATCAAGTTGATTTGATAGATATACATGATCTAGATTTATCACGTCTATTGGACATAACCCATTTGAATGTTTTTGACTTCATTGTGGAATGGATTAATGAAGTTTATGGGTTGATTAAATCAATTTTATTCAATATACTATGGCTATTTTCAAAACAAGAATAATTACGAAGATTTTTGTCTTGCAAACAGTGCAACCACACACACAATACTTTGAGATCAAAAATATTTCTCAAGCTTGATACTTACATGAGCAAAATTAACAACAATATTTAGCCAATTAGACATACTTGAATGCTCAAGAAAAGCCCAGGTTATGTTGCCAAATAGAACAATATTATCCATACAAAATGTATTATACGCTACTCGCTCCACAAGAAATTTGTTGAGTTTTAAAAATATACGTTTGAATGGATACCACATTGTAATGAAAGATGTAGACAATGTAGAATTTCTATGCATTACCACCTATGATAACCTAAAGTGTATGTTGAAGACATTGCGTGGTTTATCGAGTGAATTGGATTATACATATATAAAGACAATTGAAGCACATAATGTCATGAGCTAAAAGTTCATGGATCTAAAGTATTTGCATGCATTGGCATGATAGTCTAGGTCATCCAAGATTCACCATGATACGTAGGATTATTACCAACTCTAATGGGCATCCATTATTCAAGCAAACTGTTGGAACTAAATTCGTGCACCAACGCAGACGAAAGAGGTAAACAAAGTCTGGCTAACCGTAAGAAAGAAAACAACCAAAGTCAGACCTTGATACTAGTGGGGTACCGCCCAATGTTGGAAGTATGCCCATAAAGCCACTCATTTGATTTAATAGCTTTTGAAATACTCATTGTGTTAAACTCTATTTCTTTAATAGAAGAGCAAAGCTTATTGTTAATCAATATTTATTGTATAATATGTTTAAGCAATAACGGAATCCAATGAATGTATTCAATCTAAGAGAGAAGTGATCCAATTAAGTTAGATTAATGAGACCTTTCTCCTATGTTCATTCCTAAAACATTCCTAGTCATAAGATTGCCATTTGGGCATTGACAATCCGCTAAGGTTAATATGTGTTATGTTGATTCAAGCGGGAGTATGACTAGTCTCAAGTCATTTAGTGTTAGACACTAAGACAAACACATAGGTTCTCGAAAGGGTAATCAAGTGCACTGAACAACGCTCAAAAGAGAGTTCCAACATACATGTCATGTACGAACTCATAAGTTACAATATGTGAAGTAGTCCTTTGACCTAAGGTATTTGTGTAATTGTTAGGTCATTGATCTTTGATTATGTCAAAGACATTCCATTGAGAGTGTCCATGATATCGTTGGGGTCAAACTATCTACTCATGTAGGCATAAGAATGCATAAGGGATCTTTAACCTTCCACAGTGGAAGGAGAATACTTTGAGATATGATTCATGAGTCTTTGGCCAAAGCAAATGGATATGACTTAGGAAGAATGTTCCAAATCATATTCAACAGAATTATATAGAGATGTATCACATTGGATAGTAGAAATGAAACAAATTATCAGTTAAACAATGTGATTAAGAGTATTGTATTAGAGAAAAACTATATTGCATTGTAGTTGTAACTAGATAGGTTCTCCAACCACCTCTACTTAGCTTGGGTAGCCATGACATACTTCTAGGTGTCACTCATGGTTTGTGGAAGCCCAGAAGATTAGCAATCACTAATCTTCATCCAACTGAGAGTTGAAATATGGTTTCAATTCACAATTGATAGTTCAAAGCAATAATCACCCACTACCTCGCTGATTGGAACCTAATGGATCGTACACCGAGTAAGAATGAACGTTAAGATATATAAATGAGATGGATAAGCAATTAAATAGTTCAAGTGAGAATGGTCACCTTCTAGTAGAGTGCCTTTGACATAGTCAAAGATCAAGGACCTAACCATAAGATAATTATGATGCCTCAGGTCAAATGACTACTTTTCATCATCCCAACCATGAGTTCTCATATGACATGAGTATGAGAAGTTCTTGTTAATTGCGATCAATGGAATCATTCTTTATTGAGCACCTACACACTTGTCTTGGTGTAAATCATACCAATAACTTGAGACCAATCATTTTCTCGGAGAGAAAGCATAACATGTACTAATCTTAATGGATTGTCAATGCCTAATTGGCAATCTTATGTTTAGGAACATCTAGGATATGCGTACAAGAGAGAATTGCCTCATGAATCTAACTTCTTTAGATCACATTATTATAATGACATATTCCTTGGGCTTATTGTTTAAGTGTATACCATTTATACGAGACAACTTTAAACAATAATCTTTCCCTTTATATTAAACTAGTTTAGTTTAACATGTGAAATGTTTATAAAGTATCATCATATGATTGGATTTAGGGCACATTTCCAACAATTCCCACGCATGATGGTGTGAATCGCCTCCAGAAGGTTGCCAGTAAGCTTAAGTCCAAGGAAGTGGGTGCACTGTCTGCTAGTGAGAACCTAAAGAAAGAATTGGATAAGCTTAAGATGCTTACACTGGTCTGGTTGAAGAGAATAAGTAGCTGAAGAATGAGAAGTCGGACACAAAGTTACACTTGCTTCATGTCAGGTTGATTTCTACAAGCTCGGCTATGTAGACCATCTCCAGGGTAGGCTGTCAGATTATGAGTTTTTTTGGAAAGGACTTCCAAACTTACTCCATTTTTTAGAGGATCTGCTTGACTTCTCATTTGAGGTTGCCTTTGGTGGAGTAGCTGAAGGTTAGTCTGCCCAGGCAAGGGTGATTGTAAATGAAGCAGTCAGAGTTGCAGTTACCGAGGGTACTGCAATTGCTGAAGGCATGGCACTTGAGGATCTAGTGATCATCCGAGCTCCTGATGAGTAGTCTTCTTGATTAGACTTAGGAATTTTCTTCTTTTCCTTTTGCTTTGCTTTATTTCAACTTTGTTGGCCTTTGACCAAGTTTCTTACTTTGCTAGAAATTTAATAAACTATTTTCTTTACTTTATTTCATCTTCGCAATTTCACCTTGTTTTTGGCAAAACATTACCGCGTGACGGCTCCTGGAGCCTTGCCTGCTCAAGGCGATTTGCGAAATTTTTAACTTGTAAAGTCAGCAGCCAGAGGCATTGCTTTTATAAAAATAGACGAATCTGCGTAACTACCATAGTCGTGAACTTTGGCTTTGCTACTTGCAAAACTTTTAGCCATAAGCCTTTAGCTGAATGCGCTGAGTTTTAAATAAACAGACGAGTCCATATAGCCATAAAGGGTGTAACTTTCGGCTTATAGATTTCATAAAGATGCTAGTCGTAGGGTTGTCAGCTGGGCGTCATACTTACAGAAGAAGATGAACCCGCGTGGCCGCTTAAGGCAATAGCCCTGGCCTTTAGATAAGCCTTAGCCTTCTAAGGTGTCAATTCCTTAATCTTTTGAGCTATGTGCAGGATTACAACTCAAACAAGATTTATGGGACATGAAACTTGCTAGTTGATTTCACCATAAGTGTGCAACAGCAGTTGAATATCATGGGCAGCTATCCTTTGCACATTAAGTAACCGATTCCGTAGGTTATGTGACTAGTATTGCACATTTTATGAGTCAAATTATGATCATGAAGACTACACACCGATCGCACAATAGGCGTGTTATCATGTGAATTTTTCATGGCTAGGGATCTTGCACTTAGTGTCTCTTCTGGAAGACACCCTAGCTCCCGTGTAATTAAATCTTTCAGTTGGCTAAGACTTTGAGAAAAACCTATCATGGCCGATTCTAGGAGTGTCTGACTCAAGTTATCGTGCACTTTCAGTGAAATTGAGGTAGTCGAAACCCGTCTGCATTTGGATTTTCTAGAGTAGTTTACCCTCTCCAAGCAAGAAAGTATATACGATGTCTACAAGGGTAGGCGCGTCTTTTACGAGAGCAGGAGCCGTTAGTTTTTGTGAACATGCAGTTGACCTATGCTTGTGAATAATTTCTTCAATCTTCACTGAGAATAGAGAAATGTATTAACTTTGCTAGAACATAGAAATTGTATAACAACTGGATAATCCTCTGTATGCGAGGTTTTGTTTGTCGAGCTGCTTGAGACTTTGAAATTTATTTGTCTTGAACAGGGTTCAAGGAGAGATGGGAGATCACATATAGTACTTTTTCATGCTGTCAGAATTCCGTTGCTTTTCAATCTCTTTATCGTTCATAATGATGAGGGTGTAGATTCCCTTTTCGGGCTACTTAACTGATCTTGTACAGACCTTCCTATATGGGATCCATCTTTTCCAAGCTTTCTCACTAGGCAGTGATGAAGGCTTTTATGAGGACTAAGTTTCTTAGCTGGAATTGCCGATCTTTGCCCTCCTGATGTAGTTGGAGATGAGGTGCTGCTGGTAGGCTATAATACGGGTTATAACCTCCTCACACTCTTCCTTTCCCAAGTCTAACTTTGTGGCCATCTTCTTTCCATTATGCTTGGTGCTTGGTAGTACAATGTAGCTATGGCTTGGTGAAAGGAGTTTCCCCAGTTGCTCGTCGTTTGGTGATGCGATATGCCTAAAGAACACTAGGGAGCTTGTATGTCTACTTTCCCCTTTTTTTTGGAGAGGGACTTCTTGAGGCAGTCAAGGATTGTCTTGTTGGATGCCACAGCTTGCCTATTTCCTTAGGGATACCTGGGGGTGGACATATGCTGTTTGATGCCATATTTCTGGAAGAACTTCGCCAAGTCTTTGCCTATGAATTACGGGCCATTGTCTATGATGATGGAATGAGGGATGTCGAAGCGACATATATGTTCCTTCATATGAAGCGCTCTATATTTGTCTGGGTGGTTGTGGTTATGGGTTCGACTTCGACTTATTTTGTAATGTAGTTGGTTGCTACGATCATTATGCCTTTACCTCTAGTAGTAGGGGGCATTGGTTCTATTAGGTCGATCGGCCACTGCATGAATGGCCATGTGCTCGTCTAGGTGAAGTTTGCTGATCGGAAATGTGGACACGGGCTTGAAACACTGGTAATTGTCGCACCTTTGAACATACTCATTAGCATTTTGGTGCATAGTTGCCCAATAGTAGTCCGCGTTAAGAGCTTTTTGTGCCAGGGAACGGTTTTCTGAGTGGTTTCCACAAACCCCTTCATGGATTGGGCTAAGAATCTTTAGATCGTTGGGAGGCACCAGGCAATAAAGATATGGTATTAAGAGGGATTTGAGAACAAACATGCTGTTCTACATGTAGTAGCATCCTGCCTTCGTTTGGAGCTATCTTGACTATAATTTATTTGTATGGAGCATTCCATGGACCAAGTAGAATCTTGCTAACTCGGGCTGTTGATCTACGCTTCTTCGACTGTTGGTTCCGTATCTATGCTCAGCTTTTCCAAGTACTGGATTGGATGTAGCATTTAAGCTGATGATTTAGGGTAAAGCCTAGGTCTGCCAATGCGTTTGCATAGGCATTTTCAACTCATGGAACCTAATGAGATTGTACATCTAGAATGTCACTAGCTGATCTTATACCTTCACCTAAATATAGTGTTGTCCTTGGATGTTTTGCTGCTTATTTCCTTGAGGCTTAGTTAGTGATCAATTGGGAATCAAAATAGATCGCGAGCTTCTTCACCGCTAGGTCCTTCGCCAATTAAAGACCTGTTAGTAAGGCTTCATACTCTTCTTTATTGTTTGGTGCTTTGAAGCTTAAAATGATTGCTTGCTTGAGCATCTAATTGTCTGAGGTAGTGAAAATTAGACCTGTTCTCGAGCCCAGGTAGGTAGATGAATTATCGACGTATAATCGCCAGATATCTTCTGCATTCCTGGGCTGAGTCGCTGCGTCATTCAGGTTAGTGGTAAATTCTACTATGACGTCTAATAATGCATGGGCCTTTATCGCCGTGCGGAGACTAACCATATTAGCCAAGTTCCAACTCCCATTTCGTCACTCGTTGAGAAATGTATGGACTACAAGACTGATTGTAGAGGGTATTGTGTCATGACAATGACCGAATGTCCTTAAAATGTAGGGTCTAAACTTTCGACTTACAACAATTAACGCCAAAATTAGCTTTTCCAAATGTAGAATATAGACAGATGTGCCCCCAACTCTTTTCGTTTGAGGGCAGAGCTTACTGTTACTTCAAATACCTCCAGATAAATATATAGGTCCTCTGTTGCTTCTGGCTTAGATAGTAGGGTAGATGATATTATGTACTTCTTTAAGTCTTAGAGGAAAGGGTTGAGTGCCACTGCTCATCCGGTCAGACTTTGGATCTCTTTCAGAGTAGTGGGGGAGTTCATATCCAGGATCTTTTTTATTTGCCTTAGAGTTGGATATGCCTGGATTCCTCTCTGGGTTGCCAGGTACCCTAAGAATTGTCTTGAGGGGACTCCGAATATGCATTTGGCATTTGGGGAGATTGAGCTCCATTTTGTACACCTTGAGGATGTTGAATGTCTCTCCCAAGTTTTTTTATGTGGTCTAACCGCTGCTTGCCGTCACTAAATTGACCATATGGCCCAATCGGGATATGACATTACAAGCCAACTCAATGACATAAGCCATAGTAAGATATTTATGATTTACAAGAATTTGAACAAAACATTCATTATTGATAAAATCCAAAGCTACTACAAAGTTCACTTATCAACCTCCCCACTTGGGGACATAATTCTAGGGATAAGATCCCATTATTATCACATCACATCAGAGCAGCTAGAAGTTTCACATACTGCAAACACATAAGGGTGTAGTGCCATGTATAATCAAAAGTATGATCATACAATTTTACAAACTAGCATAAACTGCAGCAAAGGAATCATCACCCTAAGTCCAAAAGATGGATGCTTCACTGCTAAGCCTACTCGTCACCATCAGGGTTCTCCTTATTCTCGTAACATCCTAAGAGGTTGTCGGTGCCACGTGACGTTGTCGGAGAGAGTTAACAGAGCCAATGGAATATATTTGTTGGAGGAGAATATGCCGTTAAACTTAATGACACAGTTGACGTCGCCGTTAAATCCAATGGAGATAGTCATTGACAGTCGCCATAAAGTGCATAAATGTAGAACACAGTCAAGTTTGGTTTTTCAAATCAAATTCAACGGATTTTCATCCTAACATGAACAAAAACTAATATAAACTTACCCAAACATGGAATAGGGCAAATGAGAGTCGAACCCACCTGAGATTCGATGGAAACTTGTTGGAGTTCTTCATCGGATTTTGGAAATGAAGAATAGAGAGCATGCATGTTAGAATCACTAAGTTTTTCCTAGCTAAACACATATGCAAGGGAGTATTTAATTACCTGGAATTGGTTCCAAGCAAATTTGGGCACCACCAGCCACAAACTTGCAGGAGTTTGCTCGGACAAGATAACCGATGACGAGATACACGTATAGAGGAACATGTAGGGTTAAAAACCCATGATTTTGAGTTAAATTTAGTAGGAAAACACCATTTCAGCAAGATAAAAGCAAGTCATTAAAGATTTCCTAGAAATCTCACCTGGGTTCGAGTTTAGAGCTTTGAAGCTCTTGGCATTAATGGCAGAGCACCTCATGGTGCTCCAATAGTGCATGTAATGGTAGGGTTGGGATTCTTATGTCCTAGAGACTCAAAGTATGCGATTTTGGAGGTTGATTTTGGTTGCAGTTGAAGGGATAGTGTAGGGAGAGATAGAGAGATAATAGAAAGTTAGAGAGAGAGTGTTTTAGAAAATGAGGGAAAGAGAGACGGAGTGGGGTGAAACCCACTAAACAATTTTAAGTGAAATTACCAAATTTCCTTTCTCAGTTCCAATTATTTCAATTTAGCCCTCTAGGATTCGAATTAAATTTCATTTTTGATTTCACATTCACGTACATGAAAGTGGTAGGAAAACCCAAGAAAGTATAAGAAATTGGATCTCAAGTCGAGGCTTGATAATTAAATAAGACACCCATTCATGGGTAAAATAGCCATTTTATAAGTCTTGGGAATAAAATATAATATTTTAAAGAATAGGATGTAACAGAGGCCTCTATGGTTACTCTGATCTGCTTCTTGAACATCATGTTTACCAGCCATGGATAAGTAGTGTCTGCATTCTTAAGGTTGAAAGGCATGACTTTGTAGTAGTTGGTGCCTAACTCTATAACGATTTTCTCCTTGTCAAGCTCGTGCATGTCAATTTTATTATAGCTTGAGTATGTATCCAAGAAGCTGAGCAGCTGGTTCCCAGAATTTGAGTTAACGAATAGGTTAATTTCAGGAACCGGGTAATTATCTTTAGGGTACGCCTTCTTGAGGTCGATGTAATGAATGCATACTCTCCATTAGCCTTTTTCTTTTTTCATCAGTAGCACAACATTGGTCAGCCATGCTAAGTGCGCCACTTTTTCAATGAATCTGGCCTCTAGTAGCTTGTCAATCTCCCACTTTAATGATCATCACTCGTTTGTATGCGAAATATTATTTTTTATGAGTCACTGGTTTGGCAGTAAGGTCAACATGCAGCTTGTGGTAAGCTATCGCTGGATTGATGACGAACATGTTAGAAGGTGACCACGTGAAAATGTCATCGTTTTCCCTAAGAAAAGCCTTGAATTCCTCATTTCCTCGTGCTTAGACATGAGCCTATCCTAACCGTCTTCTCGACTATTAGAAGAAAAGAATGATGTAATCGGCATCTTCTTCGGGTTTCTATCTTGTCTCGCCCGCTGTCACATCAATGTTGACGCTATCTTCTTGATTCATCTGGTGTAATTGCTATTTGGTGGAGGTAGAGTTGTCTTTCTATACTTTAGCTACTACTGATGGGGTAAAAGACTTTTTTTTTGTCTCCTTAAGAACTTGTACAGTGCATCATCGAGACATAACCTGGCCAGACTTGATTTCTTCGAATGCTTATCCCTGGATGAATTGGATCTTTTGATACTCAATTGAGGTCACAAAATCTCGTTATAGGGAGACAAGTTGCTAACAATCATGAAGGTCTGCGATGAGATAATTAAAGGATTTCTTACGTTGAGTGTGATATTGCCACTAGCAGTTGAGGTAAGTCCGTTGAATTTGATCAAGACCTTTGTTTTTCGTCTGATTGTGTTCTCCAGGCCCATTTTTAGAATCACTGATAGTTGTAGAATGTTGACTGTGTTGCCATCATCCACCATAATTCTGGCAATTATGGTGTGGGCCAGTTGAACAAATATCACCAAGGCATCATCATGGGGAAAGTTTACTCCCGTGACGTCCTACTTGGTGAAGCTGATGATTGGTCTAGGTAGAACATCTACAGCTTGAACCTAGAAGACCGATCTCGCTTGCTCGATCCTCCTTTTTTGGAATTGTTGGTGAGCCCAGATGCTTAAAATCGATAAAGATGTCGTTGATTCGTATTGTCTTAGTTGGGGGGTTCAGCATCGGTGTCTACGCCTCACCTCGGCAACTCTGTTGGCTTGTCCAGATACTTGTCACATTTGCTTTCCTTCATGTGCTTCTCAAGATACCTTATCCAAGTAAGGTAGTCATTGGTTGTATGCATCAGACTCCTACGAAATGCACAAAACTTCGACTGGCCCATCTTGGAATATCTCCCTTCATAGGTTGTGGCATCTTGAACAATGGTTTGCTCTTAAGTTTACGGAGAATATGGTTAATCAATACTGAGAACGTAGGAGATGAGCCTTCTTTCGTCGGGGATAGGCCATTGTGCTTGCTTCCTAGCTTGTGTTTTTCATTGAGCTACTTCTCGCTCACTCTTTTTCTGAGCTGCCTCTGAGTTTTTCCATGGTTGCTCAAGTGGCTTCTAGGTGCTCTTGGCTTCATCCCAGAGTGTGTGTTTTTTTGCTAAAGCATAAGAGTATCAGGATTAAGTCCTTGCCCATGATTAGCTCTTTCAAGAGGGGTTGATCTGCTGGGAACCCTATCCTAAAAGCTGAGCTTGCAATGGTATCATCGCATTTGACTTGAATTCTCTACCCTGAACCTCTTGATATACGTGTAAAACGACTCATTTGGATCCTTCTTTATGTTGAAAAGGTAGTCACATTTTTTCTTGATTGAGAAGTATGATGAATATTCTTTAGTGAAAACCAAGGAAAGTTCATCGAAGTCCTGGATTGAGCACAACGATAGGGTGTGAAATTAGCCTTGCGCCTTACCTTCGAATGTTGTGGCGAAAATCTTGCATACGAAACCGTCATTGTTACTATAAAAGATCATGGTGCTACAGTAGTGGTTGAGGTGCTTATCTTGATCTTGGTCTCCCTTGAAAAGGGTGAAATATGGCAAGCTAAACTTTTACGGTGGTTCCGTCTGCCTGATCTCTTCCGTGAACGATAACCTGCTCATGTTAGCCACTTCTCTTTGAAGGGCATTGTCATGATTTTAATGGGTTAGAATCCATGCAGCTGCTTTGTTACGAGCCTTTATACTTCTTTCTAGATTTGCCTCTGTTTGGGCAGTAGAGCCTCTGGCTACCCTTGGTGTTGACTTACTAACCTGTGCTACTTTTCCGCTTGTCATGTTCATCTGTACCGCCATTGCGGTGCACGTGGTTCATATATGGTTGGTGAGCGAGTTGCTCGATGTCTTGCTTAGTGTGGGCTACTTATTGAACTCGATTTGGACTACTCTCTTACTTCCCTCCGTCCGTCATGTTGTTGTCTTCTTCAACGCTTCGTAAGATGATCTCCTTGCGAGCCTAGCTGTGAGTGGACGCTTAGCTTGTAATGTCCAGAATACTCATCAAGTGTAGACCTGTTGGAACCAAATTTGTGCACATTCACAGATGAAGGCGAGAACCAGGTTGGAATTGTCCATGATCACCAATGAAGGGAGAATATGGTTGATTGATAGGTGTTGTTGAATTCGGAAAGGATAGCCTACATATCTCTAAGAAAGAGAATCAAACCACGATGTAGTTCTAAGGAAGAATGGCGTAAACCATCATTGATGAATAGCCTATGGTTGGGTGTTGGGAGATGAGTTCTCCATGGACGTGTCTATACGTAGACAGCGGCGTAAGGGCCTCTGTTAAGCATAACGAGGATAAGTGTATTGTGGCTTTGTAGGCAGAGATTGATAGGAGCATATTTATGCAACTTAGTTAGCTTGTTTTCTTGCTTTTATGTTGTTAGTTCCTAGTTATTTTAGTATTTTTAGCTATTTTCGTGTGTTTGTAGGCCCAATTGGCTAAAGTGGCAAGAAAGTGCAATTTGGAGCAATTTGGAGCAGTTTTAGGCTTGGAATGGTTAGCACATGCTTAGAGCAAGGTGGATGGATGAAATTGAAGTTCAAGAAAGGCTAAGAATCTACTAAAGAAATGGAAGAAATTAATTCAAGACTTG
This sequence comes from Pyrus communis, assembly GCF_963583255.1. Taxonomy (NCBI): domain Eukaryota; kingdom Viridiplantae; phylum Streptophyta; class Magnoliopsida; order Rosales; family Rosaceae; genus Pyrus; species Pyrus communis. The sequence continues at coordinate 8,617,627 of NC_084808.1, forward strand.
GAAGAAAAGGAATCAGCTACAAAGAAGGAAACATGAGTCAAACTTCCTTATTTTGACTTTGTTTTTCTAATCTTTTCCTACCTAAGTTCCAGCTGCCAAAGAGGGTCCCTAATTAATTTAGGACACTTATATATATGTTCTAGAAGGCCTAATCCTTTTCCTAGAGGGATGCTGCACAATTCCCCCTTTTCCTTTCCTTTGTCGTGCAAGGCATCCCCTTTCCCCTTTTCCTAGCCCTTGCCGCAACTTTCCTATCCTCTTCTCTCGGGGATTCTGACTTTAATTACCCTTTTTCCTTGAGGATTTGGGGTCCAAATCTTTCCCAAAACATGTAATTAATGCCTTGCCCTTTCCTCCTTTGTTTTACATATTTTGCCGCACAAATAAGGGGATTCGTTCACCCATACATTGAACCATTCAGCCATCATCCATCACACAGCCGCACCACCCTTCCATAACACACCACAACCTAATTTCATACATAACCACCTTGTGCCGTAGCCTTGCAAGGAAGAAGGAGAGGAGAACCCCTTGGAGCTGTGCCTTTCAAAGTTTGGATTATTGGAATGTTCTTAGGTGTAATTTATCTTAGTTCTCAATGTTTAATTTAAGTTTTCTTTGTTTTGTTGTGAACATGAGAGGCTAAACTCGTTTTAGCTAGAGGAGATTTTGAAACCATGATTATATATGCAATATGAGTTGATTAATTCCAATTATAGTTTTGTGAATCGTGGATGCAATTTACTTAACTATTTGATTCAGAACTTATTCTTGTATGTTGATTAAGGAGGCCTACTTAGTTTGCATACATGAATTTGATGCTAGAATAAGGGAGTTTCACATAATTGTTATGAATTTATATTCATAAGTAGTGGAGGTCGCTGGTCACGATCGTGTTAAGTTAAATTCCTGGCATGAGTATCATGATGTCATAGTTACGAATGCCTTGTCAATGCTTATGATTTTCAAAAAGCTTAATGATCTTTACTTGTGTCTCTTTTATGCAGTTCATGTAAGGAACTTGGGAAGAATAATTTGGTTGCCGACGCATTGTCTATGGAATTCAATGATTTAAGGAAAATCTGAGGGTTAATTAGTGATGACATGGTTAATTTGGGGCATTGAGATTCACAATTCAATGAAAAAGTAACTAGAAATCAATTTTTGTGCATATATGTCATGTGTGGAGAAGGATCCTCAAGCTAGCTTATAACCCATCAATTCACCCCAATTTGCATTCCTTTACGTAGTTTCTGCAATTTGCTTGTTTTTACTTTAAATTCGTCAAAAACCCAAATCCCCTTTTACTTTATGTGTCAAACTAGTTAAAATCTATCCTAGTTTGTGTTTTTGAGTGTTTTGAGTCATAATCAATTCAATTTTCGTCCAAAGTAAGTCCTAGTGTCTATTTTGAGTCTTTTTTATTGTTTTGTGCAGTTTTGAGTTTGTTTAGCTTATTTTGAGTCATATAAGTCTAGTTAAGAGTTTTAGAGTCTATTTTTCTGTTTTTAAGTTTAGTTTTGTGTTTTTAATTCAGTTTAAAATAGATTAGCAATCCCTCCTAATCCCCGGCCTAGAATGATCCCTACTTACATCTTTACTACAATTGTCAATAAGAGGGTTTAATTTGAGTCCTATTATACAATACATCCAATTTTTGGCACCATTGCCGGGGATTAGCAACTTTGCTAATCCCCCGTTTTTTCTTTTTGTTTCTTTTTCGTGTCTTTTAATTTAGTTTCTGACTTTGTTTTGTTTTCTTGGTTTTAGGTACTAGTTTATGACTCAAAGCTCTCAGCCTGTTCGTGTAAATATCTTGGACTTTGACAACGATTTTGAGTGGACTTTGAGAAGGAAGAGGCATCAAGAAGAATCTAATCTACTTAGCCCTGAACCCGAACTTGAAGAACAAGAACTAGAAGAGGAAAAGGAGATCACGACAAGGGAATCAGACGAAGAACAAGTCATGGCAGCGAACAATCAAACAATCAAGGAGCTTTTAGCCTTGGGATTGGACAATGCCATACCCCTATGCATTCAATATCCAAGGGCAACTCAAGATAAGACCAATGAGTTCGAGTTGAAGTCTAGTTTGCTACATCATATTCCCAAGTACCATGGGCTGTCCATGGAGGATCCAAACAAGCATTTGAAGGAATTTGAAGTGGTGTGTTCAAGCATGACCCCAATCAATGTGGATGGCAACATTTTGAAGATGAAAGCTTTTCCATTCTCTTTTTTGGAAAAGGCTAAAGATTGGTTGTACGAATTGGCACCTGAAACAGTCACATCTTGGGAAAGCACGAAGAGAGCTTTCTTAGAGAAATTCTTCCCCACTTCAAGAGTCATTCTTTTGAGGAAGAAAATTAGTGGCATTCAACAAAACCAAGGAGAGTCCTCCCCAGTGTATTATGAGCGTTTCAAGACTCTAGTTGCATCATGCCCTCAACATCAAATGAAAGAAGAGCTTCTAATTCAATATTTCTATGAAAGATTTCTTCCAATTGAGAGACAAATGCTAGGTGCATTAGCGGGAGGAGCTTTGGTTGAAAAAACACCAATTAATGCCAAAACCTTAATTGTAAATCGAGCCTCGAATGCGCAACAATACGAGGGAGTTGGACAAAGGGATATCCCACGGTAGCAACCACAAGTGAATGAGGTAAGTGCAATTTCTGAAATTCAATGTTAATTGGCTAATCTCATTGTTCGTATGCCATAGGTTGTTGATGGATCCAAAGTGCAAAAACCAAGTGTATATGGCGTGTGCACCATGCAAGGACACACCTCTAAGCAATGCCCTCAATTGATTGAGAATGGAGGGTGGGAAAGTGTTAATGTCGTGGGATTTCAAGGCCACAATCAGCCCAAATATGACCCATTCGCCAACACTTACAATCTAGGGTGGAAAGATCATCCAAACATAAAGTGGAGGGAGCCTCAACAACCTCAACAGCAAGGAGGATTTCGTCCACCACCCTCTGGGATGTTTCCAAGGCCATACGCACCTACTCAACCCCAACCACGATCTGCCCAACCAAAAATAGGTTCGTCCATGGATAATGATCAAATTGTTTAATTATTAACCACTTCGGCGCAGGGAGTACAAAATCAAACCCAAGCAATGCAAAATCAAGCCAAAAGATGGATGAATTGGAGAAGCAAATGGGGAAAATGGTGGAATTCATGGGCCAATTCGAAGAGCAAGGTAGATTGCCTAGTTCAACCGTTGTCAATCCAAATGGAGGATTTGAATTTGCCAAAGCCATCACACTAGGAAGTGGCAAAGAAGTTGGAACTAACCCAAGACCATCCAAATCAAGTCAAAAAGAGGATGAGAAGCTGCAATTCGAGGAAGAAGAACAAGATAAGGCCACGGCAAGGATTGAGCAATCCTTGCCGTAGCTTTCTAAAGACCCTAAACCATCCACTCAAACAAGGTAAGTCCAAATTCCATTACTTCTAACCCTATTCCACCCAATGCACCATTTTCTCGTAGATTCATGCAATCCAAGAAGGATGAAAGTGAAAAGGACATTTTGGACACTTTTAGGAAGGTGTAAGTCAACATTCCACTTCTTGATGCAATCAAATAAGTTCCCAAATATGCTAAATTTCTGAAGGAACTTTGCACCACAAAGAGGAGAATTTCGAACAAAAAGGTAGTAAAGGTAAGTGAGAATGTTTCAGCCGTTTTGCAACGAAAACTGCCCCTTAAATGCAAGGACCCAGATAGCTTTACTTTCCCTTGTGTTATTGACAATACCAAGTTTGAACGTGCCATGTTAGACTTAGGTGCATCCATTAATGTCATGCCATATTCAATTTATGCATCTATGAACTTAGGTGAGCTGAAAAATGATAGAGTGATTATTCAATTAGCCGATCGTTCTAATGCATATCCAAAAGGAGTTTTCGAAAATGTTTTGGTGCAGGTTAATCATCTAATCTTTCCGGCTAATTTCTATGTGCTTGAGATGGAAGATTTAGCCCATTCCACAACTTTGCCGATTCTACTTGGAAGACCATTCATGAAAACAGCCCGCACCAAGATTGATGTGTCCACGGGGACTTTGACAATGGAATTTGATGGCGACATTATTAACTTTCAAATTTCTAAAACTATGAGATAACCTAGTGATGATCATTCATGTTTTTCTATTGATATTATTGATTCATTGGTGCAGAAACATCTTGAACAATTACATAAGGATGCATTTGAAATGGTCATTACAAATGGAATGAGACCCAAAAACCAAGGGATAGAAGTAAACCACACCCACAACAACCTTAAAGAATTTCATGCCATGCCCCCTGGTGAAGAAGTAGCTGAGATGGCGGCAGCCCTAGAATCATTGCCACAACAATATGGTAAGCTTCCAATCCCAATTTCAGATTTCGTTTCTACTAATAAGTTGCTTCTTTTAGTGATACAGACACCCTCCCCTGAACTTCAACCATTAACAAGTCATTTGAAGTATGTTTTCTTGGGAGACAACGAGACATTGCTTGTCATTATCTCATCCACACTCACGGCATTGGAGGAGGACAAACTAATTAGAGTGTTAAAGGAGTACAAAGCAGCCATTGGATGGACCTTGGCCGACATTAAGGGGATAAGTCCTACAACTTGCATGCATCAAATACTTTTGGAGAAGGGGGCTAAACCAACTAAAGAGGCTCAACGTCGACTCAACCCTCCAATGATGGAAGTTGTGAAGAAGGAGACTATTAAGCTACTTGATTGTGTGATTTATCCAATTTCGGATAGTCGTTGGGTTTCACCAATCCAAGTTGTTCCAAAGAAATCTGGAGTCACTGTGGTGAAGAATAAAGAGAATGAGCTTGTGCCCACCCATATCCAAATAGGTTGGAGAGTTTGCATCAATTATAGGAAGTTAAACGCCACCACAAGGAAAGATCACTTCCCTTTGCCATTCATTGATCAAATGCTTGAAAGGTTAGCCAGTCATTCTTTTTATTGTTTTCTTGATGGTTATTTGGGATATAATCAGATTGTTATAGCTCTAGATGACCAAGAAAAGACCACATTCACAGGTCCCTTTGGTACTTTTACCTATTGTCGAATGCCATTTGGTTTGTGCAATGAACCAACCACATTTCAAAGGTGTATGGTAAGTATATTCTCAGATTTTGTGGAAAAGATCATTGAGATATTTATGGATGATTTTAATGTTTTTGGTGATTTGTTTGATGATTGCTTATCTAATCTCACTTTAATCTTAAGACGATGCATCGAAACTAACCTTGTTTTAAATTGGGAAAAGTGTCACTTTATGGTAAAACAAGGCATAGTTTTGGGTCACATAATCTTAGAAAAGGGAATTGAGGTTGATAAGTCAAAAATAGATCTTGTACGCTACTTACCCTTTCCCACTTCGGTGAGAGAGGTTCGTTCTTTTCTTGGACATGCAAGATTCTATAGGCAATTCATCAAGGACTTTTCAAAAATTTCACAACCCCTTTGCTGTCTCCTTAAAAGAGAAGTGTCATTTGACTTCAACAAGGAATGTGAGAAGGCCTTCAAACACCTCAAGGAGTTGCTTACCTTGGCCCCCATCATTGTTCCACCAGATTGGAGTCTTCATTTTAAGTTCATGTGCAATGCCTTAGATTATGCAATTGGAGCTTGTTTAGGCCAAAGGAAGAACAAGCAGCCACATGTCATCTATTATGCATCCCGGACCTTGAATGATGCTCAATTGAACTATTCCACCACTGAAAAAGAACTTCTTGCTGTTGTGTTTGCTTTAGATAAGTTTCGTTCTTATTTAATTGGCACTAAAGTTATTGTTTATTCTGACCATGCAGCGTTGAAGTACTTACTCACCAAAAAAGAGGCCAAACCAAGGCTAATTCGCTGGATGCTTCTCCTCCAAGAGTTCGATATTGAAATTAGAGACAAGAAAGGAAGTGAAAATGTGGTGGTTGACCACTTGAGTCGTTTGGTACACAATGAGGAGTCTTTACCTATCCTAGAAGCATTCCCAGATGAGCAATTGTTGTCCATTGAGGTATGTGAACCATGGTATGCCAATTTGGTGAATTATTTAGTGACTAAACAAGTTCCAAACACCCTAAATAAGCACCAACGTGATAAACTCAAAAAGGATGCACGGTTTTACGTGTGGGATGACCCATATTTGTGGAAATGTTGCTCTGATCAGATTCTTCATAGGTGTGTGCATAATTTTGAGTTTAATTCAATTTTAACTTTATGTCACACTTATGCATGTGGGGGTCACTTTGGCACACAACGCACAACCCTTAAGGTGTTAGAATGTGGATTTTATTGGACTACTATCTTTAAGGATGCTAGAACTTTTTGTATGACTTGTGATGGTTGTCAAAAAAGTGGCAATATTGGTGCAAAGGATCAAATGCCGCAGACCCCTATTTTCAATGTTGAAATTTTTGATGTTTGGGGCATTGACTTCATGGGTCCTTTTCCTTCTTCATATGGATTCACTTATATTTTTCTTGTGGTTGATTACGTTTCGAAATGGGTGGAAGCAAAAGCCACCCATACTAATGATTCTAGAGTGGTTGCAGATTTCATCAAAACTAACATTTTCTCCAGATTTGGAATACCGAGGGTGTTTATAAGCCATGGAGGCTCCCATTTTTGCAATCGGACCATTGAGGTGCTGTTCACGAAGTACAATGTCAAGCATAAGGTTTTGACACCCTACCACCCTCAAACAAATGGGCAAACCGAGGTTTCTAATAGAGAAATCAAGTAGATTTTGGAGAAGACCATTGGACCAACTCGGAACGATTGGAGCTTGCATTTGGATGATGCATTGTGGGCATATCATACGGCTTACAAAACACCACTTGAGATGTCTCTATTTTGGCTAATCTATGGTTTGGAATTGGAGCACAAAGCATATTAGGCTGTCAAGACATTCAATTTGGACATAGATGCGGCTGGAATTCATAGGAAGCTCCAATTGAATGAACTTGAAGAAATCAGGAACGAAGCATATGAGAATGCTCGTATTTACAAGGAGAAAACTAACGCAATCCATGACAAGATGATTCGTGGCAAGACATTCTCTAAAGGGCAGAAAATATTGCTTTTCAACTCCCACCTACGTTTGTTTCCTGGTAAGTTACATTCTAAATGGATTGGTTCTTTTGTTATTATTAATGTTTTTCCTTATGGTGTAGTCCAAATCCAAAGCTTAAGGAACGACCAAGAATTCAAGTTGAACGGGCATCGTTTGAAACCATACTATGAGAATGTTGAGGGGCAGGTTGTGGAGGAAATACCACTCCATGCCATGGGCTCCAATGAAGTTTAAAAGAAGGTATCGTCTGGCTGGAAGATGTTAAAGCAAGCGCTTCTTGGGAGGCAACCCATGCATTTGAATAAAGAAGACCTAGGACTCTCCAATAATCCCCAACCAGATTTGCATTCCTAAACCCTTCTCTTTATTGCTTTTACTTTGCCATGATAGTTATGTTTGTTAGTTTGTGTTGTTTGATTGTTTGTGTGTAAATCTTTGTTTGAAACATTGAGGACAATGTTTAGTTTAAGTATGGGGGGGGGGGGTAAACAAGCTGTTTTTGCATGATTTTGTGGAATTTATTCACCTATCACTTCTAAAGTTGTTTCTCACTGATTTTAAGTGTTTTTGGTGTGTTTTGAAATGTTTTCATGTATCTTAAACAAAAAATACGAAAATTTGAAAAAAAAATTTAGAAAAAGTTTTGAAAAACCCAAAAAGAGTCGTTTTAGAGTTGTTTTTGTGTGTTTGTTTGTGTCTTAGGGTACCTTCCAACACAATGATGAGGATTTGGTTTTTAATTGCATAACTGTTAAAGAAAGTTACAAACATGGATGGAAGTTTGATTTGCTCTTTGGTTTATGCTTAATTGTAGTTGTCGTTTACAAATTCACAAGTAATCACAAAGAAAAAAAAAAATCAGTTTTTGTAACATGCTTGAAGGAAGGAACTCAAACTAATGCTACAACCTTGAGAGACTTGAGCCTAAACGTTATTTGGAGAGTTATTAATCTGTGATTTCTTATTTTATAAAGTTGTTGCATGATCTCGTCATTTCTTTGCTTGGTTGCTACTTAGAATGCGTTTTCATCATTATTGTTCCAAATACTTGAACTCATGCCCATTTCATTCAAAGCATGATATTGATTGCATAACATACAATAAGATGAAGTTGTTTAGTTAAACCAAAGCCAAAAAGCCTTACCCTTTGGATATGTATTGCAGGTTTAACCCTTTTGAGCTTTGTTTAGCCTATTTTCTTTGTTAACCACATTATCCTTACCTAGCCTAGCATAGGACTATCCACACCCTTGTTGTTAAAGGATAGTGAAGCATGACTTAGAGGGAATACCTTTTGATCAACACTTTGTAGAAAAACAAGTGTGGGGGAAGGTAAAAGGGCACGGAAAAAGAAGGAAAAAAAATAAAAACGAAAGAAAAAAAAAAGAGAAGAAAAAGTTGTGAAAAGAAAGAAAGAGTTGAGAAATAAGTGAGAATGAACTCACAAGTATTGGTTGTTGAAGAAAGGGTCCAAAAGTTTGAATTTGACCCTAAGTGTTACATGAACTTTCCCCTTGTGTTTAAGTTAGTTTCTGCCATCAAAAGTGAATTTTAAGTGTTTATTTCATTACTTTGCTTCCTATTGTTTTAAGAACCTTTGTTCATCCTCTACCTTTCTTTGTTCGCCAATACCCTAGCCCTATTACAACCCTTGAGACTTTTATCTTGATTGTTATGTATTTCAATATGTGGAGTTTGAAATTGGTATGAGCATATGGAATCCCTGGTTCTTGCTTCTAAGTAGTAGCATTCCGTTCATGAGATCATATACATATCATAATAATAATTCCAGAAAATGCTTTATTCGTTATAGCATATGTGAGTATTAGTCCACATGTGATGTGAAAATTAACTTGACACACAAATTAAACCTTATTGATGACAATTGTAGTATATATGCAAGTAGGAATCGTTCTAGACCAGGGATTAACTAGGGATGCTGATCAACACAAATAAGACTTAAAAACACTAATTTAGACTCTATAGACTTAAAACTAACTCAAAACACTCAAAACAGCAACAAACAATAAAAAAGACTCAATTCTAGACCTAACAAGTGATTTTGACGAAAATAAAACTTAACTTAACTCAAAAGAACCTAAACTGACTCTAAACAACTCAATACTATCAAATAGACACAAAACTAATTATATGGGGATACTTAGACGAAATTTAACTAACTTAGACTCAAAATAAACAATGGGGACATATTTAAACTAGTTCTAACTAAAGGACACAACTCAATGTCAAGGGGGGTTTATTTGGACGAATTAAAACCTAAACTTAACAGATTGCAAAACAACTTAAAAGACTTCAAATTAAGATGAATTAAATGGGTGAAAAGCTAGTTAGAGGGTCCTTCTCCACACATGACATATGCATATAAACCAATTTCCAGTTATTATTCCTTTAGACTATGAATGATAATGCCCCAAATTAACCATGAAAAAGCATAAATTAACTTCAGATTTTCCTTATTTCATTGAATTGGACGGAAAACACATCGCAACCAAATTATCTTTCTCAAGTTCTCTATATGAAATGTATAATAAAGATACATATCAAAACTCATTAAGTTCTATGAAAATCATAAGCATTGACAAGACATTCATCACTATGAAACGCGTGAGACTCATACCAAGGATTTACTTAACACGATTATGACCAGCAACCTCCACTACTTGTGAATATAAGCAAATAACGATTACGTGAAATTCCCTTATACTCTAGCATCAAATTCATGCATGCAAAGTAAGTGTCGACCCTCAACCAACATACATAAACAAGTTTTAATAACTCAGATAAGCAAATCACATTCAAGACTCAAGAAACAATAACTAGATGTAATCAATTCATATAAAACATATAATCATGGCTTCGAATTCACCTCCAACTAAAAAACAAATTAGTTCCACATGTTCATCATAAATTGAAAACCAAATTAAAATAAACATCGAACTAAAACTAAGGATAGAAAGCACCCAGAAACACTCCACACTCCAATGGTAGATTTTGTACCCTCCTTGGATAGCAGATTGCACGACACTCTTCTTCTCATTCCTTCCTTGCTTGCGGCACTAGGGTGATGTGGTGTGAATTATGGTTGAATGTATGAATGGATGAATGATTGAATGATTGAATGGATGGGGGGAGGGGATTTTTGCGGCAGAAACATTATGTATATATAGAATGCACAGCAAACCCTAGGGTTAGGCAGAAATCAGGTAGGAAAGAGACTAAGGTGCACCAAAATATGAAAGGAAAAGGATTGCACAATCCTAAATGAAAAAGGTTAGGGTTTTGGACCTTTTAGAAATTAGAAAAACCAAAGAGAATATGGAGAGGGTGCGACATACATTTAGGAGCAGATAAGGTCTTCTAGAAAGAATATTAGGGCAGATTTCGAGAAGAACAAAGGCTAAGGGGTGCATCACCTTTGTAAGAGAGGGATAGGACCTTCTAGAACCACATATCTAGGTGTATTAATCTGAAATTAAGTCCTTTTTGCAGCTGAAATTAAGGTGGAACAAGATTAGGTTAGGATAAGGTTTGGATAAGATGAGGTTCTTTGGATAATGTTCCATATTTCTTGCTATTTCCTTATCTTCTTTGTCTTGAACTTGTTTCTGCAGATTTGTATCATGTTCCTAGCCTCTTTTGACTTGAAATTCGTCCATCCACCTTGCTTCATATGCAAGCTATTCATTCCATGCCCAAAAACTGCTCCAAATGGCTCCAAAATGCATTTTCTTGCTCCTTTTACCATTAGGACCTACAAACACACGAAAATAGCTTAAAACACTATAATAAGTAGTAATTAGCTCACTAAATGCAAGGAAACAACATAGCTAAGTAGCATAAATATGCTCCTATCAACATGTTTACATCAATCTTCTCATATATACTTAGTATAGGGAGTATAGTTAGAAAATCTGTGTGAAAATAGAAAGTATATCCAATGAGGAATTAAGGGAGTTCTCTAAGGCATGTTACTACATTCAAAATGTTGTTTTAATTGATTAAATGCAAACTAGTGAGTGGTGACTGTGGTTAAGTGTTTGCTCAAGTATAAAGAGCGCTAAAATCTGTGGGAGTAGTGATTTTTAATATGTCATGTGCATTGGAAATCCCTGAGGCAAATGTTGGAAGATCTAGATTGTTGTTTGTTTTGTTTGTTTTATTTTGTTTTGCTCGAGGACTAGCAAAAGCTAAGTGTGGGGGGAATTTGATAGGAGCATATTTATGTGATTTAGTTAGCTTGTTTTCTTGCATTTATGTTGTTAGTTCCTAGTTATTTTAACATTTTAAGCTATTTTCGTGTGTTTGTAGGTCCAATTAGCTAAAGCGGAGCATTTTGGAGCTGTTTTGGGCTGGGAATGGTTAGCACATGCTTGGAGCAAGGTGGATGGACGAAATTGAAGTTCAAGAAAGGCTAAGAATCTGCTAAAGAGATGGAAGAAATTAATTCAAGACTTGGGAAGACAAGGAATCAGCTACAAAGAAGGAAACATGAGTCAAACTTCCTTATTTTGACTTAGCTTTCCTAACCTTTTCCTACCTAAGTTCCAGCTGCCAAAGAGGGTCCCTAATTAATTTAGGACACTTAAATATATGTTCTAGAAGGCCTAATCCTTTTCCTAGAGGGATGCCGCACCATTCTCCCTTTTTATTTCCCTTGCCGTGCAAGGCATCCCCTTTCCCCTTTTCCTAGCCCTTGCCACAACTTTCCTATCCTCTTTTCTCGGGATTCTGACTTTAATTACCCTTTTTCCTTGGAAGAAAAGGGCTAGCCACCCTATGCCAGCGACTTCAATGAATGATGGCAGGTTAACTCAATCATGACTAGTGAGTTTTACTACTTACAAATATATGTTCATAACAATTAGGTGAAATTCCTTTATATTCTAGCATCAAATCCCTACATGCAAACTAAGTGTGCACCCTTAATAAACATACAAGAATAAGTTCTCAATAAAGAAGATACGTAAATCGTATTCATGTTTTATGAAACAATAACTGGATGTAATCAATTTATATAAAACATATGATCATGGCTTTGAATTCACCTCTGGTTAAAAAGAAACTTAGTTACAAATGTTCATCATAACTGAAAAGCAATCTAAACTTAAAACAACGATAGAAAGAACCCAGAAAACTCTAGCGACTTCAATGAATGATGGCAGGTTACGGCACACTTTTTTCTCCCCTCTTATTTGTGGCAATAATGTGTATATATAGGGTAAAGGCACAATTAAATCCCAGAAGAAAAAGGATTAGGTTGTTTGAATTATTTTAGGACTTCTAGAATCAGATAGGAAATGTTGGAATGTGATAAGGATTCCTCCTTGCAGTTGGAGATAAGATAAGGTTAGATAAGATAAGATAAGGTTCGTTTCCACTAGGATTCCTTTTTCTTATGTCATTCCTTGTCTTCCGAGCCTCAACTTTAATTTCTCCAGATTTTAGCACATGTCTAGCACCATTTAAACACCAAAAATATTCAGCCCAAATGTTATTCACTCATGCTATCCAATCCAAGTCCAAAACTGCTCCAAATTGCTCCATTTGACTAGTTATTGTCATCTTTACCAACTGGACTTACAATAATACGAAAATAACTTAAATTACTATAATAAATGGAATTTAACTAAGTAAATGCAAAGAAATAAGATAACAAAGTCACATAAATATGCTCCTATCAATAAGTGGGGTACTTATAGGAGAGTGGCCAGCCCTTTTGGTTGAGAGTGGCCAGCCATATATGGTGTAATTGGGTGGATAATTGCATGATATTATGTGAAATAATATCTTGCAATTAACATGGCAATTATTCCTAATTTCAATAGGAAGTTTTGGGAGTTACCTTTTGAATCAAATCAATAAGGGATTGATGAGGAGTGATGAGAGGAATTTGAATAAATACCATATTGATCAACTTTGACTCTTCCTTGATTAAGCCGTTATTGTCCGTTGCATGCACATGGCAATCCTGGTACGCCTCAAGGGTAATCTTATCTTTTTAACGCAAAAGTCCACATGTCGCTTCCATGATTTTTTGGATTATTTTTTGCTCCACAAATGTCTATAAATCAATCTACAAAGGGCACTATTTGAAATTTTGCCTAGATACTTCACTACCATTATGTGTACGGTTTCTTGGGTGACTGCTTTGGCACTCATTTTCCTTTGTCAACCTTAGATAAGTTGAGGCCTTCTTCATCAACTTCAGTCAAGTAGGGGCCTTTCATGATGAAGTATTCTGGCATGCTTGTACAAAGAGCCTTAATGATTTATAGGTGCAAGCGTTGTTTAGAAGTTGTGAAGGTTTGAGAATGGATCACCTGGCAAGGGTTGGCTCGGCACAGCAAGTCCTCGTAGATGATTCACAACTTCGTTTTTCAGATTTATCTTACCTTACAAGCCTTCGTTCGGGGTGTGTTTCGTTGCAGTAAGGTGATCGATGTATCGTTCAGCCGTATAGTCCTCACTGTTTCAGTAGGCAATTTGGTTTTATCTAACATGTGCTAGGTAAGTTGAAGGAAAATGCACAGTTGGAATCCTTGCAAGCTGTGTATATGCATTGAGAGTCTTGTCCCCGTGCATGCACAAATGCTTCTATCACTCTGCTAACCAAAAGCAAGTTCAAGAGTAATCCGGTGACCTGTACTTACGTAGACCTAGGGGCGACAGGTGGCACCAATTCTTCTCATTCATGTCATGACATGCCGAGATGGGGTTGTTCTGCGGTTCCTACGTAGCTATCACCTTTTGATTATGCGAGTGCATCTCCTTTGCAAGATGGACATGGGACTTTAGCTTCTCAACGCTCATGTTTGTCCTCTCATTGTTTAGATGCTTCTAAAGAGGTGAGTGACGAAGTTGACTCACACGAAGATGAACTTATTTTGCAGCAGCGTCAACAAGTTTTGAACAAGCGACCACTTGAAAGTGCTCAGGATAACGTCGAAGTTAATTTTCATCATAAGAAGAAGAAAGTGTTTAGGCATCCTTAATTCGATGGTCGTGTGTCACTTGAGAAAGATGTATGTATTTCCTTTTTTCTTGTGATTTCTTCTGCTTTCATTGGTTTAGCTTTTGTTTCTAACATCTTTCTTTGTCTTCTTTAGGATGGGCCCTCTTGTTTTTTGGATTGGCAAACATGGGCGTTCATTCCTTTACGGAGATGATATTTGGAGGCAATCTACCTACATATGGGGAAATTGGAGATCCGCCTAGGGCAGAGCTTGTTCTGAATTTGCTAAGTGATCCAAGATTGCCGAATGTAGATGTAGGCATGCTAGAGCCTGTCATGCATCCAATACCTTTGCCAGCTAGTTTTGAGATCTCTCTTAGAGGGCCGAACCTTAGTGGCACTAAGCAGCTCATCCATTGCATCAACCTTCGCACAGCTGTAGATATCAAGAGCCACATTGAGAAGATGATTTCAAAGTGCCCATTGGAGGACCTTGCATTGCTCAAAGAAGACTTGTCGAAGCTTGTTTCTGCGATTAACAACCTTAACGTTGATTCCTTATTCTTTAGAGTCAAGATTGCTGAGCTTATGGCTACCTTAACTGAGTATTCTTCTTTACATGTTGTTTCCTAGACGTAGTTGAATCCAGAGGTTAGAGCTCAGCAACTTACGGTAATAGACTTATCAATTACCCAGGTTCGGTATTCGCAGCAAGACGCTTCGGAAGGTTATCAAGCCAAAGAGACTTCTTTGGCTTCTATCCAGGCGCATCTAGAAGCGTTGGTGCGAGAACAAGAACAGTTGGAAGTCGAAGCATCACGACTTCAGGGTGTTTTCTCAAAGCAACAAGCTACACTTTCTCAGCATCAAGAGGAGATTTCACGCCTAGAGCAAGATAAAGGCATGGCTATGGAGTTGCCCATCTTGTCTCCCACCGATGTGGAGACTTTGAAGACTTTGGAAGGCTTGCTTGAAGATCGTCGCCGTAGTTTTAGGGACATACCTTTCAAGTAGTGTCTTCCGTTCTTTGTACTTTAAGCCCTTTTTTTTTTTCTTTTTTTTTTTTTTTTTTTTTTTTTTGTAATAAGACTTTAGAGCCAACGTATTCCTTTAAAGAAATAAAGTTTACACATTTTGAATTTGCTCCTTATTCTTCAAAGTGTTTGCATTTTTTTTCTTGATGATGTGGCTGTACTTGAAGTTTTGAAGTTTCAAGTTGCCTATGTACCCTCGATTGAGGAGGGATCAAGTCATGAAGTAGTTCAAAGGAATGATGGATTTATTTATTTATTTTTTTTTATTTTTATTTTTTATGGTTTTGATGGTGATTTTGATGATGATTTTAATTTTTGATTTTGCCATTCACAGTTTATGCTCGTGTGGGCTAGAAGCGTTAAGTATCACCTTTTAAGCTCATGCGAACAAGGAGCATTGTGTCATGTGCAGTTTAGGCTCATGGGAGGCAAGGAGCATCAAGTGTCACATTTTAAGCTCGTGCAAACAAGGAGCATTGTTGCTGTGTGCAGTTTAGGCTCGTGCAGGCAAAGAGCTTTGTGCCGTGTGCAGTTTAGGCTCATGCAGGCAAAGAGCATTGGTTGTCACCTTTTAAGCTTCTACGAACAAGGAGCATTGGGTATCTCCATTTAAGCTTGTGGGAACAAGGAGCATTGTTGCCGTGTGTAGTTTAGGCTCATGCAGGCGAGGAACTTTGTGCCTGTGCAGTTTAGGCTCATGCAGGCAAGGAGCATTGCTTGTTTGGTTTAGAGGTAGTAATGCTTCAAGAATTTACCATTGATGGGGTCGACTTTTAAGCCATTTTCTGCCACGATTACATAGGCGCCGTTGGTGTAGACCTCTTGTATTACGTAAGGTTTATCCCACTTTGATGTGAACTCGCTTTTTGTCTAGTGAGTTGTGATGATAGGCCTTCGTAATGCCAAGACAAGATCTTCATTTTGGAAAGTCCTTGGGCGGACCTTCTTGTTGAATACCTTGGATAGCCATGCTTGGTAGCATTCCAAGTATTGTTGAGCTTCGAGCCTCATTTCGTCAAGTGTTTCCACCTTTTGAAGTTGTAGCTTTGCATTTTCCTTTTCAGTCAAGCTGTTTTGTATAGCCATCCTTAGTGAGAAGATTTGACTTTCGAGTGGCAGAGTAGCTTCCACGCCATATATGAGAGAGTAAGGCGTAGCTTGGGTAGGAGTTTTATGTCTCGTCCTATATGCCCAAAGTGCTTTGCTTATTCTTTTGTGTCAGTCTCTATTTGTTCGGCTGATCACCTTCTTTAGGGGATTGCATAGTGTTTTGTTGAATTCTTTCGCAAAACCGTTGGTCGAAGCATGATACATGGAAAACTTGTGCTGCTTGAAGACAAAAGTTCAGTCTTGACCACCAATGAGATCAAGTGCTGAAATTCTGGGTTTTGAATGATTCAGCCTATCAAAGACTGACATTTAAGGGGCAGGTTTAGGCTCCTTTTGATTTTGTTCAACGCTCACACTGATGTATTGAGCGCTAACATTTTTCTCTTTGCACGAAATTTTCATGGGTGTATTTGGTGTGAAGCCAAGTCCAGCTTTGTTGTTGTCAACTTCGTAACCATGCTCCATCAACTTATTTTAAGTCTCAGTGAGGTCGCGTTCTTTGTCATTGACGGTGTTTGCATTCTTTTTTCCAAGATTTGAAGAGGAGGCGAAATCATACCCTGCCTTTGACATGAGTTTATAGGTGTTTGGTCCTCTTGGTTGGAAGAGTGTTCTGTTCCGCCCCCTTTAGCAGGGGTTTTACGAAACCTTGTGGTGGTTTTGAAATTTTAATGTCACCTAGCTGTGTCAGAGGTAAAATTGTATTTGTCTTGAGCAGCAGCTTTACATTGTCCTTATGCAGCTGTATGTCAGCTTTGCTTATTCCAATTTCGAATGGGGATTGCCTATTCTTTCTTCTCGACATTATGATGTATCGGAAGATGGGTGTGTTTGGTCCTTTTGAGGGCGTTACACTCTTTTTTATTATTGTGGGCTTAGCGGGCTCATCGTCATTTTTGCTTGAAGATGGCACAGTTTCCCCTTCTTGTTTCTTGGGCACAGCTTGCCACTCTTGTTTCTTAGGTATGGTTTTCCCTATTGATTTGATTTCTTTTGGAAAAGCTCCGGGCACCATTTCTTCGTCCACGTAGAACTTGGCGTTCGCGAAGTATGATTCGGCTTTGGTGAATGCCTTGGTGCCGCCTTGTATTACCTTTACTCCGTCTCGGTAGAACTTTAAGCATTGATGAAGGGTGGATGACACTACTCCATTATTGTGGATCCAAGGCCTTACTAAGAATAAGTTGTTGGAAGTTGTTACACCAATCATGTGGAATAACATGCTTGATTTGAGTTCATCACTGATCATCTCCACTCAGATCATGCCTATTGTTTTTTGTCCTCCTTGGTTAAAACCTCGGATTAGGAGCCGGCTTCGGGACAGTTCACCCACCTTGATGCCGATTGTGGTCATTGTTGACTTTGGCATGATGTTTATGGCCGACCCACCATCCACAAGCAAGCATGCGGTTGATTTTGTGCTCTCTCACTTACCCAGAGACGAAGAAATGACGGTTGTGAGGCTTTGATCCTAACAGTAAGTCTTCGTCGATGAAGTTGATTACATCATGGGCGGCATAGCATGTGGCATATTCATCCTTGCTTACTTGCACCTCGTGGTCATCGGGACTCGCCAAGACCGCTACTAATGCTTTTCGCATTTCCTTAGACAATAGTAGTGTTTCCTTGATGATAAATTATGTTGGCATGCCTTTTTTGGGCGTGAGGATCTTCTTTTTCTATCTCTACTTCAACCATGTGACAAACAATAGTAGTGCACTGTTGGAAGAAGTCCGTTGGGAAGTATTCATGCAAGGAGACGAGATTACGTGGCTTTTTCTCCATAGGTCCCCCAGCGTATGTTGGCTTAGCAGCTCTTACGTTTCTTTTGGGCTTCCTACTGTTGCGGTGGCAGTGCTTTTTCCCTTGTTCCACCTTTGGTCTTATGGCTTGTGGTCTTGGCTTCCTTATCCTTTTGTAGGTCACCAATGTCCATCATTCTTCATCAGTGGTAGGCATATTTTGGTCGCTTGCACCTAGTAGTCATGCGTCAGTTGGAGAGGCATGGGATCGAATGATCTAAACACAATCGTGGTAGCATGTGGTGTGGCATCTTCCAGGTCAAGTTCAATTTGCCCTTGTTGTGCAAGCTTCATGATGAGCTCTTTGAGGACGAAGCACTTACCGGCATGATGACTTACAATATGATGGTATTTACAGTACCTATGATCGTTAATACGATTTATCTCTTCAAGGCACTTGCATTCAGGCAACTCAATTACCTTATTTTCCAGCAAGTCGTCTAGCATTACAGCCACGTCAGAGTCAGGAAAAAGGTATGTTTTCTGCTCTAGTTCCCTCAAGGAGTTTTTGTACCCATCTTGGGTGTGAGAAGGCTCAGCTCCCTTCATCTCTTTCATTTTCTTTTTGGAAGAGATCTTGACGGGCGCAAAGGAGGTCTTGATGGAGGCAGTAAAGATTGTAAAAGCTTACTTGGCGGGCTTTTTCCTTGTCTTGTCTACCTTTGGGGTGGACACCTTATCCTTTTTGAAGTTGGTGATCAGCTCCTTCTTCCCATGATTGGAAATACTAAGCTCTATATCATGGGATCAAGTTGCCAATTCTTCAAATGTTCTCAGATTTATGCCTTGGATGATGTAATGTAACCCCTAGTGCATACCTTGAACACACATCTCAATGACGAAGGTTTCAAAAAGCCATTTTTTTGCAATCTAGACTTAATGAACGCCACCTATTGATGTAATTGACGACAGGTTCATTCTTCCACTATTTGGTACTCGTTAGCTCCAGCATGCTTATGGTGTGGCAAGTGTTGTAGAAGCGGTTGAGGAATTCCCTTTCAAGCTGGTCCCAATTATTGATAGACTCGGGCTCGAGGTCGGTGTACCAGTCAAAAGCATTACCTTTTAGCGAGTGAACGAATTGCTTATCGAGGTAGTCTCTTTTCGTCCTATCATTGTTGCAGGTTTCAATGAAATGGGCAATATGTTGTTTAGGATTACCCTTTCCATCTATTTGCATGAATTTGGGTAGCTGTTAACCCTTTAGCATCCCCAAGGCATCAATCATTTTAGTGTATGGCTTTGAGTAGAGCATGGAATCATGCGAGCTTCCTTCATATTGCACCTTAATTGTGCTTGTGATTATCTCTTGCAGCTGTTAGATAGAGAGAGATCTATTTAGCTTCTCCTCAGCTTTGTCCATCAGAGGCTTCTCATTTCGTCAGTTTCCTCTTTTGGTGGATCAAACTTCGGGTTAACTTTCTCTTCGTGCTGCGCCTCTAGACAGTTGAATAATGTAGTAATCTCCAAGTCATTTTCCTCTACGGTCATTGTTAGCCCTGTGATTGCTTTGCTCATTTGTGATAGCTGCTCTTTGGTGGATACGAGTTGTTGCTTGAGTCGGCATCGGAAGTCAACGACTCGGAGTACCTCCTCGGGCTTTCTTCCCTTGGCGCACTTAAGAAAGCCAGGGTGATCACAGGCTCATGCCTTGGGTGCTCTTGCTCATTCGGTAGAGTTGATGCAGGAACGGCAGAGAAAACACTTACCTTGCTTTGGGTTGTGACGCCCAAAATACCATTACTTGCAGCAAGGATGTTCTTGTTCTTCGCGTTAGTTGCGAGAATAGCTTGATCCTTTCTTGATGCCATATGTGTTTCTTGTGGATTCGAAGGCAGAGATGAGAGGCAAAAAAGACCCACTAGGCGTGCCAATTTTGTAAACACGAAAATTCTATAACGAATGAAATGAGAACGCATGTACAAAATAGATTTGTATTGATGAATTTGTAGGGCTATAATCTCTGTTTACAATTTTCCTTTGATTCAGTCTTCAAATTTGATGTAGATGCATAGGTTATCGATCCAAGGGTCACGATGATTTGATCTCGGACGAACGATTGAACGATTGCCTCAAGTTTTGAGCTTGAAACAATGTGTGGATAGTTTTCACCTCAAAGTTGCGGCAAAGGTAGTGTTGATGAATGATTTCATTGATTCAAGGGTCTTGGCGACTTGATCTTACTTGATCTTGAAACAAACATTGTTACAAGTTTTGAGCTTGCAACAAAGTCTTGAAGGAATCGGCACAAGTGCTTGTTGATTCTTGAAGGGAATGCTTCGGCTTTGGTCTAAAGAAAGCTTCGGCTTTGGTTGTATGTTCTTCGAAGAGAACTTTGGCAACATAGTAGTCTAAAAAGATTTGGCAGAGATTCTCCTTTTGTGAGAATTTCGGCCTTTCAATGTAGAAATTGTTGACCTTTATGCTTGTCTGAGGACCTTGTATTTATATACTTCTCAAAGCTTGCCTTTGCATGGATTTGGCTTTGATTTGTGTCTTGATTCATCCATGGGAGAATTTAAGCATGCTTTGTGTCTTAATTTCAGCCACTTTCCCTTGCTTGGCCGAAATATATAGGACTTTCTTGCCTATTTTGCAAGCAATCTTTAATTCTTGATTGTTTTGTGAAGATGCTTTAGCTTTCTTTCTGGTTTTGGGAGCAATTTAAGAACCCTTGTCAATTTTAAGGAGATTTTTTCCCCTTTGCCACATTTTAGAAATGCTTTTGAGTTTCTTTTGCTTGATTTGTGCCACATGTCATTGAAGACTTGTCCATTTATGATGAGTCATATGCTACGTTAAACCTTGTGATGCATCATTTGGATGCAACGAAATTTACATGTCTCCAATAAAATTTACCTATGCTGATATGTAAATACTTTATTATTGAAATAATAACATGAATAAAAACCAAAAGACCTTGATTAGAAATTGAAAACAAACCTATTTATCCATCTTTAATTCTAAACATCAAGCTATTTGTGTACTATTTACCAAAACCAAAAATGTAAAACATCCATGTAGCGT
Source organism: Pyrus communis (assembly GCF_963583255.1). Lineage (NCBI taxonomy): Eukaryota > Viridiplantae > Streptophyta > Magnoliopsida > Rosales > Rosaceae > Pyrus > Pyrus communis. Next base: position 8,638,667 of record NC_084808.1, read on the forward strand.
GCGCAAATATATCCACGACTTCACTGTATATTTGTGTTTAGCAAGTTGTGATGTGATATTTTTTAACACAAATTAAACCCTCTTTTTTATAGTTGTAGTATGTGAAAGTAGGGATCGTTCTAGGCCGGGGATTAGAAGGGATGCTAATCTACACTAATTTAACTCAAAAATAGAAAACTAGACTCAAACAACTCAACACAAGCTAAACTGACTCAATTAACACAAGTTTAATTGACTCAAAACATGAACTAGAAAGAAGTTTGGATGAAAATTAAACTAAAAAAACTAAGAATACAAAATGGGGGTTGTTTTGACGAATTTTAACTAAAACTAAGTAGGTTCCAGAATCAAACTAAAGGTTGCACGAAATTGGGTGAATTAAAGGGTGAAAGGCTAGCTAGAGGGTCATTCTCCACACATGACACATATGCATACAAATCGATTTCCAGTTATTATTCCTATAAACCATGAATGATAATGCCCCAAATTAATTGTGAACAACACTATTTAACTCTCAGATTTTCCTAATTTCATTGAATTGGACTCAGCAACGCAATCAAATTATTCTTATCAAGTTCCGTATATGAATTGCATGATAGAGATACGTATCAAAGATCATTAAGTTCTATGAAAATCATGGGCATTGACAAGGCATTCGTAACTATGAACTGCATGATACTCCTGTTATGGATTTGTGCATGCAAACTAAGTATGCATCCTTAATCAACATACAAGAATAAGTTATCAATCAAACATATAAGTAAATTGCATTTATGTTTTACGAAACAATAACTAGAGAAAATCAATTCATATCACATATATGTTCATGGCTTTGAATTCACCTCTAACTAAAACGAAATTAGTTCGACATGTTTGCAATTAAACAAAACCAATCTATTTTAAACATTGGACTAAATCTAAGGATAGAAAGAACCCAGAAACGCTCCAGCACTCCAACGGCCTTGGATGGCATGTCATGGCACAAGCTCTTCTTCTGCTTCCTTCCTTGCAAAGCTGCGACACAAAGTGTATTTTTCTGATTTTCTCACTAAGGCTCTCGCTCCTTTTGTGCAGCATAAATGTGTAGATATATAGGCTAGGGTTCACGGCACAAATCCTTGGAGGACAAGGATAGGGCACGGTAGATTTCTATAATGATGAAAATGCATTCTAAGTAGTAATCAAGCAAAGAAATAATGAGATCATGCAACGACTTTAGAAAACAAAAACATTACAGATTAATAACTCTCCAAATAAAGTTTAGGCTCAAGTCTCTCAGGGTTGTAGCGTTTGTTTGAGTTCCTTCCTTCAAGCATGTTACAAAAACTAATTTTTTCTCTTTGTGATTACATGTGAATTCGTAAATGACAACTACAACTAAGCATAAACCAAAGAGCATATCAAACTTCCATCCATGTTTGTAACTTTCTTTAACAATCATTCAATTAAAAACCAAGTCCACATCATTGTGTTGGAAGGTACCCTAAGACACAAACAATCAACAAAAACGACTCTTTTTTGGTATTTTCTCAAGCTTTTTTTTTATTTTTTTTCAAAATTTATGGATTTTCTATTATAGGACACTTTAAAACACTTCAAAACACAATAAAAACACTTAAAAACAGTGATTAACAACTTTTAGAAGTGATAGGTGATAAAATTCGAAAATAAGTCATGGAAAGCATTCTGTTTACCACCCCCCCAACACTTAAACCAAACATTGTCCTCAATGTTTCAAAAGTAGACTCACATGCAAACAATCAAACAACACAAATAACAAACATGACAATAATGGCAAAGTAAATGTAATAAAGAGTAGGGTTAAAGAATGCAAATCTAGTTTTGGAGGCGGAGATTCCTAAGTTTTCTTTATTTAAACGCATGGGTTGCCTCCTAAGAGGTGCTTGCTTTAACGTCTTCCAGCCAGACGATACCTCATTTTAAGCTCCATTAGGGTCCACGGCATAGAGAGGTATTTCCTCCACGACATGCTCCTCAAAGTACTTATAATAAGGATCTATGAACGGAAGTGGGTAGTGATCCTTCCTGATTGTGGCGTTGAGCTTCCTAAAGTCAATGTAAACTCTCCCACCAACTTGGATTCGATTGGGCACCTGAATCAAAGAAGGTAACAACCTATTAATTGAAATAGGAATTGGAATTAGAATAGGTGGCTCACCAATATACTGCGACGAAGGCTCAAAAGTAGCAGCACTGTCAACAAATTCACTAGGGATGCTCTCTGCTAGAATGGGTATTCTGAGGGCAGTGGCGTGTTCCTTGTGCTCCACTCCAATTCCCTCTTCGATGGTGGTTCTAGATACATCCTTCCTGATTAGTGCTACTGAACGTTCGTGCCCCAAATTTTTAATCACATCTATGGCAACACAAGAACGAACAGCATTAGGATTCTTAACAGATTCAGGAACACTGAATTTAATAATATCGCCACCAAACTCCATGAAAGGTCATTTTCATGAAAGGTCGTTCAAGTAAGATTGGCAACGGTGAAGAGTAGGCTGAATCTTCCATCTCAAGCACATAGAAATCGGCTGGAAAGATCAAATAGTTAACTTGCACCAAAACATCTTCCAAAACTCCTTTCGAAAGTTCATTAGAACGATCGGCTAATTGGATAATAACTTCATCATTTCTAAGCTCTCCTAGATTCATAGATGCATAAACAGAATATGGCATGACATTAATGGAAGCATCTAAATCTAGCATAGCATATTCAAACCTTGTATTACCAATTACACAAGGGATAGTGAAACTACCTAGATCTTTGCATTTAGGTGGCAGCTTCCTTTGCAACATTGCAGAGACATTTTCACTTACATGTACCACATTTTTCTCCCGAATTCGTTTCTTTGTTGTACAAAGCTTCTTCAAAAACTTAGCATACTTCGAAATTTGCTTTATTGCATCAATAAGCGGGATATTGACTTGCACCTTCCTAAAAGTCTCTAGAATGTCTTTTTCATTCTCTTCGTTCCTAGATTGCATAAGCCTTCCAAGGAAAGGCACATTTGGTGGAATAACGTTAGAAGGAATTGAATTTGGACCTACCTTAGTGGAATTGGATGACATAGGGTGCCTAGGGGCCTACGGCAAGGGGTGTTCTTCCCTTGCCGTGGCTCTTTCTTCTTGTTGCAGCAACTTTTCATCCTCCTCTTGGGTTGGTTTTGATGTTTTTGAACTTGTTCCAATTTCTTTGCCACTTCTCAAAGTGATGGCGTTGGCAGTTTCAAAACCTCCATTTCGATTGATAATGGTTGAACTAGGTAGTTTCCTTCTTCTCTAAACTGTCCCATGAATTCCGGCATCTGCCCAATTTGCTTCTTCACTTCACACATCTCTTTGGCTTGATTTTGTAAACCCTGAGTCAAAGAAGTTAGTACTTGAAGAATTTTATCATTATCCAATGATGAACCTGAATTTGGTTGGGCAGATTGTGGTTGAGGTTGTGTTGGTGCGAATGGCCTTTAAAATATCCCGGGGGGTGGCTGTCTAAATCTGCCTTGTTGTTGAGGTTGTTGAGCCTCCCTCCACTTCATGTTTGGGTGATCTCTTCAACCCGTATTGTAAGTGTTGGAGTATGGATCATACCTTGATTGATTTTGGCTTTGATAGCCCATGACATTGGCACTTTCCCATCCCCCATTCTCTATCAATTGAGGGCATTGATCAGAAAGGTGTCCTTGCATAGAGAACATGCTACAAGTACTTGTTCCTTGCATTTTGGATCCTTCAACAACCTATGATACAAGAACAGTGAGATTAGCCAATTGCGATTCAATTTCGGCCATTGAACTTACCTCATTAACTTGGTGTTGTTGTGGAGGGTCTCTCTGTCTAACTCTTTCGTATTGTTATGCATTCAAGGCTTGGTTCACTATTAAGATCTTCGCTGCAACTGGTGTTTTGTCAACCAAGGCACCTCCCACTAAAGCAACAAGCATTTGTCTCTCAAGTGGAAGTAGTCCTTCATAGAAATATTGAATCAAAAGTTCTTCCTTCATTTGATGTTGAGGGCATGATGCAAATAGAGTCTTGAAATGCTCATAATACGCTAGAAAGGATTCTCCTTGGCTTTGTTAAATTCCACTAATCCTTTTCCTCAAAAGAATGACTCTTGAAGTTGGGAAGAATTTCTCTTAGAATGCTCTCTTTATGCTTTCCCAAAAAGTGACGGTTCCAGGTGCCCATTCAAAGAGCCAAACCTCATCCTTTTCCAAAAGAGAGAATGGAAAGGCTTTCATCTTCAGAATATTGCCATCCATGTTGATTGGCATTGTACTCGAGCATACTACTTCAAATTCCTTAATATGCTTGTTTGGATCTTCCATGGACAGCCCATGGTATTTGGGAATGTGATGCAGCAAGCTAGACTTCAATTGGAACTCATCAGTCTTACCTTAAGCCGCCCTAGGATATTGAATGCATAGGGGCACGACATTGTTTAATCCCGAGGTTGAAAGTTCCTTAATTGTTCAATTGTCCACAGCCATGCCTTGTTCTTCCTCTTCCTCTTATTCTTCCTCAATTTCTGATTCAGAGCTAGAACTAGGTGGATTGGGTTTTGGTTGCTTCCTCTTCCTTCTCAAAGTTCGTTCAAAATCATCGTTAAACTCCAATATATATGCACGAACAGATTGAGAATGTCGAGTAATAAACTAGTACCTAAAACAAAGTAAACAAAACAAAACAAAATAAAAAACACAAGAAAAGCAAAAACAGAATCAAAAGGGAGATTCGCAATTTTGCTAATCTCCGGCAATGGAGCCAAATTTTGATGTGATATCTTTTAACACACAAATTAAACCCTCTTTTTGATAGTTGTAGTATGTGAAAGTAGGGATCATTCTAGGCCGGAGATTAGAAGGGATACTAATCTACACTAGTTCAACTCAAAAATAGAAAACTAGACTCAAACAACTCAACACAAGCTAAACTGACTCAATTAACACAAAACCAAGTTAAATTGACTCACAACATGAACTACAGAGAGGTTTGGACGAAAATTAAACTAAAAAGACTAAGAATACTAAACGGGGGTTGTTTGACGAATTTTAATTAAAACTAAGTAGGCTGTAGAAACAAACTAAATGTTGCATGAAATTGGGTGAATTAAAGGGTGAAAAGCTAGTTAGAGGGTCCTTCTCCACACATGACACATATGCATACAAATCGATTTCCAGTTATTATTCCTATAAACCATGAATGACAATACCCCAAATTAATTGTGAACAACACTAATTAACTCTCAGATTTTCGTAATTTCATTGAATTGGACTTAGTGACGCAATCAAATTATTCTTATCAAGTTCCCTATATGAACTGCATGATAGAGATACGTATCAAAGACCATTAAGTTCTATCAAAATCATAAGCATTGACAAGGTATTCGTAACTATGAACTGCATGATACTCTTGCCATGGATTTACTTAACACAATCATGACTAGTGATGTCCACTACTTATAAATATAAGTTCATAACTATTAGGTGAAATTCCCTTATATTTTAGCATCAGATTCATGCGTGCAAACTAAATATGCATCCTTAATCAACATACAAGAATAAGTTATATATCAAACAAATAAGTAAATCGCATTCATGTTTTACGAAACAATAACTGGAGGAAATCAATTCATATCACATATATGTTCATGGCTTTGAATTCGCCTCTAACTAAAACGAAATTAGTTCCACATGTTTGCAATTAAACAAAACCAGTCTAATTTAAACATTGAACTAAATTTAAGGATAGAAAGAACCCAGAAATGCTTCAGCACTCCAATGGCCTTGGATGGCAGGTCATGGCACAAGCTCTTCTTCTCCTTCCTTCCTTGCAAAGCTGCAGCACAAAGTGTATTTTTCTGATTTTCACTCTAAGGCTCTCTCTCCTTTTGTGCGGCATAAATGTGTATATATATAGGCTAGGGTTCACGTCACTAATCCTTGGAGGACAAGGATTGGGCACGGCAGATTTCTTGGGGGAAAAGGACTAGAGTGGTGCGGCATAAATCTAGGCAGAGGATAGGGCTTCTAGAACCAGATATTTAGGTGATTTAATGTGAAATTGATTCCCCCTTGCAACTGAAATTAAGGTAGGATAAGATTAGGATAGGATAAGATAAGATAAACTTGGATAAGGTTTGGATAAGATAAGGTAATTTGGATAATGTTTCCTTCTTTTTAGCTAATTCCTTATCTTCCAAGTCTTGAATTAATTTCTCCAGATGTTAAGCACATTCCTAGCCTCTTTTGATCTTCAAAAACGTCCATCCACCTTGTTCCATGCATGTGCTATCCATTCCAAGCCCAAAACTGTTCTAAAATGCTCCAAATTGTCTTTTATTGCCACTTTTGCCATTTGAACCTACAAACACACAAAAATGGCTTAAAACACTCTAATAAATAGAAACTAACTGAGTAAATGCAAGGAAATAGGTTAACAAAGTCACATAAATATGCTCATATCATGTTGTAATATTGACTGCATCATCTATTTAAGTCATGGACATTCTATATTTTTATTATTTGTTGACATTGACACACAGTCAAGCCTTTTATCTACATTGTAGTTAGCTTACGTTTTCGTGGGACCTACTTTATAGTGTATTTTTAATCATCTATCTTTAATGTCTTACTTAAAAATTCATGTCTACCAAAAATCTTCCAAATTCGAAACCATATAACCGTTGGATTACATTAGTGTTTCTTTGTAGAACTTTATTCGTCCGTTTTCTTCACTACAAATGAATATCTTAATGGATTTGACTTTATCTAATTTCTTGGAATGATGATTTATGAATGATGCATTAAAATATAAACGATTCAGATCGTTGAAATACATTACAAATTGAGCTTTATAAAATGAGTATCAAAATATGTGTCAAAAGTGTGTGTCCCCAAATCCTCCTTATATATATATATAGCGAGCTGGTGGTTGAAGGATACATTGAAGTGGAACTTACAACCTATGATCCGCTTGGCCATTATTTCTCCTTTCAAGTGTATATATGCATAGTTTAGGGAAAATTACATAAAATTATCTCAACTATATGTGAGTCACATAACAATCTCATACCTCATGTTTTAAACATTGTAATGTCATACTTCATGTTATGAGTTTGTTGCAATGTCACACCTCCGTTAACTTTTCTGTTAATTTGGAATGTCACACCTCCGTTAACTTTTCTGTTAATTTTTCTGTTAAATGCTGACATGACATGAGCAGTGCCAACTCTTTTCTAATTTGGAATAAAAAATTAATTATTAATAATATATTATTTGTTATTTATTTAAAAATTAATATTAATTATAAACAAAGAATAATTTATTGCATCCACTAATACGTACATGCATGCATGATTGCAGATTTATTTTTTTTTTTTTTTTTTTTTTTTTTTTTGAAACAGATTGCAGATTATATTACCATCGGCAAGAGCCTTTTATTTATTTATTTATTATTATTAGTTTTTATTTCGAGAAAGGAATTTCAAAAAGGCTAAGAGGATGCAGATCCATCACCAAGAGAAGCCTCCAACCACGGAGGAGCTTCTTCCATCCACACATTACACGAACTATAAATTTTGCCAATATATGAGCAACAAAAAACATCGTCGTGCAATATAAAAGTAAATTAAGTGGAGAAAGCTTTAGATGTTCTACCAGAAGCATATGCATAGTGTTAGTTGTTTCTTCTTTTTTTATCTTTTATTCATGATAGATAAAAATCAAACTCTTGTTGTGAGTCTGGAAAATCTCCGTATGTGAGTAAAATTAAGAGCCTGGCAAACATGAAATCAGTTTAGAAATATAGTGCTAGATCAACTATAATTAATATTAGAAATAGTTTTAATAACTTGCAAAACACCTCCTTGATTTTGTCTGTAGCTAGTATATACAAACTTAAGCATGATACGTGATAGCATAATAATATATATTCCACTTTAGAAAGGCATTAGGTGAACCTCGTCACACTCTGAAAGCTTTTTCGACCACTTTTCAGAACATATACATCTCGCTCAACTTGGATGATCACTTTCAGTCGACCTACTTCTCTCATCAGTTTGAATTAAAACTTTCTTTCCCCACCTTTCTATATAGTCTTTGGCTCAGCATCATTATAAAAAGGTCTTGCTTTGTAGTGATCGGTTCCTTCGTAGGGAAAAAGTTTATTTCCCACTACCATACAATGCCTTTTCAAGCCCTCCCACCCTTGCAATAATAGAGGAACCATAATAATGCTAATGAAACCTTCTTTTGTTTTTTCTTCTTCCCTCCAAGTAAGGATTGATAGATCCACCAATAACCCTATCAATAACCCAAGTAAGGATTGATAGATCCACCAATAACCCTAGTTCCAAGGATTTTCCAAGTTGGCACTCATGTGATTAATTCGTTAGAATTATGAATCAAATAATATTTATTTAAATGTTTGATTTAGTTTAGCAATTGATACACAACATATAATTAACATCCTAACCATATACTTCAAATTTTAATTGATCAAACCCTTAAGTAAGAAATTCAAAAATCGCAATATCAATTAGTGAAGATAATGGGTGACGATCAAATTTCCAAACGAGAATGCTAGGGGCTAGTTTAAGTGATAAGAGAGGTGTGGCGTATTGTGTTAAGCATTAAATAGGCTTGTAATTCAATTCCTTACAATATTTTTTTTTTTTCATAAAAATATAATTTATGAGGGTGAGAGAATAAATTAATTACAAATTCATCATTCTTGAAATTCAAATCTAAAACCCTCCATTTACAAATAAAAAAATACCATTACATCATAATACTAAACAGAAATTCCATACAATATAAAAACAAGTACCAAAAAAAAAAAAAAAAAAAAAAAAAAAGGAATTCTCCAAAAAAGTCTTATTGATGGAAGAAAAACACCACGTAGCCCTTCTTTTCTTTTGTTTTTATATGCGACAATCATGTCACCAAGGTCAAACTTTAAGCATAAAATAGCTACAAATCATTCACAGCTGGGAAGAATTGTGAATTGAGAGTCATCCCCTCCAAAAGGTTTTTGGTAGCTTCTTGCACTCGAAGCAAGCAAGACTTTGAAGCCCCCCTCCTTTTTTCCATCCCTCCTTTTTAGTTTAGAATAAAGAAAAAGTGGCCTTGCCTTTTCATGAGGAATGAATTCGATCGGCGAGAGGAGCACCAATCAAGCAAAAGATGACTATTGGTTCTCCTTTAATTTCACCAGTGTACTATCATCTAGGTTTTCTTTTTCTTTTTTGCGTTGATTGTATCATCTATTTGATTAAAAGAAACTACAGGAAAAAGTTTAAATTGTGATGTCAAATGCTGAATCAACTTTTTTGTTTTTCCCTTCAAAAGTGTCCAAAAAAGAGAAAACAGGGAGAGTATTATTAAAACAGTTACATTAGGACTGGAATTTGTTTGACAAAATGTTAAAAAAAGACGGAAAATTGGCTAAAAAATGGTTTGAATTATTAATTTTCTGAACAAAAGTTCAAAAGAGAAATCGGAAGTGAAGTTCAAATCTTGATGGATGTTTGGCAGTTTACACCAATAACATATGAAGTGTCCGAAAGAGTATATATTACATCTACATAAAAATAGATCAATTCCAATTCTGTATACAGGTTTTAGAAAATTATTTACATCTTCTCTATATTCAGGTTTTTGAAAATTATTTATATGATTAAAGGATATATAGTTTGTTTATTAAGTGTAAAAATCTTGATGATGGGGCCACCGCCCATCAAAGTTTACTTCGAACTAACTGATTAACTTTCTTCATTCCCCAATGACTATTGAAATATGCCGAATCTCCACCTCAAAAGCATTGTTGAAAGAACATGCATTCCCTAATGACCTTCCTTTTTGGTTTCATTGGATCATAAATTTGCTTTTATTTTTTGGAGTTATGGAATCCTTAAGAGTACTAACAATAGAGAATCCCACTTAGAACAGAAGAAAAGCTACCTTTTTTCGGAGGAGGATTCTCTACCTTGATAATCTCTTTACCCTTCCATGCCCTTCTATTTGAACGGTTACGGTTAAGCCACATCAACATCTTATATTAATTTTTTTATAGAGATAATAAGACAAAAAAATATATATAAGAGGAAGGGATAAAAGAGAATGTGAATAGGAGGGTAGAGAATCTTCCTCCCTTTTTTTCCATTGATGGTGTGCAAAATTGGTTTTGTCAAGCACTTATCTCTTCTACTTTACACTTAAAGCATTCAACTTTATGAGAAGAAAGCTACTTTTAACAAAAGCTTTCTAAAGAACGACTGACCCTTTTAAGCACATTGCAAAAGGAAGACATGCCTACGTGAGACTCTTAAACCGTACATTAATGTATCGACAATATTGTTGTGGATTTCAATTAAAACCATAAAGTTATGTTCTAAGAAGTGCTTTTAAAAGTTACGACAAATCTTGAAGATGCTCATCTGCTATAGGACCTACTACATTAATCAATTTATTAATCACTAGTGGTTAACGTGATATATATCTTCATGAATACAAGTATGTTAGTATTTTCTCTCTGTTACTGCTATCATTTATTGTGACAGATCAGTACTGGTAGTTTTGTATGTTTGGCGACTGTGTGATCGAACTTGTGGGTGTCTGTCTACTAGGGGTTTAATGTTATTTGTCTACTTTGCGCAAATTCATTCCAGATCAATTTATTGGTCACCGGAATTATGTACTCAATAATACTCTGTATTTACTTTGTATTGATTAATGAAAGGCTATGCTATCATTTCTGGTCAAAAAAAAAAAAAAAAAAAAAAACAAAACAAACTAACAAACAATCAATCAAACAATAGCCAGTGGAAAACTAAATAAACATGATAGATCTGAGTTTGTGATATCCAGTCTCGACATTTTTATTTATTTATTTACGAGTATGCTATTTGTTGATTTTCACATTTTGAGATAAGACTTGGTGCATTTTGTTAGGTATTGGGTTGACGAATCTAGTGTTGTTGTCCCAGTAGGGCCACTTAGACTAACGTTTGACTTTTTATTCAACATGCCCCAAATTATTCTAGTGTCTCGTTTATCTATAGAATTTTGAGTTAAGACTTGTGCGTTTTGTTAGGCATTGGTTGTGTCTGAGTGCTTAGAACTTCGTGTGAGTTGGTAGTAATCTAAACTCAAGGTGAGTGATTTTAATATTATGTGATAAACTATTTTGCATATGAAAATTTCATGTTAATATACTTTGTGGATATAAAGTGAATTTATAGATGTGTTTAATGCTAGCCATCGATCTACTTTGTGAAATATATGTATGTATGTATGTTTGAAATGTTGCAAGCTGAGAGGGCTAGTAGATGATCAATACCCTGGAATACTTTCTTTCTAATTTTGTGTGTAAGGATCTTAAAAGCCTAGTGTTATACCTTTCTTTTTTATTCCATGAGATGCTCTTTACTTTCAGTAGGTTCTATGTGTGGTTCTGGAACGCTACGTCTATTTGATTCGATGAGAGGTTTTGGAACCCTAAATCCTATCAGATTCCATGAGAGGTTTTGGAATCCTACTCCAGTTCCTTGAGAGATTCAAGAACTCGGTGCATGGTCTCTATCCGGTTCCATGAGAGAGGTTTTGGAACCTACTTTGTATATCCTTACTATCCGGTTTCATGAGAGGTTTTGGAATGTGAAACTTTATGACGTCACTCTAGCCTATTATTTTTTCCAATATGTACCAATTTTCTTTTTAGTTTCCATTTGTACCAATTTTTTTTTTTGTGGCCATATTTTAAAACTTTTATTTGTACCCATAATTTTTTTAACCCTTTATTTATCCTCATAATTTATTTATAATGTACTCATATTTTGTAGAGAAACTAATAAAAATGATCCATTTTCTTGATCTTTGGACTAAAATAGGATTTTCTGAATATGTACAAAACATGCACACGACATGCACAACAATGTGATAGAAATAGGATTTTTCTAAAACTTGAAATGACCAAAAATCTTAGTCAACATTTTTTCCTTCCTTCTCCAAAAATCTCTCTCGCAACCCTGCTCGACAAATGGCAAAGAGAACCCCTAAACCTCCCAAGCATCGCTCTTTTTGGATCGTCTTTCTCTCTCCCCCTATCTCTTTCTCTCTCTAGCTCGATCATCATCCATTTTTACTTCTAATTACTTGTTTTTTGAATTTAGGGGTTTTTGGATTTGTAGACATGGTAAGTCGAACAAAATAGGAATAGGTTTTTGGATTTGTAGACATGGTGTGTAATACCCTAAAAATTTAAATATATGAATTTAATATTCATAATTGTGAATATGTGAGAAAAATCGAAAATAAATCGATTTATGGTTATGAAGAATTTAATCGAGAACTTTTAAAGTTTTGTTCCATAAATTATTATAATTTACGGTTCTGTATTATTGAGATTTTATGTTATTTTTGGAGAAATTATATTAATTCATTTAAGTTTAGTTTTAAATTGAACTAGTTATGAAGTTTTAGAATTAATTATTTAAAATCTGTAGGCCTTGTGAATTCACAATTTATATTTTTGAATAGAGCTCGATCTCACGAACGCGTAGACGCAAACCGTTCATGAAACGGAATTATAACCAAGAAGTTATTAACGTTTAAAGTCGAGGACAAAATGGTCAATTTATTTTTGAGAAGGCTCCAGATTTCTTTAGCCAAATCTGGGGAAAGCCACGTGTGTGTGGAGGGGGGGGGGGGGGTGGGGGTGGAGAGGGCACGGATACCCTTGAGTAACCGTAACCCGACCCAGTTCTATCTTCCAACTCCGGCCACCACGGACGGCGAGGTTGGTGTCAAAATGATCTTTACCTCGAAGCCAATCGATCCCTCTATCAATTCCACCCCAAAAATTAGAGAATTTGGCTTTGATTTTACAAAACCCATATCGGACGGTGCGATGGGTTTATCTTCGAATCACCAAAACCTAAAACAATTTCCTTCAACCACCACCACCAATAGGCTCCCCTCAACCTCAAGAACAAAGCCCATGCATTGGTTTAGGCATTGGAGATGTTGTGGAGTCAAATAAAAAACCCCCAAAATCAAGCGTTGCCGGTGGGTTCGAGGCAAATTGGAGCCTTTCCAGGACAAATTGGACTTGGCCGCAGGTATAAAGTTTGCTCTACTCTTTGAGATCTTCAATTTTGTAATTTTGGATAATTTTTAGAAATAGTTGAATTTTTTGGCGAGCCTGGGGGACGGGTTCGGTGGCGCACAGCCAAGGAGCCGACATTGTGTTTTTTGGGCCAAAATTCATTATTCTAATTATGCTTTTGAGACCTAACTGCTATGGTTTGAATATTAATACGAATGTGGTATATGTTGGATTAAATGAATATATTTGGATTTGGTTTGAATTTTTGTATATGTGAACTACGAATGGTTTGATCCCTGTTTAGGGTATGTAGGCAGTCTAACGAGAAGTTAGATGCAGCCATAAAATTAAACGAGGTTAAATAATCAAGAATTACAATTTAGTTGAGAACTATTCTTAGTTTGGAAAAATTGATCTAAGAGAAGTAAAGGGTAATGAATCGGGAATAAAATTGTTATGTTTTGATAAGAGAATTAAGGTTATAGAACTTGTGGAATTAAGGAACTTAATTAAAGGGTCATGAATATTGGTGGCTAAATAAACAAGAGTTTTATTTTGGGCCTATCAACAAACTTAATTCCCGAAAATAAATATTTTAGGGCGGGGGCATGACAGAGTGAGAGAGAGATTGGATTGTGTTCTATTTTTTTTTTTAATTGGTTTTTTTTTTTTTTGTATGTGTTTTTGCGTTTTGTTAATTTTTATTATGGGTTTCAATTTTTGAGTTCTGTGCTTTAATTTTTGGATTCTGGGTCTCAATTTTGGGTTTTAATTTTGAGTTCTGTGTTTTAAATTTTGGATTCTAGATTTTAATTTTTGAGATTCTAGGGCATTTTTTATTCTAGGGCGTTTTTGCTATGAATTTTTTGCATTTTTAGCTTAATTTTGATTATTCTTTCTGTTAGCTATTAAGAAATGGGTAATTACTTGGTCAAATTCCCTAGCAGAAAATCCCATGTAGCTTAGTTTCTGGGTGTTAGGAGCTTTCAATGGAATTCAATCAACATAAACATCCTTATGCTTTTGTGTTCGTGAGTGTGTGTGAATGTTTTAGTTAATACTTCCTGTTTAGTTTGGGCAAATGTGTCTTGATGAAGTGATAAGAAGCTTATTTTGAAACTCTATATCCTCAGACAACTTCAGCTATTTGAAATGCATAAGCATAAAGATTATGTAAAAACTGTCCACTTATTTTGCACAAGATAGGTAGATATTTTGTCATATGGGTATTTGTTTTTAATACACTATTGTCTTCTTGATTTGATTTACCTTCCTTATGATTTTTTATTGTTATGAGTATATACAAGGTGTTTGATCTGAAAAATTATACAATGTTGTATTCCATATCGAATAAGCATGTTCAAAAGATTAAGATTAGGTAAGCGTAGTTCAAATGCATCTTTGCAATCATATTTTGTGGACGCACTTGCAATAGTAGTGATTTATGCATTTCATATTCCTTTTGTTATTGCTTAATGGATATATATATGAGTATGGATTTTATGAAGCAAACTGAGGAGATTTATATTCATGAATTTGGTTTTTGGGAAGTGGGTGCTCTCTTGATTTGATTACTTACCATGCTTTACTTGATGCTTAGGTAAGACAAATTTCTATTAGTGACGCTTATGAGCTTTCAAGTCATTTCAGGGGGATGGCTATGGTCTTTGACTCAGTGGATTATTATATGCTGCTAGACTTAATGATGCTTTGAACTTCTTAAGAGAGATGAACAAGAAAGGTTTGGTTCCAGATGCCTACTTTTCCAACCTTCAGTGTTCTTATTGAAGGACTTTGTAAGGCTTCTGAACTTGAGGAAACACATTTATTATTGTAAAAAATGGATCTATTATTTAGGTTATGTTGACAAGTTTTGACAATTTTATGGAAACATTGTGACAATTTTAATGTTTTAGCCTCTGTTGAAGGCTCTTGTAAAAGGCAAATTGAAGAAACTTGGAATAGTTTGTATTCAAATGAATATTTTCGTATATTTTCTTATATCTTTTGTAAATCCGTTACTCGGTTCTTTTTTGGGATGTTCCTATCGATTTCGATTTCTTGTGTCTCTTTTGTAGCCTCCATGATTGATTTACTAATGAGGATGTTCCTATCGATTTCGATTTCTTTTTTCTGTACATTTCAAATGTGCATATTGTGAGCATCCTATGAGCATAGTGTGTACATGCTATTTGCATGTTATGTGCATGGCTTGATCATGTTTTGTGCGTTAAACAATGTCAAATTTGGGGTTCTGGTCAATTATTTTAGTCTAATTTTGACCTAACGTTATTAACAAGAACATAGAATCATGCCCTGTAGGATTCAAACGTATGACATCAAGTTTTGTAGACTTAAGCATGCTTTATTCATGCTCTATTATGTGCATACTTTCATTCAAGAAAGCAAACATTGTTAATATTACCAAAACTTCTCCATTTTCCATTTACAAACAAAAGTATATGACAACTAAATTTCAAGAAGAGTAAAGGAAAACAAACAAATTTAGTCCCTATTAGAATCATTTAACATATCACAAAAACTATTCACTTCCTGGTGCCATTTGCACTAATTGCTGCTATTGAATTTGTCATATGTGCCAGTAATCCGAATAGGATCATAGTGTGAAAGGATCCTATGCAGTTCCACAGTCGCTGCATGGTTTCATGGCAGCATTGTCATCGTGAAGTTTCATTATTCTACCTCTAATTTCCCTTTCCACCCAAATTAACAAAAAATATCACAGAACTCTTTTTTTGTACTCTATTACTCTCACCAATTTCTGATGGTTGAGATAATGCAGACACTTGAGGCCTTTCTCTTTTTCATCCTCCCATGGCACACCAAAATTACACCGTAGACGTACGTTGATGCTTGAAGACCCTTGAAGGTTGCCATCTTGAAAGACTCAATTCTGAGTTTGGAATTATTGTATTCAAAGTAACATCGCATCCCTTGCTTGTACAGGGTCTCAAAATTGTTGCTTTTCCTGCACTGTTTCAGGAACTTGGGCATGAAGTCAACATGTTGACCTTTCAAATGTCCGAAGGTTAATTTGTTCAAATATGAGATCGTGGTGGCTGAGTTGGTTGAACTTTTTGCACACCATTTTGGTTGAATACAAGTCATGAAAAGAGTGGGAATCAACCTTCGTGAATATTTCCAAAAGAACCTCGTCCAAAAGAGATTCTATGAAAATTAGGGTGGTTGTGCCTTTCTTCATCACTCTGGCTTTCTTCATAGTTCTACCGTTCTTTATTGTTCTACAACTTGATAAGGTGGTTTATGCTTTGACAAGCATGAATAAATACACCACCTCTCTTGCAACCCAAAAGTCATTCATACATAATATCCAAACAATTAATTAAAAATACTCAAGCATGCATGCAACCGTCATAACTCATAATTAACATAACCTAGAGAAACCAACCTAACCACCAAACCTATGACACCCATCCTTGATTATTATTTCTACTTTTTTTATTCTTTACATGACAAGTGCATATTGTGTGCAGGCGTTGTGCAGGGATTGGACATGACCTAAGCATTTGTCGTATGGTTTTTCCACCTCAGCCAACTTTGCCTAGAAGGGTTTGAAATAGGCTATAAGACTTTCATCTCTTATCTGAAGGGATGGCCTGAACATAGCTTCATGGCGTTTTCGGACATTGCTGTACACAGAATGTGTTCGTAAATAAGTCGGCAATGGTTTCAAAGTACTCAATGGACATGGTCGGTAGCTCTAAATACATCTCATAGCGGGTCCTTCCAAGGTAGACTGGAACATTTTCTACATCCAGGCGTCGTTGTTGCTATACAATGCCATGACATTTCTATAATGCATGATATGGTAGTTTAGGTCAGAATCACCGCAAAATGGCTTGAACCTTAGTTGAGAGAAATTTTCTGGCGGGGGCACTTCTTCAATTGTTGTTAAATGGGGCGTCCTGACCTAAACCATTAGCCTATTTAGAGTACGAGCCTGGATGAGACTTGCATGGTTATCTTCATTCAGAGAGTATCACTGTTCTTGGTTCCCAGGAGCCTCGAGTTCATTGAACCTTAAACGATGAGGTTCCGCCCTCAGCACCCCTGAGGTGTTTTGAGGGGGATTCTACGGATCTTGGGTTCCTTCTCATATGCCTGCACTTGGTATCCGCCTATTGTCAATGGGATTTTTTTTTGAGATTTGCTGCGTTTGCTAATGCCTGAATGATTGGAGATGTTATGGGATCGCCTTCTAGAGTTATGGTGCTTATGCTTTCAAATCTAAAGATGAGGATTTATGTAAGAGACATTATCCCACTCAAGTTCTCCAAGTTCTTCATTCGTTTTTGTATGTCCAGGAGGTTAGAATGGCTCTCAGTATGAGTGACAGTCTAGTTCTTCTATAGCTTTTTGACAGAAGTGCTGATCTTGGTTAAAGTTTCCCAAATCTAATCCATAGAGGGGAAGGTCCTTTGACTGGATCTCCTCTTTCCCTAGGGGTGGTTGTTATCCCTTGAGGGTCGTTGCTGGCTCTAGGCGTTGTTGTAGTAGTTGAAGGTAACGTGCCTCTTGCCCCAGGGATAACTAATGTATCAGAGGGTAGGCCTTCTTTTCCGGATGGGCTGAGTTGAGCGTGAACTAAACTTTCTTCGGTTGGCATATTTGCTAATGGAGTGTCTGGTCAAGAGGAATATGGGTTTTCTCTTAATGAAAGCACCAATTGTTGGAATCAAATATGCGTACCTTTGTGAGTGTCAGTTGAGCAAAAATCTATGTAGTCTGGAACAACCTACAAAACATTGAAACAACCGTAAGCAAACCTTAGGTTAGATAAGGGTGTGTGTCAGCCAAAGACTCTCCGACGATCAAGTTAGTGAATGATTTTAAGCTCAAGCAGTGGGCAAGAGAATTGACGTGTATAGATTGCGTTATCGTAGGTGAACCCTAGATGGGTGTATTATACCATGAGGGAAACCTTTATAGGATATAATTCTTATTCTAAACCGAGAGAATCCTAAAAGGATATCTAGTAAGTAGATATTGCATCTTTTATGAGTGTGGTTACTTGTAACGCACGCTTAGCCTTACATTGTAGGAACTCCAAGACTTATAGGATTTGATTAAGTCCACAACCAGATGAAATCGCGTGTCTTGCAGAGCATGCATGGTCATCCAGCAGAATTGTTTGGACTTTACCTAGTGTCCTGGAGCAAAATGATGGTGGCACCCTACTTCATCTGATACAGCTCCACATGGAGCTGGTAAGTCCATAAATGGACTTCTAGGTAACAATATTCAGATCAACCTTACTTCGGCCTTGGAAAATCATGGCCCCAAAATGCTCAACCTCTGTAGCCAAGGCCATGCGGGCACACCACTCAGCCTCTAATTCCTATAACATTATCCGGAACCAGACCTCCACCATCAGTAAAAAATCTTCAAACTCTCACTTAGGAACAAACTCATAATTCTGCGTATAAAAACAGTAATTTCATAACACCATCAAGATTGATATCCATTCAGAAACAGTACAAGCATCTAAATTGAAATTACAATTTACGGAATATGTACTCACCGCTAAACATCATCAAACATGATGTTCTAGTAAGCTACCTTCTTTTTCCTCAGTGGGAGTAATTGGATGGATAAGAAGTTGCATCCGACAAAATTGATGTTGCATAAGTTATTAGATCAATTGTTAATAAAAATTTAGCAAGTTTATTAAAATTGGAAATAAATACGTATCGATTGTTGAGCAAAAAGACCCTCTTCAACTTCTCATGGGACTAATTTAAGTTGGTGTCCCAACGGAAAATCTGGGGCAATAACTCAGGGTTTTCTGTAAACAACTTGTAGCGAAAACAAATGAAAAAGGACGTTAAACTTAGAACAATAAAATAAAAGGGAAATTACCTGAAAAGCATACGAAAACCCCCTCAAGTTATAGGAGTCCTAAATCACAACACCGATTTTTGTCTACATTTTTTTTTCTTTTACAACCTTGTGGCAAGTCAAACCGGTCGCGGTTATGCTTGGCATCGACAACTAGAATGATGCAAATCCCCAAGGATATGTCTCTCATTTTTCTTGATTATCTACCAATTCAAGTAGGTGGTAGTCGATGTCCTTGCCAAAACAACAATGTGGACGAAGTACAGTAGGCTCGGATTGTAGAGATCGTCTTAGTTTTGGCACAAGTTGAATTGATCCTCCAATTGTTTCAAGGTTATCTTTTTCTTCCCTCTGAAATTGATCCCTCTAATACGACATTCATCTTCCTCTTTTTGGGGGGAAATTCTCTGAAACTAAGTCTGCTCACCAAACAAAATTTGCTGTTTTCAAAAGTCGCAACATGCTCCCCAAAACGGAAGGAGATGAAATCATCACTCACTCTATCCTTAATAGCCCTAAGGATATCGTAGTGGTTCAGCAGCCTAAACTAGTCAATGCGGTCCACATTAACCAAATGACCGAAATAAGAATCCTCGAATTTTTTCAGTAGATCCTTTGAAAACCGGCTTCTAATATTCCCCAGACACCCTGAGGTGTATAACAAACAGGAGATGGTAGCAAGAAACACCTCATCCAGCGGGCACATAAGTTTTGATAAAAAGATTTAACTTTCGACCTGCAAGATTTTCAACATAATCAAATCAAATTAAAAAGATGAACATGCAAACAGGATATGCACAATATATGCATATTGTATGCCTAAATCGAACTAGTTCACCAACCAAATATAACCAAATTTGCCTAGCCACTATACATGCACAGAAGATGCACATACTACTATGCACAAAATATGCACATAATATCTACCAATTCATGAAAAAAATTCATTAAATTATTGTCAGAAATATCCAACGGATATGCACAGAATGTACATATAGTATGCACAAATTCAAGTAATTCTTGACCAAATTCAAGCCTGCCCAACATATAGACATGCACATATTATGCACGCAGCATGACATGATGAAAAAAATTCAATCAATTAATTTCTAGCAACATCTAATATAATGCACAACACAAATTAATGTCGAACAACTTAACAATACAAAATACTAAACCGCACCCAAAACCCAAAATTCCCAAATTTACAAAACCTAGGTCGAAATAATGAAATTTCATTTCAAACCGTACCTCTCTTCTGATTTTGCCATTGAAGATTTTTGAAAGGATGGATTAAAAACTCAACTAGGTTGCGAAATATGTAGAACGGATTTGAAAGTTAGCGTTGGTCGGAAACTGGGGTGGAAAAGGGTCGCACCATTTGGGGTTAGGATTCTTAGAGTTGAGGGTTGGGCATCAGAGATTTTTGAACAAGAAGGTGCAAATACAGACTAGGTTTGACAAATTAACCCATTTATACACAAGGGCAAGTGGCTCATTTTAAGGTGTAGGAAAAATTTTATTTTTATCCTATTATTGTGCTTGGTGTGTGCATTCTCTGTACATATTAAAAAAATTCTATTTTAATCTTAAAATTAAAAAAAAAAAAAAAAAAAAAGTTAATTTATATTCATTTATATCAATTTCCTTTTTTCAATCAATTATCATTGGCATCCACAATGTGCCTTAGCACGTGGAGGCGAAAAGGTAATGAGGTTGGTAGTAGTTGTACAAAGCCAAATGTTCCTTAGTTTATTAAAGGAAAAAAATAAAAAATAAAAAAGACTAAATTGGATTAATGACTCCCATGATGAGAGGGTAATTGGAAGATAGCCCCCGTGATGAAAAAATTTGGATTTAAACCTTCGTGGTGAACTTCGTGAGGATTTAAGCTCAAAATTAACATCTTCCTCGTCTGTTTGTTAACCCATTCAACCTTCATAACCAAAAGAGAAAAAAACTCATTCATCCAAGTTTATGAATTCATTGATCCATGCTTCGATTCCATTCAAATACTGAAAAATGAAATATTGGGTTGTGAAAACTGACCTACAGATTGAGGGTGGTGTGGTTTGAGCCTCTCTGCAGTAAAAGAAGCTTTAAGATTTATAAAAATAAGAAAGAACCACAATTTGGGTGGTAAATATTAACTTACTCAAACTTTACGAAATCTAAAGGTTAATAAATTACAAGGGATTGGAGCCAAAAGCTTGAAACTTCACAACCCATATCAAATCTCAGCCGCAGATGCCACCTGAGCGTGAAAGCAAGCCCATTTTTCTGGTTTTACCGTAAAGAAAGCTCCTTTTTTTCTTCTGGGTATTCTAGTCAGAGAAAGAGCTGAAATTTAAAAACTTGCTCGGATTGAATTAACCCAGAGAACACAAAAAGTGACACTGCTTTGGACCGGAAAATTTAAAATCCAATGAAATCTTTGGGGGAAGTGTGTGATTGTTAATTTTGGGTTAACAGTTCACATAAATGTTAATTTTGAGCTTAAATCCTAACAGAGTTCACCACAAGAGTTTAAATCCGAATTTTTTCACTACGGAGGCTGTCTTCCGATTACTCTCTTAACATAGGGACCATTAATCCAATTTAGCCAATAACAAAACTAGAAAATTGAGAAGAGTAGCGAGTCTATAAAAAGTAAATAGGCAAAAAGGTGGGTAGTGGTTGTGGCTTCGAAAAACACGTAAAAGGCAAGGGTGAGGGAATTTGATCATGATTTTTGTTTCTGCGAAGGCATGCTTTTCTCTTTTCTCCTTTTGCATTATGAAGTTTGGAGCCCCAAAAAGTTGTATTTATTTTTTAACAAAAGATATTATCTACACTAAAAGGTAAGAAAAGTGGGTCAAACCTCACAATGAACTAGTAATAATATGGTTCAAATTGATTTTTGACAAGAATGAAATCTAAGACTTCTCATTTACAAGTGAAGAGAAATTCCGTATTCCACATTTTCACTTGCATTTGTTTAATGTACATAATCATCATCATTACTCATTATGTGATTTCTTATTAGAGTAATATTAAATTACATTTCAGAAATAATATGATGTGGTTATTGATGGTTAAATTATTACTTAAGTATACATTAACGCGATTATTTTTTATTAATGACAGATTACATAGTTTACAAATTTGGTGTAATAAATTAGTCTACTTAGCATTATCATTCTTTTTAAATAAAATATACTTGAATAACCATGTCACATCCCAGCCCGGACCCCCACCACATCTCAGGTTCGACTCCACCGTAGCACGATATTGTCCGCTTTGGGCCCCGACCACGCCTTCACGGTTTTGTTTCTGGGAACTCACTCGAGAACTTTCCAATGGGTCACCCATCTTGGGAATACTCTCACCCGAACTCGCTTAACTTCAGAGTTCCGATGGAACCTGAAGCCAGTGAGCTCCCAAAAGGCCTCGTGCTAGGTAGTAATGGAAATATACATATAAGGCTAACAGGATCCTCACCCCTGGGCGATGTGGGATCTTACAATCCACCCCCTTAGGGGCCCGACGTCCTCGTCGGTACACTTCCGACCAGGAATTGGCTTTGATACCAAATTGTCACATCCCGGCCCTGGCCCCCACCACATCCCAAGCTTGACTCCACCGTAACATGATATTGTCTGCTTTGGGCCCCGACCAGGCCCTCACGATTTTGTTTCTGGGAACTCACACGAGAATTTCCCAGTGGGTCACCCATCCTGGGAATGCTCTTGCCCGAACTCGCTTAATTTTGGAGTTGCGATGGAACCCGAAGCCAGTGAGCTCCCAAAAGGCCTCGTGCTAGGTAGAGATGAGAATATACATTTAGGGAACATTCCGTCAGTGCATGGCTGGCGCGTAAGGGCGTGTGGGGCGTCGGAAAATTATTCTAAAAATATGGGGATGCTCGTGGTGTTGAGTAGGCCATGATGGCATATTCAAATACCCTAATTGAGCAACGTATGAGAAGTTGCTACATGGTTTTGGTTATGTGCTTTAAATTAACGTTAAAATAGTTGTTTCACATATAGGTAAGATGTTTCTAGAGGACGAGCGCAGCCAGGCGAGACTCGGGGGTTACGACCCTGCTACATACCAGTGAGTGGGCTTTTTGTTTATATATATATGCGTTCCCAAAAACTGTTTTTAAACGGAATTTCGCTTAAAATGCCATGTCATGTTTGCTTTACATTTTAGCATATGTATTAGTATAGCTTTGCATAATATTGCATGATGCTGCGAAAGCCCAGGTAAGTTTAGGTGTACATAATGATGGTACAATTGCATGGTAGTTGATTATGAGTTGATGCACGTAGAGCTCATTATCCTGCACCCTGGTGTTAGTGCTCTGCCCATGGCCAGGTTCTAGCCTTCACGTGATCATTCACCTCCCGCACCGCGCGCTCAGCTTAGATCCAAGTCAGGTGCCAACCTGTCGTACATACCACATTAGGTGGTTCCGACTCATAGGTGACTTGTAATTCATTGCACAACCTTCACGTGATCATAGCACTTGAGCGTACTTATTTACACCCAGCCTGTCGTACAGACCACATTAGGTGGTTCTGACTCGTGTGTAGATTTAGTGTCGTACATGTCACATTAGGTGACTCCGACTGGATTGATGAGCAATAGGTTCAACCATACAGGTTACATTAAGTGACTCCAACTGGCATATCACTTTTACGTTGATTTATATCACCTAGCTTACATATTTACTGCTGAGATAATGACATGGCATATACTTGGTTTCCATTGCTTTCGTGAATGATTTCTATATACATATGTAATACTATTTTCTGGGAAATTACGGTGAGGTGTTATTACATTTTAAAGACAAAGTTGTTTTTAAAAACTTTGTTTTTGCCCACTCACACTTCCTGTTTTGCGCCCCTCTAGGTTCTAGGTAGAAGTTTGTGTTGGTGGCTTACGAGGATTCTACAACAGTTCTGACAGACTTCAAATAATGTAGGAATTTCCATCATGTCTTGTATAATTAATACTTAGCTTGTTGGACTGCACTTAGGTTACCTACGTTCTGAGCACTTACATTACTATTTTATACACCTTCACTCGTACTTATATACTTACCTAGTGTAAAGTAGTTAGTTTGGTTTTTATTTACCCACATATTCGTATCTCTATCACTTCCTCACTGCGCATATGCCTCGATTTAGGTCGGGATGTGTCAACCAAGTATGAGATCACTAAAGAATAGTTGTTTACAACATATCTCACATGCCTAAATAATTAAATATCATGCTCATTCATTACTTATCTTATTTCTACAAAATAAACATACCCTATAAACAAGTTATTATTATGCTTATATTATCAAGCTATTACTTTAATTATATACGTTTAAAAAAGAGATATTTTGTGATACTACGCGGGTAAACAGTTTGACAAATTCTAAGAAAGGTGAGGGAAAATTCTCTTAGAAAAATACAGGAAGAATCCAAATTGTGTGGTTGTGAGTGGCCTTGAACATTCTCTTATCAAGGACTTTGAATTTTTTTTAAAGGTAATGTTAATGAGATTAAATTTATAAAATTAAATAATGTGTCGCTAATAGAGATAAATACGTTTATCAACGTTTAAGTAATAAATCAATCATCAACTTTCATGTCTTTTAATTTTCAAAATTTAGTTTACAAATTAGTCTCCCTAGCATATTACCCTTTTTAATGAGGATATAGAGGATAGGCAACTCAAACTACGCATATGATTTGATTGTCGAACTACAAAGGTAACCTTACTCTCTAACACGCACAAAACGGTCAGAAAAAACCAAGCTTCGAGATTTAACCATCAACTACAAAAGTTGGTTATTTCTTTTCTGCTTTCAATGATCAGAAATGACTAACTTTCTGGTAAAACGCCCATCTTCGAAATTTTATTTAAATAAAAGGATGAAGCTAAGACCCCAAAAAACCCAAATAAAACGTACAGTAACAGTTCTCATAGACAGAGAAAAGGGTTTAATTGTTATTGTTTTTGTTTTTGTTTATTTTGGTAAATTGATTGTTTTTGTTTGGTAAAGGATATTGTAGTGGGTATTAATTGCTTTCAGTACCTTACATTTCACAGCTTTCCATTTTAACTACATTGTGGGAGATAAAATGAAAAGCTGATACAGGAATTCAACAACAGACCTGGCCATCTGTCCCCAAAAAAGAACAGTGCTACGTCGATACATTTAATTAAGCAAAGCTCAAGCAAATAAAACAACTTGCAATAAACTTGTTGACCATTTTGACCTACATTATTATAAGATTAAATTTAGTTTATTGCTCTCAGGTTTATTGATTTTTAATATTTCATGCATCAAATTTTTTTTTTTATTAAAATCTAGTACTTAAAATCATAATTTTATGTCATTCCGTTAACATTTTGTGTAAATAAATTCCCTTATGTATAAGACATTT
The DNA here is from genome assembly GCF_963583255.1 of Pyrus communis. Lineage (NCBI taxonomy): Eukaryota > Viridiplantae > Streptophyta > Magnoliopsida > Rosales > Rosaceae > Pyrus > Pyrus communis. The sequence continues at coordinate 8,664,100 of NC_084808.1, forward strand.
TGGAACAGAACTAACCTGACCAAATTGGCTGTTAGATTTTATTGGACGGTTGTGAGACTAAGATTGTACCAATTAATATCAATTGCATTGAATTTGAAATGAACATTTTTCTATCAAATGGCCCTACAGATTTCATGCTTATCTCCATTTGAATTGATGTGGCACATATCTAATCTAATCAGTGATAAAAAATCACAATCCAGGAGTTCAAGCAAGATTGAACTTTTCTGCTCAAAAAATAAAGAATTGTCGTATATGTAACTATCTAGCTAGCCTAAAGCAACTTGATTATTGCGGTTTAGCTTGAGGCACACGAGTTTGAAAACTTTGCCAAATCACCATCATTATATTTGAAGCAAAATCATGCACCAACACAACCCATGTTTGGTTTATCTTTTCCTTTTGCCATGGTATGGGACCTATCATAACAATATATTATATGATTGTGTGTTAATTTAATAAAATTTAATGTATTGACTTTCATTATATTTTACGTGCGCATGCGGTAATTAATTAATTAATTAATTTTTTATTAAAATGTATTTAAAAACAATAAACTTACTAACCGCAAGCAATATAACTACATTTTTTTTTATATATTTTGCAAAATAATGAACTTATTAACCACCCACGGTCACACTACCTGGTATTTTTTGTGAAACTTTTTTATTTTTATTTATATATATATATATATATATATATTTATATTTTATTTGAATCTCTAACGAGAGAAGAACAATTTGAGTATTATGAAAGCTTTATTCTTTTTGCATTCTCCTTTAATATACATATATAGAAATTATCGATCCTTGATCCTTGATGTTCCAACTTAAAGGTAACCCAATATTCAATTTGTTTCGTTTACTACTATGATGGAGTGCAAAGGAAACCTGCATATTTGTAAACCAAACAAGTTGAAAGGCATTAGGAGAAGCCTAGTGTATGTTTCGTTAGGCTTCAATTTATTACGTCTCCTGGACCTGTAATTTCTCATGAACTTTCTAGACTTACAGTGTAGTATGATGGTGTTGTAGTTTGGGTTAAAGAGGCCCTTTCTTGGTTGGAATCGTTTCTATATATCAATAGGGGTGTGCTATGCACAAACTCCTTTTTACTTCTCATTCATTCCTTGTTAATTTCTGTCCATTGATCTTCTTCAATTCATCTGATCCGACGGCCGAAAACCAAAAAGGTGTGAGAGAAGTAAAAAGGGGTGTGTGGATATCGCACCCCTATCAATATTGTTATATCTCCTTGTAGATTTTCTGATTTGAAGTTTCAATGTATATTTCATGTATATTTTGTACAAGAGTGAATCCGGGTATATATGAGAAGAGAGAGGGAAAAGAGATGGGAAGGATGGCTGCAGAAAGCATCCGACAAGAAAGAAGAAGGCATGTTGCCTACCTAATCTAAACCTTACACAAAGACATTTGATGTGGTCAAAACTAACACACAAATTAAACCTTTTTTAGACAATTGTAGTGTACGTAAGTAGGGATCGTTCTAGGCCGGGGATTAGAAGGGATGCTAATCAACACAAATTAGACTTAAAAACACAAAACTAGACTTTAATGACTCAAGACTGACCAGATTGACTCAAAACAGAGCAAAACAAACAAATTGACTCAAAACAGGAACTAAAGAGTGATTTGGACGAATTCTATACTTAACTTGACTCAAAACACTAACGGGGGACAAGTTTGAACAAACTTTAAAACTAAACTAACACAACACAATGGCGGGGGGTTTGGTTTGGATGAAATTTAAAACTAAAACTAAGTAACTTGCAGAAAACAAACTAATTGATACTAAATTAGGGTGAATGAAGGGGGTGAAAGGCTAGCTAGAGGGTCATTTTCCACACATGACACATATGCAACATAAATCAATGTCCAATTACTATTCCTATAAACCATGAATGACAATACCCCAAGTTAACTGTGAACTGCACAAATTAACCATCAGATTTTCCTAAATTCATTGAATTGGACTTAGCGACGCAATCAAATTATTCTTATCAAGTTCCCTATATGAACAACATGATAGAGATACATATCAAAGATCATTAAGTTCTATGAAAATCATAAGCATTGACATTGCATTCGTAACTATGAATTGCATGATACTCCTGCCAGGAATTTACTTAACACAATCATGACTAGTGATTTCCACTACTTACAAATATAAGTTCATAACGATTATGTGAAATTCCCTTGTATTTTAGCATCAAATTCATGCGTGCAAACTAAGTAGGCCTCCTTAATCAACATACAAGAATAAGTTATCAATCAAACAGATAAGTAAATTGCATTCACGATTTATGAAACAATAACTGGATGTAATTGATTCATATCACACATATGTTCATGGCTTTGAATTCACCTCTAGCTAAAACGAAATTAGTTCCACATGTGTATCATAACTGAAAACCAAAGTAAAATAAACATTGAACTAAAAACTAAAGATGGAATACACCTAGAAACACTCCAGCAATCCAAAGGCCTTGGATGGCAGGCACCGCTCCAAGCTCTCCTTCCTTGCAAGCTATGACACTATGTGTTTATTCCTCTATATTTTTCTCTCTAAAACTCCCCTCTAAGTTTTGCGGCAAGGATGTGCATTTATAGGGCAGACACACAGGACTAATCCTTGGAAGACAAGGATAGGACACGGTACAATTCTAGGAGAAAAGGAATTAAATTGTTTGCATGATTTCAGGACTTCTAGAATCAGATATGCATTGTTAAAACATGATAAGGACTCCTAAATTCAGATGGGAATGATCTAGAATAGGATAAGGACTCCTTTTATAGATGGAGATGAGTTTAGAAAATGTTGGATTAAATAGGATAATGTTTGGATAATATGGGATAAGATAAGATAAGATAAGATTGGATAAGATAGGATAAGGTTGGATTGTTTCAGCTGATTCCTTGTCTTCCAAGCCTTAATTTAATTCTTCCAGATTTGTAGCACATTTTTAGCATCATTTGTCACCAAAAACGTCCATCCATTATGTTCCATACATATGCTATCCAATCCAAGTCCAAAACTGCTCCAAATTGCTCTTTTTGGCCATTTATTGTCATCTTCACCAATTGAACCTACAATAATACGAAAATAAAGTAAATCACTATAATAAATGGAAATTAACTAAGTAAATGCAAAGAAATAAGATAACAAAGTCGCATAAATATGCTCCTATCAACATTACCCCATTCAGTTTCATCCCTTAAATCAAAGGAAAAGGTGATTTACATACCTTTACCCTAAAGATTACAATGAGCCTTACCCTAGAGATTTACCCTAGGGGTCACCTTGGTAGCAGACTCCATATGCAGCATCAGTCGTATGCACCATCAGTAGATGCAGCATCATAACACCTCCCTTAAGCTGGATCGAGGAGGTTAATCGAGTCCAGCTTGCCCAGAAAACAGTGGAATTGAGCAGATGCAAGATCTTTGGTAACGAGATCTGCTAGTTGATCATGGCTTCGCGTGAAAATGATTCGGATGACTTGAGTTTGCACTTGCGCTCTAACAAAATGACAGTCCACTTCAATGTGTTTCTTTCTTTCATGGAACATAGGGTTAACAGCAATGTGCATGGTTGCTTGATTATCACACATAAGAGACATGGGAGTAGTACTAGTAAACCCTAAGTCTGAAAGAAGCCCTTTAAGCCATATAAGTTCACATGCAATGGCTGCTATGGCATGATATTCAGCCTCTGCGCTGGAGCGAGCAATGACATGTTGCTTCTTGCTCTTCCAAGTGACAAGATTTCCACCAATAAACGTGCAATAACCTGTGGTAGATTTCTTATCAAGTGCATTCTTTGCCTAATCTGCATCAGTGTAGCCACTGATGGCAATGGAATTGTTGTTACACATGATGATTACTTGTCCTACTGAACCCTTGAGATAACGCAAGGCTCTTTTAACCATGTTAAGTTGATCAACCATAAGAGAATGCATAAATTGGTTTGCCAAGCTCACTGCATATTTGATATCAGGACATGTGATGGTGAGATATATAAGTTTGCCCACCAATTGTTGATAGTAGCTCACATCATGCATGGCTTCTCTATCTATATTGAACTTTAGTTTTATAGTCCACGAGAGTGATGGCAGGTTTGCAATCAAGCATTTTTTTTTCTTCCTGAAGAAGATCCAATACATATTTTCATTGATGTAGAAACTCCCTTTGAAGAGGTTGCCATTTCGATGCCCAAAAAATACTTCAGCTTTCCTAGGTCTTTGATAGCAAAGGTTTGTCATAGTGAGAGTTTTAGTGCCTCAATTTCAGCATTACTTCGTAGGAATCCAGCCTTTTCTATAACTGAGCTGAGCTTGGCATACCAAGCTCTTGGGGATTGTTTCAATCTATAGATTTCCTTGTGTAGTTTACAAACCATGTTGCCTTTAATACCATCATAACTTGGAGGAGGCTGCATGTACACTTCTTCTTGTAACTCTCCATGAAGGAAAGCATTCTTCACATCCATTTGATAAAGAGTCCACCCACATTGATTGCATTTGAGAGTAGAACCCTCACTGAATTCATCTTGGCCACAGGTGCAAATATTTCCTTGTAATCTACCCCAGAGGTTTGAGTGAACCCTTGAGCAACAAGCTTGGCCTTGTGTCTCTAAATAAAACAATCAGCCTTGAATTTAATCTTGTAAATCCAACGACTTCTAACAGCCTTTTTTCCTGGTGGTAGTTGAACCAAGCTCCAAGTTTTATTTTCTTCTAGAGCATAAAGCTCATCAACCATTGCTTGATTCAATTATGGGAGGAGAGATGCCTCTTGAAAGCTTCCAGGTTCACTGTGTTTATCAATTTCACAGAGAAATGCAGCATGAAATGTTGAGAACTCACCAAGGCTGATACTTTCACTGATAGGATACCGTGAGGCATAAGTAACATAGTCTTGCAGCCTAGTTGGAGGTTTTCTAGTTCGAGGAGGATTTCTTCTAAGCCTTTGAGACTCTGTAGGAAATTGTGAATGATCAGAATGAGACTCCTCGTCTCCCTTATTGGCAAGGATACGATGATCAGAGATTGAGTCAATTTGTATTTCTTCAATATTTGGTGTCATAACAACTGAGCTTTCTTCCAACACTGAATTATTAATGACAGGAGCAAGTGGAAACATTTCAAACAGTTCCTCCCCCTGACTTGCAGTTTTCCATTTGTGAGTAAAATAAAGGCAATCTTCTTCAAATTTCAGATCCCTTGACACAACATAGTTTTTAATAGCTGGATTGTGGCACTTGTATCCCTTTTTGGTAGAAGAATACCCCACAAACACACACTTGGTTGCCCTGGCATCTAATTTGTCACGGTTCAAGGCTTGAATGTCAACAAAGCAAACACATCTAAATACCTTGACATGTGTCAAATCAATATTTCTACCCTTGAGTACTTCATAGGGAGATTTAAACCCTACCACACGACTTGGGAGTCGGTTAATGAGGTAAGTGGCAGTGAGGATGGCTAATAAACAAAATTTCTTTGGAACATGCATGTGAAGCACAAAAGCATGAGTCTTCTCCAAAAGATCTCTATTTTTTCTCTCAGCTACTCCATTTTGTTGGGGAGTCCCTACACAGCTGATTTGATGTATTATGCCTTGAGAACTTATGTATTGAAGCATGTTGTTGGTAGAAATTTAGTGCCATTATCTGATCTCAACACCTTAATGTTTGATTGAAATTGTGTTTTAACATGCATATGAAAATCTTTGAAAATAGTTTGGACTTCACTCTTTGATTTCATAAGATACACAAAACTCATTCGAGAGAAGTCATCAACAAATAAGACAAAGTAGTAGAGTAAACATATAAAATTGACAAAAAGTTTACTTTTCCTAGACATTGAGTTACCAAAAGGTAGTATAGTAAACTTAGAAAATTCACAAGTATCACAAGTAAAATGTGATTTGCAAAAATTTGGAAACAGTTTAGACAAGATAACTTCAGAGGGGTAAGCTAATCTCTTATGCCAAAGTTGGTTTCCATCTATGGACTTCGATTGAGCTTGAAGAGCCTGAGTAAAACATGCATTCCTGCACACGTAGTAAAGTCCATTTATGAAGACCCTTTCACCAATCATCTTCATTGTGAGAACATCTTAAAACATCACGTTATTTGGTGCGAAAATGGCACCACAGTTTAGGGTGTTTGTGATCTTTCCAATTGACAGAAGTTGGAAAGGAAAGGTTGGTACATATAAGACAGTGGAAGGTGTTTTGTGTGAGAGTAAGTTTATTTCTCCTTTTCCCAAAATTAAAACAGTTTTTCCATTTGCAACAGACACATGTGAGGGATTTGAAAAGCGTTTAAAATGATGCAAATTTGTGATTTTGTTTGTCACATGATTTGTGGCTCCTGAATCAATTATCCAACAATCATTTTCAGTACCAGTTAACAAGGTAGTAGTGAATGCTTTGAGTATACCTGGTGCTTCATCCCGTGAAACTTTCTCATTTCCAGCAAGAAAGCTGGCAAATTATCCCAACATGGCTACATGATTGTTCTCTTCATTTCCTTGAGCTTGTGAACCACCTTCGTGTCCCTTGCTTTGAAGATAAACTGCAAACTCATTGATAAGAGACAATGGATTGGCAGTGAACTCCATGGATCCTTGTGAGATAATAAAAGACCTTAGTATCATTTTTCCATCTTTGCTGAACTTAGGCTTGAGTTCAGGATGAAGTTCCCAACACTTGTCTTCCACATGACCAACACCGTTGCAATATTTGCATGTCAGGTGTGGACTACACTTGTACACCTTAGCCTCTGAGGTCTTGTAATTTGAGGGATATACACGAGTCCTAGTCAATCTTGAGTTATGCTCAGCATTTATCACTTTCTTCCTTGCTTCTTCTCGTTGGATAGTTGCACAGACATTGTTGAAGGTAGGAAACTCTTGACTCATCAAGACGTGACTCCTTATATCCTTGTACTCGGAGTTCAAACTCCCTAACAATTGATAGATTCTATCTTTCTCAGCTCGTTTCAAGAAAATAGCAGGATCTGTGGTATGTGGAAGGTATACATCCAACTCATTCCACATAGCCTTGAGGCGTACAAGGTGTTGAACAAATGTTTTCCCTTCTTGTTGGGCACAGACAATGTCCTTCTTAAGTTGAAAGACACGTGCATAGTTGTTTTGATTTCCATACATATCCTGCAAGGCTTTCCAAAGCTCACATGAAGAATTGTAGTAGCTAAAAATCTCAGCAACATGTTTCTCTATGGTGTTGAGCAGTAAGGACATGACAAGTGGATCCTTGCAAAGCCATGCACCATATGTAGATGAAGAGATGTCTGGAGCTTCCACACTTCCATTTACAAACCCTAATTTCTTTTTGCCTCTGAGAGCAAGAGACACAGCTCGAGACCAAGGGAGATAATTAAACTCGTTCAAGAGAATTGAACACAAACGTTGATTGGTGTTAACCTCGATGCCTGAGAAATTTGAAGAAGAGGTATGCGAGATGTCACCCTCTATGTTTACTAAATCTTCTTCAGCCATGGCTTAAGATTGAAGGAAAGATGTAGCGGAAAAAAATGGCCAGAGGCAGGTTACAAAACCTGCTCTGATACCATGTAGATTTTCTGGTTTGAAGTTTCAATGTATATTTGTACAAGAGTGAGTCCGGGTATATATGAGAAGAGAGAGGGAAAAGGGATGGGAAGGATGGTTGCAGAAAGCAGCCGACAAGAAAGAAGAAGGCATGTTGCCTACCTAATCGAAACCTTACATAAAGACATTACCCCAATCAGTCTCCTCCATTAAATCAAGGGAAAAGGTGATTTACATACCCTTACCCTAAAGATTACAATGAGTCTTACCCTAGAGATTTACCCTAGGGGTCACCTTGGTAGTAGACTCCATATGCAACATTCGTAGATGTAGCATTAGTCATATGCATCATCAGTAGATGTAGTATCACTGATGCAGCATCACAACACTCCTAATGCTTAAAGTTAATGACTAGGGGTGAGGTTTCTTTTTTAGGAAAAAACTAACTAGAAAGGGTTGAAAACTTTGAGTTTTAACTAAAAATTATGTTTTAACTTTATTTAATGATTAGTCTAAGGCTCAATAATAAATTCCTCCAACTAAAATGCACAATGTGCGATGGCTTTGCAGCAATTTGCGTGTGAATAGCAGAAAATTGGTTAAGAGGCTGAGTACCAACCCTGACTTTACCATATCCACGTGGCTTGAAATACGTTGTTCACAAATTCTGTTACTTATTTTTATTTTGAGAAATGTTAAGAGAAAGTCACTCAAAGTGAGATTATCTATACTCTTTACCATCTCATACTTTTGTCATAACGTTTTATAATGTTGGAACGAAAATTGACATTAAACTGTGAGGTGGTAGATAGTCTATGAAGAATCACTCTTGAGAGAGTCCACCTAGCATTTCTGGTTTGTTTTTTTAGAGTTGTTATTTTCATTTAAAAAGTTTGTTGTGTATACCTCATAATTGAATTTTCTTTCAAATCGTAGAATATTTTGAGTGCACAATGATTTTTTATGTGTTATCAATAATAGGTACGTTTGTATTATATTGCCTATCTATATTATAACAATCAAATATTTAAATTTTGTTTAACTCCTTTTTTAAAAAAAAAAAATGAGTTTTGAGGAACCAAATCTATTACAAAATTTAAATATTTGACTGTTATAATATGAATAGGCAATATAATACATTTTGACCGTTGAATAGTTAAAAGGAAAAGTTAAAAGGAAAATAAATGATTTAGCAAAAAAAAAAAAGCCACAATAAATGAAATAAATAATAAGAGATGAAGAGGGCAGTCAATCCAATCCAAGTGAGTCAAATCTATGCTCATGAATCTATCTCCCACTTGAAAAGAAAAAGCGAGCCTCTGCCTCTCTTGATTATGTTTTAATATTGAAAGTGAGACTATTTTTTAAATTTTTTTTTTATCATTAAAGAGAGAGAGGGTGCGTAACTACAATAATTTAGAGAAAGAGAGAGTTTCGAATTCAGAATGCATGGGTAGAAACTCAACACCTTATCTACTAGGATATTGGAACATAACTCACTCTTCCATTGAGTTGTTCATTTTATTCACTTTTCCATTGAGTTGTTCATTTTATGTGTTTATGTTTGCATATGAATATTGTTATTCAAACAAGAGCCAAACATAGGAAGATGGGTTTCTTTTTATATGTATTTGGTGAATCTGTCAAGACACTTTACGAAACACCCCAAAGATTACACGAACTAATTATTAGTTTAGTCGTAGTTGTGAGAGCGATGAATTTCGCCTTTAGTTATTGTTAATCATTTTGTAGTGGTGTACCTATATTATGAATATGATTGTACGTTCTTGTAAACTACCAAAATATTTACAAAATCCATCCGAATTATAAATTTCATCAAGACGAGCATTTTTGGAAGAGAGAGAGGGATTTGAGTTTTTGCTCGTTCATGAAAAAACTGAGTATTACGATCACCACTTTTCAGCCAATCCACCCGAAGTCTCTGCCTCCAGATTGTCTCTTCCATTTCAAGGAGGACGGCAAAGGTAGATTCAATCTTTTTCTTTTAACTTTATATTATCAGCAACCACACATCCTTGCAAAGCTTTCTTTATACGCCTTAACCAACAGTTTTTGAATATGCCTAAACGATTGTGGATTCCACCCTGCTAAATCTTCAGCGCACCGTTTAATCCCCTTTTTAACACCCATGCTTATCAGCTAAAATCCCAACCCTTGCTTAACAATAACTAAAAGCTAAAATACCAACACTAAAATCCCAACCCTTGCTTATCAGTTAAGCCACATTAGAATAACTATAATTATGTATCAAACTTGTCATCTATGATAATTATATACAAGACCGTTCACTTACAAATAAAGATAAATCGCCAAAAATGTGATGCTAATTGCCACATATATTCGCATACAAATTTCAATTAAGGTTTTTTTTTTTTTTTTTTTTTTCTTTTTATAATTTATAAAGAATTCTTGTATTACATTTAATGATAGACCTAAATAGTTATATGTAATAAAACACGAGTATAAACTGTTATAACCTATCAAATGTCAAGTGTATATTATATAACAATTTGCACAGTTTTATTTCAAATGGAAAAAACTCAACGACAAATACAATATATTAAAACATAAACACAATGAGATTATATATAAAATCACAAATCACTGACTTGTTTCTTGAAGATAGAGGCTTGCAGAAGCAATTTCGTAAGACAGAAATTCGTCCCTACACTAGTGCAGCAGTTCAATGGACGTCTATTTTGCAGGATACAACTATCTAATCCAAGTTCTTGCACTCGAACTCGGATTCTTGGTGAATTGGTTGTGGTGTTTTTCTGTGAACTGTGAAGGATTTGATGGAAGATTGTTCTTCTTGTTTCTGATCCGACAGCCATATATAATGGCATAAATGAGCAGTTGAAACCGTTCATATTTATCTTTAAGAACGGTTACAACCGTTCATGTGATCGGTTTTATCATTTCAGAAAAAAAAAAATCTGAATGAAAAAATCAAAAACGTAAAAATGATACTTTTCGTCCATCCGAGCCCAAGAGGCCCAAGGCCCAAGGCCCATCTTTGACATTTAATATATGCACCCAAACTCTCCAAGTCTAAGGCCCAAGGTCCATGACTTTGGCCCAAGGTCCATGACTTTGGCCCAATTCATTTCAAACTATAAGTGAGTGAACTCACTTATAAAGAAGAAGTTATAAAGTGGTTTGGGGATGTGGGACTTGGAGTCCCATATAAAACTCAAGTTCCAACAATACCCCACATTTTCTATTCAAACTCTAGCAATACCCCACATTTGAATTGAAAATGAGATACTAGCTAAATTAGTAATGTCTTTCCAGAGAACTTAGATATGATACGCATCGGGATAGGTGTCTTTTGGACTTGAACCTTCTCTAGTGAGTACTTATCGGTTTTACCTAATGAAGTAGTGAATGTACTATCTTAAACTGATCATTCTTAGTAGTAAAATTGAAACAATAAGTATCACACATATCACATCTTGACACATGTCAATTCATACGGTTGTGTTCATTTTGGTCTTGAACATATCCTGATTTCATGAGACCTTTAGAGAATTGTAGCCATACCAATTCTCAAAGATGCGACCCCACATCAATCTCATATAGGTAATGCTAATAAAGAATATCCTGTTCTATTCATCTTAATCATAAGATATTAGCATTATTAAGAATAGTTATTCACCCTTTTCGTCTTACAGGCAACACACAGTTTTCCATCATAAGAATGAGTAAAGATATTGTGTTGTTTACTTTGAGTTTTCCTCAACTAGTTTGCCTATTGAACCTAGACCATGGGATCTCCAATTAGGTAGGTTAGGTTTCCGTCAAGTTATAACTCATTGAGTTGGCTTTAAACCTATTCCCCTCGATGTAAATGCCACTTGATCCTTGGATAGGCCTTTTGTCAAAGGATCGGCAATATTCTCCTTAGATTTAATATAATCAATGGAAATAGTTCCATTCTTGAGTAGTTGTCTAATGGTTTTATGTCGTCGCCTTATATGTCTCGACTTCCCATTATATTCAGCGTTTTTGGCTCGACCTTGTGTAGCCATGCTGTCATAATGTATACATATTGCAGTCACGTGCTTGGGCTCTTCCAGAAAATGTTTAAGCCATTCAGCTTCATCAGCAGCTGTATCTAAGGTTATAAACTCTGATTCCATTGTTGAACGTGCTATACATGTTTGCTTGGATGATTTCCATGACACAGCTGCTCCACCAAGTGTAAATACATATCCACTTGTGGATTTACTGTCTGTGCTTCCTGAAATCCAATTTGCATCACTATATCCTTCTAAAACTGGGGGATATTGAGTGTAATGCAAACCATAGTTCATTGTATGCTTTAAGTATCTTAATACCCTTATTAAAGCATTCCAATGATCTCTTCCAGGATTACTTGAATACCTACTTAGTCAGCTTATTGAATAAGCAAGATCAGGTCTTGTACAATTCATAATGTACATCAAGCAACCTATAACTTGGGTATACTCCAATTGAGATACGCTCTCTTCTTCATTTTTAGTAAGTTTATGAATGGGATCAAAAGGAGTTACTACAGGTTTACAATCATAATGTCCAAAACTTTTTAGAACCTTTTCCACATAATGTGATTGAGTTAGGACATATCCATTTGAATTCCTTAGAATTCGAACTCCAAGAATCACATCAGCTAATCCCATATCTTTCATATCAAAACTAGAATTTAGCATTTTCTTTGTGGAGTTAATCACATCTTTGTTTGTTCCCATTATAAGCATGTCATCAACATATAGACATACAATAACACAAGCATTTTTCGTTTTCTTAACATAAATGCATTTATCACTTTCATTGATTACAAATCCATTCGTAATCATATTATGATCGAATTTTTCATGCCATTGCTTAGGTGCTTGTTTGAGTCCATATAATGACTTAATCAACTTGCAAACTTTCTTTTCTTGACCTTTGACAATGAAACCTTCAGGTTGATCCATATATATTTCTTCGTCTAATTCACCATTTAGAAATGCAATCTTGACATCCATTTGATGTATCTCAAGATTGTACACAGATGCTATAGCTATTAATAACGTTATAGATGTTATTCTAGCTACTGGTGAATAAGTGTCAAAGTAGTCAAGTCCTTCTTTTTGACGATACCCTTTGGCAACTAAACGAGCCTTATACTTGTCTATGGTACCATCCAGTCTCAATTTCCTCTTGAAAATCCATTTGTGTCCTATTGGTTTATTTCCAGGAGGCAAATTAACTAATTCCCATGTATTATTTTGCATGATGGATTCTATTTCACTTTGAATAGCTTCTTTCTAATAAGGTGCTTCAGATGATTCTAATGCAGCCTTATAAGTTTGAGGCTCTTCTTCGGTTACAAAAGTGAGGAAATCAGGACCAAAATCCTTTGCAATTTTTGCTCTTTTACTTTTTCGTGGTTCCAAATCTTGGCTTTGAACTCTAGAAGTTGAAGCATGATTATCGTCATCATTTCTTGTAGTAACCTCATGTACTCTTTTGTTCAAAACATATGACCTATCTTTATAAGGAAAAATTTCCTCAAAGAACTCTACTTCTGCAGATTCAAGTATAGTATTTATATGAATGTCTGCAATTTCAGATTTATGAACCAAAAATCTATATGCTGAACTATTATTGGCATGACCAATAAATATACAATCCACTGTTTTTGGTCCAATTTTTTGTCTCTTCGGAAGAGGCACTTGAACTTTTGCAAGACAACCCCACACTTTCAAGGTTCTATATGTAGGTAACCTACCTTTCCAGATTTCATAAGGAGATTGATTAGTCTTCTTATGTGGAATTCGGTTCAAGATCGTGTTTGCAGCAAGAAGTGCCTCACCCTATAAATTATGTGGTGCACCAGAACTGTTCAACATGGAATTAATCATATCCTTCAGTGTACGATTTTTCCATTCAGCCACTCCATTTTGTTGAGGAGTATATGGTGCTGTTGTTTGATGTATTATTCCATGTGTCGAACAAAATTCTGCAAAGTCATTAGATTCGTATTCACCACCTCTATCCGATCTTAAGACTTTTATTCTTTTGTCTAGTTGATTTTCGACTTCGGCTTTAAATGTCTTAAACATGTTTAAAGCTTCATCTTTACTATGAATCAAATAGACATAACAATACTTGCTGCAATCATCAATGAAAGAGATATAATAGTTCTTTCCTCCACGAGTTGGTGTGGATTTGAAATCACAAAGATCACTATGGATTAAACCAAGTATTTCGTTGGATTTTTCCACTGATTTATATGAGTGTCTTGCATATTTAGATTCTGTGCATATCTCACATTTAGATACTTTGTTCATGGAACATTTTTACAATAAGCCTAAGTTAACCATTCTTTGAAGAGAACGAAAATTAACATGACCTAATCTTGCATGCCATAATGTAGAGGACTCAATCAAGTAAGCAGAAGAAGCATTAGGCTTGTTATTATTAATAACATTAGCAGAAAGTACATTCATTTTGAAGAGCCCCTCAGCCAGGTAGCGCTTTCCCACATACACCCCACCTTTGGTAATTACAAACTTGTCAGATTCAAACACAATTTTGAAACCTTTGTTACTCAGAAGTGATCCAGAAATCAGGTTCTTACGAATATCAAGAACATGGAGAACATTGGTGAGTGAAAGCTCTTTTCCAGAAGTGAGTTTGAGCGTCACATTTCCCTTCCCTGCAACGGCAGACGCATTTGCATTTCCCATGTACAGATTTTCTCCACCAGTAACAGATTGGTAAGTAACAAATAAATTTCGATCAGCACACACATGCCTTGTTGCTCCTATATCAACAAACCAGTCATTTGAATTAGTCAATAAATTGACTTCAGAGACAACAGCAACAAACGTGTCTTCTGCAAGATTTGCTTGATTGGAACTTCCAGAATTTTGATCCTTCTTGTGGCAGCAGTCCTTTGCCCTATGACTTGTCTTTCCACAAACCCAGCAACCTCCTTTGATTTTCTTGAAGGTTTTCCCTTTCACAGTAGTCATTGCTTTCTTTGCAGCATCCTTGCCTTTGTTTTTATGATGGTGCCTTGCCTTGTGTGAGTCACCTTCTTCCACAACATTGGCTTTTGCCTCCAGCGATGAGACATCATACTTCTCATTTTTGTGATGATCCTCCTCCACACGCAGTTTGAGAATCAACTGATCCATGCTCATGTCTTCAGTTAGATGCTTCAGATAAATCTTGAAGTCCTTCCAATTCGAAGGCAGTTTCTCTATGATAGAGCCAACCACAAAACCTTCTTTCTATCCAAGGGTTTCTTCATCTAACTCATGAACAATCACTTGGAGTTCTTCAACTTGCTTGACAACAAACTTGGTGTCACTCATCTTGTAATTCAGAAATTTTCCAATTACTAACTTCTTGGAACTTGCCACTTCAGACTTGTACTTCTTATCGAGAGACTCCCACAGTTCTTTCGCTGTCTTATATGATGAATAAACATCATACAGTGAGTCATCTAAAGCATTCAGAATGTAGTTCCTACATAGAAATTCACTGTGAGTCTAGGCTTATATAGCCTGCAGAATTTCGGGAAGAATATCTCCCTCTTCTGGTGCTTTGGGGGCCTCAGAAGTGATCACATGACTCAAGTTCAGAGTTGTTAAGTAGAACAACATCTTCTGTTGCCAACGTTTGAAATCAACTCCCTTGAACTTCTCAAGTTTCTCAACATGTTGCTTGACGGCACCAACATTTGATTGATCCATCGAATTTCTGTCTTAGATTGTTATAACCTATCAAATGTCAAGTGTATATTATATAACAATTTGCACAGTTTTATTTCAAATGGAAAAAACTCAACGACAAATACAATATATTAAAACATAAACACAATGAGATTATATATAAAATCATAAGTCACTGACTTGTTTCTTGAAGATAGAGGCTTGCAGAAGCAATCTCCTAAGATAGAAATTTGTCCCTACACCAGTGCAGCAGTTCCATGGACGTCTATCTTGCAGGATACAACTATCTAATCCAAGTTCTTGCACTCGAACTCGGATTCTTGGTGAATTGGTTGTGGTGTTTCTCTGTGAACTGTGAAGGATTTGATGGAAGATTGTTCTTCTTGTTTCTGATCCGACAGCCATATATAATGGCATAAATGAGCAGTTGAAACCGTTCATATTTATCTTTAAGAACGGTTACAACCGTTCATGTGATCGGTTTTATCATTTCAGAAAAAAAAAAAAATCTGAATGAAAAAATCAAAAACGTAAAAATGATACTTGGGTTTTTCGTCCATCCGAGCCCAAGAGGCCCAAGGCCCAAGGCCCATCTTTGACATTTAATATATGCACCCAAACTCTCCAAGTCTAAGGCCCAAGGTCCATGACTTTGGCCCAATTCATTTCAAACTATAAGTGAGTGAACTCACTTGTAAAGAAGAAGTTATAAAGTGGTTTGGGCGATGTGGGACTTGGAGTCCCATATAAAACTCAAGTTCCAACATAAACCTGATATGGAGTCAATAGTTTGATAGACCTACATAGCTATATCTAATGAAATACATGAGTATAAAGATGATCTGGAGTTGCCATGGTTGAGAACTTTGGTTGCTTAAGTCTTCTACAAGTTTTTAACCCTTATGCAATCGACTCAATGGGCAGTTTGTAACTTTGATGAGTGTGGAAATATACATCGCTATCAATGGGAACATGTCATGTGTCTAACTTATCAAATATGACATTCTGTCTTTCAGGAAATACGCAGATCATTAATTAAACCCTAATGGACTAATGGGTCACATTCACTACGAATGCCTTAAAAGCTGAGAATCAACAGGGCCCCTAGGCACAATTAATAGAGGTCAATCGCCACACGACCTACATAGATTACCCTGATAAGCTATATAGGCTTACCTATCAGTGTCGAAAAAAGAAGACTAAAGATTAGCAAATTGTAGAAAAAAAAAGAAAAGAAAAAAAAAAAAAAAAGAAGAGCACCGACCTAATTCGCCAGTCGAGCCGAGTCGTCCAGCCAAACATCACCCAACATAGTCAAGCTGACTTGATTGGAGTTGTCTAGCTGCGATGCCATAGCCTAGCGTGTGTGCACGAGCAGCAACTACGCCAACGTTTTTTTGGCTACTTCTCTTTTTTTAAATGTCAATGCAGAGTCAAATATTTTTACGCTCACAAAAAATTCAGAACTTTCTTGATCTTTGTTCTTGACCGATGTTTGTGTGAATATTTGTGAGATGAGTTGGAACCAAATTTATGCATCATAGTGAGTAGAGGAGGTGTGCAAGTCCGGCCAAGTTTGGCTACCTGTAAGAAAGTAAACAACCGAAGTTAGACCTTGGTACTGGTGAGATACCAGCCAAAGGTTCTTTGACGGTTTTGTTCATAAGTAATATTAAGACTCAAGCAATGGGTAAGAAAATAATGTATCCGTTACGAAAGTGTTAGTAGAGGTTTACCCTAGATGAGGATATTTATACTTAGCCGGGAGAGAAACCGTTTAGGATAAATAATCCGCATTGAATCAGGAGAATCCAAGAGGATATGTAAGATTATATATTGTGTCCTCTTAGGAGTGTGATTACTTGCTGCGCATACCAATTCCTAGATTGTAGGAATCTCAAAAAATATAGGAAACCAGTTTGGTCTCTAAATGGATCAGGTTTCCGTATCTTGCCAAACAAGAATGGTTAATCTCAGCGAAGTCAGCGAATTTCGTCCAACTTTCTAGAGTACAACAAGATGTGGTGGCATCACTGGGTCGTTTGAGTAGATCAATTTGATCAGGCCTATTTAGTTCATGACTGGACTTTTGGTGTACACATATCTATTTCACCTTACTTTAGCCTTGGAAAATCATGGTCCCATAATTGCTCCTCACTATATATTTGAGGGGGCGTCCTCGTAAGGATGGATAGTTATTCAAAGATTATACCTTTTAGAGTAGATCGGAGTACATGTCGTTTGATCTTCTTTTGATCCGTCGTGACCGCAGGGTAATAGAGGTGTTCTGGATTCAAGCGTGCAAATTGACAATTGTGTTCTAGAGACAACAATGATGGAGGACACCGTGTGTGCACAAGGTGCTATTTTTTGTGCTTTCGAGTAATTTCGACTATTGGATGCATAGTTCTCGAGGTAAGACGTTACAGATTCAACGGTGAGACTATTCCGAAGGATCCGACTTTCATTGCTTACGCTTCCTAAGATTTCAAATCCTTCTGAACTTCAAATCCGTAGAAATAAACAGCCCAGTTTCAAGTTTCAACCTTTTAAAACATTCTCCCTTCATTCTCCAACCAACAAAGAGCTTTCCCCAGTGCTCAACTGCATTGGTGACTAACTAGAACACCCATTTCAAGCCCCCTATTATCAGGGTGCACAATCAAGAGGACTATGATGCTTTCTCCCATCAACGCCAAGATTTTCTGAACCGATGCAAGGTTCAGGGAGAAGTGGGCACTAGGACTACTGTTGTTAGAACCTTCTGCCCTAGAGTGTCCATTTACCAAGATTCACCCTTGGTACCTATATTAGGCTTAAAATTCCCCATCTCTAACCTTTTGAAGGAAATATTGATTTACTACAACATTTCTCTCTGTAGCCTTACTTTGGCATCGTACAAACATTTCCCTTTGCAGCTTTACTTTGGCATTGAACTGAATTATCACTTATTTCGAACTGCTAAACAAGTGGAATAGGGTGAAGCTCGGGCTTTAGTAATTTTGCATGTTGTACACCATGAGGATAAGTTCTAGAGGCCACTACTTCTTCCAATCAAGGCCAAACCTTCTCTGGGACTCTGGGACACATACATCATTGATTTACCCAAGCATGATAAGGATTGATACAAGGATGTCTTACTGATTGATGAAGACTAGGAGGACAACATTTCAAAGTCAGTGTTCGGGGAACACTCATTCGATTGATTTGAAGTATGACAACGATGTGAGGAATGTCGGATTGTGTCGACTAGAACTGATCGACATTGTGTTCCAAATTATCTTGTTGAAGCATCGAAAGTAGACATAGATCATTTCATGGGAGGAGTGCCATTGTCAAGCACTACAAGGACATCTCCATCTTAGAGCCACTTGAGGACGAGATGCCAAAATGGGAGGTGTTTTCGTTAGAGCTTTGGATATGCCAAAGCCCAAGAAAAGAAAGAAGAAGAAGTTCAACGGTGTTGTGGAGAAGTTTGGCGGAGGAATTCGCAAGAAGAGGAAATCTGTTGAGAGGGGAGGTTTGAAGGTTTCCTGGAGAATAACCAACAAGCCTTCCAAGGTTGGAGGTTATGTGTGGTTCGAGGTAAGAACCTCTAAGGAGCATTAGTAGTGACAATAACATCAGTAACCACCACTTAAAGTGGTTAGAGAAGAGAGAGAAAGGGAGAGAGAGAGAAGTCGTTGAGTGATGGTGGAGATTCATCAAAATCGTAAAAGAACATCAACAATAGCGACAATAACAACAACAAAACAACAACATCAACAACAATCGCCAAACCCAACTTTTGTTGAGGTAATAGTGTTTTGACCTCAATCCACTTTGATTTCATCTAGCATTCTAGTAGTCACCCAACTTTAGCCATCTAGAGACGTAAACTTCTCCTTTACAATAGCAGCTGGAGTCGAGCAGTCGATCCAACCTCCGCTTCTTCTAAAGCTAGTTTGGAATCACCATGTGCTTCCAACCAATGCTAGCGAACTACACAATGTGGAGCACGTAATGACATTGGTCTGCACTTCTATTGACCAGTGAACCTCAGAAAAGCAGCATTATATTTGTCGACTTGATAAAAAATTGCTATAAGTTGATGTCGTTCTTATGGGCCAAATTGACAAAATTTGCAAATTGGAGGCACCTTCAGAAGAAAAAAAAACCTATATATAAAATCGAATTCGAGAAGCAACCAAAGGAGAAGTCCACAGAGCTAAAGAAAATGTTGACGGATCAACAAGTCAAAAGTGAAATAAATGCAGGTGACATAATAGAATAACTGGGTCGTGGATCATGCCATCCTTTGGTTGAGTGTGGATAGGCTGCCACAAGGTAGAGTTGAGAGAAAAAGGCACATGCTGTGGCCTTTCGGCAAACCTAATCGAACTCTGCGTAGCCTTTAAAGAAGCATTAGAGTTGAAGTACTCTGAGGACTATGATTGATGATACATCATTGTTTTTTTTACTAACCTCGAGCACCATGAAAACTAGTATGCTCAAAGGAAGATGTAAGAGATAAAAAAAAAGGCTAACTTCCTAATTCATGTCTCCCTTAAAGATGAGGTCACAGGGCTCGAATGATTAGAGGTCATATGCACTAGCATCAATCTTAAGATGACTCTAAACCTACTTCACCTGCCAGTCTCGATGTTGTTCCCAAACTTGGATCTGCTATTGAGAAGAGTAAGCAAGGTGTTGTTGTGAATGATTCTGATGAAAAGAACTGATGTTTCTTTTTAAGTATTTTGGAGATATTATATAGGAATTGGGGGCAATGTCCATTTCAAAATCTAAACAACCCATTTGCCCATGTCATCAGACTTTGGTTATTCACTTTTTATGCAACTTATTTCTAAGTTTACATATATTGGCTAAGCTATTCTACTCAAATCATTGATCCTATGAGAGTACAACACTTAAAACTTTTCATCCCTTGCTTCCTTTTTGTGGAATATAGTTTAATATGATAATCTTTCGGAGTAAACCAACTCGGAGTACTAAGTGATGGATGCAAAGCCATAAATAATCCGACAAATCTAGGGAGTTGACACGTGGAATTTTATCTACAAATGACGAGAATGCCTTTATATTGGATAAGTGAGGCCCACATTTATTCCACGCACAGTTCAACCTTCTTGAAGACTTAAGTTGCTGACTACAATTTTCCCAAACTCTACTATTTATGGTAGGGAAATACGACAAGGGAATTAAAGATAATATTAATTACTAATCCTTATCTTTATGATTTCCTTGTGACATCCCACATCGCCTAGGGGAGTGATCCTTATATGTATATTCCCATCCCTACCTAGTACGAGGCCTTTTGGGAGCTCACTGGCTTCGGGTTCCACGGGAACTCCGAAGTTAAGCGAGAAGGGGGCTAGAGCAATCCTATGATGGGTGACCCACTGGGAAGTTGCTCGTGAGTTCCCAAAAACAAAACCGTGAGGGAATGGTAAGCCCAAAGCGGACAATATCGTACTACGGTGGTGAAGCGGGCCTGGGAAGTGATCTGCCCGGGGCCGGGATGTGACAATTTGGTATCAGAGCCTAACCCTGGTCGTGAGTGTGCCGATGAAGACGTTGGGCCCCTAAGGGGGATAGATTGTGACATCCTACATCGCCTAGGGGAGTGATCCTTATATGTATATTCCCATCCCTACGTAGCACGAGTCTTTTTGGGAGTTCACTAGCTTCGGGTTCCACAGGAACTCCGAAGTTAAGTAAGAAGGGGCCTAGAGCAATCCCATGATGGGTGACCCACTGGGAAGTTGCTCGTGAGTTCCCAAAAACAAAACCGTGAGGGAATGGTAAGCCCAAAGCAGACAATATCATGCTACGGTGGTGGAGCGGGCCCGGGAAGTGATCCGCCCCGGGCCAGGATGTGACATTCCTTATTCAAGATCAACTCAATAAAGCAAGGAATCACAACCATATACAATTAAGGATACTGTGAGATAATCCCTAGATATTATTTAATTAATAAGATCTTTGGAATAATTATTTCCTCCATACAACAAGTAACACACCTTGGCCAACTGGATAACAACACATGGCGCGAGATCTCTGCCCATGACTGGACATATTTCCCTATAAATATCCCATTATGCACCAAACCTGGGATGCTTTTGCTCCATAATTAAGCCCTACTCTCTCTTTTCAAAGAAACTGACTTAGGCATCGGAGATGCATTAGCCAACTCCCTCCTTCTCCCCCCTCCCCCCACCCCAACTCCTTGTGCACGTGGCTTTGGTCTTTGATAAAGGTTTTCAATTGTTTTGTAGGTATAAGTTTGTCAAGACGGAATACAATGGATTTTTACTTCCACAAATTGATGCTTCATTGAAAGCTTGATTTACTTCTCGAGGATGCTTTCGCAATTCCTTTTGGAATTTCTTCCTGTTTGAATTTTTTAGGTTCTCCATGTTATGGATCTTTTGATCAAGCTGAATTTGGGCCTTGTGGAGACGCTTAGCTCCTCTAGTTCGTTTCTGGCACCGAGTTTTGAAATACTTTAAAAGAAAAATCACTTACTAGGAAGTATTCCAGATGAATCAACAACTCTAACTAGCAATGATTTAATAATTACAATAAATCGTAATTGCCTGAATGAGGTGTGGAAGCTAAAAGCCCACTAATTTGGCGTGAGAGAGAGGGTTTGTTCTTTATTGCATGGTTTCAAGTTGTTAATCTAGGGTTTCTAATGGCTTGATGACTTTGGTAGATTGGGGAGGCTTGTGGTAAATATCATAATGAAGGAAAATGGTTGAAGCTTATAGATTTACGTTTTCACGCACTAAGAGATAACTTGCTCATCTTGGTGCATCCTGACTTCAAGCATATTGATGCTCTTGATATATAGGTGCATGGATCATTCCAAGTTCTAGCTGGGGAATCCCTTCGTTTCCTCTCCTATTCCAAATTTTCTAAGTCTTCCTTTCTTCTTGCCATAGTAGCAGTTACATCATTTTTCTTTTGGATAACACTATAGAGGATTGATACCCTCCTCATGAGACCTAGGTTGAACATACCGCCCAAAATTCCTTAATTCCTGCACCAAGTCCTATAGAACAACTCCATCTTAGGCTATGCTCCTCTCCATTTTCTCCCTCATTTTTTTGTATGAGCTTAGAAAAGGAAAGACTCATTCTTTCTGCACATTAAGGGATGCACGCGGCTCAAGGTTAAAATATGATCAACTAGCTTAGCTTTGGTTTTTTGTTGGTTTTGAGTGTTTTAGTTGGTTTATAAGGCAACAGGTAAAGGTTGTCTTCTCAAGCCATTCCATGTGAACTAAGAATCATGGGCTTGGATTTTGGTGCTCCAAGTAGCCCAAAATCTTCACAATTTCAATAGGGTCAATGAACTTTCATAACCATCCATACCATGACCCACTCGGCAAACCCTGTTATGTGACTTGGGCCCACTTAAGCGTGTGGCGTGCTTGATGTGATTCGAATTAGAATATTAATGTATTAACATGAAAATTCGGCTTGGCACAATGAATATGCATGATTTGCATGGGGTTGGCGTGATTTTGTGAATGCCCAATTTATAGGATTATTTTTTTGGTGTGGCATGATTGTGAAATTTGCATACGCCTTGCTTTCCAATTTACGCATGAATTTAAGCTTGGTTTGCGAACAAATATTCAATGATTGGGCTTTAGAATTTAATTCGGCTTAGCCCCTTGATTTTTTGGACTATGAGAAAATCAAACGAGGCCAAAGAATCAAACCTTAGCCTAGAACTCAAACCACGATTTCTGATGGGACTCTTTCACTTCCCGCGTGCAAACTAATGACACCTTCATGATGCTTTTTTCATTGTTTCCCATGCTTCGTTCAGGAACCTTTGTGTATTTTCTTTGGTTGAAGAGTAGCAATTTAATGCTCTATTTTCTCCCTTAAGATAAATTTTTGTTCTTTTCCACTTTTCCATGTTATTCCAATTTCCTTCCTTCTATACTTGTTTTTCCTATTCTTTCTCTTCATTCTAGGTATGCAAGCTTCAAAGGTCCATTTATGGACTTAAGAAAGCCTCTAGGAGCTGGAACATTCGTTTTGACACTAAAATATCGTTTGGTTTTACTCAAAACAATGACAACAATTGTGTTTATCAAAAGGTCATTAGGGATGTTGTTGCATTCCTTGTGTTATATTTAGATGACATATAATATTCGGGAATGACACTACAGTACTTTCTTCTGTAACAGTGTGGTTATCTAAACTCTCCCACATGAAAGGTTTCGGCTATGCATCTTATGTACTTAGGATAAAGCTTGATCGTGATAAATCCAGAAAATTAATTGGATTATACCAATCAATGTACAGAGATAAGGTGTTGAGTGATGCGAGATTTATACGCACACAAATTAAACCCTCTTTTCGTCAAATTGTAGTATATGTATAAGTAGGGATCGTTCTGGACCGGGGATTAGGAGGGATTGTTAATCACTTGGATTTGACTCAAAAACGTAAAATAACAATATGAATGTATTTCTAACTAATCTAACACTTTAAAATAAATGGGGGATTGGTTTTGGATGAATTTAAACTAAAACAGAAACTTGGAATTAAAACAGATTCTAAAAACGAAATTAATGAAATAGAATGATGAACAACTAGTTAGAGGGTTCCTTATCCACACATGAACATAAGCATATAAATTGACTCCCAGTTATGACTTCAACAAACGATGAATGACAATGCTCCAAGTTAATTAGGTTTGCTTAAACTAACTTTCAGATTTCCCTAGATTCATTGGATTGAATGGGATACGCATTACAACCAAATTATTCCTAATCAAAGTCCCTAACCATGGAATACGCATGATAGAGACATTCAACAAAGATCATTAAGTTCAACGGAAATCATAAACATCGACTAGGCATTCATAACTATGGAATACGCATGTTAATCCAGCCTAGGGTTTACTAAACACAATCGTGACTAGCGATCTTTACTACTCATGAATATAAGTTCATAACGATTAGGTGAAATTCCCTTATATCCTAGCATCAAGTTTAGACATGCAAATTAAGTGTCGACCCTCAACCCACATACATAAACAAGTTCTTAATCAAAACAGAAAAGTAACCCACATCTAAAGTTCATGAATTCATAACTGGAGTAAATCAAATCATAACTAACATATGTCCATGGCTTCAAATTCGCCTCTAACTACAAAGAAATTAGTTTCACATGTTTAACATAATTGAATAACAAGTTAAATTAAACATGAAAACAGAAACAAGAAAAGAAAGAACAAATGGATGGAAAGTTAGCTACGGGGTTCATCTCCACATATGTTATACTTGCATAATAAAACGATTTCCAATTGCATTTCAATAAATCATTAATTCTCAACGCCCCGGGTTAATTAGGTCCGCTTAAATTAACCGTCAAGTTTTCCTTAAGTTAATGAATTGGATGGGTTAGCGCAACGCAATTCACAACATTCTCCAAAAGTCCTTTACGTGAAAAGCACAATAAAGATACAATCAAAGATCATTAAGCATCATGAAAACTATAAGTGTTGACGAGGCATTCGTTACTATGGAATACGCATGAAACTTATGCCAAGAATTCATTTAACGCGATTGTTTATAAGCAACCTCCACTACTCGTGAATATAAGTTCGTAACTATTAGGTGAAACTCACTTATATTCTAGCGTCATATTCATGCATGAAAATTAAGTGTACACTCTCAATAAACATACATAAATATGTTATCAATCAAACGGTTAAACAAATTGAACCACAACTTATGAAACGCAATTAGAAGTAATCAAATCAAAATGCAAGCATAAACATATATTTCGAATCACCCCCTAGCTAAAGGGGGTTTAGTTTATTATAACTTTGAAATCAAAGAAACACCTAAACATTCCAACAACTCAAACTTGAATTGTATGAACGTTTAGGCACTCTTCTCTTCCATTCCTCATACGTACAAACAAAGAGAATTGAATTTAAACATTGAAATCAAAGAAACACCTAAACATTCCAACAACTCAAACTTGAATTGTATGAACGTTTAGGCACTCTTCTCTTCCTCGTTGTTGTAGCACAAGGTCTAAGGATAATTGGTTTGGGGGAATGGAAGTGTGGAATGGAAAAGGAGTGGTGGAGAAGTGGAAGGGGAATGGAGAAATGGTTTTTGGATTCTAAGGGAGACTCACGGCTAAGAGAGAAAATGGAAGTGTTTGTGGTGTGTTGTGTATGAAATGAGATGTCCATGAATGAATGAATGCAAGGGTATTTATAGGAGTAGTGGAGGGAACATATGGCTATGTCATTTGTAGGTAAAGTAGGTGGATGTTGTAGGTGAAGTAGGTGGATGTTGTAGGTGAAGTGGATGTTGTAGGTGAAGTAGGTGGATGTTGTAGGTGAAGTAGGTGGATGTTGTAGGTGAAGTGGATGGATGTTGTAGGTGAAGTGGATGTTGTAGGTGAAGTAGGTGGATGTTGTAGGTGAAGTAGGTGGATGATATGTTAAGTGATAAGTGATAAGTGATATGATATGTGGTTATGATATGATAAGTGGTTAAGTGGTGATGATAAGTGATAAGTGATTAAGTGATATGATATGTGGTGATGATAAGTGATAAGTGCATGTGGGTTAACTAATGAAGGAAATGCATGTGCAATGACAATGTGTTAGAATGGATGTGTGTTATGCATGGCATGATTGGGATTAGGAAAGGTTTAAATGTCCTAAAACTAAAGAGAACAAGGTTCCAACACTTTGGCTCCAATTAGGTCTTCAATTTCGTCCAACACTTTGGCTTCAAGCATAAGCTATCCGTCCTTAGCCCAAAAGTGCTCCAAAAGTCTCCAAAATGCATCTTTTTGCTCCTTTAGCCCTTTCGACCTACAAACACACGAAAATAGCTTAAAGTACTAAAATAACTAAAGAAACATAACGTAAATGCACGAGAACAAGCCATTTAAGTCGCATGAAAATGCTCCTATCAAATACCCCCACACTTATCTTTGCTAGTCCTCGAGCAAAACAAAACAAAAGAAACCAGAAACAAAACAAAACGAACAAGTAAAACACAACCTAAACCTTCCAACAAACGTCTCAGGGATTTCCAAAGCACATGACAAGTTAAAAATCATTATTCCCACAGATTTTAGCCATTTTTACACTTAAGTACATTCTTACTCATAGTCACCACATACTAGTTCACAATTAAGCATTTAAAACCATGTTTTGAATGTAGTAACATGCCTTAGAGAATTCCCTCAATTCCTTACTAGAATGCACTCTATTTTCACATAGATTTTCTGACTACACACCCTACACTAGTTATATGTGAGAAGATTGATGTAAACATGTAGACGAACACTCACATATGTTATAACAAGGAAAGCATTTTCTGAATTTACGATAACGACATGAATATGATCTCATGAATGGAATGCTACTACTTAGAATGAGAACCAGTGATTCCATAAGCTCATATCAATTCCAAACTCCACATTATTAAACACATAACGATCAAGATAGAAGTCAAAGGGGTGTAACGGGGCTAAAGGTGTTTGGCTAAAGAAGGTATATGGAAAACAAAGGTTCTCAAAGAAATAGCGAGCAAAGCATTTGAATTAACGTAGAAATCACTTTTGAATGAAAACTCAACTTTTGATCAAGGGGGAACAAGTTCTTTTTCCTTTCTTTCTTTTCTTTTCTGTTTTTCTTTTACATATATTTTTCACAATTTTTTTTTTTTTTTTTTTTTTTTTTTTTTTTTTTTCAAAACATACATAAACGCTTAAGAACAAAACATTCTCTCCCCCACACTCATTTTCTTTCATAATGTACTCAAAAGGAATTCATTTAAGTCATGCTCACTATCTTTTAAGAACAAGGGTACGGATGGTCCTAATCTAGGCTAGGTAAGGGTTGATGTGGTTAGCAAAGAAAATAGGTTAAACGAGGCTCAACGGGGTTAAGACTTACAATATATACGAAATATGGGAAGTAAGGCTATTTGGCTATGGTGGCAACTACACAACTTCATCTTGATATATGTTATGCAATCAATATCATGCTTTGAATGAAACGGATATAAGTTCTAGCATTTAGTTCTATCATGATACAATTGCATTCTAAGTAGCAACCAAGCAAGGAATAATGAGATCATGCAACAACTTTAGAAAACAAAGAATCACAGAAAATAACTCTCCAAAGAAAGTAATGGCTTGAGTCTCACAGGGTTGTAGCGTTTGTTTGAGTTCCTTCCTTCAATCATGTTACAAAAACGAATTTTTCTTTTATGATTGCATGTGAAGTCATACATTATAACCATAACCAAACATATACCAAGAGTAAATCAAACTTTCATCCATGTTTATAATTCTCTTTAACAGTCATGCAATTACAAACCAAATCCTCATCATTGTGTTGGAAGGTACCCTAAGACACAAACACACAAAAACGACTCAAAACACTCTTTTTAGGTTTTTCAAAACATGTTTTTCAAATTTTTATGGATTTTCGGATTTATAAAAACAAAACATACTAAAACACTCTAAAACATCTTAAAAACACCTTAAAACAGTAAGGAACAACCTTTAAAGTTATGGGCGATAAAATCCCACGAATTTGCATTAACAACATTAGTTACCCCCACACTTAAATCAAACATTGTCCTCAATGTTTTAAGCTTAAAATCATACAAAGCATAAGTAAACACACAAAAAGCATTTAAACATACTAAACATGGCAGAATGTAAATAACAAAGAGAAAAGTTTAGAGACGCAAATCTGGTTGTGGAATGTAAATTCCATCTTCTCCTTATTGATTTCATTGAGGCTTGATGTTGTTGATTCCACAGGGGCTCCTCCCATCGTTGATTTTCCTTTGTGCTACTCTTGAACTGGGCAGCAGGATTCTTTTGGTCTCCCCCGAAGGTCTGAGCTTACTCCTTTGGTCTGTTTCTTTGTTCAATCTTTCCAATTCGTATTGAAAAGGGTTGGAGGATAACTCAGCCTATGTTTGTCTCCACATGCTTCAATGTATCATTTTCACTTTCCTTACTCGCTCCCCTTTGCAGAAGTGGTCCCTTCTCCAGAAGTGTATCAACCGTTGAAGATGACTACTCGAGAGCAACGCTAGGTAAGCAATCAGGAATAGATTCCAGGCAGTTGGCTCCAGATCGGAAGACTGACTCCAAGTGCCGGCTGATTGCTTCTTTTACTTTGCCATGCGAGTAAGAACAAGGACAAAGAAAAAGACAGGGAAAGAGCATGATATGAGATACTTTTGCTTTTGACCTTGATGATATGAGATACCTTTGCTTTTGAAGAAGCGGTGAATGAATCAGCACATGTATTTGTTGTGCTGCTTCCTCCTGGGTCATATGTACTCCAAGCATCTGGTATCATCTTTGGGGAAGAAGAAAGAATTGAGTATTTCGAAAGGCTTTGCTGGGAGTGCGCCCTCAGAGGTGAGGGAGAGTTGGGCATTTTCTTCAGGTTTGCCCTGCCATAAAAGACGAAGGTCGACATATATAGAGATAATATCAAATGGTGGTACTTTTTACCTTTGTCGACAAACGTTTTGATCCCGCAAATTCGGCTTTTTGAAATAATGGCGCCTCTTCGATCTCTGAACACGCCTCTTCGATTTCTGAGCAGGCGCCCCTTCGATTTCTGAACGACGCCCCTTCGCTTTCTGAACGACGCCCCTTCGCTTTCTGAACGACGCCCCTTCGCTTTCTGAACGACACGTGGTAGTGCAGATGCGGCTCCTTTTGACAAAGCTGCACGCGTCTTCTGAAAAGCTGAGAAAACGTCGCCGAACTTTGCGCTTGTCGGCTAAAGATGTGTAGTTGCGATGATGGCCTCCACGTGTTGTCTGAAAAGAAGAAATCTTTTGACAAAGTTGAACGCGCCTTCTGAAAAGCCGAGAAAGCGTCGCCTAAATTACGCCGGAAATTCTGGCTTTTTGAATTGGTGGACGCGTCGCCTTGGCTTTTTTATTGAGCTATCGATCACCACAACAAACACACTCTGAAGATTTCCCATTCTTGAAAATTGACTCCGGCCCTTTGAAATTTAACTCCATCCCTTCTCTTTGAACACTTTTGAAAAATGGCAAACTCATCGAACCTTAGCTTGGAATTGAGCCTTAGCAGTGATACGGGCGCGCCGCGTCAAGGTAACGTATGGCGCCCTTCTTTCTTATCTTCTAACGGTCCTCTTTCAGGTGAAGACTCTGTGATGCAGGACGCCACAACAGCTACAATAGTAGCTAGGAACCTCCTCACACCAAAAGATAGTAGGCTGCTGTCAGGACGGTCCGATGAGTTGGCCGTTCAAGAGTCCCTCGCACTTAGTGTTCAGTGTGCGAGTTCTGTGTCCAACATGGGCCAACGCCTGCTTGCCCGCTCCCGTCAGGTGGAATCATTGATGGCAGAGGTGGAAAGTCTCAAGCAGGAGATCCAGCAGCTGAAGTATGAGAATAGAAGTTTGCACGTGCTTGCAAACAACTATTCGACGGGCATGAAGAGGAAGCTTGATGAGCTGCAAGAGTCTGAAGGTCGGATTCACAGTGACCGTCAAAGGTTCTCGTCTTTCCTCCAGAGGCACCTTTTTCCTGGCTCATCCAGCGCTTGGCCAAGTATTGAGGCCTGGAATGCTCTATCTTCGATGCCTCCCGCTCCGATGCCTTCTGCTCCTATGCCTTCTGTTGCTACGCCTTCCGCTCCGATGCCTTCTGTTCCTACGCCTTCCGCTTCAAGAGTAACGCCACGTAGTGGGGCCTCAAGCAAACACCCTTTGTGAAGCACCATCTTTCTTTGTTTAGCAGTGCCTATCAATAAATCAAACATTTTCTCAATGTTACAATCATAGACTCACACAATTAATAAACAAACAAACAATAACAACTAAACAACCTAACAAGGCAGAAACGAAATAGCAACAAAGAGAAGAGTTTTTTAGGAATCTGGATTTGGAGTGCTTTCTAAGTCTTCTTTTGTTGAATGCATGGGTTGCCTCCCAAGTAGCGCTAAGACACAAACAAACACCAAAATGACTCAAATGACTCTAAAAACACATATTTTTGGGTTTTTCAAAAGAAATTTTTTTTTTTTTTTTTTTTTTTTTTTTTTTTTTTTACATAAATAAAATCAAACGGCATGGAATTTATCTTTGAATGGGCGGTGATACTTGAAATGATCCTGTAATAGTTTAAATTCCAGATTGGGTGCCTGAATCATTAACCACATGTTAGTATAAAAGAAAATTGAAATTCGGGGAGGCGGCTTACCTGTGTGCTCCAAAATGAACTCCAGAATAAACACCCCTTCGAAAGTTATGACTTGTCCCGTGTCATAAAATCCAACTTCCTTGGGAATTGTGGTTTCAAATATGTCCTCTTTGATGCCTTCTACATCTTCTCCAGCCACTACCTTCTCTTGAATCATTCTTCTTGGTGTACAAAGTCCTTTGAAGAATTCAACACCATCTAAAACTTGCTGTGTTGCACCAAGAATTTGAATAGCATTTTGCTCCTTTGGGAAGGCTTCCACGATGTCCTTTTTACTCTCTTCTTGGTTGGGAATCAAAAACCTGCTAGGAAAAGGGACATTGGGTGGAATAACATCAGAATAACATGGAATTGGGACGTCCTTACTGGTGGTGGGTGGTTTAGAGGGCTTAGGGGGCTGCGGCAAGGGTTGTTCTACCCTTGCCGTGTGCATGTCTTCTTCCTCCTCCTCAATTAGCAGCTCTTCATCCACTTCTAGGCTATGTTTGGACATTTTTGGGTCAGCTCCAACCTCCATAGCACTTCCCAAAGTGATAGCATTATGGATTTCAAAATCTTCCTTCGAGTTTTCAATAGTTGAGTTGGAAAGTTCACTTTGCTCTTGAATTTGTTTCATGAACTCCATAATCTGCCCAAATTGCTCGTCCAATTTACCCAACTTCTTGTCTTGATTTTGTTCGTCCTGCGTCAAAGAGGTTAGTAATTGAAAATTTTTATCATTATCCATGGACATACTTGAACTTGATTGGAATTGTTGTGGGGGAGGTTGTGGTGGCTGCATAGGTGTTGTATTGAAGTCCTCATATGGTTGCCAATATGCTTCTTGTTGAGCCTCCTTGGCTTGATTTTGTGACCCCTGCGCCAAAGAATTTATTTCATTAAGAATTTGAATATAATCTATTGGCGAACTTGAATTTAATTGAGCATATTGCATATGAAGTTGTGGTGGCTGCATAGGTCTTGAATAGAACTCCTCATATGGTTGCCAATATGCTTCACGTTGAACTTGTTGATCTTCCCACCATATAGAGTTTGAATGATCCCTCCAATCTCTTTGTGGACATTGATTGGCTTGAAATCCTTGCCTATATGAAGCACCAAATGTAGGGACACTCTGCATTGTGGTCCTTTCGGCATACGGCAACAATTTAGAAGTAAGATTTGCCAATTGAGCTTGAATGCTAGCAAAATCCATATCTTACTTCTCTAGTACCTAAAATCAAAGAGAGAGAACTAAATCAAATATCAAAAGTAACAACAAACAAAGAAAACAACACTAAGTTAGAAACTAAAACGAAAACAACTAAACCAAAAAAAAAGAAAAGAACCAAGGGATTAGCAAAGTTGCTAATCCCCGGCAACGGCGCCAAAATTTGATGCGAGATTTATACGCACACAAATTAAACCCTCTTTTCGTCAAATTGTAGTATATGTATAAGTAGGGATCGTTCTGGACCGGGGATTAGGAGGGATTGTTAATCACTTGGATTTGACTCAAAAACGTAAAATAACAATATGA
This sequence comes from Pyrus communis, assembly GCF_963583255.1. Classification (NCBI taxonomy): domain Eukaryota; kingdom Viridiplantae; phylum Streptophyta; class Magnoliopsida; order Rosales; family Rosaceae; genus Pyrus; species Pyrus communis. The sequence goes on from NC_084808.1 coordinate 8,696,223, forward strand.
ATGTATTTCTAACTAATCTAACACTTTAAAATAAATGGGGGATTGGTTTTGGATGAATTTAAACTAAAACAGAAACTTGGAATTAAAACAGATTCTAAAAACGAAATTAATGAAATAGAATGATGAACAACTAGTTAGAGGGTTCCTTATCCACACATGAACATAAGCATATAAATTGACTCCCAGTTATGACTTCAACAAACGATGAATGACAATGCTCCAAGTTAATTAGGTTTGCTTAAACTAACTTTCAGATTTCCCTAGATTCATTGGATTGAATGGGATACGCATTACAACCAAATTATTCCTAATCAAAGTCCCTAACCATGGAATACGCATGATAGAGACATTCAACAAAGATCATTAAGTTCAACGGAAATCATAAACATCGACTAGGCATTCATAACTATGGAATACGCATGTTAATCCAGCCTAGGGTTTACTAAACACAATCGTGACTAGCGATCTTTACTACTCATGAATATAAGTTCATAACGATTAGGTGAAATTCCCTTATATCCTAGCATCAAGTTTAGACATGCAAATTAAGTGTCGACCCTCAACCCACATACATAAACAAGTTCTTAATCAAAACAGAAAAGTAACCCACATCTAAAGTTCATGAATTCATAACTGGAGTAAATCAAATCATAACTAACATATGTCCATGGCTTCAAATTCGCCTCTAACTACAAAGAAATTAGTTTCACATGTTTAACATAATTGAATAACAAGTTAAATTAAACATGAAAACAGAAACAAGAAAAGAAAGAACAAATGGATGGAAAGTTAGCTACGGGGTTCATCTCCACATATGTTATACTTGCATAATAAAACGATTTCCAATTGCATTTCAATAAATCATTAATTCTCAACGCCCCGGGTTAATTAGGTCCGCTTAAATTAACCGTCAAGTTTTCCTTAAGTTAATGAATTGGATGGGTTAGCGCAACGCAATTCACAACATTCTCCAAAAGTCCTTTACGTGAAAAGCACAATAAAGATACAATCAAAGATCATTAAGCATCATGAAAACTATAAGTGTTGACGAGGCATTCGTTACTATGGAATACGCATGAAACTTATGCCAAGAATTCATTTAACGCGATTGTTTATAAGCAACCTCCACTACTCGTGAATATAAGTTCGTAACTATTAGGTGAAACTCACTTATATTCTAGCGTCATATTCATGCATGAAAATTAAGTGTACACTCTCAATAAACATACATAAATATGTTATCAATCAAACGGTTAAACAAATTGAACCACAACTTATGAAACGCAATTAGAAGTAATCAAATCAAAATGCAAGCATAAACATATATTTCGAATCACCCCCTAGCTAAAGGGGGTTTAGTTTATTATAACTTTGAAATCAAAGAAACACCTAAACATTCCAACAACTCAAACTTGAATTGTATGAACGTTTAGGCACTCTTCTCTTCCATTCCTCATACGTACAAACAAAGAGAATTGAATTTAAACATTGAAATCAAAGAAACACCTAAACATTCCAACAACTCAAACTTGAATTGTATGAACGTTTAGGCACTCTTCTCTTCCTCGTTGTTGTAGCACAAGGTCTAAGGATAATTGGTTTGGGGGAATGGAAGTGTGGAATGGAAAAGGAGTGGTGGAGAAGTGGAAGGGGAATGGAGAAATGGTTTTTGGATTCTAAGGGAGACTCACGGCTAAGAGAGAAAATGGAAGTGTTTGTGGTGTGTTGTGTATGAAATGAGATGTCCATGAATGAATGAATGCAAGGGTATTTATAGGAGTAGTGGAGGGAACATATGGCTATGTCATTTGTAGGTAAAGTAGGTGGATGTTGTAGGTGAAGTAGGTGGATGTTGTAGGTGAAGTGGATGTTGTAGGTGAAGTAGGTGGATGTTGTAGGTGAAGTAGGTGGATGTTGTAGGTGAAGTGGATGTTGTAGGTGAAGTAGGTGGATGTTGTAGGTGAAGTAGGTGGATGATATGTTAAGTGATAAGTGATAAGTGATATGATATGTGGTTATGATATGATAAGTGGTTAAGTGGTGATGATAAGTGATAAGTGATTAAGTGATATGATATGTGGTGATGATAAGTGATAAGTGCATGTGGGTTAACTAATGAAGGAAATGCATGTGCAATGACAATGTGTTAGAATGGATGTGTGTTATGCATGGCATGATTGGGATTAGGAAAGGTTTAAATGTCCTAAAACTAAAGAGAACAAGGTTCCAACACTTTGGCTCCAATTAGGTCTTCAATTTCGTCCAACACTTTGGCTTCAAGCATAAGCTATCCGTCCTTAGCCCAAAAGTGCTCCAAAAGTCTCCAAAATGCATCTTTTTGCTCCTTTAGCCCTTTCGACCTACAAACACACGAAAATAGCTTAAAGTACTAAAATAACTAAAGAAACATAACGTAAATGCACGAGAACAAGCCATTTAAGTCGCATGAAAATGCTCCTATCATTGAGTACGTTCCAAATGAAACAATCAAAGAAAGGGCTTCGTTCGGTAAAACATGGAATTCACCTTTATAAGTCCATGGAACCTAAGACTCCTAAAAAGATGTGCAAGTGAGTGTTATGAAGGAAAATTTTTGTCCTAACTAAGAACATGTGAGAACATTTGAACACATAAGCAAACTAATAACACTTTAAAGTAGGCATGCATTCAAAAACAATTCTAAAACCGATGACTTTCAAAGCCTAGTGAATGGTGAACCACAAGACTCTTTAACAACATTAGAGAGAAGGAAGGATTTTGAGATTCATTACCCTTGAAGCTCATCCTTGTTTACACAAGGGATTCACCTAAGTGGAGGGCCTTCAAGTCACCTCCTAGCTTCTTAGATCTTTCTTGTGATTTTCTTCCTTTTGATTCTCCTTTGCTCCTTAAGGATGTGAAGAAAGGATCTCCAAGAACACCAAAGGTTTGGTGTCTCTAAGTCTCCACACCAAGGATGAGGTGTGAAGATGAAATGGATGACTTAGAGGAAGAAAGATTGCTAGCTATCCCTCCCCTTAGTGGCCAGCCTCCACAGAAAAAAAGAGAGAAAAGGTTTCTCTTCTTTGACCCAAGAAAACCCTAGTGAGAAAATGGCTATAAAGTTGCCTTTATACCACCTCACATATGAGTGGCAAACTTGCAATTAAGCCAAGTTTGCATCCACTCACCCTATGGTCAGTTTTTCACTTGGTTATTGGGCTAATTTCCATTTAGTTTTAGTTGTCACACAACCTAAACTCAATGGGCCTTGAGGACGAAAAACCCTTTTGAGCCCCGAAACCCAAAACCAACTTAAAAGACCAATACAAACCTTTCATAAGATTAATTAACTAATTAATTAATCTTGACCATTCTCAATTAAACAATTTAAGTGCTTACCCATCTCATTTATATTTCTTCACTTTCATCCTTACTCGATGTACGATCCAATAGGTTCCAATTAGCGAGGCAGTGGGCGATTGTTACTCTTAATGATCGATTGTGAATTGAAACTACATTTCAATTCTCCCTTTGATGAAGATTAGTGTTTGCTAATCCTCAGGGCTTCCAAAAACCATGAGTGACACCTAGCAATATGTCATGGCTACCCAAGCTAAGTAGAAGTGGTTGGAGAACTTATCCAGTTACAATTACAATGCAATACGGTATTTCTCTAATACAATACTCTTAATCACATTGTTTGAGTGATAGTTTGTTTCATGTCTACTATCCAATGTGTAGTTCTCTATATGATTCAATTGAATATGATTTGGAACAAACTTCCTAAGTCATATTCATATGGTTTGGCCAAAGACTCCTGAATCATATCTCAGAGTATTCTCCCTCCACCATGGAAGGTTAGAGATCCCTTATTGTGAATTCATATGCCTACATGACTAGATAGCTTGACCCCAACAATGTTGTGGACACTCTCGATGGAATGCCTTTGGCGTGATCAAAGACCAAGGACCTAACCATTAGACATCTATGATGCCTCAAGTCAAATGACTACTTTGCATATTGCAACTTATGAGTTCTTACATGACATGTATGTTTGAACTCCTTTTTTATTGTTGTTCAGTGTACTCAATTACCTTTTGAGCACCTATGTGTTTGTCTTAATGTCCAACACTAAATGACTTGAGACTAGTCATACTCACGCTTGAGTTAACATAACACATAGTAACCTTAGCGGATTGTCAATGCCCGATTGGCAATACTATGGTTAGGAACATTTTAGGAATGAACATAAAAGAAAGGCCTTGTTACTCTAACTTACTTAGATCATTTCTCTCTTGGATTAAATAGATTCCTTGGATTCCCTTATTGCTTAAACACATAATACAATAAATAGTGATTAACAATAAGCTTTGCCCTTCATTAAACATATAATAGTTTAACATAATAAGTATTCTAAAAGCTATTACATCAAATAAGTGGCTTTGCGGGCATACTTCCAACATTTTATTCCTTATGCTTCCGCTACATGAAACCTCATGTGTGCCATGATATGCACAAAACTTGATATCGCTTATGCTGTGAGCATTACTAGTCGATATCAATCTAACTCGGGATCAGAACACTAGGCAGCTGTCAAGACGGTCCTTAATTACTTAAGAACAATGACACGATTTTTATGTCGCATCCCGGCCCGGGGCGAATCACTTCCCGGGCCCACTCCACTACCGTAGCACGATATTGTCCGCTTTGAGCTTACCATTCCCTCACGGTTTTCTTTTTGGGAACTTACGAGCAACTTCCCAGTGGGACACCCATCATGGGATTGCTCTAGCCTCCTTCTCACTTAACTTCGGAGTTCCTACGGAACCCGAAGCTAGTGAGCTCCCAAAAGGCCTCGTGCTAGGTAGGGATGGGAATATACATATAAGGATCACTCCCCTAGGCAATGTGGGATGTCACATTTTACCACTTGGAAAAGTAGGGATAAAAACACTTAAAAATATATTCTCACGAACTGGATGAGAACTACGAGTCATACACTTGTACCTAGAACACAAAACAAATCAGCAACCCTCTTAGAGGGCACGGCAAACCTACAAAAACTATGAAATAAGGCACGGTAAACACTAAAATAAAGAACAAATAAACACACGACACTCTTAACCTTAAGACACACTTTGACACGACACAAACACAAGGGATTAGCAAGTTTGCTAATCCCCGGCAACGGCGTCAAATTTTGATGTGAAAATTAACTTAACACACAAATTAACCCTCTTTTGACAATTGTTACATATAAGTAAGTAGGGATCGTTCTTAAACTGGGGATTAGGAGGGATTGCTAAACACTTTAAACTGACTCAAATAGATAAAACTAACCTTTAAAGCACTTAACTCAACTTAAAAGACTCAAAAGAAGTTCACAAGACTCAACATAAGCCAAAAACACTCAAAACTGCCTAAAAAACACAAACTGGGCAGATTTGACTCTAAACACCAAATTGGACGAAAATTAGCTCTAACTTGACTCAAAACACTCAAAAACACAATCTAAAACATATTTTAACTATTTAGACACTCTCAAACAAATGGGGATTTGGTTTTGGACGAAAACAAAACAAACCAAACAATAAATTAAACTAGGCAGATTTGGACGAATTTGATGGAATTAAGTGGATGGTGAGATAGCTAGGAGGTTTTTCTCCACACATGGCATACTTGCATACAACACAATCTCCAGTTGCTTATTCATGATTTATGAACCTCAACACCCCAAGTTAATTAGATACGCTTAAATTAACTCTCAGATTTCCCTTAGGTCATTGAATTGAATGGAATTAGCGCATTGCAATCAAATTATTCCTTAAAAGTTCTCTATATGAAAGCGCATAATAGAAAAACAATCAAAGATCATTAAGTTCTCTGGAAATCACAGGTGTTGACGAGGCATTCGTAACTATGAAAGCGCATGATACTTATGCCAAGAATTTACTTAACATAATTGTGACCAACAATCTTAACTACTCATGAATATAAGTTCCCAATGATTAGGTGAAGTTTCCTTATACCCTAGCATCAGATTTATGCATGCAAATTAAGTGTGCACTCTTAATTCATATACATAAACAAGTTTTAATTAAAACAGATAAGTAAATTGAATTCACCATTCATGAAATCACAACTGAAAGTAATCAAATCATCATGCAAATATAGCCATGGTTTCGAAATTCCCCCTAGCCAACAAGGGGATTAGTTCCTCATACTCGCAAAACAAAGATTATTGAATTTAAACATTGAAATCATAAGAAAGATTACACCTAAACGTTCAGCAATTCCAAGATGAATTTGATGCACGGCTAGGGCTTCTCTTCCTCCTCCTTGCTACGGCACAAGGTGTGTGTGTTGGATTTGGAGGTTTTGAATGATGTGTTCTTGTTTAGAGGGATGAATGATGGCTGATTATGGTGGTAGGGTGCGGCAGGTTATGAATGGAGGTGTATAGAGTAGATGGAGGATGAAGAATGGAGGCTAGGGTGTTGCGGCAAGGTGTTTTCTGTATAGCATAAGGGGTGGTACAAATTTATGGCTAAAAATATGTTTATATAGCCCTAGGGTTAATTAGATTAGGGTTACACTTAGCAGATTTTATGGATTAGGGCCCTAGGGTTCGGCACAAGTAAGTTAAATCCACTTAGGAGAGGGTTTAGCCCAATTAGTTTCGTAAAAGGATTTGTATACCCAAATCCACAAGGATTAAGGCCTAACAAATCAGAATCCAAAAGGAAAAAGGTTTAGAAAATTCGTCCAAAATTGGGCCTTCTAGAAACTAAGTGTTTTGTGGCTGATTTTGGGTTTTCTAGAAGAAATAAAAGGGGGAAGGGTGTGGAACCCTTTTAGGGTCAGATAAGGCTTCTAGAAATTAGGTTTTTAGGTCCACTTGTAGCTAGGATTAAGGTGGAACAAGATTAGGTTAGGATAAGATAGGATAAGGTTGGATAAGGTTAGATAAGGTTTTGGATAATGTTTCCTCTTTTGAGCTGATTCCTTATCCTCTTTGTCTTGACTTTAATTTCTTCCTCTTCTTATCAGATTCCTAGCCTTTTGAACTCCAAATTCGTCCATCCATCTTGGCCCATACATGTGCTATCCATTTAGTGCCCAAAACTGCTCCAAAATGCACCAAAATGCACTTTCTTGGTACTTTAACCCTTTGAACCTACAAACACACGAAAATGAGTTGTAATACGACATTAACTAGGAAATAATAGCACAAATGCACAAGAATAAGCTAGCTAAGTCGCCTAAATATGCTCCTATCACATGCTAAATGGGTGTCATTTCTCCAAGAATACACATTTGTCCTTCGACCCAAATCAAGAGGAATGAACATAGTTGCCGATGCACTCAGTCATCAGGTATGTTTGCTAAATACCTTATCTTACGAAAATTATAAATCTAATCCATTCTTTAGCAAAATTATGGAGCGGTGTGAGGTTGGCCAAAATAGGAATTTTACCATTGTCAATGGATATTTATTTAAGGGCACACAACTTTGTGTCCCTGAAGGTTTTTTTGGGCTCCAAGTTATTACTGAGTTGCATGGGGGAGGCTTAGGTGGTCATTTTGGCAAAGACAAAGCTCTTGCTCTAGTCTAAGAGCGGTATTATTGGCCAAGAATGTCTCGAGACGTGGAGAGATTTGTTAGTTGATGTATGACTTGCTAACAAGCCAAAGGTGGAAAACAAAATAGCGGCCTTTATCAGCTGTTTCTGATTCCAACTTAAGCTTGGTAAAGCATTGGCATGGACTTTGTATTGGGTTTACCAAGGCGCAAAGGGATAATGATTTGGTTTCAATTCACAATTGATCATCAAGAGTAATCATCACCCACATCCTCACTAGTTGGAACCTAATAGATCATATACCGAGTAAGGCTGAACATGAAGATATAATCGAGATGGATAATCAATTAAATGGTTTAATTGAGCATAGTCCAAAACTAATGGATAATCAATTAAATGGTTTAATTGAGCATAGTCCAGAATTAATTAATTAGTTAATTAATCATATGAAAGGTTCTTATTGGCCTTTTAAGTTAGATTCGGGTTTCAAGTCCTATATGGGTTTTGGTCCTCAAGGCATATTTAGTTTAGTTGTATGACAACTAAATGAAAATGAGCAATTAGCCCAACTAGATAAGGATGCCGGCCACATGCAAGGGATTGCGGTTGGTGAACTTATAACAAGTTTGCCACACAATTGTGAGGGGGTATATGTTGGAAATGTGCCCTAAAACCAATCATATGATGATACTTTACGGACATTTCACAATGTTAAACTAATGTAGTTTAAATGTAAAGGGCAAAGATTATTATTTGAGCCGTCTCATATAAATGTTATATGCTTAAACGATAAGTCCAAGGAATATGTGATTGGAAGAATAAGATCTAAAGAAGTTAGATTCATGAGACCATTCTTTCGTTGACACATCCTAAACGTTCATGATCATAGGATTGTCAATTGGGCATTGACAGTCCGTTAAGATCAGTACGTGCTATGTCTTCTCTCAGGGAGAGTGACTAGTCTCGAGTCATTGGTGTGTGTGACATCAAGACAAGTACGTAGGTGCTCAATAGAGAATGAGTTCACTGAACACGATCAACGAAGAGTTCTCATATTCATGTCACATGAGAACTCATGGTTGGGATAATGCAAATTAGTCTTTTGACCTGAGGCATCACAGTTGTCTTGTGGTTAGGTCCTTAATCTTTGATTATGTCAAAGTCACTCCATCAGGAGGGTGTCCACGGCATCGTTGGGGTTAAGCCACTTAGCCATGGAGGCAAGTGAATGCGCAACAAGGGATCTCTAACCTTCAAACTGTTTGAGGGAGAATACTCTATGATATGATTAAGAATCTTTGGCCAAAGTATGAATGAGATTTAGGAATGTGTTCCAAATCACATTCAAGGTAATCATATAAGCACAAGACTCACATTGGATAGTAGACATGAATAAACTATCAAACCAAACAATGTGGTCAAGAGTATTGTATTAGAGAAAGACCGTATTGCATTTGTAATCCTAAAACTGAATAGGTTCTCCACCTCTTCTGATTAGCTTGGGTAACCATGACATGCTGCTAGGCATCAACCATGGTTTGTGGAAGCCCTAAAAGTGTATTATCACTAACGGGAGAATTGAAAGTAAGTTTCAATTCACAATCGATTTGAAAGAGTTTGAATCGCCCACTGCCTCGCTAAAAGGAACCTAATGGATCATACACCGTGTAAGGTAGAGATTGAAGATTCAACGGAGATGAGTAAGAATAATTAAATGGTTTAATTATTTATGGCAAGGATTAATTAATATGATTATTAATCAAACGAATAAGTTCGTTAAAAAGACCTCGGGATAGTTTTGGACCTTAAGGCCCAATGGGCTTCGAACGTCAAGTCCATTGACTTAAGTTGTGTGACAACTTAATGAATAATGATTCACAAAGGCCCAAATAGCCCAATGAATACCCTAAGGCCGGCCATTTAGAGTAAGAGTGGGTTTTGGACTTAATTACAAGTTTGCCACTCAAATGAATTAAGGTATAAGTGTGACTTTATAGCCAAAATTCATTAAGGGTTGTTTTTGGGGATATTGGAGAAACACAAAATCTCCTTTCTCTCTAGAAATGGGCGGCCACCCTTGAGGAAAACATCTAGCAATCTTACCTTGGTGTGGAGACTTAGAGGTTCTCAATTTTGGGAACTTGGAGAAACTTTTTCATCCATCCAAATCCATGGATCTAAGATGCAAGGAATGAAGGCCCTCTCTTTGGGTGATTAGCCTTTGCTTATGCAAAGAGGAATCTACAAAGGTATTGATTTCTCAACTCACTTTGTTTTGAGTTGAGTCTTGGTTCACCTATCTACTAGGCTTTGAAGTTCATGGGTTAAGTTTTGTTTTTGAGTGCATATAAACATGATTCCGCCTTTTAATTGTTAATTGCATGTTGTTGATGTTGCTCAAATGAACTTGTTTTTCACAAATCTTCCTTCAAGTGGTATCAAGAGCCTAAGTCTAGTAGTTGGTGAATCCTTTTGGGTTTTGTAGTTCATAGTTTGTGATTTGAATGTTGTAATTGTTACAAGCTTTATTCTTGCTTCTTTGAATGTAAATTTTGTTAGAAAATTTGCCATCTCAAATGTTGTAGATGTAGTTCATATGAGCATGAATTTTGGAGCTAAAATTTGGTGCCATGTTTTTGGGGAAATTCGGTCAAATCCAAAGGGTGGATTTTTGGGTTCTTGTTTGACTTGTTAAAAGTGTTTTAAAGTGACTTTTGGAACCCCTATGTACCCTAGTATGGTTGTATGTTATTTCCCTTAAGTTTGAGTGGTTTTGGTATGTTTTTGGGTGAAGAATGTTCATGGAGCTCTTATGGGTTTTCATGGATGTTCTTCATTGTTCTTGATATGTTCTTGCCAAGAACAAAAGGTTTGGTGTTTTGATTCAAAGTTTTGATTTATTTCATAAAGTTTTTGTTTTGAAATATTTCTTATTTTTAAATATCTTAGATATTTGTTTTGAAAAATTAAAGAAATTTTAGTGGGTAGGTGTGTAATGATTTATTCCATTTCACACACCCCACTTACAAAACTTTGAAATTTTTTTATATACTTTGCTTCAATGGCCGGCCACCCTACTCAATTAGGGTCCTTGTGGGGCTTTTATGCAATTACATAAAGTTTTGATACTTTTGTGTATTTGTAGTTTGACCCAAAAGTTTACGTTTTTACGTAAAGGTCCAAAATCACTAAAAGGACAAATTGTTTTGCTCCTTTAATGAAGTTGTAGCTTTTGTGGAAATTTTTGGGTTCTAGTTGTAATTACATGAAGTAGTGGACTTTTGTGTTTTTTACAAAGTGACCCCAAAAGTTTAAGTTTTGCAAAATGGCCCAAAAGTTGAGGTCATAGCATTTTGGCCCAAATTAGGTAGAGAACAAAATTGTTTTGTCTCTTTAAATGAGAATTGGATTTTCATTTCATTTAGCTCCATTTAAATCAATTCTATGGATACAAAAACCAAATGAAAATGTTGCATTCAAGTTTAATTAGTTAAAGCGTTAATTAATTAAAGAAAGGGTGATTATGAACCTTAGCCTACGATAATTGAGCTATGTGAATGGCCGTTTCAAATTTGTTTGAACCATGGGAATGTGTAGATTAAATTTTGGTTGTAATTTGATATGATCAATTTTTGTAAAAGAGCATAAGCTCTTCTTTACTTTAAAGTAATTTGATTTGATCAATTGTTGTAAAAAAGCATAAGCTCTTATTTACTTTGAAGTGCTCCTTTCTTGTTTTATTCGATATGCATGAAATTGGAGTAGTTGGGTCCAACGCCCAATAAGACAACACGCCTTAATGTGATTAAACGCGTAACTAAAATCAATCACCATCCCTAGACCGAGATTCAACACTAGGCTCGTGTTGAATCGAATCAAAGGTTCATAGTCATCCTAAGGCCCTAAGGCAACTATATAGTCCATCAATGAATGCAAATCTTATGTTAGTAGTACCATATAGTCTTGCTTTAAAAACCGTTTTAAAAGCATAGTGGGAGTATTAGATACTACTAAATCAATCATATGGACCAATAGTTGTAATAGGACCAAAATGTTTTAATTGGATTAAAACGTATATTTATGTGATGAGACCTAAAACCCTCAACCAAACCATTATTAAGTTGATAAGCGAGAGATGCTTTGAATATCTCTTCGTGGCCTTCCACCGTGGTAGGCTCCAATCGTTTGTGACTTGTACACCGGCTTCACCCTATCATGGGGGAGTACAAAGTGCATGCTTACACTCAGGAGGAGTCTATACGCATATGATGAGGTGAGTGTAGGCAACGAGGATGGCCAATATCATATCATTGTGAGGCTATTCTTGAACCCCTTCATGAACTAAGCATGGTGGGAATAACTTAACTAAGTGCAATGGCGCTGATATCATATCATTGTGAGGCAACATTCTCTAGAGGCCAAATAAGATGGGTACTTGCAAGAGATGCAAATGAGTAAGCGTACTCTCTCATTATTATTAATGCTAGCCGATATCGTATCATCGTGAGGTGGGCTTGGTAATAGTGAGCCTCCCATACCCTACTAAGAGTTTCCTCCAAAACTCTCGAATTCCGATGAGGGATATGGAATTTGCCAAAAATAGTGGGTGGTGCTATTTGATTTAAAGACCCGAATAAAATGGCTTAAAATCAATCAATTTATATTCGTTATGTATTTGTTTACCAATATATTTGCAAACGCTATCCAAAACTTGACAAAGAAAAGCCGAATGCTTTAATTTCCGGACTTAGTTCTACAATCCCATAGATTGTCTTTAATGGCTTGTAGATGTAACTAAGTAGTCTCATCCTCACAATCTTCCTATTGATAATGTATCATTGGAAGAATATGTTAGATATGTCTATCATAAAGAGGACAACACTTTTAATGTCATAATTCTTCAAATACAAAATTGTTGTATGAAGAAATGAGAGTTGCCTTGAACAACTCTTGAAAGTTTGTAATTGTGTTTCGAACATAATGGTTGGATGACAAAAATAGTCCATCAACATGGACTTATAATGATTTTGAATCATTGAGTGTTGAAGTGTTAAACCACTTAACGAGAAGGAAACTAGGCAAGGACTTCACCTTTGTGTCCCTATCCTAATGGTTCACTAAGTTTATTGTAAACTATATAATGAACGATAACCACACGCTCTCCAAATTGTTTGATGTGTATAACACAATTGAAATAAGTTTCAAGAGAGATAGTGGGAGTTTAGGGACCATGACTATTGTAGTCAAAGGAGAAGTCAAATGAAGAAGGCAAAATAACTCCAAGGGAACAAACTTTCTTTATGAAAGGATGGACATTGGAAGGGGTATTTGCAAGAAATGTCTTGCAAGTGTCAAGAACACACCTTTCGAAGGTGTTGTAAAATGTTCTTGAATAATTCAAAACAGTTGGTTCTTCTACTTGAATACATGATTCTGTATTAGCAACTATGTTTTACAATCGTTGTAAAAGTGTGGCTAATAAGAAGTAGAAGATTAATGAGAGAAGAGAAAGTACTTCACATTCGGAAAGTGAATAAAATATAGATCTCTGCGAAAGCGGATTGTACTTACTTCTTCATATGAACTACCAAAGAAATTGGAAAATACTAAAGATTGTCTTTATGTTCCAATTTTAAGGAAATTAATTGTCTCTATAGTAGAGATGATATGGTAGTATTAACTGTTTAGAATACGATGATGCTTAAAACCCAAAAGGTTGCAAGGCAGTGACTAATCCCAACTGAGTTGTGATACCTCTAAAACATAAGTTACGAGTTGGTCATAGATGGATGCTTTGGATCGTTAGATCCGGATCCAATACCTTCTTGTTATATTGTATAGAGGCGAAATGTTCGAATCTTTATTCTTTTGGAAAGAAGAAAGAATGACAAAGTTGTTGAGGATAATTCACTTAGATGTTAGTGGCACTTGTCCACAACATAATACTACTCATGTTGTATGACATTCACCGAAGATCACTCTCGGTTGGACTATAGTTTACTTTGAATAAACACAAGTCCGAATACTTTGCAAAAGGTTTCAAAGAATTCAAGAAATGTAAGTTGATGAGTAAGACGTCTAAAGAATTTACCTCCTTAGATTTGATCCAAGGAAAAGTAACACTTTAGATGAGTTTCCTTGAAAAATATCAAGGAAAGTAGCATCGTAAGATAATGAATTTCTCCATTAGGAGAAGAATGAACATGAATAAGATTTAGTTCGTTGGACATTATCAATTACCCATATATATATGATATATACTTCTAAGACAACCTAGTTCCTATACCACAAGCTCCAAGGTAGTCCAGAAGGATTTATAAACCGTCTCAGTTGAATGGTTTGAACTTTATGACTATGTCATAGAGTTGCACCTCTTAATTCGAAAGAAATAAGAATGAAAATCCTTATGACTACAATGAGTGTATATACGATATATACTCAAGGAAATGGTAAAGTACCATTTGACCCGAAATAATGAAACCTTCACAGCTAATTGGTAGCTTAAGGTGACTACACTCAAAGAGAATGGTTGACTTTGAAGAAACCATCTTTGACGTAGTGTTGGTTTCAATTAATTCGAAGATTGCTAGCTACAACTAAATGGTGATTTAATGTTTGGACATAATATGGGTTTCCGAAACCATTATTAAGATAGCCTTGATAATATATGTCTAAAACTATAAATCACAAGACAGGTTAGTTGTAGAGATCCATCCATCATGGATCTTAGCAAGCTAGTGGGAGCTACAAGCGTCTTATGAGAAAAGATCAATTGTTTGATTTCTCATAAAGATGTAAATGAATCTTTTGTTTACTAGGTTTACAAAAGATTAGTGGGAGTTAATCGTATTCCTAAATTTAAATATATATATATGATATATTAATTTTTTTTTTGGAAATGAAAAGAGTACTTCTTCATTAAAGTTATTCTATAACGATAGAATGTATATGGGAGATATAGTCTATATAATGGAATGGAAATCTATAATGATATATTTCAAGATATAATTGGATTATATCAATCCCTAAAATAGACAAGAGATGCTAGGAAGTTTCTCATTTGATGATAAACTTCAATTAGAATGACAATTCTAGTGAGACTAGGAAGTTGTTCTTCTCAAAGGGAATGTACCCTTTGACTCCCAAAGAAATAATGCGTAAATAGAATCCTTTATGCATAAGCAGAAAGGTGATTTATGTATTTCATATTGTATGAAAAACATTGATATAAGATGTACCTAGAAAGGTACAAGACAATATCAGTGCAAGCCCAGGATCAGAACCATGGCAACTGTCAAGTGAGTCCTTAAGTATTAGAGAAATACTAAAGGATATATTACTCAATAATTGAGAAAGAATTAGAGTAACATAATGGAAGCGTAAATGTATTAGATTATGAATCTAATCCATCATTGGATATTTCTTCATTATGAATGAAGAGATAAACAGATATCTCTTTATTATGACTAAAAAGATATTTGGATGGAAACATTAAAGTAATGACTTTAGTGTGTTCCATTAGGAATGCAAAATATATTGCCATATAGAAGTTTACAAAAATGTTGTTTGGATGGGAAAGTTCATTTCTGAACTCTCTATTCGGTTCCAACCAGAAAGTGTATGACACTAATGGGGCGATAGCTCAAGCCAGGGAATCAAGGTCTCATCAAGGTCCGAACTCAAATGAGAGACTGAACCACATGATTGGGAATCATGAATAATGGTGACGTCGTTATTCTCAAGGTTGCTTCTATGGATAACATATAGATATCCATCTTGTTTAAGCCTACTACTCAGCCATTTATGAAATGAATTACAGAAGAGGTATCATCACTAATAACCAAGCTGATTGGCTCTAGTGCAAGTGGGAGATTGTTGGAAATGTGCCCTAAAACCAATCATATGATGATACTTTACGGACATTTCACAATGTTAAACTAATGTAGTTTAAATGTAAAGGGCAAAGATTATTGTTTGAGCCGTCTCATATAAATGTTATATGCTTAAACGATAAGTCCAAGGAATATGTGATTGGAAGAATGCGATCTAAAGAAGTTAGATTCATGAGACCATTCTTTCGTTGACACATCCTAAACGTTCATGATCATAGGATTGTCAATTGGGCATTGACAGTCCGTTAAGATCAGTACGTGCTATGTCTTCTCTCAGGGAGAGTGACTAGTCTCGAGTCATTGGTGTGTGTGACATCAAGACAAGTACGTAGGTGCTCAATAGAGAATGAGTTCACTAAACACGATCAACGAAGAGTTCTCATATTCATGTCACATGAGAACTCATGGTTGGGATAATGCAAATTAGTCTTTTGACCTGAGGCATCACAGTTGTCTTGTGGTTAGGTCCTTAATCTTTGATTATGTCAAAGTCACTCCATCAGGAGGGTGTCCACGGCATCGTTGGGGTTAAGCCACTTAGCCATGGAGGCAAGTGAATGCGCAACAAGGGATCTCTAACCTTCAAACTGTTTGAGGGAGAATACTCTATGATATGATTAAGAATCTTTGGCCAAAGTATGAATGAGATTTAGGAATGTGTTCCAAATCACATTCAAGGTAATCATATAAGCACAAGACTCACATTGGATAGTAGACATGAATAAACTATCAAACCAAACAATGTGGTCAAGAGTATTGTATTAGAGAAAGACCGTATTGCATTTGTAATCCTAAAACTGAATAGGTTCTCCACCTCTTCTGATTAGCTTGGGTAACCATGACATGCTGCTAGGCATCAACCATGGTTTGTGGAAGCCCTAAAAGTGTATTATCACTAACGGGAGAATTGAAAGTAAGTTTCAATTCACAATCGATTTGAAAGAGTTTGAATCGCCCACTGCCTCGCTAAAAGGAACCTAATGGATCGTACACCGTGTAAGGTAGAGATTGAAGATTCAACGGAGATGAGTAAGAATAATTAAATGGTTTAATTATTTATGGCAAGGATTAATTAATATGATTATTAATCAAACGAATAAGTTCGTTAAAAAGACCTCGGGATAGTTTTGGACCTTAAGGCCCAATGGGCTTCGAACGTCAAGTCCATTGACTTAAGTTGTGTGACAACTTAATGAATAATGATTCACAAAGGCCCAAATAGCCCAATGAATACCCTAAGGCCGGCCATTTAGAGTAAGAGTGGGTTTTGGACTTAATTACAAGTTTGCCACTCAAATGAATTAAGGTATAAGTGTGACTTTATAGCCAAAATTCATTAAGGGTTGTTTTTGGGGAAATTGGAGAAACACAAACTCTCCTTTCTCTCTAGAAATGGGCGGCCACCCTTGAGGAAAACATCTAGCAATCTTACCTTGGTGTGGAGACTTAGAGGTTCTCAATTTTGGGAACTTGGAGAAACTTTTTCATCCATCCAAATCCATGGATCTAAGATGCAAGGAATGAAGGCCCTCTCTTTGGGTGATTAGCCTTTGCTTATGCAAAGAGGAATCTACAAAGGTATTGATTTCTCAACTCACTTTGTTTTGAGTTGAGTCTTGGTTCACCTATCTACTAGGCTTTGAAGTTCATGGGTTAAGTTTTCTTTTTGAGTGCATATAAACATGATTCCGCCTTTTAATTGTTAATTGCATGTTGTTGATGTTGCTCAAATGAACTTGTTTTTCACAAATCTTCCTTCAATATAAGGCAACTTTATAGCATTTCCCTCATTAGGATTTTCTTTGAGACAAGGAGGCAAAACACTATCTCTCTTTCTCTCTATAGAAGGCCAGCCATACTTAGAGGAAATTAGCTAGCAATCTTCCTTCCACTACATCTTCACACCATAATCCTTGGTGTAGAAACTTAGAGGTTTGCAACCTTGCAAATTTGGAGATCCTTTCCTCAAATTCTCAAGGAGCAAAGGAGAAGCAAAGAAGCAACCATCCAAGGAGAGAAGAACACAAACACAAGGAAAGATCCAAGGAGTAAGGAGGTGACTTGAAGACCCTTCACTTGGGTGAATCCCTTGTGTAAACAAGGATGAGGTTCAAGGGTAATGAATCTCAAAATCTCTTTTCTCTTTAATTTGTTAAAGAGTCTTATGGTTCACCACTCACTAGGCTTTGAAAGTCATGAGTTTATAGGATTGTTTTGAGAACATTCCTACTTTAAAGTGTTATATGTATGTTTATATGGTCAAATATTCTTGAACGTTCTTAACTAGGACAAAATATTTCTCTCAAAAAGATGGGACTGTGAAAAAGGAATTGCAAAGCATACACAGCCACCCTAAGTAACAATCCTTCTGAAGGTATAGAATTCCTAATTCAATTCTTAAATAATTTGCGTCTGTTTTAGAATGTCTTAAATATTAGTCATGCTAATAGTTTCATTGTTCCTAATGTAGGAGCAAAGAAGAAAAAAGCAAGCAATAATGTAGGGACAGCAGATTCATGACAACAGTAAGAGTCCCGAGATAGAAGATTAAAGAAGCACTGTTGAAGATAGTTGATCTTAGTTTTTCATTCCGTTATAAAAAAAATGATTGTTTTATTATTTTGAATTTGAGTTATTTCAAGGATGATGATTATTTAAGGATTTTTATTATTATTTGAATGTTATTTGCATTCATAAGTTTTAAACGGTAATTTAGTTCCTAGTTAATAGTCAACCAGAAAATAAGTACAAAAGTGAACCCAAGCAATATAGAATTAAAACGCATGATGAAAAAAAAATTTGCAATACCCTAGGGTATTGTCGAAATTCTCCTATGAAAATTTTTGTATTTATGCTTCCTTGTTTGAGAAGTGGGAGTATTTGATTTCTAATTTTGGAGTATAATCCAACTTAATCCGAATTAGGTATTTGATTTGTATACCATAGTAGAATAAATCATGTGTCTTGGTGTGTTTGATAAAAGAAATTTATTCCAAGCACTAAGGAAAGTTTCGAACCTTTCTATAGGTGGTGTTGAAATATTTTTCTTTATACTTATGGTATACTAGCCTTCCTTCATATCAGGCAATAAGCGGAAGCTTCATTCAAGTATTGAATTTAATCTTAATTGGATGGCTAACCTTATTAATTGATGCGAGATAACTAATGAAGGTTCAAATTTGGTCATAAAAATTTATGAATGAATGAATGTGGGTAGAATTAAATATGATTTAATTCACTGGCTTAGTTATGATTCACATAGTGGGAGCTAGATCTGACATTCGTGTCGTGTTTCTCGTGTTTGTGTCATACCCGATAGCTTAACGGGTCGTTTCGTGTAATACCCGTTAAAATTATCAGGTAATATGACCCGACCCGTTACCCGTTAAGAAAAATATATTTTAAATCAATAAAAATGAAAAAGAAAAACATAATTTGACCCAAAAAAATGTAAAACATAATACTAAATTAGTATATACATACTAAATTTCGAAGTGACCCTTTTATGAAAGTTGTAATGACACACCCCGACCGAGATCAGGGCGTGCTGGCCGTCACTCGAAGGTGACGTAGCCATGTGCGCGTGCGGAAGCTAAGAAGATAGTAATATAAAAGTACGAATAAATAAAAATCTAATAGCATACAAAGTACTAGTGTATGTGAGACACAATTCAGAGCAAGTCTACAACAGTCCAAAGGAAAAGATACGACATATATACACCTGAAGGTGACCCTACAATGGTGAGTGTCTGTCAGAAATGCCGGGACGCCCTCTGGGATAAACCACCGAACTTGCTAGACCACTAGAACCTGGAGGGGCGCAAAAACAAAAGCGTGAGTGGGCAAAAACAAAGCTCTTTGAAAACTCTTTAGCAAAATACATTCTAACCCCTCGCCGTAAAACCTGTATACTTCCCAGAAAATGAACATATATACGTATGTATAGGTATGTCAATCATGCTCCATGATATGCCATTCATGCTCGAGAATATGCCACAACAGAATCTCATAATAAATGTAAATGTTAAAGCGTAATTCACATTAATAACATATAATCTGGCAGCCGGGAGTCACCTAATGTGACATGTACCGCTGCATATAGAGCTCCAATCTCAACTCAATATCTGAATCTGCACACGAGTCGGAACCACCTAACGTGGTCTGTACGACAGGACTGGGTGTAATATATACGCTCTAGTGCTACGATCACGTGAAGACTATGCGAATAATCGCGGGTCACCTACGAGTCGGAACCACCTAATGTGGTCTGCACGACAAGGCTTGCACCTAACTTGGATCCAAGGCGAGCGTGTGGTGCGGGTGAACATCACGTGAAGGACTCTGCCCCTCTCTGGGCGGGAGCACTAACACCGGGGGTGCAGATTATGAGCTCTCTAAACATCTCAAACTACCATTGCATACAAACATAAATACCACTTACCTGGCACTTACCTGTGCGTCCACAGCACCAATACACATATATAAATGTATGCCGTTACTAATGCATGTGATGATGCATAAGTATTAATAATAAAATGTATGGCATAAAACAAATAACCTTTTCTATTTAATTTCTGGGAATTTAAATGTATATAGGTATATACGGAAAACAAAAGCCCACTCACTGATAATTAGAAGGGTCGTAGCCCCCCTGCCTTGAGTGTGTACGCTCGTCCTCGAAAAACGAATCACCTATACGCGAAAAAGCTACGAAAACGTTAATTTAAAAGCACCTAAGCAACTTCTCGTAATAACTTCTCATACATTGCTCAAATTGGACAATTGAATATACCAACGTGATCTACACAACCTCAGGATCACACCCATATTTTTAAAATAATTTTTGGACCACGCACGCGCCCCCACGCGCCGTCCTAGGCACGGACCCACGCGCCCCCACGCGCGGCCACGTGCACTGCACACTGACGGCGTCAACTGACGCCGTCAGGAATATTCCGTTCAACTGACGGAATATTCCATTAAACCTAACTGACGCCGTCAACTGCCGTTAGGAATATTCCGTTAAAACTTAACGGAATATTCTCCTTTCTTCTCCGGCCAGTCTCCGACGCCGGCGCCATCGCCGGAAAACTTCAAACTTAGTTTTCTCCTTCGTTTTTCAACCATTTTTCACGATTCAAACGCCAAAATGAAGCTTAGGACTAGTAGAACAACGTTAGACTAGTTTTAAGGCCTAAAAATCAAGGAATCTCACCTGCAACAACGATCTAAGTTCGGCCAACTTTGCACAGGACGATCCCGACGTCCAAATTCACCCAACGAAACACTCCCAAGCTCCTGGGAACCTCACAAACACAACTACAAGCTTAGAATCTCCTAAAACAAGCTAGTTTAAGGGTTGCATGAACAGTACATAATTCGGCCATGGCGATATCGACGTGAAAACAACTATATCCTTACCTGAAAATGGCACCACTGGAATCCTCTCAGCCTCACGAGCACGATGGTGGTCTTAGTTTCTCGATTGGTGAAGGTTTGAGTAGGTTTGTGTGTGTGTCCGTGTGTTTGCAGAAGGAAGAAGAAGAAGAACTCGGGGAGAGTGAGAGAGAGAGAGAAAAGAGACAGAGAAGAGACAGGGAGTGAAGGAATCCCGGGGGAGTGAGACGAGGTGTATGAGTGTGTGTGTGGTCCTACAACACCACACAACACAAAACTACACGTAAAATAACAACTAGGGGGGTAAAATCGTAAATTCACACGTACGTTAAAATGAAATTTGGGACGGGATGTTACAACCTACCCACCTTAATAGAATTTCGTCCCGAAATTCAAAATAACTAAATACACCCCTAATGATCGAAGAACAATCTAGGATACAAATCCCTCATCCTATTTTCTGTCTCCCATGTCGCTTCTTCAACCGAGTGATTCCTCCACAAGACTTTCACTAAATTCACCGTTTTGTTCCTCAGAACCTTCTCTTTCCAATCTAAGATCGTTAACGGTTCCTCGTCATACGTCAAATCTGGATTTGTCTCTAACGGTTGAGGAGGTATCACATGCAATGGATCAGCAACATAGTGTCGGAGCATAGACACGTGAAAAACGTTATGCACTTTAGCCAACTCCGGAGGCAACTCTAACCTGTAAGCTACCTCACCAACTCTTTCTGTGACTATGTACGGTCCGATATACCTGGGACTCAACTTTCCTTTCTTTCCAAACCGCACAACACCTCTCCACGGTGAAAGCTTCAAAAATACCCAATCTCCGACCTCATACGTTCTGTCCGTAGCATGCCGATCTGCTAAACTTTTCTGTCTGTCCTGAGCTGCTTTCAGGTTAGACCTAATTACCTGAACATTTTGAGTAGTCTCCTCGACAATCTCCGGACCTACTAAGACTCTTTCTCCAACCTCGGACCAACACAACGGAGTGCGACAAGATCTACCATACAAAGCTTCAAATGGCGCCATGCCAATGCTCGAATGGAAACTGTTGTTGTAAGCAAATTCCATCAAATCTAACCGCTGGTGCCAAGCATCACTGAACTGTAACACCGATGCTCGCAGCATATCTTCCAAGGTCTGAATAGTTCTCTCGGACTGTCCGTCCGTCTGTGGATGATATGTTGTACTGTAAAGTAGTCTCGTACCCAAAGCTTCCTGAAAAGCTACCCAAAACTTCGATGTGAATCGTGGATCACGATCCGAGACAATACTTACAGGGACACCATGGTACTTCACAACCTTTGAGATAAACAACTCTGCTAACCGGCTTAAAGAATACTTCTCTCTTACTGGAATAAAATGTGCCGACTTAGTGAGCCAATCAACGATCACCCAAATGCCATCAAAGCCATTATGTGTACGCGGCAACTTGTACACAAAATCCATAGTGATATTTTCCCATTTCCACTCTGGAACGGGAAGCGGCTGCAACAATCCAAATGGCTTCTTTCTTTCTGCTTTAACCTGCTGACAAACAGCACAACTGCTCACATACTCAGCTATCTCCCTTTTTATACCCGGCCAATAATAAAATGGTCGAATGGTATGATACATTTTGGTTGCTCCTGGGTGCATGGCATAAGCCGAGATATGTGCTTCATCGAGAATTTCCTTCTTCAAATCCGCATTACTAGGCACGAACATTCTACCCTCTAATATCAACATGCCATCAGAATCACGAACTCTGAGATCTCGCCTCCTTCCTTGATCTCGAGCTCGAATTAGTTCTTGAATCTGTTCATCAGCTACTTGAGCTTCAAGCACCCGATCAACCAAGATTGGCCTAACTTGAAAATTAGCAAGTAACGCCACTTCTCGATCTTCTGCTTCTAACCTTACTCCCGTAGTACGCAAGTCCACTAAAAGAGGAATACGACTAGCGTACAACGCATTGATACGGCCTTGTGTCTTCCTGCTAAGTGTGTCGGCTACTACGTTCGCACGACCAGGGTGATAGTCAATCGTGCAATCGTAATCGCTGAGCAACTCCAACCACCTCCGTTGACGAAGATTAAGTTCCTTCTGGGTAAAGAGATACTGAAGACTCTTGTGATCTGTGAAGATCCTACACTTCTCTCCGTAAAGATAGTGTCTCCACAACTTCAACGCAAAGATGATAGCAGCCAACTCCAAATCATGTGTAGGGTAATTCATCTCATGGGGTTTTAACTGCCGCGAAGCATAAGCAATCACCCTACCATGCTGCATCAATACACATCCCAGACCATTCAAGGAAGCATCGCTATAAACCTCGAAATCACCACTATCGTCCGGGAGTGCCAAAACAGGTGCATTAGTAAGACAATGCTTCAACTGCTGGAAACTTTGCTCACACTTATCATTCCACTCAAACTTAACGTCTTTCCTCGTTAATCTCGTCAGTGGCAAAGCAATCACCGAAAAATCCTTAACGAATCTCCGATAATATCCCGCTAAACCAATGAAACTTCTCACCTCAGTGACGGTTCGTGGTTGCTCCCAACTCTCCACAGCTGCAACCTTCTGAGGATCAACCAGAATACCTTGAGCAGAAATGATGTGCCCCAAAAATGCGACTTGATCTAACCAGAATTGGCACTTGCTAAACTTAGCGTACAATTGGTGTTCCCTCAACCTTTTCAACACCAAAGTTAGATGTCGAACATGCTCTGCTTTGGACTTAGAATACACCAGAATATCGTCAATGAAGACAATAACAAATCTATCCAGGTAAGGCTGGAATACCCGGTTCATTAAGTCCATAAAAGCTGCTGGTGCATTAGTCAACCCAAATGGCATAACCAGAAACTCGTAATGACCGTAACGAGTCCTGAACGCCGTCTTAGGAACATCATCCCTACTAATCTTCAGCTGATAGTACCCAGACCTCAAGTCTATCTTAGAAAATACACAAGCACCTCTCAGCTGATCAAACAAATCGTCGATACGAGGCAATGGATAACGGTTTTTAATCGTCACCCGATTCAATTGCCTGTAGTCGATACACAGCCTCAAAGTCCCATCTTTCGTCCTCACAAACAACACTGGAGCGCCCCAAGGTGAAGTACTAGGCTGAATGAATCCCTTATCCACTAATTCCTGTAACTGCACTTTCAATTCCCTTAACTCAGCGGGAGCCATACGATAAGGAGTTAAAGAAATAGGATTAGTACCTGGAAGTAACTCAATAGTGAACTCCACATCTCGATCTGGGGGTAAACCAGGTAAATCCTCAGGAAAAACATCAGGGAAGTGTCTAACCACTCTCACATCCTCAATTCTGCTAGGAACGGTCTCCTCTAGCACCACATGAGCTAGATACCCCTGACAACCTTTAGACAACAACTTCTTCGCTCGCAAAGCCGAAATAACGCCGTGTCTTACCCCACTCTGCTCACCCACAAAAGTAACCTCAGGTAATCCAGGACGGTGAAACATAACTACTTTCCCGTAACAATCAATGTTGGCACGATAGAAGTGCAACCAATTTGTGCCCAATATCACATCAAAATCGACAATATCTAACGGAATAAGATCCGCGGGCATAACAACACCTTCTACTATCACTGGACATCCTGGGTACATACAATCTACAACACATCTCTCTCCTCTAGGCATAGCGAACTCTAAATCGTACCCTAGAGGTGTGGGGCGAGGTTGCGTTACTTAAGCAAATGTATGAGAAATAACGGAATGTGTAGCTCCACAATCAATTAAGACTCTAGCAAAATAACCAAGAATGTTTAACGTACCCATTATCAAGTCCGGGTTGTTCTGAGCATCCTGCAGGGAAATATTGTGAATACGCCCCTGGCCCTGCTGTCGTCCGCCGCGACCTCTGCTCGCTTGAACACCGCGACCTTGAGCTCCACGCCCCTGACTGGGCTGACCCATCTGTCTTGAAGACCCTGCACTACTAGTAGCATTCTCACTCTGCTGATACTGTCCTCCTTGGTACCACTGAGAACCACCTACCGGAGCTGGAGGATACGGCAAGTAGTTGCTGGGATACGGGGGATAACCACCTTGTGAATACGGGTCCTGGGGGTACTGATACGGTCCCGAGGTATAGGGAACAGCATCACCCTGATAGTGATAGGCACCACCTCTACCTGCTTGACCATAATTACTCGGACCTTGGATTTGCCGAATCGGTGCAGGTGGCGGCATAAAGGTCTGCTGCGGCTTCTGCTGCTGACCCTGGGGACAATTCACAGCTATATGTCCCATTTGTCCACACGTGAAACAAACACCGCTGCCACGCCTGCATTCGCCGAAATGTCGGTTATTACATCTACGGCAAAATGGAACTCGGTTTCGACCACCATCACCTTGTCTCTGGCCTCGAGCACCTCCATAAAACCTACCTCCACGTCCTTGTCCAGAGGCACTGAAACCACCACTAGACGAACTTGAACTAACACCACCCCTTTTGAAGTTCTGAGTTTGGCGAGGCCCAAGCGACACTTGACTTTTCCCTTTGTCATCTTTCTTTTCATCACTGTCACTCGACATATTCTCCGAGTCCTCTATCCTCAATAGTATCTCATAGAACTCCTGGTAGGACTCACAGTGAGTAGTAGTGGCCATAGAACGCCATCTCTTCCTAGTGCCCAAGCGAAAACGACGAAGCATCTCCGCCGGATTACCAGCGACATCCGGATAGTAACGAGACAAATCAGTGAACTTACGATAATACTCGTTAGCCGTCATCTTTCGCTGTTTCAACTCAGTGAATTCCTGTTTCTTACGATCAATATACTCAGGGGGTACAAATCTCCTCTGAAACACGTCTTTGAAAACATTCCAATCAGTCCTCTGAGCTGGAGTCAACCTACGAAGTTCCTGTTCCCACCAGGCTGCAGACTCCATCTCCAGAAACCATGAGGTTGTCTCGACCCACCTTTCCATAGGAAGGTTCCCTGGTTATGCAACACACGGAAAGTCTTCTCTATGTGTTCCAACCAACGTTCTGCGCCTTCGTGACCCTCACTACCTTTAAACTTCTCCAACTTTAGATTATACATAGTTTCCAGAGGAGTCCTCTGGGGAGGGCGCATCACTGTTTGAAGGGCTGTAGCAATCACTTCCCCCAACTGAGTAAGATCGGGGAAACTAGACTCATCTGAGCGACGTGGTTCCCGACGAGGCGGCATGATTCTGACAGAAGACACCAACTATTAGAATACTCACAAAGACACAGGACTGCCAAACCTAGGCTCTGATACCAAGCTGACACACCCCGACCGAGATCAGGGCGTGCTGGCCGTCACTCGAAGGTGACGTAGCCATGTGCGCGTGCGGAAGCTAAGAAGATAGTAATATAAAAGTACGAATAAATAAAAATCTAATAGCATACAAAGTACTAGTGTATGTGAGACACAATTCAGAGCAAGTCTACAACAGTCCAAAGGAAAAGATACGACATATATACACCCGAAGGTGACCCTACAATGGTGAGTGTCTGTCAGAAATGCCGGGACGCCCTCTGGGATAAACCACCGAACTTGCTAGACCACTAGAACCTGGAGGGACGCAAAAACAAAAACGTGAGTGGGCAAAAACAAAGCTCTTTGAAAACTCTTTAGCAAAATACATTCTAACCCCTCGCCGTAAAACCTGTATACTTCCCAGAAAATGAACATATATACGTATGTATAGGTATGTCAATCATGCTCCATGATATGCCATTCATGCTCGAGAATATGCCACAACAGAATCTCATAATAAATGTAAATGTTAAAGCGTAATTCACATTAATAACATATAATCTGGCAGCCGGGAGTCACCTAATGTGACATGTACCGCTGCATATAGAGCTCCAATCTCAACTCAATATCTGAATCTGCACACGAGTCGGAACCACCTAACGTGGTCTGTACGACAGGACTGGGTGTAATATATACGCTCTAGTGCTACGATCACGTGAAGACTATGCGAATAATCGCGGGTCACCTACGAGTCGGAACCACCTAATGTGGTCTGCACGACAAGGCTTGCACCTAACTTGGATCCAAGGCGAGCGTGTGGTGCGGGTGAACATCACGTGAAGGACTCTGCCCCTCTCTGGGCGGGAGCACTAACACCGGGGGTGCAGATTATGAGCTCTCTAAACATCTCAAACTACCATTGCATACAAACATAAATACCACTTACCTGGCACTTACCTGTGCGTCCACAGCACCAATACACATATATAAATGTATGCCGTTACTAATGCATGTGATGATGCATAAGTATTAATAATAAAATGTATGGCATAAAACAAATAACCTTTTCTATTTAATTTCTGGGAATTTAAATGTATATAGGTATATACGGAAAACAAAAGCCCACTCACTGATAATTAGAAGGGTCGTAGCCCCCCTGCCTTGAGTGTGTACGCTCGTCCTCGAAAAACGAATCACCTATACGCGAAAAAGCTACGAAAACGTTAATTTAAAAGCACCTAAGCAACTTCTCGTAATAACTTCTCATACATTGCTCAAATTGGACAATTGAATATACCAACGTGATCTACACAACCTCAGGATCACACCCATATTTTTAAAATAATTTTTGGACCACGCACGCGCCCCCACGCGCCGTCCTAGGCACGGACCCACGCGCCCCCACGCGCGGCCACGTGCACTGCACACTGACGGCGTCAACTGACGCCGTCAGGAATATTCCGTTCAACTGACGGAATATTCCATTAAACCTAACTGACGGCGTCAACTGCCGTTAGGAATATTCCGTTAAAACTTAACGGAATATTCTCCTTTCTTCTCCGGCCAGTCTCCGACGCCGGCGCCGTCGCCGGAAAACTTCAAACTTAGTTTTCTCCTTCGTTTTTCAACCATTTTTCACGATTCAAACGCCAAAATGAAGCTTAGGACTAGTAGAACAACGTTAGACTAGTTTTAAGGCCTAAAAATCAAGGAATCTCACCTGCAACAACGATCTAAGTTCGGCCAACTTTGCACAGGACGATCCCGATGTCCAAATTCACCCAACGAAACACTCCCAAGCTCCTGGGAACCTCACAAACACAACTACAAGCTTAGAATCTCCTAAAACAAGCTAGTTTAAGGGTTGCATGAACAGTACATAATTCGGCCATGGCGATATCGACGTGAAAACAACTATATCCTTACCTGAAAATGGCACCACTGGAATCCTCTCAGCCTCACGAGCACGATGGTGGTCTTAGTTTCTCGATTGGTGAAGGTTTGAGTAGGTTTGTGTGTGTGTCCGTGTGTTTGCAGAAGGAAGAAGAAGAAGAACTCGGGGAGAGTGAGAGAGAGAGAGAGAGAAAAGAGACAGAGAAGAGACAGGGAGTGAGGGAATCCCGGGGGAGTGAGACGAGGTGTATGAGTGTGTGTGTGGTCCTACAACACCACACAACACAAAACTACACGTAAAATAACAACTAGGGGGGTAAAATCGTAAATTCACACGTACGTTAAAATGAAATTTGGGACGGGATGTTACATGTAAAGCTTTTCGTTACGAGTGATGACATTTTTCACACTTCTACAATAATTATTATTAATTTTATTAATTTTTCACTCAAATAAATAACATTGTTCATGAGATTTGGAGGGTTTTAAAAATCTAAACGACCATGTAACCATCGTCTAAGCGTTGATGATGCAATTATGAACGTTTATTATGCTTTCACATCTTTTAGACTTATACATTAATGATTATGAATTTTGTTTATTTTGAACTCCCTTAAAAATACTATTCATGAGAGTTTGTATGGTTTAAAAATTTCAAACGATCATATACTCATTCTCAAAGCGTAGAGGATGCGACTACTACTACAAAATGGACTTATTGTGTCATTAGGTGATGTCACTTTAATATAATATAGTGGCGGACAAAACATTTGCGACACCTACTCAACGTGATGTCGGATTTATTGTTGCTTGTAAATGTCATAAACTATCTATGTCACTTTTAACCGACGTAAACATTTAATGTCACTTATAACCGACATACATTAGCAATTTTTAAATAATGGTGTCACTTTAAAAAAAATAGTGTCGCTTTTAAGCGACATAAAGTATTGGTGTCGCTTCTATCCGACACTAATTATTGTTTTTAAATGTTTTAAAGCCTGCGTCGGTTCTTCCTCTCTTGCATCTTGCTTAAGGATGAGTTTATGAGGTGGCACAAAACTAGGCTTGGCAAACGGGTCGTGTTTATCATTTTCATATAACATATGTTATCTTAACGGGTCGTGTTGTGTCTCACCAATTATCTTAACAGGTCCTTAACAGAACCCGTTATGACCCGTTAAGAAAAATATATATTTTTTCTTAAATTTGCACATATCACACATTGCCACATAAATATTACTTCAAAACATTAAAACACATTTGTCGTTTAAGTACTACATCTACACTCGAAAATAAGAGCATAATAAACAAACATCCATACACTACTTCTCTATTACAAAATGTTAAATGTGCAAGGATATGCAAAATGAAAGAGTTTTTTTTTTTTTTTTTTTATCAAGGTTGTGAAGTCTTTCTCAAAAGTTTAAACCTTGCCAATGGAACTCAAAGCTTACATGTTATTCCTTTTACAAAATCCTCAATTTTCATAGATCATCATGACATAAGATTTTGTGGTATCCACTTTTGTAAATATTTTAAATTGACGATCAAATTAGTTCATTGTATTCATATAGGATCAAGGAGTGTAGCTGTAAAAAATCATCAAAATTAGAGTTAAAATAACCATTAAATCGTGATTTTTCGTTTATAACCGTCGAAAAGTTTAGTCTCGTTACTTAATCTCTGAATGTTTGTTTTTTGTAATTTTTGGCGTATGTGATCTCAAAATATATATAAACAATTTTGA
The DNA here is from genome assembly GCF_963583255.1 of Pyrus communis. Lineage (NCBI taxonomy): Eukaryota > Viridiplantae > Streptophyta > Magnoliopsida > Rosales > Rosaceae > Pyrus > Pyrus communis. Next base: position 8,725,983 of record NC_084808.1, read on the forward strand.
CGGTTGGATCATTGAAATTAGTTTCATAGGATGCGTATCCCATCAAAATGATACATTAACTAACACTTGGAGTTTATTTATATTTTCATTAAGTATAACATAAGATTTTGTGATATCCACTAGTGTAAATATTTTAAATTGAAGATCGAATTCATTCATTGTATTCATATAAGGTCAAGGAGTGTAGCTGTAAAAAATCATCAAAATCGGAGTTAAAATAATTGTTAAATCGTGATTTTTCGTTTATAACTGTTGAAAAGTTTTGTCTCATTACTTGATCTTGAAAGTTTTTTTTTTTTTTTTTGCAATTTTTGGTGTATGCGATCTTGAAGCATATATGAACAAGTTTGACGGTTGGATCATTGAAATTAGTTTCATAGGATGCGTATCTCATCAAAACAATACATTAACTAACACTTAGAGTTTATTTATACTTTCATTAAGTATAACATAAGATTTTGTGGTATCCACTAGTGTAAATATTTTAAATTGAAGATCGAATTCTTTCATTGTATTCATATAAGGTCAAGGAGTGTAACTGTAAAAAATCATCAAAATCGGAGTTAAAATAACTGTTAAATCGTAATTTTTTGTTTATAACCATAGAAAAGTTTTGTCCCGTTACTTGATCTCTAAATGTTTTTTTTTTGCGATTTTTGGCATATGCAATCTTGAAGCATATATAAACAAATTTGACGATTGGATCGTTGAAATTAGTTTCGTAGAATGCGTATCCCATCAAAACAAGTTTGGCTTGTGTGTGTGTATATATATACCATTGAACTTGATGGGATACGAATTCTATGAAACTAATTTCAACCATCCAACCGTCAAACTTGTTTGTATATGCTTCAAGATCACATACGCCAAAAATTGCAAAAAAAAAAAAATTCAGAGATCAAGTAACGGGACAAAACTTTTCAACAGTTATAAACGAAAAATCATAATTTAACGGTTGTTTTAACTCCGTTTTTGATGATTTTTTTACAGCTACACTCCTTGACCTTATATGAATACAATGAATGATCTCGATCTTCAATTTAAAATATTGACATTATTGGATACCACAAAAATCTTATGTTATACTTACTGAAAGTATGAATAAACTCATAAGTGTTAGTGAATCTATTGTTTTGATGGGATACGCATTCTACAAAACTAGTTTCAATGATCCCAACATGTTTGTATATACTTCGAGATCACATACGCCAAAAATTGCAAAAAACAAAAATTCAGAGATCAAGTAATGGGACAAAACTTTTCAATGGTTATAAACGAAAAATCACGATTTAACAGTTATTTTAACTCCGATTTTGATGATTTTTTACAGCTACACTCCTTGACCCTATATGAATACAATGAATTAATTCGATCTTCAATTTAAAATATATACACTAGTGAATCTTATGTTATACTTAATGAAAGTATAAATAAACTTTAAGTGTTAGTGAATCTTATCGTTTTGATGACTTGGAATAAATATATTAATTATTTTATATATTTTAAGTGTTAATTAGACTATGTTTCAATTAGTATGTGATGATATTTAATAATAAAATTACATTTATTTTTTTTATTATGTATTTTATTCAAGTTAAAATGTTATAAGAGATGACAAAAAAAAAAAAAAAAACTAGTTATGTTTTTTATTTGGGTTAAATATTAGGCAGGAAATGGATGGATATAGGCTGCAAAATTTCCCAAACATTAGACGGGAAATTAATTATTATAATTTTTTTATGTGTTTGGTTATTTTAAATTACTTGATATTTTTATTTTTAATGTGTTTTATGATTTTTAATCTCAATCTTTGTCTATAATATAATATAAAAATAAAGAAATAAATAAAACTTAAAATTTAAAATTTATATAGAATAATAATTAATAAACAATATATACATATTCATTATATCTATTGCATTTTATAGTAAGTTTTTTTTAGTAGTTTAAAAATTTTAAATCATCAAAATAGCATTTTTCTTATTGTGTTGAAATAGGTTACATGCGTGTCACTCTCGTGTAAACCTGTTAAGGACCCGTTATTAACGGGTTATTATCGTGTGACCCGATAATGACCCAATTAGCTATCGTGTTGACCCGAAACCCTTTATTTTCGTGTCGTTTACGTGTCGTGTTAACGGGTTGTATAAGAAATTACTAGGTCTAGTGGGAGCATGCTTACGTTTAAGTAGTGGGAGATTGGGAGTTTTAACGAAACACACCTGATACTGTTCACTTTAACGAAAAACTACATTTTTACTCTAAAAAATCAATCCTAGTACCATTCACTTACAACACCTTTGTGTCCATTTCATTAAAACTCAAAGTTTTCAAGCCATTTGCATTAGTTTTCCTTAGATTAAATGACTTTCGGTATAATGAGACTTGCCTAGTTGTGGGACCATTATTTTCTGGGCCCATGATACGTGGAAAGAATGATTGGAATGCCCGAAGCGCATAGAGTATAATCCGGTAGGATAGGCTTAGGTCTAGTAAAGATAATACTTGTCTTCCAAGTAAAGGAAACCCTAGTTAAAGTCAAATTAGGATATCTAGGGGATTAGGCAATATAGTCATAATTCTAGCAGCATTGGGTATCCTATCCTAGATTTCCTTGTAGATAGTCTTCCAATTTGATGAAGATTACCATCCCTACAAGAACTCTCAAAATCCCTATAAATACACTAGCCTGGGTATTTATCAGCGAACTTCGATCTCTCTTTCTTAGGTTTATTCTCTCTAGGACAATCTCTTTATTCTTTAAGACTACCATAGATATCTACCCACATTCATATTTTTCTCTCTACAAAACTACTAAACACATATCCTCTTTATGTCTAACAGGGGTCCTCATGCCGCCATCTACTTGTAGACACGTCCATGGAGAACTCAACTCCCAACGCCCCGTTATAGGCTATTCATCAATTATGGTTCACTCCATTTGTCTTTAGAACTATACTTGTAGTTTGATTCTCCTTCCCGGATTCAACCACACCCCCAACCAACCCCATTCTCCCCTCATCGGAGATCATGGGCTAGTTCGATTGGGTTCTTGCCTTCGTCCATGGATGTGTGCGAATTTGGTTCCAACAATTGGTGCTTTCATTGAGAGTGAATTCATATTCCCCCATCTAAATCGCTCTATCGACATGCAAATTTACTCTGGCAAAACATGATCAAATGAAGGAATTTTGGAGCAATTTCAATTGGAGTGGATTTGTGAGTCTTTCAAGATAATTGTATCAAAATCCCAGAATTTAATTCCAAGCGATTTGACCATGGTGAAGAAAAGAAGGCCCTGCAGATTGACGTTCCAAGGCATTCTAGGTATTTAAGGTCAAGATGGCCTATTTTGGGAAAGGTTCATTTCGAAGATTTGTTAAGGACATCTAAAGCTTTAAAAAGTGACATTTTTGGACAAAATTGGACTTGATTTGATGGTAAAAATCTTATTTGCGAGAGATAACAAAAACAAAGATGGCGGTCATAATTACTTCTTGATTTATTGAAAAATCACAAGCCCCAACTCCATTTGATGTGAAGAAGAGTTTTATCGCAAGGCCCGAATTCTCCCTGAGGAACACAAAAAGGGAAGGTTTCTAATACCTTTATTTATTTTTTTTCCAATACCTTATTACTTCGAAAAGTTTAAGTCGTTTTACCACGAAACAAAGAGCTCAACCTAACTATTTGTTATCGTTTATTTTTTTTTATTTTTTTATTTTTTTTTAAGGGGATATGTGCTGATTGCACATTCCTTCTTCCTTTTAGATCCTGTGGCATTGGACTAACTCAGTCCTACACTATTCTGGTGGAACCAATAATTTCGACACTGACACAATCTCTCTAACGAGCATGACATAGTCTCAAGGCGAGGAGAAGTACACTAGGGGCAAGTCACCCCTAGAAAAGGCATAAATGTTCAATTCTGGAATTATCCATTCGAGTTTTGAACTCAAATATGAATCACGATAGTTCTACAAGGCATCATAGCGATCATGCTACAACATAAAGAATTACAAAAAGGATATAGAGAAAAACATGTCCACAAAAGGGAGCGAAGGCAGGTTCGGCCGCTTGTGGACCAATACCTCATCATGAGTTCGACTCGTAGATCTCTCGTCTGATCAACACAAAACTCAGTTTGAGTCCACCAACACTTCGACAGGGGGAAAGTGTTAGCGCAAAGCTTTGGGGGCAATATTATTATGCCTTAAACCTATTCTGCGCACTATAATGATTTTCAACGAAATGTGGATTCCCGAATGAGTTTCGATACAAGGCTAGCTAGAGAAATGCTAAGACACCTTATATCATTGTGTCAAAGTTTCAAAATTTTTTACAAAACAAATCTTTCCAATTTTACGTAAGCAGTCAGTCGAACCTGCATTCCAGTTATAACTGTGCAACTATGGGAGAATGAAGATTTCAAGGCCTTCTTGATATTTTCCCCAAAACATGACACATATTCTTGGAAAGATAAAAAGTTGAGCTACAATATTCTTATTTTTTCACAATTTTCCAGAAGAAAGAACAGTCTCAAATCTGGCACACAAAGTAACAGAATAGCAAGCCAACACAAGTAACACATTGCAGTAGCACAGACAATTTCCTAGATTAAACTATACCTACTCAAAGAAAATTAGGCCTTGTACCATACATGATTACCAATATACGGAAGATAGGTTTCTGTAGAATTTTGCAGAACTCAATTCTGAGTTACATGGAAGACGTTATTGTTGTTTTACCATTCATAGCACATGCTGGAATTTTCTATGAAATTCCTCAAGTTCTTCATCCGCATTCATATCAAACGACATACAACGTACTGCAACAACCTATGAGTTCAGCACACACATAATCATATAATCAATGCAACAATTAACCAAAGGTTCTAACCAATTCAAATCTGCTGCGACAAGCAAAAACTGAAGGTCGCCCGCAAAGCATTAGATGACAACTCCACATTTGTCATTCTCTACTATTAGCTTGTAATGGAAAAGAACAGGGGGCAAAAACCATATGAAGTTAGAAGAAAATTTTCATCAATCCGAACAACTCCTCCACCACATGATAAGATTCATCCAAATTCCTACACTTGAAGCAGTCTGAACAACGAATTACTTTGCCTTACTCTAAAGCCATTCAGAGTAAGGCGGATCGAAGTAAGAAGTGTCTTCATAGTCTATTCATAGACTTGCCAGCTCTAAGCAAAGCTATATCAGATGGAACTAGAGTGCCACCATCACCCTGTTTTAGGGCAATAGTTGAAGTCCTTGAAACTTCGGTGGATAACCATGCTTATTCTGCAATACCCACGATCTGATCCAAATGTGGACTTAATCAGATCCTATAAGTCTTGGAGTTCCTGCAATCTAGGAATTGGCATGCATTACACGTAATCACACTTCTAAGAGGACATAATATATATCCCTAGATATTCACTGGAATTCTCAAAGGTATCATCAAAGACAAACAAGGAAAACAACTTGAAGGCCCATTCAACGAGTGAACAACCTTGATCCAAGCCATGGTTTCGCTCCAAGAGATAAGTATATTTTTTATTATATACATGATTAAATGCATGTCCATAACAGAAGACCCAAAGTTAGGAATGATCTTTTCAGATCTTCGCACACTATTGTTTGTTCTTTCTTACACCATTCATTGCGGTACATGGAATACCCTAAATTCCAGAACTATGAAGAATTTTGGAACTTCTGAAGGAAAAGAGTTGAGAAACTTTTATACCTTTGAAGCACCTCTTTGCTTAGCAAAGGATAATCACCCATGTGAGGGCCTTCTTTCCTTTGTCTCCTTGCTCCTTGGATCCAAGGATGTAGATGGAGGCACTTTGCTTCTTGGCTCCATGACTTCTTGGAAATGAATGGAAAAATGGGTTCTCCAAAAGTCTCCAATGTTGGAGACCTCTAAGTTTCGACACCAAGGATGGTTAAGGAAGAAGATGAGTGACATTGGAGGAGTTTGATGCTAGTAAATGTAAACACAAAAATTATGTATCGAATGAGACGAGAACATGTGTACAAAGTAGATTTGTATTGATTTAAATTTGTAGGTTACAATCTTTGTTTACAATTTTCCTGTTATTCAGTCTTTAAATTTGATGTAGATTCGTGATGGTTGATCCAGGGGTTGTGATGACTTGATCCCGGATGAACGGTTGAACGATTACTTCAAGTTTTGAGCTTGAAAACAATGCATGGATGATCTTCACCTCAAGGGTGCGGCAAAGGTAGTGTTTCATGAGAGATTTCGTTGCTTCAAGGGTCTTGGCCACTTGATCTTGAAACAAATTTGCTACAAGTTTATAAGCTTGCAACAAAGTCTTGAAGGAATTAGCATGAGCACTTGTTGATTCTTCAAGGAACTGCTTCGGCTTTGGTTGAGAGAAAGCTTCGGTGTTGGTTGAATGTTCTTCGAAGAGAGCTTTGGCAGCGTATCAGTCTTCAAAGGTTTGGTAGAGTTTCTTCTATGTAGAGATTTTTCAACCCATGCTTGTGGGAGAACTTTGTATTTATAGGCTTCTCAAGGCTTGCCTTTGGGAGGATTTGGCTTTGATTTGTGTCCTAATTTGTCCATGAGAGAATTTAGGCATGTTTTGTGTATTAATTTCAGCCATTTTCCTTGCTTTAGCCGAATTTAAGGATCTTGTTGCCTATTTTGTGAGCAATCTTCAATTCTTGTTTTATGAAGATGCTTTAACCCCTTTTTTTTTTTTTTTTTTTTTTCAATTTTGAAAGATTCTGGACCTCTTTTGCTGAATTTAAAGGATGTTTCTTCTTTTAGCCGAATTTAGGGAATGTTCTATACTTCCCTTGCTTGATTTGTGCCACATGTCATTGATGACTTGTCCACTTGTGATGAGTCATATGCCATGTAGAGCTTTGTGATGCATCGTTTTATATGCAACGAAATTTACATGCCCTCAAATGCCCCCACTTCAAAGCGCGTTGTAGGCATGTGTTTGTCACATGTAGGAAATGTGTTTTGAAGTCTTGCAATGTGAATGTTTTAACTCAAGGGTCGTTGAGACTTGATCTTGAATTAGTTTGTTTCTTCAAAGGCCGTAGAGGCGTATTTCTTGAATTGTAATGATGAACTTCATCAAGGGTCATCGAGGCGTGTTTCTTGATTGAATCATTTCTTTAAGGACTGTAGAGGCTTGGTCTTGAATTAAAGTGGTGAATTTCGTCAAGGGCCAATAAGACGTATTTCTTGAACGAAACATTTCTTCAAGGGCCATTGGGGCTTGGTCTTGAAAGAAATGAAAACTTTTCTTCAAGGGTCGCAGAGGTTTGATCTTGATGAAATGAGTTTCTTTCTTCAAGGGCTGTAGAGGCTTGATCTTGAAGGAAAACTTGAAAATGGATAAATTGGCATGTACTTATTGTGTGCATTGATTTTCCATAATAGGCAAACAAACTTCTTTCCTTGTAGTTGTAGGACAACAAACGTTTTTCCTTGTGGTTGTAGGAAAACGAACGTTTTTCTTCCTTCGATGGGAATCCTCTTCAATTTTGGTAACAAAGGTGACTTCCTTCAAAATGTTGGAAAGCTTTGGTGATTTCCTTCAAGGTTTTGGGAAGATTTAATGCTTATCCTTGGGTGAGTAGGATGTGCATTTTTTTTTTCTCTTTTCCCACGGCAAGGGGGGAAATTGTTTTTGTTTCTTATTTTGAATTCCCATGGCATGAAGGAGGGAAAATTGTTTTTCTCTTGTTTTGATTTTCCACAGCAAGGAAGGAGTCTTTCTTCCTTGTTTTGGTTTTATAGAACAAGGGGGAAGTATTTTTATTCCCCTTTTGATTCCCCATAGCAAGGAGGTATTTTGCTTTCCTTTTTTGTTTTTGTTTTGGGACACATGTCATCTCACTTGCACGTCCAATTTGAGGTCGATCTCTCTTCTGGAAAATTCTGAAAAAATATGGGAAACATAGCTTTGTATCTTATCTTTTCAAGCATATATTGCATGCCACTAGGAAAAATCGGGAAAGCATTCAACTTTGCATTTTCCTACATCTGCGCAATCCTGACGGGAAATCGACTTCTGTGAGAATGATTTTGAAAACTGGGACGTTTGGCTCTAGGGTAGATTATGAAATTTGGACACAATGATCCTCAGCCACTTAGCTTCCTTCTCCAATGACCTCGCATAAAAACGCTTTCGGAAAGTTTAATTAGCACCAAAAACATCCTGCCTGCGCAGATTGGTTAAAACTTGCCATTTTTCTTGGAATTTGCTTCCTTCTATTGGTGGGAATGTACTTCCTTGTTTTTTTCCTATTTTCTTTTTGCTATTTGGGTATGCATTTCCCTTATAGCATTAGGAAGCAATTGACCCCTATATATAGGACCGTTGGGTGTGTATTTTTTTCACACACACAATTGCTTGCCGTGGACTACCTTGAAGCTTTTGCCGTGGGTTTGATACTACTGCCATGCCCAATAGCTACTGCTTGGAGCTTGTTTCCATGTGTCACTTTTACCATGTGGGGTAGTGCCTTTTGGTCACGACTTTCCTCGGGGGGTGACGTAGTCGTGCCTTTTGCCGCTGATTGGAGCTTGTTACCGTGCGTCTCTTTTACCATGTGGGGTAGTGCCTTCTGGTCATGACTTTCCTCAGGCAGTGACGTAGTCATGCCTCTTACCGTTGTTGTGCCTTGCAGCTGTTGCTTGGAGCTTATTACAGTGCGTGACTTTTACCGTGTGGGGTTGTGCAAAGGATTGTAGCGTTTTTACACTGTGTAGTGCCTTTTGGTCATAACTTTCCTTAGTGGTGACGTTGGCCTACCCCTTGCCGTTGCTTGGAGCTGCTCATTTTGCTGTGCTCGATCAAGCTTTGTGGCTTGTGGCTGATTTCTTTCATCGCCGCTACTTCATCAACATCATCCTTTGATGCTCACGAGGTTAGTCTTGCATGCCTTTTGTTTTGGCGAAGCAAATTTTCTTGCCATGCCCTACTCAAAGTGTCCGTTAAAGGACCATGCTTTGCTTGAGGAGGACTTATTGAAGCTTGTTTTTGCGATTGACCATCTTAACGTTGATTCTTCACTTTTGAAAGCCAAGATTGCCGAATTTATGTCTACGTTAACTGAGTATTCTTCCTTGCATGTTGTTTCCTTGAATAAATTGAGTCTAGAGATTAGATCTCAACAACTTGCGGTAATAGACTGATTAATTCCCCAAGCTCAGTATTCTCAGCAAGCTATTTTGGAAGGTTATCAAGTCAAAGGGACTTCTTTGTCTTATGTCCAGGCATGGCTAGAAGCGCTGGCACGTGAGCAAGAGCAGTTAGAAACTAAAGCATCACAACTTCATGGTGTTCTCTCGGAGCTGTAAGCTATACTTTCCCATCATTAAGAGGAGATTTTACGAGTAGAGCAAGAGAAGGGTGTGGCTATGGAAGTGCCCATCTTGTCTCTTACCCATATAGAGACTTTAAGGACTTTGGAAGGCTTGCTTGAAGATTGTCGTTGTAGTTTTAGGGATATAGCTTTCAAGTAGTGTCTTCTATTTGTGCTCTAAGCCTTTTTGGCCTTTGTTCATTTTTGTAATAAGGCTTTGTAGCCAAATTTTTTCCTCTAAAGAAATAAAGTATTCATATTTGAATTTGCTCTTTATTCATCAAAGTGTTTGTGTTTTGTTAGTGATGTGACTGTACTTGAAATTTTTGAATTTTCAAGTTGTCTATGTACCCTCGGTTGAGGAGGGATCAAGTTATGAAGTAGTTCAAAGAATGATGGATTGTGGCAATTTTGATGGTGATTTTATTTTATGTTTTTGTTTTTTTTTGTTTTATTTTGCTGTACACGGTTTATGTTCTTGCGGGCCAGGAGCGTTGGGTGTCGCCTTTTATGCTCGTGCGAACAAGGAGCATTGTGCAGTGTGCAGTTTAGGCTCATGTAGGCAAGAAGCATTGGGTGTCGCCTTTTATGCTCATGCGAATAAGGAGCATTGTGCCATGTGCAATTTAGGCTCGTGCAGGCGAGGAGCTTTCTGCCGTGTGCAGTTTAGGCTCATGCAGGCGAGCATTGTGCCATGTGCAGTTCAAGCTCGTGCGAGCGAGAAGCATTGTTGCCGTGTGTAGTTTAGGCTCGTGCGGGTGAGGAGCATTGGGTGTCACCTTTTAAGCTCGTGCGAACAACGAGCGTTGTGTGTCACATTTTAAGCTCGTGCAAACAAGGAGCATTGTGTGTCGCCTTTTAAGCTCGTGCGAACAAGGAGCATTATTGCTGTATGCAGTTTAGGCTCATGTGGGCGAGGAGCATTGTGTGTCATTTGGTGCCGTTTGCAGTTTAAACTCACGCAGGTAAGGAGTGTTGTTCCGTTTGCAGTTTAGGCTCATGCGAACAAAGAGCATTGTGTTAAATGCAATTTAGGCTCATGCAGGCGAGGAGCTTTGAGTGTTGCCTTTTAAGCTCGTGTGATTAATGACTGTCATTGCCGTGTGCAGTTTAGGCTCATGCAAGCAAGGAGCATTGGGTGTCGCCTTTTAAGCTTGTACGGACAAATAGTGTTGTATGTTTGCCCTAGGGGTAGTAGAACTTCAAGAATCTACCGTTGATGGGGCCGATCTTCAAGCCATCTTCTACCATAATTAAGTAAGCGCCGTTGGTGTAAATCTTTTATATTACATAAGGTCCATCCCACTTTGATGTGAACTTGTTTTTTGTCTTGTAAGTTGTGACGATGGGCCTTCGTAATGCCAAGACAAGATCTCCAGCTTGGAAAGACCTTGGGTAGACCTTTTTATTAAACGCCTTGGATAACCATGCTCGGTAACATTCCAAGGGTTGTTGAACCTCGAGCTTCATTTCGTCGAGTGCTTCCAACTCTTGAAGTCGCAGCTTTGCGTTTTCCTCTTCAGTCAAGCCTTCTTGTATAGCCATCCTTAGTGAGGGGATTTAATTTTTGAGTGGCAAAACATCTTCCACGCCATATATGAGAGAATAAGGCGTTGTTTGGGTAGGAGTCCTATGTGTCTTCCTATATGCCCAAAGTGCTAAGTTTATTTTTTCGTGCCAATCTCGCTTTGTTCGACCGATTACCTTCTTCAGGAGAATGCACAGCGTTTTGTTGAATGCTTTTACGAGGTCGTTAGCCGGAGCATGATACATAGAAGACTTGTGCTGCTTGAACTTGTATTTCTTGCAAAGCTCATCCACGAGTTGGTTGGAGAACTATTGTGGCTAGGATGTAGGTTTCTCTGGTAGATGATTTTGGTGCAATTGGTCCCACGACGTCCAATCCCCATACATGAAATGGCCATAAAGCAATTGTAGGGTGTAATGGGTCAGGCGGTTGATGTATGAAGTTGGCATAGAATTGGCAGGCTTGGCACCTTTTGGTGTATTCCAGGCTATCCTTCACCATACTTAGCCAATAGTAGCCCATCCTTTTGAGCTAGAAATGCAACTTTGGTCCAGACTGATGCGATCCGCATACTCTTGAATGTGCTTATTCCATGGCTTAATTAGCTTCTTCCTTACCTAGGCATCTTAAAAGTACTCCTTCAAAAGGGCGTTGATAGAGTGTTCCCTTGTAGTAGAGGAAGTGGGGTGCTCGTCGACGTATTTCAGAGCGGTGTCTAGGATCTTTCAAAAGCTTTCCATGCTCCAAGTAGTCGATCAGCAGCTATCTTCACTCTTCAGTGTCGACTGGAAGTACTGAGATGACATTTGTATCATCCAGTAGCATTTCAGCGATAGGCGATATCACCCATCTTTGGCAAACTGGCATGTCTATAGCTTCGTCCTCTCCTAGCACCATACTTGAGGCTAGGTTAGCGAGAGCGTCCGCCATTTGATTTTCTTTTCTTGACATATGTTCTAACGTCATGGCCTCGAACTTTCGGAGCAGTTAAGTTGGTAACCAGAAGTATAGGGTGAGATCATCTTTCATCATTTCATATTCAGTCAAGAGTTCATTGATTATGAGGTTGGAGTCGCCATATCCATGTCGATTGCCATTTGGAGTTCGATAATTAGCGCTTGATATTCAACAATATTATTGGAGTATAGCTCACTGAGCTGGAAGGAATAGGGTAGTATTTGTCTTTGTGGTGGCATGAATACTACTCATGCCCTTGCTCGGTCTACTCGTGTAGATCCATCGAAGAACATTGTCCATGTCGGGAGGATGTTGACGTGGAATACCTCCTCGTTAGGTAAGTCATCTGAGATTTTCCAATTGGCTGGGATTAGATGATCGACAAGGAAGACTATGAGCGCTTGTCCTTGGATGGCTTTAGCTAGAATGTAGATGATCTCGTATTGATTCAAAAGCAATGCCCATTTAGCTAGTCGCCTCGTCAAAACTAGCTTGGACATAACGTATTTAACTGGGTCAGCTTTGGCAACCAGGTGGATGGTGTAAGCAAGCATGTAGTGTCTGAGCTTTTGGATAACAAAGACTAAGGCAAGACATATCTTCTCGATTGGGGTGTAGTTGAGCTCAACCCCAGCGAGGGTTCTACTTAGGTAGTAGAGTGCTCTTTCCTTTTGCTCTTCATTTTCTTGTGCTAAAAGTGCTCTAATGGAACTTTCTTGTACAACAATGTAAAGGATGAGCAGTTTTGCAAGCATGGAAGCTTCTAAGACAGGTGGGTTTACCAGGTACCTTTTTATGGTTTCGAAGGCATTGCGGCAGGCATCATCCCATATGAATGAAGCATCATTCTTCATGAGTCGATTAAAGGGTTGACAGTATCCAACGAGGTTGGAGATGAAACGTCTAATGAAGGCAAGTCGTCCTTGTAAACTATTCAGCTTGTGTAGATTCCTTGGCTTGGGCATGCTTTGAATGGCCTTAATCTTTGATTGCTCCACTTTAATGCCATGGTGCTTGACAATAAAGCCAAGGAACTTCCCAAAGGTAACACCAAATGCACATTTTAAAGGGTTCATCTTGAGGTTGTAGTGTCATAGTCTATCGAACACCATTCGTAAATCCTTCAAGTGATCGGATTGAAGGAAAAAAATTTTCCTAGCTAAGAACATGTCAGAACATTTGAACACATAAGCAAACTAATAACACTTTAAAGTAGGCATGCATTCAAAAACAATTCTAAAACCCATGACTTTCGAAGCCTAGTGAATGGTGAACCACAAAACTCTTTAACAACATTAAAGAGAAGAAAGGATTTTGAGATTCATTACCCTTGAAGCTTATCCTTGTTTACACAAGGGATTCACCCAAGTGGAAGCCCTTCAAGTCACCTCCTAGCTCCTTAGATCTTCCTTGTGGTTTTCTTCCTTCCTTTGCTCCTTAAGGATGTGAGGAAAGGATCTCCAAGAACACCAAATGTTTGGTGTCTCTAAGTCTCCACACTAAGGATGAGGTGTGAAGATGAAATGGATGACTTAGAGGAAGGAAGATTGCTAGCTATTTTCCTCTAAGTGTGGTAAGCCTCTATAGAGAAAAAGGAGAAAAAGTTTATCTTCTTTGCCTCAAGAAAACCCTAGTGAGAGAATGGCAATAAAGATGTCATTATACCACCTCACATATGAGTGGCAAACTTGCAATTAGCCCAAGTTTGCTACTACTCACCCTAAGGCTAGTTTTGACTTTGTATTTGGGTTAATTTCCAATTAGTTTTAGTTGTCTCACATCTTAAACTCAATGGGCCTTGTGGACCAAAACCCTTTTGGGCCCTAGGACCTTAAACTAACTTGAAAGCCAAATACGAACCTTTCGTACAATTAATTGACTAATTAATTAATCTTGACCATTCTCAATTAAACCATTTAATTGCTTATCCATCTCATTTATATTTCTTCACTTTTATCCTTACTCGGTGTATGATTCATTACGTTCCAATTAGCGAGGCAGTGGGCAATTGTTACTCTTAACGATCAATTGTGAATTGAAACTACATTTCAATTCTCCCTTTGATAAAGATTAGTGTTTTCTAATCTTCAGGGCTTCAACAAACAATGAGTAGCACCTAGCAGTATGTCATGGCCACCCAAGTTAAGTAAAAGTGGTTGGAGAACCTATCTAGTTACAATTACAATGCAATACGGTGTTTCTCTAATACAATACTCTTAATCACATTGTTTGTGTGATAGTTTGTTTCATGTCTACTATCCAATGTGATACTTCTCTATATGATTCAATTGAATATGATTTGGAACAAACTTCCTAAGTCATATTCGTATACTTTGACGAAAGACTCCATAATCATATCTCAGAGTATTCTCCCTCCACCTTGGAAGGTTAGAGATCCTTTGGTGTGCATTCATATGCCTACATGACTAGATAGCTTGACCCCAACATTGTCATGGACACTCTCGATGGAATGCCTTTGACATGATCAAAGATAAAGGACCTAACCATTAGACATCTATGATGCCTCAGGTCAAAGGACTACTTTGCATATTACAACTTACAAGCTCTTACATGACATGTATGTTCAAACTCTCTTTTGATCATTGCTCAGTGTACTCGATTACCTTTTGAGCACCTATGTGTTTTTCTTAGTGTCCAACACTAAATGACTTAAGACTAGTCGTACTCACGCTTGAGTTAACATAACACATACTAACCTTAGTGGATTGTCAATGCCCAATTGGCAATCCTATGGCTAAGAACGTTTTAGGAATAAACATAAGAGAAAGGTCTCATTAATCTAACTTACTTAGATCACTTCTCTCTTAGATTAAATACATTCCTTAGATTCCCTTATTGCTTAAACACATGATACAGTAAATAGTGATTAACAATAAGCTTTGCCCTTCATTAAACATATAATAGTTTAATACAATAAGTATTCCAAAAGCTATTACATCAAATGAATGGCTTTGTGGGCATACTTCCAACACGAATCTCTTCTTGGTCTTGGCAACTACATCGTCTATGTAACATTCTACGTTTTTGTGTAGCATGTTGCTGAAGATCCTCTGCATTGCGCGTTGATATGTAGTTCCAACATTTTTTCAAGCCAAGGGCCATTACCTTGTAGCAGTGGATACATTTTGGAGTGCGGAAGGTTGTTAATTCCTCGTCTTCGGAAGCCATGAGGATTTGATTGTACCCAGAAGAGCCATCCATGAATGATAGTGCCTTATGGCCAGTGGTTGCATCTACCATGATTTCAATGATTGGCAAGGGAAAGTCGTCATTGATAGGAGCATTTTCATGCGACTTAAATGGCTTGTTCTCGTGCATTTACGTTATGTTTCTTTAGTTATTTTAGTACTTTAAGCTATTTTCGTGTGTTTGTAGGTCGAAAGGGCTAAAGGAGCAAAAAGATGCATTTTGGAGACTTTTGGAGCACTTTTGGGCTAAGGACGGATAGCTTATGCTTGAAGCCAAAGTGTTGGACGAAATTGAAGACCTAATTGGAGCCAAAGTGTTGGAACCTTGTTCTCTTTAGTTTTAGGACATTTAAACCTTTCCTAATCCCAATCATGCCATGCATAACACACATCCATTCTAACACATTGTCATTGCACATGCATTTCCTTCATTAGTTAACCCACATGCACTTATCACTTATCATCACCACATATCATATCACTTAATCACTTATCACTTATCATCACCACTTAACCACTTATCATATCATAACCACATATCATATCACTTATCACTTATCACTTAACATATCATCCACCTACTTCACCTACAACATCCACTTCACCTACAACATCCACCTACTTCACCTACAACATCCACTTCACCTACAACATCCACCTACTTCACCTACAAATGACATAGCCATATGTTCCCTCCACTACTCCTATAAATACCCTTGCATTCATTCATTCATGGACATCTCATTTTCATACACAACACACCACAAACACATCCCTTTCTCTCTTAGCCGTGAGCTTCCCATCTCTCCCCTTATAATCCAAACACCATTTTTCCATTCCACACTTCCATCCCCCAAACCAATTATCCCTAGACCTTATGCTATTGCGCCGCAACAAAGAAGGAGAAAGAAGAGAGGAGAAGCCTTGGACGTTTTGGCTATTCAAGCTTGGATTGTTGGAGCGTTTCTAGGTGTATTCAATCTTTGTTTTCAATGTTTAATTTATATTCTCTTTGTTTTGTTGTAAACATGAGGAGCTAAACTTGTTTTAGCTAGGGGAGACTTTGAAACCATGATTATATTTGCAATATGAATTGATTAATTCCAGTTGTGATTTCATAAATTGTGAATGCAATTTACTTAACCGTTTGATGGATAACTTATTCTTGTTTGTTGATTAAGGGTGCACACTTAGTTTGCATGCATGAATTTGGGGCTAGAATATAAGGGAGTTTCACATAATCGTTACAAACTTATATTCACAAGTAGTTAAGGTTGTTTTCACAATCATGTTAAGTAAATTCCTAGCATGAGTATCATGATGTCATAGTTACAAGTGCTTTGTCAATACTTATGATTTTCATAGAACGTAATGATCTTTGATTGTATCTCTATTATGATGTCATGTAGGGGACTTTTGAAGAATGCTTTGGGTTGTCGTATGATGTCATCCAATCCAATAACTTAAGGAAAATCTGAGGGTTAATTAGTGATGTCACGGTTAATCTAGGGTGTTGAGGTTCATGGTTTATCGAAAAGCAACTGGAAATCAATTTGTATGCAAGTGTGTCATGTGTGGAGAAGGACCCTCTAGCTAGCTAATCACCCATCCATATCCCCAAATTCGTCCAAAGTTTACTTAAGTCTTTTAGTTACTTGTTTTTCTTTTAAATTCGTCAAAAACCTAATCCCCTTTATTTAGTTGTGTCAAATCTGTCCTAATTGTGAGTTTGAGTGTTTTTGAGTCAAAACCAATTCTATTTTCGTCCAAGTCAAGTCCTAGAGTCTAAATTGAGTCTTTTTTATTGTTTTGAGTTGTTTTGAGTCTTTTAAGTTTGTTTTGAGTCATACAAGTTTAGTTAAGAGTCTTTTGATTTTGTTTACGTGTTTTGAAGTATATTTTTACATCTTTGAGTCAGTTTTCATTAGATTAGCAATCCCTCCTAATCCCCGGCCAAGAACGATCCCTACTTATAACTATACTACAATTGTCAAACGAGGGTTTAATTTGTGCGCGTATAAATCTCGCATCAAATTTTGGCGCCGTTGCCGGGGATTAGCAACTTTGCTAATCCCTTGGTTCTTTTCTTTTTTTTGGTTTAGTTGTTTTCGTTTTAGTTTCTAACTTAGTGTTGTTTTCTTTGTTTGTTGTTACTTTTGATATTTGATTTAGTTCTCTTTCTTTGATTTTAGGTACTAGAGAAGTAAGATATGGATTTTGCTAGCATTCAAGCTCAATTGGCAAATCTTACTTCTAAATTGTTGCCATATGCCGAAAGGACCACAATGCAGAGTGTCCCTACATTTGGTGCTTCATATAGGCAAGGATTTCAAGCCAATCAATGTCCACAAAGAGATGGGAGGGATCATTCAAACTCTATATGGTGGGAAGATCAACAAGTTCAACGTGAAGCATATTGGCAACCATATGAGGAGTTCTATTCAAGACCTATGCAGCCACCACAACTTCATATGCAATATGCTCAATTAAATTCAAATTCGCCAATAGATTATATTTAAATTCTTAATGAAATAAATTCTTTGGCGCAAGGGTCACAAAATCAAGCCAAGGAGGCTCAACAAGAAGCATATTGGCAACCATATGAGGACTTCAATACAACACCTATGCAGCCACCACAACCTCCCCCACAACAATTCCAATCAAGTTCAAGTATGTCCATGGATAATGATAAAAATTTTCAATTACTAACCTCTTTGACGCAGGACGAACAAAATCAAGACAAGAAGTTGGGTAAATTGGACGAGCAATTTGGGCAGATTATGGAGTTCATGAAACAAATTCAAGAGCAAAGTGAACTTTCCAACTCAACTATTGAAAACTCGAAGGAAGATTTTGAAATCCATAATGCTATCACTTTGGGAAGTGCTATGGAGGTTGGAGCTGACCTAAAAATGTCCAAACATAGCCTAGAAGTGGATGAACAGCTGTTAATTGAGGAGGAGAAATAAGACATGCACACGGCAAGGGTAGAACAACCCTTGCCGCAGCCCCCTAAGCCCTCTAAACCACCCACCACCAGTAAGGACGTCCCAATTCCATGTTATTCTGATGTTATTCCACCCAATGTCCCTTTTCCTAGCAGGTTTTTGATTCCCAACCAAGAAGAGAGTAAAAAGGACATCGTGGAAGCCTTCCCAAAGGAGCAAAATGCTATTCAAATTCTTGGTGCAACACAGCAAGTTTTAGATGGTGTTGAATTCTTCAAAGGACTTTGTACACCAAGAAGAATGATTCAAGAGAAGGTAGTAGCTGGAAAAGATGTAGAAGGCATCAAAGAGGACATATTTGAAACCACAATTCCCAAGGAAGTTGGATTTTATGACACAGGACAAGTCATAACTTTCGAAGGGGTGTTTATTCTGGAGTTCATTTTGGAGCACACAGGTAAGCCGCCTCCCCGAATTTCAATTTTCTTTTATACTAACATGTGGTTAATGATTCAGGCACCCAATCTGGAATTTAAACTATTATCGGATCATTTCAAGTATCACCGCCCATTCAAAGATAAATTCCATGCCGTTTGATTTTATTTATGTGTAAAAAAAAAAAAAAAAAAAAAAAAAAAAAAAAAAAAAAAAAAAGATACTAAACATGGAGAAAGGTGGAGCTTCACAAAGGTTGTTTACGTGAAGCCCCACTACGAGGCGCAGAAGCGGAAGGCGCAGAAGCGGGAGGCATAGAAGCGGGAGGCATCGGAGCGGAAGCCATCGGAGCGGGATGCATCGAAGATAGAGCATTCCAGGCCTCAATACTTGGCCAAGCGCTGGATGAGCCAGGAAAAAGGTGCCTCTGGAGGAAAGACGAAAACCTTTGACGGTCACTGTGAATCCGACCTTCAGACTCTTGCAGCTCATCAAGCTTCCTCTTCATGCCCGTCGAATAGTTGTTGGCAAGTACGTGCAAACTTCTATTCTCATGCTTAAGCAGTTTGATCTCCTGCTTGAGACTTTCCACCTCTGCCATCAATGATTCCACCTGACGGGAGCGGGCAAGCAGGCGTTGGCCCATGTTGGACACAGAACTCGCACACTGAACACTAAGTGCAAGGGACTCTTGAACGGCCAACTCATCGGACCGTCCTGACAGCAGCCTACTATCTTTTGGTGTGAGGAGGTTCCTAGCTACTATTGTAGCTGTTGTGGCGTCCTGCATCACAGAGTCTTCACCTGAAAGAGGACCGTTAGAAGATAAGAAAGAAGGGCGCCATACGTTACCTTGACGCGGCGCGCCCGTATCACTGCTAAGGCTCAATTCCAAGCTAAGGTTCGATGAGTTTGCCATTTTTCAAAAGTGTTCAAAGAGAAGGGATGGAGTTAAATTTCAAAGGGCCGGAGTCAATTTTCAAGAATGGGAAATCTTCAGAGTGTGTTTGTTGTGGTGATCGATAGCTCAATAAAAAAGCCAAGGCGACGCGTCCACCAATTCAAAAAGCCAGAATTTCCGGCGTAATTTAGGCGACGCTTTCTCGGCTTTTCAGAAGGCGCGTTCAACTTTGTCAAAAGATTTCTTCTTTTCAGACAACACGTGGAGGCCATCATCGCAACTACACATCTTTAGCCGACAAGCGCAAAGTTCGGCGACGCTTTCTCAGCTTTTCAGAAGACGCGTGCAGCTTTGTCAAAAGGAGCCGCATCTGCACTACCACGTGTCGTTCAGAAAGCGAAGGGGCGTCGTTCAGAAATCGAAGGGGCGCCTGCTCAGAAATCGAAGAGGCGTCGTTCAGAAATCGAAGGGGCGCCTGCTCAGAAATCGAAGAGGCGTGTTCAGAGATCGAAGAGGCGCCATTATTTCAAAAAGCCGGATTTGCGGGATCAAAACGTTTGTCGACAAAGGTAAAAAGTACCACCACTTGATATTATCTCTATATATGTCGACCTTCGTCTTTTATGGCAGGGCAAACCTGAAGAAAATGCCCAACTCTCCCTCACCTCTGAGGGCGCACTCCCAGCAAAGCCTTTCGAAATACTCAATTCTTTCTTCTTCCCCAAAGATGATACCAGATGCCTGGAGTACATATGACCCAGGAGGAAGCAGCACAACAAATACATGTGCTGATTCATTCACCGCTTCTTCAAAAGCAAAGGTATCTCATATCATCAAGGTCAAAAGCAAAAGTATCTCATATCATGCTCTTTCCCTGTCTTTTTCTTTGTCCTTGTTCTTACTCGCATGGCAAAGTAAAAGAAGCAATCAGCCGGCACTTGGAGTCAGTCTTCCGATCTGGAGCCAACTGCCTGGAATCTATTCCTGATTGCTTACCTAGCGTTGCTCTCGAGTAGTCATCTTCAACGGTTGATACACTTCCGGAGAAGGGACCACTTCTGCAAAGGGGAGCGAGTAAGGCAAGTGAAAATGATACATTGAAGCATGTGGAGACAAACATAGGCTGAGTTATCCTCCAACCCTTTTCAATACGAATTGGAAAGATTGAACAAAGAAACAGACCAAAGGAGTAAGCTCAGACCTTCGGGGGAGACCAAAAGAATCCTGCTGCCCAGTTCAAGAGTAGCACAAAGGAAAATCAACGATGGGAGGAGCCCCTGTGGAATCAACAACATCAAGCCTCAATGAAATCAACAAGGAGAAGATGGAATTTACATTCCACAACCAGATTTGCGTCTCTAAACTCTTCTCTTTGTTATTTACATTCTGCCATGTTTAGTATGTTTAAATGCTTTTTGTGTGTTTACTTATGCTTTGTATGATTTTAAGCTTAAAACATTGAGGACAATGTTTGATTTAAGTGTGGGGGTAACTAATGTTGTTAATGCAAATTCGTGGGATTTTATCGCCCATAACTTTAAAGGTTGTTCCTTACTGTTTTAAGGTGTTTTTAAGATGTTTTAGAGTGTTTTAGTATGTTTTGTTTTTATAAATCCGAAAATCACATAAAAATTTGAAAAACATGTTTTGAAAAACCTAAAAAGAGTGTTTTGAGTCGTTTTTGTGTGTTTGTGTCTTAGGGTACCTTCCAACACAATGATGAGGATTTGGTTTGTAATTGCATGACTGTTAAAGAGAATTATAAACATGGATGAAAGTTTGATTTACTCTTGGTATATGTTTGGTTATGGTTATAATGTATGACTTCACATGCAATCATAAAAGAAAAATTCGTTTTTGTAACATGCTTTAAGGAAGGAACTCAAACAAACGCTACAACCCTGTGAGACTCGAGCCATTACTTTCTTTGGAGAGTTATTTTCTGTGATTCTTTGTTTTCTAAAGTTGTTGCATGATCTCATTATTCCTTGCTTGGTTGCTACTTAGAATGCAATTGTATCATGATAGAACTAAATGCTAGAACTTATATCCGTTTCATTCAAAGCATGATATTGATTGCATAACATATATCAAGATGAAGTTGTGTAGTTGCCACCATAGCCAAATAGCCTTACTTCCCATATTTCGTATATATTGTAAGTCTTAACCCCGTTGAGCCTCGTTTAACCTATTTTCTTTGCTAACCACATCAACCCTTACCTAGCCTAGATTAGGACCATCCGTACCCTTGTTCTTAAAAGATAGTGAGCATGACTTAAATGAATTCCTTTTGAGTACATTATGAAAGAAAATGAGTGTGGGGGAGAGAATGTTTTGTTCTTAAGCGTTTATGTATGTTTTGAGAAAAAAAAAAAAAAAAAAAAAAAAAAAAATAATAATAATAATTGTGAAAAATATATGTAAAAGAAAAACAGAAAAGAAAAGAAAGAAAGGAAAAAGAACTTGTTCCCCCTTGATCAAAAGTTGAGTTTTCATTCAAAAGTGATTTCTACGTTAATTCAAATGCTTTGCTCGCTATTTCTTTGAGAACCTTTGTTTTCCATATACCTTCTTTAGCCAAACACCTTTAGCCCCGTTACACCCCTTTGACTTCTATCTTGATCGTTATGTGTTTAATAATGTGGAGTTTGGAATTGATATGAGCTTATGGAATCACTGGTTCTCATTCTAAGTAGTAGCATTCCATTCATGAGATCATATTCATGTCGTTATCGTAAATTCAGAAAATGCTTTCCTTGTTATAACATATGTGAGTGTTCGTCTACATGTTTACATCAATCTTCTCACATATAACTAGTGTAGGGTGTGTAGTCAGAAAATCTATGTGAAAATAGAGTGCATTCTAGTAAGGAATTGAGGGAATTCTCTAAGGCATGTTACTACATTCAAAACATGGTTTTAAATGCTTAATTGTGAACTAGTATGTGGTGACTATGAGTAAGAATGTACTTAAGTGTAAAAATGGCTAAAATCTGTGGGAATAATGATTTTTAACTTGTCATGTGCTTTGGAAATCCCTGAGACGTTTGTTGGAAGGTTTAGGTTGTGTTTTACTTGTTCGTTTTGTTTTGTTTCTGGTTTCTTTTGTTTTGTTTTGCTCGAGGACTAGCAAAGATAAGTGTGGGGGTATTTGATAGGAGCATTTTCATGCGACTTAAATGGCTTGTTCTCGTGCATTTACGTTATGTTTCTTTAGTTATTTTAGTACTTTAAGCTATTTTCGTGTGTTTGTAGGTCGAAAGGGCTAAAGGAGCAAAAAGATGCATTTTGGAGACTTTTGGAGCACTTTTGGGCTAAGGACGGATAGCTTATGCTTGAAGCCAAAGTGTTGGACGAAATTGAAGACCTAATTGGAGCCAAAGTGTTGGAACCTTGTTCTCTTTAGTTTTAGGACATTTAAACCTTTCCTAATCCCAATCATGCCATGCATAACACACATCCATTCTAACACATTGTCATTGCACATGCATTTCCTTCATTAGTTAACCCACATGCACTTATCACTTATCATCACCACATATCATATCACTTAATCACTTATCACTTATCATCACCACTTAACCACTTATCATATCATAACCACATATCATATCACTTATCACTTATCACTTAACATATCATCCACCTACTTCACCTACAACATCCACCTACTTCACCTACAACATCCACTTCACCTACAACATCCACCTACTTCACCTACAACATCCACTTCACCTACAACATCCACCTACTTCACCTACAAATGACATAGCCATATGTTCCCTCCACTACTCCTATAAATACCCTTGCATTCATTCATTCATGGACATCTCATTTTCATACACAACACACCACAAACACATCCCTTTCTCTCTTAGCCGTGAGCTTCCCATCTCTCCCCTTATAATCCAAACACCATTTTTCCATTCCACACTTCCATCCCCCAAACCAATTATCCCTAGACCTTATGCTATTGCGCCGCAACAAAGAAGGAGAAAGAAGAGAGGAGAAGCCTTGGACGTTTTGGCTATTCAAGCTTGGATTGTTGGAGCGTTTCTAGGTGTATTCAATCTTTGTTTTCAATGTTTAATTTATATTCTCTTTGTTTTGTTGTAAACATGAGGAGCTAAACTTGTTTTAGCTAGGGGAGACTTTGAAACCATGATTATATTTGCAATATGAATTGATTAATTCCAGTTGTGATTTCATAAATTGTGAATGCAATTTACTTAACCGTTTGATGGATAACTTATTCTTGTTTGTTGATTAAGGGTGCACACTTAGTTTGCATGCATGAATTTGGGGCTAGAATATAAGGGAGTTTCACGTAATCGTTACAAACTTATATTCACAAGTAGTTAAGGTTGTTTTCACAATCATGTTAAGTAAATTCCTAGCATGAGTATCATGATGTCATAGTTACAAGTGCTTTGTCAATACTTATGATTTTCATAGAACGTAATGATCTTTGATTGTATCTCTATTATGATGTCATGTAGGGGACTTTTGAAGAATGCTTTGGGTTGTCGTATGATGTCATCCAATCCAATAACTTAAGGAAAATCTGAGGGTTAATTAGTGATGTCACGGTTAATCTAGGGTGTTGAGGTTCATGGTTTATCGAAAAGCAACTGGAAATCAATTTGTATGCAAGTGTGTCATGTGTGGAGAAGGACCCTCTAGCTAGCTAATCACCCATCCATATCCCCAAATTCGTCCAAAGTTTACTTAAGTCTTTTAGTTACTTGTTTTTCTTTTAAATTCGTCAAAAACCTAATCCCCTTTATTTAGTTGTGTCAAATCTGTCCTAATTGTGAGTTTGAGTGTTTTTGAGTCAAAACCAATTCTATTTTCGTCCAAGTCAAGTCCTAGAGTCTAAATTGAGTCTTTTTTATTGTTTTGAGTTGTTTTGAGTCTTTTAAGTTTGTTTTGAGTCATACAAGTTTAGTTAAGAGTCTTTTGATTTTGTTTACGTGTTTTGAAGTATATTTTTACATCTTTGAGTCAGTTTTCATTAGATTAGCAATCCCTCCTAATCCCCGGCCAAGAACGATCCCTACTTATAACTATACTACAATTGTCAAACGAGGGTTTAATTTGTGCGCGTATAAATCTCGCATCAGTCATTCGGGCAAGTATTGTTGAGGTTGCGGAAATCTACACAAATACGTATTTGTCCGAATTTCTTAAAGACAAAGACGATGCGAGAGATCCACTTAAGGTATTGCACCTCTTGAATGAAGCCTGCTTCGATTAACTTGTCAATCTCGGCCTCAATTTGTGGGATGAGTTCAGATGGACAGTGTCTCCAAGTTTGCTGTATTGGTCGCGTTCCAGGCTTAACTGCTAGGTGATTCACGACAATGATAGGGTCAAAGTCGGGCATTTCTTTGTAGGTCAAAGCAAAGACATCTTTGTACTCCAAGAGCAGGTGGTAGTACTCCTTGATCTCATATGCGCTTAGTAGTGCACTTACGAAGATAGGCTTTGACTCCTTGCTTGTGCCTAGGTTGAGCTCCATGAGATCATCAATCGTGGCTTGCCTCCCTTCTTCGAGTTGTGGTGGCGCAATGGTGACATCCTCCTTATGAACTTTATCTTCCTCGTCCTCTTGTATCATGATGTGGAAAACGTCTTAGACATCCTCCTCAGTGTTGTCCACTTGGGCTTGTTGGCGTGAAGATTGGCCAGAGTGGATGATGGTGCACTTCTTTACCTTCAATTATCCTTTTGTGTCCACTTTTAAGGTTGCTTAGCGCTTCATCCTTGAAGGAATCGAGTTGTGAATGTATATTTTTCTTCTAGACCGTTGAGCTTTTCTTCTTTTGGTGTTGTCTTCCTCTTTCTAGAAGTCTTCTTGGTCTCTATAAGTCTTTCCAAGGCAGATCGTCGTGGATGAGAGCTAGCCATGTTTCTTTGTTTCTTAGGTTTTGACAGCCTTTCGAAGACAAAGCTTTGGGGTGTTGGCTTGTTGCAGTCTCGAGCCACACTTAAATTAAAGAAACCATATTTTTGATGACATCCCTCAAATGACAGTTGTAGTCTCGAGCCATACTTAAAAACTAACACCACAATCACCAAGCTCATAATCTATGTTCATACCTTCACCAATATCTTGCTGAATTACTATTCAATCCTCAAAGCCACTTGGAATTCTTTTTGGTAAATCTGATAAACTCGTAAGAAGATTGTACTCCAACGGTTTCTGCTAGCATCGATATGAAACTGGCACACACATTTGCCAAGTCGACCTATCGTGAATTCCTCAATGATTGAGCGAGAAACCATGTCAAGAAGACTAAAAGAATACTCAAGAATTTGAGGGTCAAAACAAGTCTAGGAAACCTAGAGTACAAGATATTTGAATTGAATATACAATTTTGATGTCTAAACATGTGAAAATATCTAACTTAATCATATACTAGCAACGAAAGAGTTGGAAGATAACTCAACTTGAACGATAGTTTAAGGAAGGTTGACAAACGGAAACTTAGATTTTTCCTTGACTCAAAATTCACAATAGTTTGTTACAGCGATAGCTCCATGAATAATAAATCACCAATGGTGACGATTTGTTCAATAGAATACTGATTGGGTGATTTAAGGACTGATGGTCTGAACTGGAAGTTTCGACATCTAAGCGATCCTCCTAGACAGTCTATCAACATCAGAAATGATATGGCGAACAGACGAATGACTCAAAATCAACTAAAATAACTTTACTACCAGGAGGTGAAACTGAGGGTACAAACAGATCTGATGAAGACTAGAATATCAAAGAGTCAGACAATTTCAAAAATGATGAATTATGCCAAATGACTAAACAATTCTATTATTGTCTCCTGCCAAAAGTAGAAAGATCTAATTTAAGAATAGGCTAACAAGGTTTCTTGATGATTGAAAAGTAACATCACAAAAGTATTAGAGCTATCAGGGCCAAAAGTGATTTTCTTAAGATGTTATTCCGTCGAGTGCTACCACTTTAGTACTATCGTCACATGAGACATTTCTAGAGTCTTAACAAAAGTAGACTTCGTAGGAATTCTAATAGGTGGTATTCTAACGGATACTGCCAAGGAATCAAAACTATTTCAGATTTCTAATCTCGAAAGGTTTAACATTAATGGCTGGAGGATAGGGATGGAATTGGTTGATAAAGTCTTCGATGATGCACAGTTACCGAAACATTAACCCTGCTTTAGGCCATCAACTTATCTCAAATCTACATCTTTCCTTGATAGGGAATTTCTTCACTTTAATTCTAAGGGCATTCGCCAAAGTGCTCTTCTAAGACGTCAACAAGTTGCAAAACTACCCAAAACTTAGGAAAAACTAACACATTTTTTGTATTCGACGAGGTGGCAAGATCCAAACATTAAGCTCAAAAACCTAGAATGCTTTCATCACCCATGTGTTGAACGCAATACTGCCCAACTTATGCTTTAATACCAAACTAACAGAACCTGACCTGGAATGTCTACTAGGACTCTGAATCGAGCTGTGCTAGCCGACACCTGGAAGGTGATGAAGCCATAAAGTATAGTGATGTGGAAAATGTGAATAAATTTAAACCTAAAAGTACCTAAAGACAAGAGTGCGCTGTGAGCAAGAATGAACCCATTTCACACGCGACATCAGAGCATAAGTAAAGTACATTGGTGTGGATAAGGATCATACCCTCAGAGGTAGCCACCTATACTGAGATTCGCTACAAATCCTCATCGATACGAACATCCAACAGCTAAAACCTAGAGGGGCACAAAAATAATGGTGAGTGGGCCTGAAAATAAAATTTTTAATAAAAACGTTTTTTAAAACATTATAACCCCTCGCCGTAAAACTCATATAATTTCCCATAAAATAATAATACATACGTATATAGAAATCATGCTCGTGAGTAATGAAAACCAAGTATATGCCATGTCAAGAATCTCAGCAATCAAAATAAGTAAGCCAGGTGAAATAAATCAATGTAAAATGATATGCCAGCTGGAGTCACCTAACGTGACCTATATGGCTCTAAACCTGCACAAGAGTTGGAACCACCTAATGTGGTCTGTACGACAGGTTGGGTGTAAATAAATACACTCAAGTGCTACAATCACGTGAAGGCTATGCAAACTATCACAAGTCACCTATGAGTCAGAACCACCTAATATGGTTTGTACAACAGGCTGGCACTTGCCCTGGATCCAAGGTAAGTGTACGGTGTGGGAGGTGAACAATCGCGTGAAGGCTAGCCCTGACCTTGGGCGGAGCACTAACACCAAGGTGCAGGATAATGAGTACCAAATGCATCCAGGCATAACCATATACATCTCAACCACTAACATCATAATGTACTCACATGTAGCTTACCTAGGCTCTGCAGCATCGTGCAACATTATACATGACTACACCAATGCATATACTAAAATATAATGCAAGTATGACATGGCATTTCAATCACATTTCATTTAAAACAATTTCTGGGAAAACTGTAAAGTATACATACGTATATATATAGAAAACCAAAAGCCCACTAACCTGGAGTCCATGCTACAACTCCCTAGTACAACCTCAAGAAGTCACGAACGATCGGCACCTAGAACAATTATCAAATCATGTCTTAGAATTCTTATCAATAGAACATATAACTTACATATCCTAATTGGGAAGATCTGTACATCAGATTCCCGATTTGTAAGTTTCTAATATCCTCAAACATTCTGTGTTATAACGTATCAAAGTTTGGTGACGATCCAACAGTCAGATCGTCAATTCATATAATTATCAAGTAACGTACCTTAATCAAACTAGATTCACAACACTCAAATCACATCATATGGATATTAAATCTGAGATTAGGATATCGAATTAGTGTAAAATAGCATTGGCGGTCCGTTGGCCACGTGCCGCCATACGCGCCACTGCCGGTGGCGTTCGACAACCCTGTTTCGCCAGAAAATTCAACTATTTCTAAAAATTCTCAAACTTTATAGAAATGAAGATCTCAGTGAGTGGAGCAACTTTCATACCTGTGACTAAGGCCAATTTGGCCGGAAAAAAGCCCCAATTCAACTAAAACCCGTCGAAAACCCTTTAAAGAGTGCTTCTTGTTTTGCCATCTCCGGTGCCCTGCCGCCCCTACAACTTATTGGGCTTTGTTCCAGGCCTCATGGGAAGTATATTGATGGTGGTGGTTGACTGAGGTACCTTCGGATTTGGTGGATCGCCACCACGAAGCCGTCGCACCCATCGATGCAAAACCCTTCAATATCAAACCCAATCCTCTCAAAATTGATGTAGAAATGGTAGAGGAAGGGTCAATATGAGGATTAGGAGTGGTAGATTGGCCCAATCCATCGGAAAAATGATGAATTTCACTGGAGAAACCAACGGGTCGCACATGTCAAGGGTGATTTCGTGCTTCTCATTTCTCTCCCTTCCCCTTCTTTCTTCTGCTTCCTATTGGTTCTCCTCACATCACTCATCTTCTAATTTGTCTCACCTCTCCCTCCTTTCTCTCCTTTTTGTTCCTTTTAATCTGGGCTACACATGTGGTATCCCAGATTTTGCTCCAAACATCTGGAATTTTCTAGATATTAACCAATTTACTAAAATGCCCCCAACTTTAAACATTAATAACTCCTTCGTTATAACTCCAAATTGCATTCTGTTTGCCCCCACACGTCCATAACGATAAGTCCTATGAGAATACGCTAAGAAAATGAATCTTACATGACACGACATGGCATTCAACAAAAGTTAACACTTTGCCTCAAAGAGCATTTTCATAAATTCACATTTAAAAATTATAAAAATCATAATAATTGGGGATGGGTCGTTACAGCAGCTTTATGTCGTCCTTTTGCAACTGTATGTCGGCTTTGCTTGTTGCGAACAGGGATTGCCCCCTCTTTCTTCTCGACATCAGGACATATCGGAAGACAAGTGTTTTTTATCCTTTTGAGGGCGTTACATTCCCATTGGTTGTTGCAGGCTTAGCGGGCTCATCATCATTTTTTCTTGAAGATGGCATGGCTTCCTCTTCATGCTCTTTGGGCACAGCTTGCCACTCCTTCTTTTTGGGTGTGGCTTTGCCTGTGGACTTGATCTCTTTTGGAAGAGTTTTAAGCACCGTACCTTCATCCATGTAGAACTTGGCGTCCGCGAAGTGTGATTCAGCTTTGGTGAATGGCTTAGTGTTGCCTTGTATCACATTCACTCCTTCTCGGTAGTATTTTAAGCATTGGTGAAGGATGGAGGGAACCACTCCATTCTCATGGATTCAAGGCCTTCCTAAGAGAAAACTATAGGAAGTTCTCACGTCAATCACATGGAATATCATTCTCGACTTGAGTTCGCCAATGGTCATCTCGACGCTGACCATGCCCATCGTTCTTTGTCCTCCTTAGTTGAAACCTTGGATTAGCAGGCAACTTCGGGTCAGTTCGTCCACCTTTATGCCAATTTTAGTCATTGTTGACTTTGGCATGATGTTTTTGGCTAAACCATCATTCATAAACATGGGGTTGACTTTGTGCTCTTTCACATACCCAGACACGAAGAAATGACGGTTATAAGGCTTCGACCCTAGTAGCAAGTCTTCGTCAGTGAAGGTGATTGCATCATAGGTGGCATAGCATGTGGTGTATTCATGTGGCAGTAACTCCAAGCCTTTGCCCTTACTTTCTTGCACTTTGTGGTTGTCGAGACTTGCCAAGACCACTATTAGTGCTCTTCGCATCTCCTTGGGCAATCATAGCCCCTCCTCGATGCTAAAGTATGATGTCATGCTTTCTTCAGGCGTGGGATTTTTCTCTTCCGCGATGACTAGAGCTTTGCCCTTTGAGGGCTCTTCTATCTCTACTTCAAGCATGTGATAACTAGCGGTAGTGCACTGCTAAAAGAAATCCTTTAGGAAGTACTCGTACAAGTAAATGGGAATGCGTGGCTCTTGCTCTATAGGTTCCCCAGTGTACATCAGATTAGTAGTTTTTACGTTTTTCTTGGGCTTCTTATAGTCGCAACGGTGGTGGTTGCTCGCTTATTCCACTTTTGGTTTGAAGGCTTATGGTCTTGGCTTCCTTATCTTCTTGTAGGTCACCAGTGTCCACCCCTCTTTATCGTCGGTAAGTGCACTTTGGTTATTTGCCCCCAAGGATGATTGTGTAGAAGGTGCCGTGTAGCTTGAGCATGGATGAGAATAAGCATGCGTCACTTAAAGAGGCGCAGGATCGAATCATCCAAACACAATTGCAGTAGTGTATGTTGCAATTGTGTCTTTAAGGTCACGTTTAATTTGCCCTTGTTATGCCAGCTTCATGATGAGCTCCTTAAGGATGAAGCATTTGCCAACAAAATGGCTCATGATACGATAGTATTTGCAGTGCCTAAGATTATTTACGCAATTCATCTCTTTGAGACGCTTGCATTCAGGCAACTCGATCACTTTCTTCTCTAGCAGGTTGTTTAGCATTGTGGCCACGTCAGAGTCCGGAAAAGGGTTGGTCTTCTGCTTCAGCTCCCTCAAGGTGTTTTTGTACCTATCTTGGGTGCGAGAAGGTTTACTCCCTTTTATCTCATTTGCTTTGTTCTTAGAGGAGATCTTGACAGGTGCAAGGGAGGTTTTGACAGGGGTAATATTGATGGAAAAAGCTTCCTTGGTAGGCTTCTTCCCAGTTTTGTCTACCTTAGAAGTGAACACCTTGTCTTTTTTCAAGTCGGTGATTGGCTCATTCTTCCCATGATTGGCGATGCTCAGCTCCATGTCGTGGGAGCGAGTCAACAATTCCTTAAATGTCTTTGGCTTTATGCCTTGGAAGATGTAGTGTAGCCCCCAGTGCATGCCTTGAATGCACAACTCAATGGCAGATGCTTCAGAAAGCTTATCCTTGCAATCCAGACTTAATGAGTGCCATTTGTTGATGTAGCCAACGACCAGTTCATATTTCCATTATTTTGTACTTGTCAGCTCCAGCAGGCTTACAGTGTGGCGTATACTGTAAAAGTGGTTGAGGAATTCCCTTTCAAGCTAGTCTCAGCTATTGATGGATTCAGGCTCAAGGTCGATGTACCAATCAATAGCATTACCTTTTAGTGAGTGCATAAACTGCTTGACGAGGTAGTCTTCATCTGTTCCAACATTGTTGCAAGTTTCGATAAAATAGGCAATATATTGTTTAGGATTTCCCTTTCCATTGAATTGCATAAACTTTGGTAGCTGATAACCCCTTGGCATTCTCAAGGTGTCAATCTTCTTAGAGTAGGGCTTTTAGTACAACACGGAGTCATGCAAGCTTCCTTGGTACTGCGCCTTGATGGTGCTACTAATCATCTCTTGCAACTACTGGATAGAGAGAGATCCCATGATTGTTGTCACTTGGTCCAGCTTCTCTTTGGCTTTCTCCACCAGAAGCTCTTCCTTTTCGTTGGTTTCCTCCTTTGGTGAATCAACCTTTGGGTCAGCTTTGTCGTCGTGTTGTACCTCCAGACGATTGACGAGCGTAGCAATTTGCAAGTCCTTCTCTTCCACGATCCTTGTCAGCCTTGCAATTGCTTCACTCATTTAAGCCAACTGCTCCTCAATGGAAATCTTGCCAGTAATTATGACCTGCATGGCTACGGGGCACGAGCTGCTTGAGTTGGCGTTAGAAGTCAAAGACTCCGAGTACCTACTTGGACTTTCTTCCCTTGGTGCCCCTAGTGAGGCCAAGGTGATCACAGGTTCATGCCTTGGGTGCTCTTACTTATTCGGCAAAGTTGATGGAGGGGTGGAAGGCACGGCAGAGAAAGTTCTTACCTTACTTCAGGTTGTGACGCCCAAAGTGCCATCACTTGCAGCAAGGATGCCCTTGTTCTTCACGTTGGTAGCGGGAACAGCTTGATCCTTTCTTGATGCCATTTGTGTGGTTTTTTAACACAAAGATGAGAGGCAGCGACGTCCTACCGGGCGTGCCAAATTTGTAAACACAAAAATTCTGTATCGAATGTGACGAGAACACACGTACAAAGTAGATTTGTATTGATTTAAATTTGTCGGGTACAATCTCTGTTTACAATTTTCCTCTGATTCAGTCTTCAAAATTGATGTAGATGCGTGATTGTTGTTCCAAGGGTCTTGATGACTTGATCTCGGACGAACGGTTGAACGATTGCTTCAAGTTTTGAGCTTAAAAACAACATGTGGATGATCTTCACCTCAAGGGTGCGGCAAAGGTAGTGTTTGATGCGAGATTTCGTTGCTTCAAGGGTCTTGGCGACTTGATCTTGAAACGAACATTGCTATAAGTTTATAAGCTTGCAACAAAGTCTTGAAGGAATCGGCATGAGTGCTTGTTGATTCTTCAAGGAAGTGCTTCGGCTTTTGTCGAGAGAAAGCTTTGGCTTTGGTTGAATGTTCTTCAAAGAAAGCTTTGGCAGCGTATTAGTCTTCAAAAGTTTGGCAGAGTTTCTTTTGTGTAGAGATTTTTCTACCCATGCTTGTGGGATGACCTTGGGAGGATTTGGCTTTAATTTGTGTCCTAATTGTCCATGAGAGAACTTAGGCATGTTTTGTGTATTAATTTCAGCCACTTTCCTTGCTTTAGCCGAATTTAAGGATCTTGTTGCCTATTTTGTGAGCAATCTTCAATTCTTACTTGTTTTATGAAGATGCTTTAACTTTTTTTTTTTTTTCCGATTTTGAAAGATTTTGGACCTCCTTTGCCGAATTTAAGGATGTTTCTTCTTTTAGCCAAATTTAGGGACTGTTTTATACTTCCCTTGCTTGATTTGTGCCACATATCATTGATGACTTGTCCATTTGTGATGAGTCATATGCCATGTGAAGCTTTGTGATGCATCGTTTAATATGCAATGAAATTTACACGTCTACAGTAAACTCTCCCAATATGGCAAGCCTACCAGAGAGAAAGAGAGAGCAAAAGTTCTCTCATCTTTCTGAAGGAAGATTTGTGAAAAACAAGTTCATTTGAGCAACATCAACAACATGCAATTAACAATTAAAAGGCGGAATCATGTTTATATGCACTCAAAAACAAAACTTAACCCATGAACTTCAAAGCCTAGTAGATAGGTGAACCAAGACTCAACTCAAAACAAAGTGAGTTGAGAAATCAATACCTTTGTAGATTCCTCTTTGCATAAGCAAAGGCTAATCACCCAAAGAGAGGGCCTTCATTCCTTGCATCTTAGATCCATGGATTTGGATGGATGAAAAAGGTTTCTCCAAGTTCCCAAAATTGAGAACCTCTAAGTCTCCACACCAAGGCATATTGTAGAAGAAATGAGTGACCTAGAGGAAGTAAGATTGCTAGCTTTTCCCCTCTAGATTGGCCGGCCTCTTTGAGAGCAAAGGGAGGTTTGTGTTCTCATCTTTACTCCTAAGAAAACCCTAAGGATGAAATGGCTATAAAGATGTCTTTATACCACCTCACAATGGAGTGGCAAACTTGCAATTAAGCCAAGTTCACTACCCTCCTCTAAATGGCCGGCCTAAGGGGATTTATTGGGCTATTTGGGCCTTTGTGAATCATTATTCATTAAGTTATCATACAACTTAAGTCAATGGACTTGACGTTCGAAGCCCATTGGGCCTTAAGGTCCAAAACTATCCCGAGGTCTTTAACGAACTTATTCGTTTGATTAATTAACATATTAATTAATCCTTGCCATAAATAATTAAACCATTTAATTATTCTTACTCATCTCCGTTGAATCTTCAATCTCTACCTTACACGGTGTACGATCCATTAGGTTCCTTTTAGCAAGGCAGTGGGCGATTCAAACTCTTTCAAATCGATTGTGAATTGAAACTTACTTTCAATTCTCCCGTTAGTGATAATACACTTTTAGGGCTTCCATAAACCATGGTTGACGCCTAGCAGCATGTCATGGTTACCCAAGCTAATCAGAAGAGGTGGAGAACCGATTCAGTTTTAGGATTACAAATGCAATACGGTCTTTCTCTAATACAATACTCTTGACCACATTGTTTGGTTTGATAGTTTATTCATGTCTACTATCCAATGTGAGTCTTGTGCTTATATGATTACCTTGAATGTGATTTGGAACACATTCCTAAATCTCATTCATACTTTAGCCAAAGATTCTTAATCATATCATAGAGTATTCTCCCTCAAACAGTTTGAAGGTTAGAGATCCCTTGTTGCGCATTCACTTGCCTCCATGGCTAAGTGGCTTAACCCCAACGATGCCGTGGACACCCTCCTGATGGAGTGACTTTGACATAATCAAAGATTAAGGACCTAACCACAAGACAACTGTGATGCCTCAGGTCAAAAGACTAATTTGCATTATCCCAACCATGAGTTCTCATGTGACATGAATATGAGAACTCTTCGTTGATCGTGTTCAGTGAACTCATTCTCTATTGAGCACCTACGTACTTGTCTTGATGTCACAC
Source organism: Pyrus communis (assembly GCF_963583255.1). Taxonomy (NCBI): domain Eukaryota; kingdom Viridiplantae; phylum Streptophyta; class Magnoliopsida; order Rosales; family Rosaceae; genus Pyrus; species Pyrus communis. The sequence continues at coordinate 8,760,735 of NC_084808.1, forward strand.
ACACCAATGACTCGAGACTAGTCACTCTCCTTGAGAGAAGACATAGCACGTACTGATCTTAACGGACTGTCAATGCCCAATTGACAATCCTATGATCAGGAACATTTAGGATGTGTCAACGAAAGAATGGTCTCATGAATCTAACTTCTTTAGATCGCATTCTTCCAATCACATATTCCTTGGACTTATCGTTTAAGCATATAACATTTATATGAGACGGCTCAAACAATAATCTTTGCCCTTTACATTTAAACTACATTAGTTTAACTTTGTGAAATGTCCGTAAAGTATCATCATATGATTGGTTTTAGGGCACATTTCCAACACTTTCCTCAAAGAAAACCCTAATAAAGAAAAGGTTATAAAGTTACTTTTATGCCTACCTTCAATTGAGTGGCAAACTTGTAATAAGTCCAAAACCACTCCCTCTCTAAGCATGGCCGGCCTCCTTATTGTTAGTGGGTTAATTGCCCATTTTGTATTAGTTGTCACACAACTTAAAACTTATGTGCCTTGTAGACCAAAATCCTTTCGAATCTCGAAACCCAAAACTAACTTAAGGCCTAAGACAAACCTATTGTTCTTGATTAATTAACTTTTAATTAATCCTTGCCATATACAATTAAACTATTTAATTGTCCTTACTCATCTTTGTTATTTCCTTCAATAATTACCTTACACGGTGTGGATCCTTTTTAGCGAGGCAGTGGCCGATTAGAACTCTTACTAATTGATTGTGAACTGAAACTTACTTTCAATTGTCCTTTAGTGATTATACACCTTTAGGGCTTCCACAAGCCATGAATGAAACCTAGTAGTATATCATGGTTACCCAAGCTAATCAGAAGAGGTTGGAGAACCTATTTAGGGCTTCCACAAGCCATGAATGACACCTAGTAGTATATCATGGTTACCTAAGCTAATCAGAAGAGGTTGGAGAACCTATTTAGTTTGGGATTACAATGCAATATGGTCTTTCTCTAATACAATATTCTTGATCACATTATTTGGTTTGATAGTTTATTCAAGTATACCATCCAATGTGATTCTCTTACTTATATGATTACCTGCAATGTGATCTGGAATGACTTCCTAAATCTCATTCATACTCTGGTCAAAGATTCTTAATCATATCATAGAGTATTCTCCCTCAAATGATTTGAAGGTTAGAGATCCTTTGTTGTGCATTCACCTACCTCTATAGTTAAGTGGCTTAACCCCAACTTTGTTGTGGACACTCTCTGAAGGAATACCTTTGTCATAGTCAAAGATCAAGGACTTAACAACAAGACAACTATAATGCCACAAGTCAAATGACTACTTTGCATTATCCCAACCTTGAGTTCTCAAGTGACATGAGTATGAAAACTCCTTGTTGATCGCATTTAATGGACTCATTCTCTATTGAGCACCTACATGCTTGTCTTGAAGTCAGTTACATGAACGACAAGAAACCAGTCACTCTTTTTGAGAGAAAACATAGCATGTACTAATCTTAACGGACTGTTAATGCCCAATTGGCAATCCTATGATCAGGAATGTTAAGGATATGTATATGAAAAAGAACAGTCATATGAATCTGACTTCTTTAGATCACATTGTCTCAATTACATATTTTGTGGACTTATTGTTCAAACATATAGCATTTATATGAGACGGCTATACACAATATTCTTTGCCCTTATAATAAACAAGATTAGTTTAACATGTGGAATGTCCGTAAAGTATCATCATATTATTGGCTTTAAGCCATATTTCCAACAATCTCCCACTTGCACTAGAGCCAATCTACTCCTCATCAGTGATGATACCTCTTCTGAAGTCATTTTATAAATAGTTGAGTACTAGGCCTATACAATGGATATCTATATGTTATCCATAGAAGCAACCTTGAGATTAATGACATCACCACTGTACATTATTCTCATTCATGTGGTTCATTCTCTCAATTGTGTTCAGATCTTAATGAGACCTTGATTCCTATCACCCCATTAGTGTTGTAGTGTGGATGCACTAGTGACACTTTCTGGTTGGAACCAAATAGAGAGTTCATAAGTGAACCTTCCCATCAAAACAACATTGTTGTAAGCTTCTATATGGCGATATATTTTGCATGTTGGTGGAACACACTAGACTTTTAGTGTCTCCACCCAAATATCTCTTTAGTCATAATAAAGAGATATCCAATTATCTCTTTAGTCATAAAGAAGAGATATCCAATGATGGATATGATATTAGATTCATAATCTAAGACATTTACTCTTGCATTCGTTACTCAAATTTTCCTCATTCTTGAGGAATCTATCCTTTAGTATTTCCTAAATACGTAAGGACTCACTTAATAGTTGCCATGGTTCTGATCCTGGGTTTGCACTGATATCGTCCTGTACTGATCTTGGTACAACTCATATCAATAATTTTCATACAATATGAAATACGTAAATCACCTTTCTGCTTATGCATAAAAGATTCTATGTACGAATTATGTTTCTTTGGGAGTCAAAGGGTACATTTCTTTTTAGAAGAGCAACGTCCTAGTCTGACTGGAATTGTCCTTCCATTTAAAGTTTATCATTTGAGAAACTTCGTACTTTTATCGTCTATCAATAGGGATTGAGATAATTTAATTATATCTTAAAATCTATCATTATAGATTTCTATCCCAAGTATATAGACTATGTCTCCCATGTACATTCTATCATTATACAGTGTTTAAAGTCATAACTTTATCAAGGAAGAAATCCTTTCATTTCCAAAATTAATATATCATATATACATTCAAATTTAGGAATATGATTAACTCCCACTAATCTTTTGTCAACCTAGTAAACAAAAGATTCATTTACATCTTCATGAGAAATCAAACGATTTGATTTTTTTTCTCATGAGACGCTTATAGCTATGACTAGCTTGCTTAGATTCATGATGAATATATCTCTACAACTTACATATCTTGTGATTCCTAGTCTTAGACATATATTATCAAGACTATCTTGATAATGGTTTTGAAAACTCATGCTATGTCCAAACGTTGAATCACCATTTAGTTGTAGCAAGTAATCTTTGAATTAATTGGTACCAAGACTATGCCGAAGATGGTTTCTTCCAAGTCAACCAATCCCTTTGATTGTAGTCACCTTAAGCTACCAATTAGCTTTGAAGGTTTCAGTTTTTTGGGTCAAATGGTGTATATGTCTTACATACACTTAATGTAGTCATAACGATCTCCATTCTTATTTCTTTCGAATTAAGAAGTGTAAATCTATGACATAGTCATAAAGTTCAAACCATTCAACTGAGATGGTTTATAGATCCTTCTTGACTATCTTGGAGCTCGTGGCTTAGGAACTAGGTTGTTACATTTGTTGAGTATCATCTTGTCTCTCAAAGAACCCATTCTTTGAGTTCTATCTATCTCTCGTTCATTTGCTCTATCTTAAGCAAATCCTATTGTAGGATTACAATGAACTATACAACAAACAACATTTGTTAGTTGGTTTATGGAAGTTATATCCAACAAGATAATGCTTAGACAAACACTGCTCTTTTAACAACCATGCATTAAGTCAATTGACATGCATGACAACCCCAAACCTTAACTTGATTAAGATTTGTCTTTCTTTCCAACTACATCCTATGGAGTTATGAAACATTTTGGAAGACATTCTAATTAACAATCATATTGTCTTAGAAGTGTATATCCTATATACTCGTAAAATGATAATATTTAATGAATCACATCTTACTAGAGTTCGTTCTTCTTCCAACGAAGAAATCCATTATCTTACAATGCTACTTTCCTTGATACATTTTCAAGGAAACTCTTCTAAAGCGTGCTTTTCTTTTGATCAAATCTAAGGAGGTAAATACTTTAGACGTCTTACTCATCAACTTGTGTTTCTTCAAAATACACAATTGTCCAGCTGAGAGCAATCTTCAGTGAATGTCATACACTATGAGTAATATTATGTTGTGGACAAGTGCCACTAACATCTGAGTGAATTAACCTCAACATATTTGTGACTCTTTCTTCCCTCCAAAAGAACAAAGATTCAAACATTTCGCCTCTATACAAGTTTAACAAGAAGGCATTGGATCTGGATCTAACAATCCAAAGCATCCATCTATGCCCAACTTGTAATTTATGGTTTCGAGGTGTCACAACTCAGTAGGGTTAGTCACTACCTTGCAACCTTTTAAGTTTTAAGCATTGTTATATTCTAAATAGTTAAAACTACCACATCATTTCTACAATAAGAGACAATTAATCGGACTACAATAATCCAATCATTTATTAATAAAGAACAATGTTTTGTCAAACAAAACATTCATCCATCTCTTAAAATTATAGCGATGGAATTAAGTTCCTTATTCAAATTGGAATGTAAAGACAATCTTTGTTTTTCCCAATTTCTTTGGTAGTTCATATGAGGAAGTAAGTACTACCTGCTTTCGCAGAGATTTATATCTTTATTCACGTTCCAAAAGTGAAGTACTTTCTCTTCTCCTATAAATCTTCTACTTCTTATAAGTCACCCTTTTACAACGATTGTAGAATATAGTTACTAATACAGAATCAAGCATTCAAGTAGAAGAACCAATTGTTTTGAACTATTTAAGAACAATTTACAACACATTCGAAAGGTATGTTCTTGACACTTGCAAGACATTTCTTGCAAATACCCCTTCCAATGTCCATCCTTTCATAAAGAAAATTTGTTCCCTTGGAGTTATTTTGCCTTCTTCATTTGACTTCTCCTATGACTACAATAATCATGGTCCCTAAACTCCCACTGTCTCTCTTGAAACTTATTTCAATTGTTTTATACACATCAAACAATTTGGAGAGCGTGCGGTTATTGTTCACTATATAGTTTACAATAAACTTAGTGAACCATTTGGATAGGAACACAAAGGTGAAGTCTTAGCCTAGTTTCCATCTTGTGAAGTGGTTTAACACTTCAACACTCAATGATTCAAAATCACCATAAGTCCATATTGAGGGACTATTTTTGTCGAACAACCATCATGTTCTAAACAAGGTTACAACCTCTCAAGAGTTGTTCAAGGTAACTCTTATTTCTTCATACAATGATTTGTAAGTGAAGAATTATGGCACTTATAGTGTCCATATCTTTGTGATAATCTTCTCAAGTTCCTTTGTTCATTCAACAAAGGAATAAGCACTTGTTGTTTGAGTTACTCTCTTAATGATGGACATATCTAACATGTTTTTCCAATGATACATTATCAATAGGAAGGTGATGAGGATGGGACTACTTGGGTACAAATACAATCCATTCAAGACAAGACAATCTATGGGATTGTGGTGCCAATAACAGAAACTAAAGCCTTCGGCTTTTCTTTGTCAAGTTTGGATAGCATTTGCAAATATATCGGTAAACAAATACATAACAAATACAAATTGATTGAGTTTAAGCCATTTGATATAGGTCTTTAAATCAAATAGCACCACACACTATTTTGACAAATTCCATATCCCTCAAAGGAATTTGAGAGTTATGGAGGAAACTCTTAGTACGGTATGTGAGGCTCACTATTACCAAGCCCCCTCAGAAGAATATCATATTGGCTAGCTTTAACAATAATGAGAGAGTACGCCTACTCACATTTACATCTCATGTAAGTACCCATCTTATTTGGCTTCTAGAGAATGATGCCTCCGAAGAATATCATATTGGCACCATTGCACTTAGTTAAATTATTTCCACCATGCCAGTTCGTGAAGGTGTTCAAGAATAGCCTCAAAAGAATATCATATTGGCCATACTCATTGCCTACCGTCACAACATTATGTATGTATATAGAACCACTCCTGAGTGTAAGCACATACTTTGTATTCCCCAGAACTAGGCAAAGACGGTGTATGAGTCATAAACAATTGCAGTCTACCACATCAAAAGGCTACGAAAAAAGTGTTCAAAGCACTCTCATGCTTGTCAACTTAATAACGGTTTGGTTGAGGGGTTTTAGGTCTCATCACAAATAAGCATGCATTTTAATCACATTAAAGCAATTTGGTCATATCACAACTATTGGTCCATGTGATTGATTTAGTAGTATATGATACTCCCATTATGCTTGTAAAATGATTTTTAAAGCAAGAGTATATGGTACTACTAACATAAGCTTTGCATTCATTGATGGACTATATAGTTGCCTTAGGGCCTTAGAATGACTATGAACATTCGATTTGATCCAACATGGGCCTACTGTTGGATCTCGATCTAGGGATGGTGATTGATTTTAGTTACATATTTAATCACATTAAGGCCTATTTTTCCTATTGGGCGTTGGACCCAACTACTCCAATTTCATGCATATCAAATAAAACACGAATGAAGTACTTTAAAGTAAAGAAGAGCTTATGCTCTTTTACAACATTTGATCAAATCAAATTACAACCAAAATCTTATCTACACATTCCCATGGTTCAAACAAATTTGAAAGACGGCCAATCACATCGCTCAATTATCGTAGGCTTAGGTTCATAATCACCCTTTCTTTAATTCATTAACACTATAACTAATTAAACTAGAATACAACAACGTCAATTTAGTTTTTGAATCCATAGAATTGATTGAAATGGAGCTAAATGAAATGAAAATCCAATTCTCATTTAAAGAGACAAAACTATTTTGTTCTCAACCTAATTTGAGCCAAAATGCAATAACCTCAACTTTTGGGCTATATTGCAAAAAACAAACTTTTGGGGTCACTTTGTAAAAAAACAAAAGTCCACTACTTCGTGTAATTACAACCAGAACCCAAAAAATTCAACAATTACAAAAACTTCATTAAAGGAGCAAAACAATTTGTCCTTTAGTAATTTGGGGCCTTTACATAAAAACATAAACTTTCAGGTCAAAGTGCAAATGCACAAAAGTATCAAAACTTTATGTAATTGCATAAAAGCACCAAAAGTACCTCATTATAAGGGTGGCGGGTTGTCTAGTGAGAGAATGGTGTCAAAAAACCTTTGTAAGTTTTGATATACAGAAGGTCATAGGTGATGTCCATGGAACATGGAAAAAGTTTCGACAAGAATAGTGATGTGAATAGTGTCAATCATCTCACATCAACTATTACAAACAAATCTTTAAACAAATTCAAAAGCAATTTTGAATCAAACACCCAAAACTTTATGTTCTTTGTTATGAACATGAAAACCCATAAGAGCTGCATGAAGAACATTTATGAAAACCCATAAGAGCTGCATGAACATTTTTCACCTCAAGACACCCCAAAACCTCTCAAACTTAAGGGAAATAACATATTAGCATACTAGGGTACTTAGGGGTTCCTAATGTCACTTTAAAACACTTTTAACAAGACAAACAAGAACCCAAAAAATCCACCCATGGATTTGGCCGAATTTCCGCAAACAAAAGGCACCAAATTTTAGCTCCAAAATTCATGCTCATATAAACTACATACAACATTTGAGATGGCAAATTTTCAAGTAAAATTTACATTCAAAAAACAAGAATAAAGCTTGTAACCATTACAACATTCAAATCAAAGACTATGAACAACAAAACCCAAAATAGTTCACCAACTACAAGACCTAGGCTCTGATACCACTTGAAGGAAAATTTGTGAAAAAATAAGTTCATTAAGCAACATAATACATTCATTTAACAATTAAATGGCAGAAACATATTTCTAGCACTTTAAAACAAAACTTAAACCATGAAATTCAAAGCCTAGTAGTTGTGGTGAACCAAGACTCAACTCAAAATCTAAGACAAAGATTCGAGATTTCTTTATACCTTTGAAGCACCTCTTTGTTTAGTAAAGGTTAATCACCCATGTGAGGGCCTTCTTTCCTTTGTCTCCTTACTTCTTGGCTTCATGGATATGGATGGAAGAATTGGTTCTCCAAAAGTCCCCAAGGTAGGAGACCTCTAATTTTTTACACCAAGGATGGTGAAGAAAGAAGTGAGTGACATTGGAAGAGTTTGATGCTAGTAAACTCTCCCAATGTGACCGACCTCCTAGAGACAAAGAGAGAGCAAAAGTTCTCATCTTTTCTCAAAGAAAACCCCAATTTAGAAAAGGCTATAAAGTTACTTTTATACCTACCTTCATCGTAGTAGCAAAGAAAACCCCAAGGAAGAAAAGACTATAAAGTTACTTTTATACCTACCTTCATTGGAGTGGCAAACTTGTGTCCAAAATGATTCCCTCTCTAAGTATGGCCAGCCTCCCTATTGTTAGTGGGTTAATTGCGCATTTTGTTTTAGTTGTCACACTACTTAAAACTTATGTGCCTTGTGGACCAAAACCCTAAACTAACTTAAGGCCTAAAACGAACCTTTTGTTCTTGATTAATTAACTTTTAATTAATCATTGCCATATACATTTAAACTATTTAATTGTCCTTACTCATCTTCATTAATCATTACCTTACATGGTGTGCAATCCATTAGGTTCCTTTTAGTGAGACAATGGGCGATTAGAACTCTTACTAATACTCTTACTAATCAATTGTGAATTGAAACTTACTTTCAATTTTCCCTTTAGTGATTATACACCTTTAGGGCTTCCATAAGCCATGAGTGACACCTAGCAGTATGTTATGGCTAATTACAATGTAATACGGTCTTTCTCTAATACAATACTCTTGATCAAATTGTTTGGCTTGATAGTTTATTCATGTCTACTATCCAATGTGATTCTCTTACTTATATGATTACCTTGAATGTGATCTAGAAGGACTTCCTAAATCTCATTCGTACTCTAGCCATAGATTTTTAATCATATCATAGAGTATTCTTCCTCAACGGTTTGAAGGTTAAAGATCCCTTGTTGTGCATTCACTTGCCTATATAGTTAAGTGGCTTAACCTCAACTATGCTATGGACACTCTCTGATGGAGTACCTTTGACACAGTCAAAAAGCAAGGACTTAACCACAAGACAACTACGATGCCTTAGGTCAAAAGACTACTTTGCATTATCCCAACCTTGAGTTCTCATGTGACATGAGTATAAGAACTCCTTGTTGATCGCGTTCAGTGGACTCATTCTCTATTGAGCACCTACATGCTTGTCTTGGTGTCAGTCGCACAATGACTCAAGACTAGTCACTCTATCTGAGAAAAGACATAGCACGTACTAATCTTAATGGACTATCAATGCCCACCCAATTGGCAATCCTATAATCAGGAACATTTAGGTATACGAAAAATAATGGTCTCATTAATCTAACTTCTTTAGATCATATTCTCTCAATTACATATTCCTTGGACTTATTGTTCAAGGATATAACGTTTATATGAGACGTCTTTGAAAAATAATATTTTTCCTTATATTAAACTAGATTAGTTAACATGTGAAATGTCCGTAAAGTGTCATCATATGATTAGCTTTAGGGCACATATCCAACACTAGGTAATCATGAATGTGATATTCCAAGAGCCCTTTGATGATCTATCCACAGAAGTCTTTGGCCAAAGTAATATTCAGGAGATACAGTAGGGCGATCATATTCATGCTTAGAGTTTAACAAATGTTCCATGCTCTAAAATATATGATCAGAATATAGTAGACAGAGGAACCGAATTGCATTGTAACCATAAATAAGGTTCTAAATATGTGGTGTATGAATTCAAACATATTATGAGTAATCTAAGTAGCCAAAATTCATTGCTAGATGTTAATATTTGATTGTGGATAATCTTACAAGGTTGAATTAGAATGGTTTCTAATTGTGTAAAATTAGATTAATTTGATTAATAAATTATCCACTGCCACCTTTAGCTGCAATCTACATGGTGACACACAATAGAATGATACTAAAGGATAAAATTGGTGAATGTTGAATTAATATAAATGGTTTATACTAAATTTGTTTATTTTTTATAAATTGGTTTGGGCCTTCTATTTATTGTTACTAATGAACTAAAATAAAATAAGAAACCTTAGTCTGAAAGGAAAAGTTGGATTAGGTAAATAAATAAAATAAAGAGCAAACCGGGTCGAAGCCCAGTGGCAAAGGAAAGGTGCGACAAGCCCAAGGAGGGGTTCCCTAGGGCTTGTGGCACATTTGTGGTAAAACAGGATTAAATTGTAATCTTACTCGCTTACCAAATTGTTCTATATATAAACCTTAAGGGTATTTAGACATTGTGATTTTTACATATTGTGAAATCAAAATTTAGAGACAATGGAACTAGGTTTTCCAATTTAGAGAAATTGAAAAACAAAACAATACACTACGCTACCTTTGCTACCGCACCTATTAAGGGAAAAATACCTAGTAATTCATCATCCTTCTGCTTCACCAACTGGGGATTCATTCATGTGGATACTAGCAGAAGGCTAACACTTGGGAGCCAAAACAATGAATTCTTCTTATGAAACCTAAAGGTTGGAATTCTAAACTTTATTCAAGTTTATGCATGTGTTCTTAAAATTGTTTTACATAAACACAAACATGTCGATTATTGCAGATCACGTGATTGATTTAATAAGATTAAATGGAATCTAAAGTTTTGTTAACCATGCTTGTAAATTGGATTATATATGCTTACGTCACCTTGTCACGCTTCCTTCTAATGGCGTCCTAGCAAGCAACCACTTAACAAGCCATGAACCGAGCATTCAAACAAATTGCACTCTCGCCTTGTCCTCCCCAAAATCATTTTCAACCTAACGGATCACGCACCATGTAAGGTAATGATTGAAGGAAATAATGAAGATGAGTAAGGACAATTAAATAGTTTAATTATATGTGGCAAGGATTAATTAAAAGTTAATTATTCAAGAACAAAAGGTTCGTTTTCGGCCTTAAGTTAGTTTCAGGTTTCGGGACCCAAATGGGTTTTGGTCCAAAAGGCACATAAGGTTTAATTTGTGTGACAACTAAAACAAATGAGCAGATTGCCATAATTAACTAAGTGTGGTCGGCCATAGAGAGAAGGAATGGTGTTGGTGGACTTATTACAAGTTTGCCACTCATTTGGAATGACTATAAAAGTAACTTTATAGCTTCATCCCTCATCAGGGTTTCTTTGAGTAATAATAAGAGAACTTTTGCTCTCCCTTTCTCTCTAGGAGGCCGGCCACATTAGGAGAGTTTACTAGCATCAAACTCTTCCAATGCCACTCATCTTCTTCCTTCATCATCCTTGGTGTCGGAACTTAGAGGTCTCCAACTTTGGAGACTTTTGGAGAATCCATTCATCCATTCTTCTCCAAGAAAACAATGGAGCAAAGATGCAAGGAATGAAGGTCCTCTCTCTTGGGTGATTAGCCTTTGTTCATGCAAAGAGGATTCATCAAAGGTACAATGTTTCTCAACTCACTTTGTTTTGAGTTAAGTCTTGGTTCACCACAACTACTAGGCTTTAAAGTTCATGGTTTAACTTTTGTTTTAAAGTGCATACAACCATGCTTCTGCCATTTAAATGTTAAATGCATACATTATGTTGCTTAATGAATTTAGTATTTCAAATATTTTCCTTCACTTTGTTACTGACTACAGTTTCTTCAAGCTCTATTGACCATGCAAGGAGATATTTTTTAATTAATACTATCTTCGGGATAATTCTTTCCTCTATCCAATGGATGACACTGGATGACGACCATGGCGAAATAACTCTCTCCACATAACCCTACATCTCTCTATAAATACCTTATTCTTCACCAAATTTTGGTAAGATATCACTACGCAATTCTAAAATCTCTCTCTTTTCAAATAAGCTAAGTTGGGTATCGAAGATCCATTGGCTAAACTCTTCCCCCCTTCTTTGGCATGCAACTTTGGCCTTTAATCAAAGGTATTTTATTATTTTGTAGGTACAAATTTGTCAATACTGAAGACAGTGAATTTTTGCTACCATAATGGAGTCAAACACAAATGGGTCAGCATGCATGAGACCGAGGGGTGTGTCAGCCAAAGGTTTTCCGATGGTCAAGTTAGCGAATAGTTTTAGATCAAGTAGTGGGAAAGAGAATTGAAGTGTTTAGATTGTGTTACTATAGATGAACCCCAGATGGGTGTATTTATACCATGTGGAGAAGAACATTTTTAGGATAGAATCCTCGTTCTAAGTCAGCAAAATCCTAAAGGATATCCAGTAGTAGATATTACATTTTTTTAGGAGTTATGATTACTTGCAACACATGTCAACTCCTACATTGTAGGAACTTAAAGACCTATAATGATTTGATTGGGTCCGTATCAAGATTAGGTCGCATGACTTGTTGAACGAGCATAGCCATCCGAGGAATAGGGTGATGGTGACATTGCTACTCCGTTTGATCCAGCTTCACCCAGAGCTGGTGAGTCCATGATCAAACTTTGAGGTAACTATATTTGGATCAGCCTTACTCCAGCCCTGAAAATTCATGGTCCCATAATTGCTCCTAACTATGCATCTGAGAGTCAACTTATTTCCCTTGAGGATGAATTGTTATGCATAGGCCATGCATTCCAGAGTAAGTTGGAATACATACCATTTTAGCTTGAATCTTCATGTCTTTATCTGGCTCTTAGTATTAAGTGGGGGTGTTTCAGATTCAGACGTGCTGCCTCGAGCACCAAACTATAAGCTTCGCAAAGATGAGACTTTGCGTTTGTTACATGTTCACAAAACTCAAAAAATTTCCTACGATATCCTGCTTTAAGGATATAACCGTTGGATTCATTGATCCCAAGGTGAACTGGTCCATATTCAATGGGTGGATGACTTGAAATGTCCTCTTAAATATCCATCACACCTCTATTCTCATTTCTTCACTGAACCCCTAAGCTTCCCATTTACCCACAGGACACCTTGACTACTCTTTTCTTCCAATTTCATCCCCATCATCATCATCATATTTCCCTTGGTAAACTTAAAAAATATGTTCGCCATTTCATCTGTTTATCCTACTCCCCATGTCAATTTCGACATCTTCATTGAACTGCCATGGTCAGAGTTTGCAATAAAGAGGGGGAAGTAGCATTCCTCACTGGTTGTATCCATCTGCTAAACAAATGCAAACTCTAGTGCGAAGACAACAATGACATGAAATGTGAGCTTCATGAGCCTTTAGATCCTAATCGTCCTTACATCAGAATCTATCCCTACTACCTGGAGTTGGGGTTAAAATTCCTTCTATCGCCATTATGGAAATAAATTCTCATTTTCTTTCAAATTAGCATTTGTAATCCCACCTCGTCATTCATACGCATTGTTTCCTACTTAGAATGCCTAAATAACTGGTACAAAGCCGAGCTGGGTTTATCAAAATTTCTCATTCTCTATACTTTGTGAAGTAGTGCTGACTCCCGGTATGTTTTCCAATCTTGATCTAATTTCCAGTGGTCTGGTTATATTACTAAGTTGCCTGAGCAGCACAAAGATTGATACATAGACATCCTCTTAGTCGATAGGAATTGAGAAAGAGACATATCTGGAACTAGGTTCTCAATAAACTAACTAGCAAGGTTAGCTGCAAAATTGAAATCAATGACATGGGTCTGTGCCAGCTTGAGCTTATTAACAAAGACTTTCACACCATTTTTACTTCACATCAGAGTTTGAAGTGGCTTATTGCACCGAAGAGGGACAGAGCAGACATAAAAGACAGCATCATAGACCTTTGCTCCAAACATCTTATTCCAAAAGCTAAAATCACCAGGATATCGCCAAAGAGTGTTAAAAGTGCCCCCTAGGCTGAGAAAAAAAAAGATGAAGAAGTCAGAATAAGTTGCTTTCTCTTCCTAAGGTTCATAACAAGATCAAGTTAGCGGGCAGCTTTGGTGGTCATCAGGGCAAAGCACTTACGATTGTCGACTTTACTTCTATGGTTGAGGAAAGTTTATAGTAACCTCCAACAAATAGCAGTGAAGAGGGGATTGAATCCGCACTTGAAAAGACACCGGTTCAAAAATAGAAGTCTTCAAGGAAAAAAGGGTTTCCGTTTTGTCAGAGCACCCAACCTCAGTCCTTCATTTCTCCAGCTTTTGATCCCATGACTGAGCTTTTCTACAGTCAAATTTCAATAGGGGAGTTGGCCAGTGACTTACTAGAAGAGTCAATTACTCAACTCTATGTTAGTGAAGAAGCACTCGATCATGTGTCATGCTTGATAATTAAACTGGTTCATGGGTCAGTACAACTTTAGTCTAATACAAGCAGTTTTTGTCATACAGGGCATCATAAGGCTCTAGTTTGTTCGACCATCTTCCCTACTGTATTTGGAGAAGTAATGCCCGAAGAAAACCTTATAGAAAATAGCAAATGGGGTAGATACGTGGTTAGCTTTCTTAATATCTTCGACTTCCAACATTTTTTTTGCCTTTTTTCTTACCCTTACCCTTACGTCTCTTCTTTAGGTAAATGCATAGACAGAGGCCTTGATCTGCACCTAGGAAGACAAGATTTCTAAGCATGAAATAGCTTACAAAAGTGAACTGGGTAGTAGGATGAAGTTCAAGCAGGATTCATGAGATACTGATAAGTTTATCCTTCAATGAAACTTAGATACAGCTCGGCAAAAGGTGAATTAGGTCAAGAAATTTCAAGCGAATGAATCTCAGTAAAACGAGGGGGATGTTGCAGAGCTGCGGTAGCTGTATAATGAGGCTACTATGCAAGAATAATCAAGGTTACCTTGACGGTTACACAGCCCAAGATCATTGCAAATGATGGAACTTCATCTGCTTGCTGGAAGAGATTCAAAAGGCTGGTTTGCCCACACCTTCTTCTTTCGCGATTGAGGCTGCAAAACTTGTATTATTGCAGAGGAATAACTTACCTTCTGATTTTGAAGGCTTACCACAAAAGGTTGATATGGTTGCATCTGAAGCCACTCGTGTTGATCTTTCCTCAGCAAATGTTCAAGGAATCGTTGATGTGGCCCCCGATAGGTAGTTGTGTAGATTTTGTTTCCTTTCTGTTTATTATTCAACCATGATGGGTCATTGTTTTTCCCCAATCATGGGTTTTGGATGCACGTTTACTTAGCAGTATTTAATTGTTCTGTTTGATCATGTTCTAGCTTCGTTTCGTTAGCTGAACCTTAATATGATAACCTGTCCAAAGTAAGCTAACTTTGAAGTTGTAAGTGACAGAGCAGAGCACAAGTAAGCTTGTGGGCGCGAGACAAAGCTCAAGTGCCCATTTTGGTGGTGTTGATTCGGAAGAACATAACCTCCCAAATTTAGTGTCCATCATAATATCCAGAGGGCTACCTTACTTCGGTCCCAGGCTTTCAAATATTAAACCCATGGAAAACCTCTTACTCTATCTTTACCTTCTCACGGTTACCAGACTAAAGAGAATTATGGTTTGAAATTAGGAATGGCATTTATTTGTTTGTTCTATTTAATCTTCTATTTAATCCATGTCAAATAATCTTTAGATTTTTGCAACGTGATGTTAAGAAACTGTGTTTTCCTTAACTCATATTGCATGCTTATCCTAAGTGAATCTTAAATGAAAATTTGTTGGAGGCCTAATCGCCTAGATGTGGATTGGAAACACTTTTTGAATTCTTTTTACAGACTCTATGCATCAGACCTAAGCATTTCGCATCGGACTACTTTGGTTGGCTTGGACAAAGCATTTTCGCATATTGGAGCTCTATTAGAATAAAATTCCTCTTGGGAATTGCCTAGTTTCGATGGCCTCTTCGAATCTGCTAACATATGATGTTGCAAAACATACTTGTCTTAGTATATCGGTTATGGATAGAAGTACTCATACTTGGGGTCAGAGTTCAGAGCCACCTTCAGATGATTTCTGGATCGCCCTTTCGACTATTCCCTCAAATCATGTAAAGCCCCAGTTTGAATATTATAACCCATAATTTTGCTAGTTGTATAAACTTTCGAAAGTCGGATAATGCATTGGATTTTTAGGTCAGGGCGCTATATGCATGTACCTATAACCCGCCAATCATAATCGCGCTTATTATGGCTCAAGTCTTCTAAGCTACTAACCATTCAGAACAAAATGGGCTAAGAGAGGAAAGAAAGAACAGATGTTGAAAATTAAAACTTCTTTGTTCATAACCAAAATAGGATTGAATTTAGGGGGGGGGTGTTATTGAATCTGGGAAGGATTTCTTACATATCTCTAGGATGGAGAATTAAATCACTAGTGTAATTCTAAGAAAATGATGATAAGATGTTAAAGTTACATCAGGGATCACTTTTGACGATAAACCTATGGTGGGGTGTGAAGAGATGAGTTCTTAGTGGACTTGTCTTTGCGCCCACGATGGCGTTGCGATTGAATCCATCTCAAGGTAATCGGTATTGGATTTCTTGTGATTCTTCATGTTTCCTCTCTATTATTAGGTGTTTTTCGTCCTTCGTGGATTGTTAGTTTATGTTAAGGGTAGGCTTCTTCGTTGGTCGTTGATCTTCATCATTAGTGTGTTTGTCCGATCGATCTCTATCCTTTGGTTCAACTAAGCCTTCTTTCTGTGCTTTGTCTCTAACAAAATCCCAGCCGTGTCCTTGATCCTGGAGTTTGTTAATGTGATCCCTCAACAGCCCCTCAGCACTAGGCAGCTTATAGTGGCATAGCTAGTGCTTTTGTGGAAAGAGCAATACCATTTGGATTTTTCCTTGCTAAGTGCTACGGTAACGGCTTTAGTCGTCTGAGGAATGGCTTGTCTTTTATGCTATGGAGGATGTTGTTGATGGTGGTGCTTGGAGTGGTGTACTATTTTGGCTTTGGAAGGGCCTGTTTGTCCCCGACGTCCTCCTCTTCTAGCATGTCATGGATAAAGAGGATGAACGTCTCTATCAGCCTTTCTCCTGTCAATCTTCTTGGGGTAATCTGGTCCAGCTATCGTTCTTCTGCTTTTTGCATCACTATCAATTAAATCGTTCGTAATGTCAAAGTATTTTGCCAAGGTGGCATAGTCATACACTATTTTCTTCAATTTCTAAGAAATGGGTGAATAGATTTACAGACCTCACTTGAACGCCATAGTGGCCAATTTATCATCAAGTTTTTCTATTTTTACTAGCTCTGCTTAGAAACACTTCAAGTAGGTCCTGAGACTTCAATCCTTGGATTAGGGATTATCCTGAACATGGCTTTGTGACACCTACAAATAGCACGGTACACTAGATAAGTGTTGGTAAACATGTCGATCAAACTTTCAAAATAGTCGATGGATCTAGCTGGTAGCTCCGAATACCATCTCATTACTGGCCCATCTAAAGTAGACGAGAACATTTTGCACATCCAAGCATCGTTGTTATTGTATAGCGTCATGGCATTCCGATAATTCATGATATTGTAGTCTAGGTCGGAGTCATTGCGAAATGATATGAACCTTGGCTAAGAAAACATTTTTGGTAGGGGTATATCTTCAATTTCCATTAAAAGTGGTGTCCATACCAGGACTCTTGATCTGTTTTGGATGCGAGGATGATCATTTCTGACCAAGCTTACATGATTTTCTTTGTCTAAGAGGTGTCACCACTCTTATTCTTCGAAAGATTCAGGTTCGTCAAATCTCAAATGACAAGGCTCCGCTTTCAACCTTCCCATTGTATCTTAAGGAGGGTTCGGCATATTTTGCGGTCTTCCCTAAAAAACTGCATCAGTGACTTGTCCATTGCGTAATGGACCCCAACTCAGATTAATGACATTTCCCGATGTCGAAACAACAGGTGACATTATGGGATCTCCTTCAGGGGTCATGGTGCTTATGTTTTCATATCTGAAAACAAAGATTTAGGTTGGAGGGGTTCTTCTACTTGAATCTCCAGGTATTTCATGCGATTTTCCATGTCCACAAAGTTAGAGTGACTTTCTGCTTGAGCGGAGGTTTGGTTTTTTTGCAGCTTTCCAATATCTGGTTCATCGAGGAAAGTGGAATATTGACCGAATCCTTATCGTTTATGGGTGTAGCCATTACTCTCTGTAGGCAGTTACATGCCCCAGGGGTTACAGTGATATAAGGTGGCAAGTTGTCCATTCTAGGAAGGACAAACACATCAGAAGGTAGGTTATCTATCCCACCAGTGGGGTTAATGTTGGTGTTAACCAAGCTTTGTTCGAAATACATGTCGATAGGTGGAGTGATCTGGTTGAGAGGAATAACAGTTCTCTCTCAATGAAAGCACCATTTGTTGAAACCAAATTCGAGGACAGCCATGAGCGGTGGTTGTGCATAAACACGAGCAACCTGTAAAATAGTAAACAACCGTGAGCAAGCCTGAGACCAGCCACATCGGGGGCAGAGTTGTGCCCACCCAAGGCTCTTTGATGGTTAAGTTAGAGATTTGTTTTAAACTCAAGCAGTGAGAAAGAGAAATTAAGTGTTTAGATTGCATTTCTGGAGATAAACCCTAGATGGGTGTTTTATATCATGTGGAGAAAGACCTTTTGAGGATAGAATCCCTGTTCTAAGTCGGCAGAATCCTAGATGATATCTAGAAGTATATATTGTACCTTCTTAGGAGTTATGATTATTTGCGGTGCACACTAATTCGTAGATCGTAGGAATTTCAAGACTTATAGGGATCTAATTGGGTCTGTATCAACACCAAATTATGTGTCTTGCGGAACCTGCACGGTCTTTCAGCGAAATCGCTTGGACTCCATTTATTGCCCTTGAATAAGGTGATAAGTAGCACCACTATTTCGTCTGATCTAACTTCGCCCTGGAGCTGTTAAGTCCATGACCAGACTTCTGAGGTAACTGTATTCAAATCAGCCTTACTCCAACCTTAGAAATCCATGGTCCCACACCTTCCACCTCCTTGTGACACACTTGACCCAAAATGTCCACCTGGACCCCGAATCGAGCTATGCTGGCTGACACCATGAGGTGACGAAGCCATAAGTGTAGTGATGTGGAAATTGTGGATAAATTTAAACCTAAAAGTGCCTATGTATAAAAGTGCGCTAGTGAGCGGGAATGAACCCAATTCACACGTAATGTCAAAGCATAAGTAAAGTATGGTGAAGGCAAAAGAGGAATTATATCGTAGGTAGTATTCCAACCACAACCTTTTGCCAGAAATCCTCATCACCACGAAAGCTCAGCCACTAAACCCTAGAGGGGCGAAAAACAAGGGTGAATGGGCCTAAAAATAAAGCTTTGTAAAAACCTTTTCGAAAACATAATAACCCCTCGCAATAAAACAAGTATAGTTTCCAAAATATAGTAAGAAAACACTTACTGTAGCCTGCAATATCTCAAGAATTCATTACGGCACAATATCTCGTAAATAAGCACATGACATCCATAATCACATAATCTCGCATAAATAAACATATCATATCGAGTGCTCATCAACACATGCTGACATACGAGTTCATGCAGAGGCATTCTGACATGAACAAGACTGGGTGTGACAATGATATACGCTCTAGTACTACAATCACGTGAAGACTGGCGCTATGCACAACACATACGAGTCCTAATTTCCTATAGCAACCTAGGACAGGCCTGGCACCTACAATGGATCCAAAATAAGTGTACGGTGCGATGTGCACATATAAGTGAAAGACTGGCCCTGGCTCGGGCGAATACCAACACTGGTGCAGCAACCAATGAGCAGTTAACACAAATATAGTCATGCCACAGTGATTCGATAATTCTAGTTGACATAACATTATTCATAGTTGTAAGTTTAGCTAAGGCACCCCGTAGAATTTATAGTGATTTCCTAATCCTTGTCGTTACGTCATTTTCTATAAATGTTAATTTTTTTACAACAATCATATAGAAAATTCATTATTAGATGTATATATGGAAACTAACGAAATAAATATATGTATATATCAAAGAAAAGACCCACTCACAAATCATGTCGTCGAGTCGAACCCACCCCATAGCATCAAGAGTCTTTGCGATGTGTTTTGCCTAGAAACGAAACCATTATGTAGATACATAACATAGTAACGTATAAACGCGTTTTCATACAAAGTACGGCTAATAAAGGAATTATTTTAAAATGATCAAATTTCGCAAAACGGAGGGTGGATTTGGGTCTGGCACGTCAAGAAACCAAAGGAGGGACCTCGGGTTCCTCTATGCGTCGCCACAAGATGGCTGCATTGGTAGCCACACACCGCATGCACCACGACGTTGACCCCCTCTAACGCCCATATGCATACAAGTACGGCTGTACTCGCCTTCCTCATGAGTTCCTGCAATTTTGCAGGTTTTTGGTTCAACTTCCAAAGCTCTAAACGAGCTCAAATCTTAACCAAAATTGATGATTCAAAGACCTAAGTGAAGTAAAAAATGCAGGGAATAAATCTATACAGGAGCGAGGCCGAGACACGATCGGAGTTGGCAGGAAAAATCCTCTTAAAGTGGCCTAACCAGTCAAGCTTCCAAAATTTCTGGGAAATTTTCCCCCGAGATGTTTTTTGCTTCAACTCTACCAAATTTCATTGTGAAGGTTAAAGACCTTATCAGAAGTCCCAAAAACAAAAAGATTTAAGGTTGAGGGCTCCCGAGCCTTACCCTTGGTCAGAAAACTAAAACTCGCCCGAGTTTGCTTCATAGATGGTGATGTATTATGGCTTCCATACTAGCCAAGGCAACAGAGATGAAAGAGATGATGATGAAGAGGGAAAGAGTGTCATGCTAGACACAGGTGGTCCTGGTAAGGTTCGCCGAAGAGATTACACCATCTCAGTGCCGCCGAGGAAAAAGGGAGAGCTATGAAAGTTGAAAGAGAGAAATATCGGAGAAGAGAGGGAGTTAAGAGGGTTAGAGGGAAGAAGATAAGGTGGCAACACAAGAGGGTGAGTAAAGAGAAGGAGCTCGGCTCTATTGTTGGTATAAAGAGAAGACAGTGCTTGAGAGAAAAAGAGAGAGTGAGGGGAAAAGCGATGAGACAGAGAAGGATGCACGAGGAAGGAAACATGGGAGAAAGGGAAAGAATGGGGTGTGGGCCCTACATGGCACACAGCCCAAACCATAAAAGGCGAAACAAGAATAAAAATTATCCCCTGTAAATGTGAAATTATCAAAACGTCCTTCACGCTCTGTACTTTGTAAAATCTTCGTCGTAGCTCCAAATTTAGTTATGTTTGTGCCTATGCGTTCGTATTATCGCATACTACACAAATACGCCAAAACAACAAGTCATACGTCTCTCTAAAAAACGGTTAACGGAAGTCAAAATCCCTTCCTCTAGGGGCATTTTCATCAATTCACACTTTTAAAATTTATATTATCGTAAAATTAGGGATGGGTTGCCACACCTTGGGCATGTGGCTTTGATCTTTGATCAAAGGTGTTTAGTTGTTTTGCAAGTACAAATTTGTCAAGACTGAAGACGGTGAATTTTTGCTACCACAATGGAGTCAAACACGAATACATTTGTAGGCTTAGGTTGACTATAGACCACCTTGATAACATTTGCAGGAAAATGTCATCCCCTAAACTTAGTGTTTATAAAGATTTCCACTACGATAATTAGAGTATTACCTTACTCTGCACCAAGTCCAAGACCCACAAAAAATCTCACTCTCAGAAATTTGCTTTGATGAATGGATTGGACTAAGGATGAGAAAGTAACAAATCTTGTCCATAATGACCTCTGGATCTTAGTGTGTCAATAGGCTTGTTGGCTGAATGATAATGATTTGCTAACATTTGCAAAAGATTAATCAAATTGTTGCATGAGAAGTTCAGTATGACTTTGATTTCATTTGTTCATTCACCTTGCCCCACATCAAGTTCGAGGATTTTAATAATCGCAAGGTATAACTAAGAGAGGGCTTCCTTCCTAGTCCCAGTCGAACGTTCATCCTTAGTGACCTTAAACAAAAAGTTCATTAGGGACTTGGTCTCTTGCACGTGGGATAGAAAAAAACCTTTGGAATCCCTTTGACATACCCTATATTCGTCGAATCTAAGCGTTTCTGATCAGATTACACTTAACTGACTTGGTGAAGTTAGTTCCACGAATCAAAGCTCTGCTTAAATAAAATTCCTCTTGAGGACTTCCTAGTCTGGATGCCTCATTGGACTTGCTTTGGGCATGAGATTGCAGCAAAACGTACTTAACTTAGTACACTAGTCCCGGATAGAAGTAATCATACTTCGGGCCAGAGTTTAGAGCCATTGCTCGGATGATTTTTGGGTCGCCCTTTCGATTACTCCCTCGAATGGCCAAAGCCTAGGTTTGGGTCCGCCTAATCGTAAACGTGCTTAATACGTCTCAAGCCTCTTAAGTTGTTAACCAAAACACCACAGAATGTGCTATAAAAGACCCATCTGACACAAATACTTTGAATTTTTTTAGACTACACTTTTGCATAGTTTTCAAAGCAATGTGACATGTGCGATATTGGGTTATTCCTTGTACCGCCAAAAAATAAAAAAAAATAAAAAAAATAAAAAGAAAGGAAAGAACAACCAAAAGTTATGCAATAATCAAACTAAATTCTTGTTATAAAAGAATGGGTGTTTGATGGGTGGTGTGATTGAATCCGTATTGGACTACCTATATATCTCCAAACTTGGAGAATCAAATCACAGGTGTAGTTCTAAGAAAAGATGACACAATGTATGTTTACATCATCTTTGACGATGGTGCCTTCACTTAGGCACGCTTTGGAGTTGCTTATCCACGTCTACGTGTAGACTGATGACATTGAAATTCTTTGCAGTTGAATTTGTGCCTTGACTTAGGGGTTTTGTTCTTTCTAGAGTGGGTTTGGATATGACCTTTTTTTATTTTATTTTATTTATTTCTTTTTACAAACAATAGTTTTAATAGGTTAAATTGTTAGTTGTTTGCGAGAAGAAGAATCGATAGGAATTAAACTTGCACCAAAGTGGATATGTATGATTGTTTTCCGTCACTGCGTTAAACCGCCATCTGCTGATATGGGCTATGCTTTTGGTGATGTGAGTTTTTAGTTGCTGATGTATATTTTGTCGACTTTAGCTTGCCATTTGGAACTATTGTTCTTGCAGTCATCTTGAAATAGTGTCTATCATTGATTTATTTCAGAAAAAAACACCAATCATAAAGAAAAACAGTTAGAAAGAATTTCATCTTGACAAGAAAATGAACTAAAAAGGAAGTAAGCAACAAAAATCTAAATCAATAAATTGAAAAATACGCAGAAGATGACATTAATAAAATGAGATCGGCAATGCTGTGATCACAGAGCGTTTTCCAGAAATCCTTGAAAACTGTTGGCACTTCCAATTTCCCAACTCTCTCTCCATTTGATAGACCCAAAGCGACTAAACTTCCTCTAGTTGGGTTAGTTTGTCATACAAGCTTGTAATATTTGAAAAGGTTGGGTTTATTTTTATTGGTATGCTACACTTATCATTTACTGTACCATCTCTAATAAAAATAAAAGCCGTCGACGCATACGAATCTCATCTTTATTACAGAAATGATATAAATAATAATACAATTATGCGGTAATGGTAACGTTTTTACTGTTTTATTCCTTTCTTTTCCCCACTTCTTTTTATTTTTTTGATAAATGTTACTGATTCAAATGGATAGAGAGAGAGAACAGAAAAAGAGCGGGGGAGAGAGAAGAAAGAGAAAGGAAGAGAGAGAAAGAAAAGGAGGTTCTTGTGAAGGAGGGGGATCTCATGTGCCCTTTTCGCGTTGAATTTTCACACATATACAGACACTTGGTGAAAGAGAAAAAGCAAAACAAAGAAAGGTGAAGGAGAAGAAGAAGAGAGAGAGAGAAAGAGAGATCGGTTTGTGTCCTTGAGTCTTTTGGGTTTGTATGAAAAAGCTAATTTTGTAGATTGGTATTCTGTGAAAATGCAAATTTGTCCAATTTGAAGGCAGCATCCACACCTGGACCTGACCTCTCCCTGTAAACAACAACCACTTTGATTTCATTTGCTGCTGCTGCCTCTGTCTCTGCCTCTGCCTCTGGTGGGGTACATCCTTTGCTGATAAGCTTGAATTCTCGCAACAAACACAACCCTCCAAAAAGCAAACGCTCTGAAGAAACTGCTTTTGCTGCTGCTGCCTGCTTCTGCTTTTTCTTGGCGTTTTTCTGCTCAAAACCCAACTCCAGCACACATCGAATTCCCTGGATTTTGATTTGGATTTGGCTTTTGGTGTTTTTGCTCCTTTGAATTCCAAGAAATGAGAGCGGGGCTGAGTACGATCCAGCAAACGTTAACCCCAGAGGCGGCGAGCGTCTTGAACCACTCGATTGCCGAAGCGGGTCGACGGAACCACGGCCAGACGACGCCGCTACACGTGGCAGCAACCCTTTTGTCCTCCCCCACCGGCTTCCTCCGCCAAGCATGCATCAAATCTCACCCGAATTCCTCCCACCCTCTGCAGTGCCGAGCTCTGGAGCTCTGCTTCAGTGTGGCTCTGGAGCGGTTGCCCACTGCCCAAAACATGAGTCCCGGTATGGAGCCCCCCATCTCTAATGCTCTCATGGCCGCCTTGAAGCGAGCTCAGGCTCACCAGCGCCGCGGCTGCCCCGAACAGCAGCAGCAACCTCTATTAGCCGTCAAAGTCGAGCTCGAGCAGCTCATCATCTCAATTCTCGATGACCCGAGTGTTAGTCGGGTCATGCGGGAGGCTAGTTTCTCTAGTCCCGCAGTCAAAGCCACGATTGAACAGACGCTGAACTCTTCTGCCGCCGCCGCTGCTCACGCCGCCGTCAATTCATCCCCAATCGGATTGCAATTCCGCCCCACTGGCCCCACGGTGCCACCCGTGAGCCGGAATTTATATTTGAATCCGAGGCTGCAGCAGCCGCTGGGAGCTGCAACACAATCGGGACAACATAGAGGGGAAGAGGTTAAGAGGGTTGCTGATATTTTGTTGAGAACGAAGAAGAGGAACCCAGTTTTGGTTGGCGATTCGGAGCCTGAGGCCATGACCAAAGAGCTCTTGAGGAGGATTCAGAGCAAGGAGTTGGGTGAAGGGCCGCTGAAGAATGTTGATGTCCTTCATTTGGAGGAGGTTGTTTCTTTGGATAGGAATCAGATAGTGTCAAAAATGAAGGAATTAGGGGGTTTGATTGAGACCCGGTTGTTGAATTTGACCGGGGGAGGGGTCATTCTTGATTTGGGTGACTTGAAATGGCTTGTGGAGCAGCCTGCGAGCTTTGGAGGAGTTCCAGGTCCAGGTCTAGTTTCGTCTCCCGGCCAACAGCAGGTGGTTTCGGAGGCAGGGCGGGCAGCAGTGGGGGAAATGGGGAAGCTATTGGCGAGGTATGGAGAGGGTAGTGAAACTGGCGGCCGGCTTTGGTTAATTGGGACTGCTACTTGTGAGACATATTTGAGGTGCCAAGTCTATCACCCTTCAATGGAAACTGATTGGGATCTACAGGCAGTGCCAATTGCTGGCAGAACGCCACTTTCAGGATTGTTTCCGAGGTATGCTTGGTGTTCTTATTTGAATTACAAACTAAACTCTGTAACCATGCAACTTGTCTCTGCACTTTTGTATTGTCTGGTTTAATTTTGCACATGCTACACGATTATATAGAAAGGTTTCGGTTGATTATTTCTTTCATGTTCTATGGATGCTATCAATAATTGCTGCTTTCGGAATCTTGAATAGTTTTAGTTTTGTGTATGCTCAGAGTCTTGCTTTATTTGGAAAATTGGATAACTGATGGAAATATTTTTTGTTTTTTGAATGGGGCCAGGCTTAGTTCTAGTTTCAATTTGAAGTTTTTTGAATCAGACTTGAATAGCCTCTTAGATGCTCTTCAGCCTAATGGTATTGTGGGCATGTTAGGCTTTTTTGGGGGGCTTGTTTACCCTCTTCGTCGAGTTTTTCTATGTTTTTGCTGACGTATGTTCTCTTTTTAGGATTGGGGCGACCAACGGGATCCTTAGTAGCTCAGTTGAATCTTTGTCACCAATGAAAGGTTTTCCATCGACATCAATTCCTCAACCAAGACTTTTGTCAGAGAACTCGGATCCTGCTCGAAGAGAAACATGTTGCCCGCAATGTACAGAGAGTTATGAGCAAGAGCTTGCAAAACTGGTTGCCAAGGAATCTGAGAAATCATCTTCTGAATCAGAGGCAGCTCAACCACCGCTACCTCAGTGGTTGCAGAATGCTAAACCCCGTGATGTTCATGCCAGTACATTAGATCAGACGCAGGTGTGTTCTGCTCAAATTGATCTAAACTTTCTTCTGCTATTCATTTGTCTCTCATGGTGTTAAAAGACTTTTAAGACATTTAGTTAATGGTATTTCATTTTTGTCATCATAGACTACGGACCAAAATTTGATCCTGAAGCAAAAGACTAATGAATTACAGAAGGAATGGAGAGATACATGTTTGCATCTTCATCCTAATTTTCATCAGCCCAGTTTCAGCTCGAAGAGAATTATTCCAACAACCCTCTCAATGACGAGCTTGTACAATCCAAACTTGCTTGGTCGCCAACCATTCCAAACCAGATCACATGTGAATAAGAATCTTGGGACTCTGCAACTGAGCACAAATCCGCTGACCAGCCAACCATCTGAACGGGCAATTTCCCAACCAGAAAGCCCTGTAAGGACAGAGCTGGTTCTTGGCCAAACAGAAGTCACTGAATTCACCTCCGAGCAAATGCATAAAGAGCGCATCAGAGACTTTATGGGCTGCATGCCTTCTGAACCACAGAACAAGTTACATGAAATGCAAACGGAGGATAAACAATTGTGTCAAATAGACACTGATTCATTCAAAAAGCTTTACAAAGGTTTAATGGAGGTGTGGTGGCAGCAAGAAGCAGCAGCCTCTGTGGCTGAAACTGTGACACAATGCAAGTTGGGCAATGGAAAGAGACATCGTGCTGGGTCAAGGGGAGACATGTGGCTGCTGTTTATGGGCCTGGACTGTGTTGGCAAGAAGAAGATGGCATCAGCACTTTCAGAACTGGTATGTGGGTCCAACCCAGTGATGATCAGTCTTAGCTCCCAACGTGGTAATTTGCAATCAGATATGAGTTTCCGTGGTAAAACAGTGGTGGATCGAATAGCAGAAACAGTTAAGAGAAACCCTTTTTCAGTAGTTGTGCTTGAGGACATTAATGAAGCTGATCTGATAGTTCGCGGTAGCATAAAACGGGCAATTGAGAGAGGTCGTCTTGCTGACTCTTATGGCCGTGAAATCAGTCTTGGAAATGTTATTTTCATCCTTACCGCAAATTGGTTGCCGGAAAATCTTAGGCCCTTGTCAAACGACAATTCACTTGAAGAAAAACTTGCCAGTATAGCGAGGAGCAGCTGGCAGTTAAAGCTATCTGTCTGTGCTAGGGCTGCAAAACGCCGTGCCAATTGGTTAACAGATGAAGACAGGGCCACAAGGCCTAGGACAGATACTGGTTCAGCATTAGGATTCGATCTGAATGAAGCTGCGGATGCTGAGGGTGACAGAACAGACGGCTCGCTTAATTCAAGTGATCTTACGGTTGATAATGAAGATGACAATCGTCTCAATAACAGAACCTTACTCAAAGTTACAACCACATCAGTACCCCGGGAATTACTGGATAGTGTTGATGATGCCATTGTGTTCAAGCCAGTGGATTTCAACCCCATTCGGCAAAACATCACAAACTCCATCAGAAAAAGATTCTCAAAAATAATGGGTGAGGGGATTTCATTTGAATTACCAGAGGATGCTGTTGAAAAGATCCTGACCGGGATATGGCTAGGCCGGACTGGCTTAGAGGAATGGGCAGAAAAGGTTCTCGCCCCGAGCATCCAGCAACTCAAGTCCTACCTTGGTGGCAGCACTGGTGTGATAGCCGACGAGTCATTGGTGGTGAGGCTTGAATCTGATGGTGCTTCGGACGATCGGAGCCGGGGAGATAGGCTTCCTAGTAGCATCAATGTGGGTGTGGTGCCTGATGGGTTGAGACAAAAATGATGTTGGGTGGGGGGTGGGGGGTGGGGAGAGAGTTGGTATTTTTCATATTGTATATATGATCAACGGTGTGGGGGGCAGTCAAGACATCTGGGATTTGGGAGGGTAAATCGGTAAAGATAAAACTGTTACAGGAGGGAAAACTTTGGATAGATTGACGGAACCATTTTTGTTTTTCCCTTCCTTTTTCTTTATTATTTTCTCATGTTTTCAGCTCTAAAGTTTATAGCATCTTATAATCATAAATATTTATTAATTACGTGTTATAATTGATTAATAAGACGAGGCATTTCCTCTTTTTTTTTTTTGGTCTCTCTCATGGACTCTTTGTTTAATCAGTGTTTGTTAGGACCTCTAATTTGACTCTTTACTACAAGAAACCCTACTTAAGGCAGCACGCCACTATCTCAATGTAGAACGAGAGAAGTCAACTGATGTGATAGTGTTGTATTTGTTTATATTTGGCTATACTATTACGTGATGTCTCACTCAGTGCTATGACATTTTATGCATGACATTACCGTTGCAAAATTCATTAGATCGCTATAATAATATAACGTATGTATATATGTACACACGGTGTATGTATATTTGTGCTGCTGTGCTCTCAAAGGGCAAGGAGAAGAAGACTCCTCGTCGACGTCCTCCCCCCATTAATGTCGCTCGTAATGCGCGAGAGTGACGAGAGGGAAAACGAAATAAGTAAGAAAGACAAAAAGTGATGCTTCGCGTCTACTCCATATCCTTTGAATATATGCTGATGTGCATATACAAATTATTAAAGCAGGTCCTCCTACTCGCTCCATCAAATCTCAAATCTCAAATCTCAAATCTCATTGAGTTGGATGATGAGCTCAGCTCATGTAAACCCAAACCAACCCAAACCCTACCCAACCCTACCATGCATCATGTGTGCGTGTGTTCTCATTTAACACCCACCCCCCTCCTTTCTTCAACCCCACTCTTTCTCCAATTATACAATTCTACATCATCATGCATCCTTTGAGTTTTCTTTTGCTGGGTCACACACACATATTAACCTCAATTTTGTACACTCAGCTCAAATATCTGTACAACTTAACAAGGAGATATAGGACTAGGATTCGCACCCCTACTCTTTCCATCTCCTTTCATCCCCTCTTCTCACATTCTCTATTTTGTCTTTGTCTTTCTATAAAAAATTAATATAAATGTTGACATGACTTAACCGTGACCATTCAAATAAGAGGGGAGGGAAGGGGAGAGAAAAAAAAGAGACGAGATAATCCTACTCCGGAGATATATGAGGGGTACATCGACAGCTATACATTTTTTCTAACAGTAATCTTGTGCTTTCCCAAACAAGGAGATATATGAGGAGTATGTCAGAGCCAAAGTAGGCTCACCTGATTAGGTAGTCCGAACCTTGGTGGTCTCACACGCTCCTGAGTGATGGACGGGACTGATCCCATCAAGAGGATTGTTTGTCTACTAAGTATGAGAAACCTAATCGAGCACTGATTAAGAATGGATTCCGATGATCTTGGGAGTCCGGGATTCGGGTTGCCTAAGAGTAAGTCTACCCCTAAAAAATGCGCTGTCACCCAGTCCATTTAATCCACTCAATGAACAGTGATAGACCTCATGAGCAGTTGAATTGGCCAAATGCATCTCCATCCCCTAAAACTAAATAGCCTAGTCAATTTTATTAAAATATTATTAATTTTTATTATAAAATAATAATTTGATTTTTAATAGACGATGAGGAACTGAAAAATTAGGCCACTCTACCACTGACCTTGAAAGACCAAAATAGTAGAAGCTCCCAGTCCGTCGGCAACCTCCCAACCCCACCTCTTTCTGTCAACACTCTCACTCATGGCTCCCCCCAAAATATTGCTCTCTGGCGTTGTTTCCGGCAACCTCAATTAATTAAACCCCAACATACTAGGGTTTCAGATCACTTTTTTACAAGTCCCCTTGAGGGTCGCCCAAAGCTCTCTCTCTTCCCTTTCTTTGGCCTTTCTTAAAAAAAAAAAAAAAAAAAAAAATCCTATTTCCCTTCACCATCCACTGCCACCTAAGAAACCACGCAGTCGTGGTATTCTTGAAGGATTTCAACATCAAAATTGCTTCAAGGGGTTTTCTTTTGTAAACTTTAATTTCACTCATGTTGTTCTTGATATTTATATATTCTGTAATCATGTTGTGTAATTAAGTTCATAGTTGAGGATTTCGATGTTGTGTAATTAAGCTTGCCAACCGAGCTTTGAATGCTCAACAATACGAAGGCGTTTGTCAAAGAGACATACCACGGCAGCAACAAGTTAATGGGGTAAGTGCTATTTCCGAACTTTAAAATCAAATGGCTAATCTTACTTCTCTTCTTTCGCAGGTGGTTGAAATACCAAAGGTACAAAGTGTGGCTGTTTATGGCGTGTGCTCCATGAATGGACATCTCACGGACAAGTGCCCTCAATTGATTGAGAACAGAGGGTGGGAATTTGCCAATGTCGTGGGTTATGGGAGCCAAAACCAACCAAGGAGTGATCCTTTCTCTAACACATACAATCCCGGTTGGAGAGATCATCCAAATTTCAAATGGAGGGAGCCACAACAACCCCAACAACAAAGCACATTTAGGCAGCAACCTCCGGGATTCTACCAAAGGCCGTATGCACCCACACCACCCCAAGCACAACCTACACAACCCAAATCAGGTTCGTCCATAGATAATGATCAAAATTTTCAATTACTAACTTCTATGGCGCAGGGAATGAAAAATAGGGACAAAAAGGTTGATGAATTAGAAAAGCAAGTAGGGCAGATTGCAGAGTTCATGGGCCAATTCAGAGAGCAAGGCAAGTTGCCTAGTTCAACCGTTGTCAACCCAAAAGGAGGATTTGAATCTGCCAAAGCAATCATGTTGCGAAGTGGAAAACAAGTTGGAACGGCCTCACAACCCTCTAATTCAGCCCCAACGGAGGACGAAAAGTTGCAATTCGAGGAAGGGGAGCAAGAGCAAGCCACGGCAAGGGTAACACCACCCATGCCGCAGCCACCCAAACAACACCATTCGGCTTCAAGGGGTAAGGAGGTTCCAAATTCTATTATTTCTAACGCTATTCCTCCAAATGTGCCATTTCCTCATAGATTCATGCAAACAAAGAAGGAAGAGGCTGAAAAGGACATTTTGGAGACATTTAGAAAAGTACAAGTCAATATACCACTTTTGGAATTAAGCAAGTTCCAAGGTATGCTAAGTTTTTAAAAGAACTTTGCACTACTAGGAAGAGAATTTCGAACAAAGAGGTTGTAAAGGTAAGTGAAAATGTCTCAACCATCTTGCAATGTAAATTGCCCCCTAAATGCAAAGATCCGGGTAGTTTTACAATTCCTTGTGTTATTGGCAATAATCGTTTTGAACATGCCATGCTAGACCTAGGTGCATCTATTAATGTTATGCCTTACTCAATTTCTACATCATCATGCATCCTTTGAGTTTTCTTTTGCTCGGTCACACACACATATTAACGTCAATTTTGTACACTCAGCTCAAATATCTGTACAACTTAACAAGGAGATATAGTACTAGCATTCGCACCCCTACTCTTTCTATCTCCTTTCATCCCCTCTTCTCACATTCTCTATTTTGTCTTTCTCTTTCTATAAAAAAATTAATATAAATGTTGACATGACTTAACCGTGACCATTCAAATAAGAGGGGAGGGAAGGGGAGAGAAAAAAAAGAGACGAGAGAATCCTACTCCGGAGATATATGAGGGGTACATCGACAGCTATACATTTTTTCTAACAGTAATCTTGTGCTTTCCCAAAAAAGGAGATATATGAGGAGTATATCAGAGCCAAAGTAGGCTCACCTGATTAGGTAGTCCGAACCTTGGTGGTCTCACACGCTCCGGAGTGATGGACGAGACTGATCCCATCAAGAGGATTGTTTGTCTACTAAGTATGAGAAACCTAATCGAGCACTGATTAAGAATGGATTCCGATGATCTTGGGAGTCCGAGATTCGGGTTGCCTAAGAGCAAGTCTACCCCTAAAAAATGCGCTGCCACCTAGTCCATTTAATCCACTCAATGAACAGTGATAGACCTCATGAGCAGTTGAATTGGCCAAATGCATCTTCACCCCCTAAAACTAAATAGCCTAGTCAATTTTATTAAAATATTATTAATTTTTATTATAAAATAATAATTTGATTTTTAATAGACGATGAGGAACTGAAAAATTAGGCCACTCTACCACTGACCTTGAAAGCCCAAAATAGTAGAAGCTCCCAGTCCGTCGGCAACCTCCCAACCCCACCTCTTTCTGTCAACACTCTCACTCATGGCTCCCCCCAAAATATTGCTCTCTGGCGATGTTTCCGGCAACCTCAAGCAGCTCTTCAAACGCGTCGTTCGGTCTCTTTCTCTACCTCTACCTTTACCTCTATATCCTTTTTCTAGCTCCACTAGTTATTTAATTTCTAATTTTACTGAGCTAACTCATTCTAGATCAACAAATCGGCGACGGGTCCATTTGACGCGCTGTTATGCGTGGGTCAGTTCTTCCCCGACTCGGCGGACCAGCTCGACGAATTCAATGACGACATTAAAGGTCGGGCTCAAATTCCCCTCCCAATCTACTTCATTGGCGACTAGCAGCGGTCTTCCTGGGCAAAATACATACATATATATATATATATATATATATCAGGCTCCCTTCAACGCCACACTGGCGTCAGCATGGCGTTAGATGGGTCGGTCCATGGCTATGTCGATTCTGGGCTAGCCTGGAGATCGGCTTGGGTTGGGTGCCAACCAATCTGCTGGGTTGGAGTGGATTGGTTGGGTGCTGGGCCAATAATTTGATTGGGTGCCGGCCTAAAGGTTCCCCGATGAAATTGCTCTAAGCGAGCCCCTTAGCTCCTGAGCACCATATCCATTATGCTAGATATTGTTCAAAACTAAAAATTGCTGAATATTTAACTAGTGAGTTGGGAGAAAATAGGATGAAAATTTATTTTAAGGCACGTAAATAATTACGCTAATGTTTAATTCTAATTAGCCCCATAACAAGTGACAACTGTGTAAGTTAAGGATAGAGATGTGAATTTTAATTAATTTGAACTCCCTAACATAACATCCTTCCCTAATTTAATTGTGTATGCTGTTATTGGGCTTTCTATTGTGGAAAGATTCATTTTGATTGTGGGTAAGAAATTAAGGCAGTGGCAACACATAGAAAACAAAAATGCTATTTTTACTATCTATTTGTATTATCATTTGTATTATCTCTCTACTAGAGATG
This sequence comes from Pyrus communis, assembly GCF_963583255.1. Lineage (NCBI taxonomy): Eukaryota > Viridiplantae > Streptophyta > Magnoliopsida > Rosales > Rosaceae > Pyrus > Pyrus communis. Next base: position 8,793,871 of record NC_084808.1, read on the forward strand.
ACCCACATATGTTGGCCAGCCTACCTCTATTAGAAAGATGATACAAATAGATGATAAATGTAACATTACTCGTGAGAAAAATGTTCTTGTCATAGCTCACATAAACTAATACAAGCAGTCTGCTTGGCACCAACCATGCATGATGCATGTGTTCATATACAAAAAGAACAAATCATGCATATGTGTTTTTAAGACTGCTATTTAGTAAAACTCTGACCACATACACATATAATACTTGCAAGTTCCAAAATCATATACATCATGAGGGACTTGGAATAACACCACGATGTGTGTGTATATATAATTGCCAACAAAACAGAATAATAATAACAATAATATAAAAGGTGTAAATAATTATTATATTATCAACAGAGAATTTGGAAGTAAGATGGCGGTCAAGCACAAGGAAACAAAGGGGTAGTTTGGGGATTAAAATAAGGGGGAGGGGAGAGAGAGAGAGACAGAGAGAGAGCGAGAGAAGGTCGTCGCCTCCTCTTTTTGCAGAAATCAGAATATTACTTGATCACAATTGGAAAGCTGCATTTGTTTTGTCCACATGCAGAAAAAGTAGATGATAAAAAAAAGGCAGGGTGGCGTTTTCTTCCTTCTCCCAACCCACAAACCTTTGTGCCTTTATGCTCGTGTCCCTTCTTCCAGTCACATCTGCCTTTTTAGAATGAAAACAAAATACTCCAACCACTATCCCTCTCCTTCCTTTCCACACCATCCAGACCAGATAATTTCTTTATTTATTTTTATTTTTATTTATTTATGGAATCCTAGATCATTATACATAGACTTTGTATTTGTGTTGTGTTTCTCATGTATGTGTCATTTTCATATTATACCTGATATCTTAATAGATCATATCATTAACACCTATTAAAATAAACGGTTAATATGATCCTACCAAAACTCGACATGTTACTATCAACGGGTAATATGACCCAATTCATTATTCGTTAAAAAAATATTTTTAATCAATAAATAATCAAATAAAAAACAATACTAAAGTAGTATATACATACCACATTGTCACATAAATATTAGTTCAAAACATAAAAACACATATCTTTCAAGTATTACATACCAAGAGCCTAATTAAAAAAAAAAACATTAGTACACTACAAAATATCAAATGTTCAAGGATATGCAAAGTGAAGCGAGTTATGTTTCAAGGTTGTAGAATATTGCACGTTTTGTGACAATGAAACCCTTCAATTTTCATCAATAACCAGGGGAATGGTATTGGAACTTTGACTTAATATGTTGTCTTCAAGAGTTATATTATTGATATTTTCAATAAAGTTTTCCACATTAGTACTCTCTTCCACATAAAATAAGATAGGAAAATTAACATTGTAAACCATTCAAATTATGAGGAAGAAAAATAATTATAAAAAGAAATCAACAATATATAGTACATTATTTATATATATATATATATATATATATATATTATAATAAAAATATATACCCCTCCCTTAAAAATACTATTCATAAAGGTTTGTAGGGTTTTAAAAATTCAAATCACGATGTACCCATCCTCAAAGCGTAGAGGCATCACGAGTGTTTACATATTTTACACATTTGTTCGTACTTGTACATTAATTATTATAATTTTTTAATGTGTTTGGTATTTTTTAATTACTTTGATATTTATATTTTTTTAATGTGTTTTATTATGTTTTCATCTCACTTTTGAGAGGATACCACATGTATAAGTATGACTGTATGAGGGAGAGTAAAAACTTTGTTAGGTCATTGACTCTATAATTGAAAATTAGTCCTTTTACTTATTCTAATACTATTCTAGTTTAGTTGAATTTTGGACAATATGTCAAGTAAAATTTATCATATTAATGATAATAAGAAACTCTCACAAAAAAATAAAACTTAAACTTTTTTTAACTTATATAGAATACTAAAACTATAATACATATTAAATATACAATAAATATACTATAGCTATTGTATTTTATAGTAAGTTTTTTAGTTTGTTATAACGGGTTTTTAGCATATGACCCAATTAGTTATCATGTTGACCCAACATCTGTTATTTTTGTGTCATGTTACCGATCGTGTAAGAAATAATCAAATCTAATTACGTCATGAGTATATACTATTACGATATTATTTCATATACTAATAACGCAAAAATATGTGTGAATTTTTTTTCTATAGATTCTTATATTACGTTCAGAAAACACCACCACCTCAGCGGTGTAAACATGACATACAATTTCCTATCTAGAGTAGATAAGATTACTTAAAATCTAGTTGGACCATCGATCATATTAAGTCAGCGCAATCTACAAATATATATATATCAACCATGTGGGCAAACCCAAAATAGCAGATCAAAACTAAAGACATCCAGTTCATGTGTTCTGAATTTTGACAGGTCAGTTAGAAGGTTGATAAGGTGTCTCCTGGTATCGCAAAGAGACATTAGATTATTTTTTATTTGGTTTTGTTGCAATATGATTCTATGAAAAATAATTCATATTATTGAAAGAGGTATTCGGCTAATATTATAAAAGTTCAGAGTTAATCGTTTAAAATTAAAATAATTAACTAAAATTAAAAGCTAAAAAAAAAAAAAGTTCAACTCCTTTAAAGTAGATGAAAAAATCGACAAGTAACTCTGAAAAGTCAGCCGAACATAGTGATTTCCCCTATGCTTTTCTTTTATTTCGCATCACTATTTTTCCCTATTTTCACCACATTTTTCTCCCTTTATCCCCCACTTTTGACTAACTATATGCGTAGGCCTAAGGTTGTTGTTCTGTTTGGGTTTGAACAAATAAAAATATAAGTATAAAAATAGCGGTGAGCAGCTATTTCATTGCATGTAATCATAAGATTTTTATTTCTCTTTTCGGAATCAAACTCAGACCCTTTACAACTACTTGTAGACCTGACAATTTTTTATCCGATCCGCTAATACAATATATAAACAATATGAAAATAATAGGTTTCGGATAAACATGATAACTAATCGGATCGTTATCAGGTCACGTGGTAAGAACACGTTACTAATGGGTCCTTAACAAGTTTACACGAGGGTTACATGCTAGTAAAATACAATAGTCATAGTATATATGTAAATGAAAATCACCTTAATATTCACATCCAACGGCTTAGAACCTTGTTCATTTAATGGCCTCGATTGCTCGGACCGATGGTGAAAAATTTGGTCCAAACAGTGCTTCAGCAAGGGTACCGAATGAGGGATCATTCAGAAAGTTACCAAGGCCTCCTAGTTGACCGATACTCGATGGTTGAACGGTTGATAAAATATGGTACAAACAGTACATAAACTGTAATTCAACGTGATAATCAACATCCTAAGAAACTTTCCTTTCAAGCTATCAAATTTGATCTCACAAGTCTTGTAGAACAACATATGACACACCCGACCCCGATATCCTCCAAACACCAAGGTAGGCACATGTTGGCTGAGACTCGAAGGTGACGAAGCCATACTAACATGCATGAGAACTATGAAGAAATAGCGAACATAAATAAAACTCGGAAAATTAACTATAATGAATATGTAATGGTGGAACGTGTTCAGAACATACAACTAATCTAGAACATTTAAGAAGGAATATTATACAAATGTACGAACAAAGGAAAAAGGTCCTACACTGAGAGGACTCAAAGATACTGATGCGACAGTGCCTTAACACAGGGATTGTACGACTCGATTCTAAGTCCTAAGGGAGCACAAAACAAAACATGAGAGGACCAAGTTGATATATAAGTAGTACTAAAATAGTTATTCATCAACGTACTAACCCCCAAAGTTTATGAAAACTCATATAGCATAATATGTAATAGGTTTTCCGAAAACACTAGTATGCCATAAAACTTCATAAAACATATATTATTTAGAGTGTGCTTAGTAGTGGTATCAAAATTGCCCGAAGGCAGTATCATTCACCCACATGCCCTACATCACCCGACTGAAGCCATATAATGATATCATTCGCTTGTAGGCAGATCGTATGAGTAACCACTAAATAAGCACATAAAAACATGAACATAATACTTACAAAATATATGTATGTATGTGTGTATATATATATATATATATATATATATATATCTCAACATAGCTCAATAGCTCAAACATCATATCATAAATCATATTCATGAATATCTCAATAAGCATAAATCCAGTGAAGCATGATATTTCATAAAACATGAATCCAATTTTCTCATAAACATTTCATAAAACGTATCCATAAAATCATGTTTTTCATGTATGCATTTCTAATAGTAAAATCATGCATTTTAGAAGGGGTCCACTCACATATACTCTATCGTTGAAGGGCTGCGCAAACTAGAGAAGACGGAAATGCCACTAACAAACGCACTAAGCACATAAAGGGACCAATTAATAAAACTATAGTAAAACGATTGAATTTGGGGAAACAGACGTCGAAAACGGATTCAGGACGTCGAAAAACCTCAGGGGTTCTATGAATATTCCAGAGAATATTCCCTGTCCGAATATTCCCTTACAGAATATTCCATCTGGGTCAGGTCAAATCCAGTTTGGATCTACGTCGGGTCGAAATTGGGTTTGGGTCGGGTAGCTAGGTTGGCCCAAGTAAAGGGTTGGGCCTGAAGTGGGTTTGGGTTGGGTTCAGATTTGGTTTTAGATCTGGTTACTCATTTGGGTTTGGGTCGATTACTCAGTTGGGTTTTGGGCCGAGGTATTGGGTTGGGTTAAGTAGCTGGGTTTGGGTTTCAGATCCAGTTTTTTGGTAGCGGGTCAGGTTAACCTGGTTTCAGGCCGTGGGTCGGCCGGTTTCTGCAAAGTGGCCAGGAAGCTAAACAAAGTCCGATTAGCTCAATTTCACAACAATCAGAAGCATGCCATATATGGATTTGAAGCTACGGAGGAGAAGAAGAGAAATATACTAATGTTTAGTCCAGCCGTGGTCGAAAAATGGCCTGGAAGTCACGGCATTCCTTGTCGAAATCTGGGGAAGTCTCCTAGAGGTGTTTCCACATTGTCTCGATGTCCACAATACACAAATATGATCAAAAATGAATTATGAGGACAAAAGGGGAAGGTTTAGTGTTTTTGAAGCTCACCCACATCGAAGGCGATGGAAACTTACCGGAGTTCATCGAGGGAGGGAAAGAACGATGGTCTCTACCACTATGGAGTATTACGGACCTAGCCTGAGTTCGAGATCTTGCCTTTGAGGGTTCTAGGGTGGTAGTGGTTTGTGGTATCACCGTCGTTGTTATATATCGAGCTCGGAGAGAGAAAGGGAGAGAAAGAGCACCGGTGATAGGGAGAGAAAATAAGAGAGAGAGAGAGAGAGAGAGAGAGAGAGAGAGAGAGAGCTATGAGGTTTTCCCAAGAAAGACATGGGGAAAAGGAGATGAGAAGAGAGATTAGGCCTGGGGGACAAACAAAAAGGAGTGGGCCCCACAAGGCACACTAATTGAGACCCAAAAAGTAAACATTTCAAAATATCTCCCAACCAAAATGATGCAAGGTGCAGTGGATAAAAACAAAATAAAATGACAAATAGGATAAATAGGTAGGGTCCACTATCTCCTCGTGTGAGGAGAGGCCTGAAAACCCTATAAATACTTGTATTTGTCAAGAAAATGAGATAATGAACCCTACCTATCAATCCTATCTATCATTTTATTTCGTTTCTATCCGTTGCACCCTGCATTAGTTGGTATCAGAGCGTCAGTTCGATCCAAGGGTGAAGTTATATTCAGCATGTCGCAAATGCCATTAGATGAAGATCTTAATCTAGACCTTTCTCCAATATTTGATTGTTGCTTAGATAGTTCATGTCCAATATGTTGTGAAAATTATTTAGATGATTGTCTCATAAATCTTGATCTTTCTCCCGAGTTTGATCGTTCTCCATATGGTACTTATCACGTTGATAGGAGCATATTTATACGACTTTGTTATCTTATTTCGTTGCATTTACTTCGTTAATTTCTATTTATTTTGGTAATTTATGTTATTTTTGTATTATTGTAGGTCCAATTGGTAAAGATGACAATAAATGGTCAAATGGAGCAATTTGGAGCAGTTTTGGACTTGGATTGGATAGCACTTCTGGAGAGAATATGGGTTAGACGTCTTTGGTGTTTAACATGTGCTAAGATCTGGAGGAATCAAAGTTGAAGCTTGGAAGACAAGGAAATACATTATCTTATCCAACCTTATCCAAACTTATCTCATCTTATCCAGTCTTATCTTATCTTATATAACCTTATCCAATATTATCCCATTTTATCCAACATTATCTCATCTTATTTCCAGCTGCAAAAGGAATCCTTATCACATTCTAAATAATTCCCATCTGATTTTAGGAGTCCTAAGATAATTTAAACACCCTAATCTTTTTTCTCCTTGGATTCAGCCGTGCCATTTGCCCTATATAAACAAGTTGTGCCGCAAATATCAGGGGGGAGGAGATTGTGCCGCAACCTGCCATTTAACCATTGGAGTTTTCAGAGTTCTTTCTATCCTTGTTTAGTTTTAATGTTTATTTTAGATTGTTTTTCAGTTAATTTGAACATGCATAACTAAATTTCTTTTTAGCTACAGGTGAATTCGAAGCCATGATCATATGTTTTATATGAATTGATTACATCCAGTTATTGTTTCGTAAAACATGAATGTGATTTACTTATCTGCTTTATAGATAACTTATTCTTGTATATTTATTAAGGATGCATACTTAGTTTGCATGCAGGGATTTGATGCTAGAATATAAGGGAATTTCACCTAATTGTTATGAACTTATATTTATAAGTAGTAAAAGTCACTAGTCATGATTGAGTTAAGTAAATTCCTAGCAGGAGTATCATGCTTTTCATAGTTACGAATGCTTTGTCAATGCTTATGATTTTCACAGAACTTAATGACCTTTGATATGTGTCTCTATCATGCTTTTCATAGTTAGGGAACTTGAGAAGGATAATTTGGTTGCGTCGCTGAGTCCAATTCAATGAACTTAGGAAAGTCTGAGAATTAATTTGTGCATTCACAATTAATTTGGGGCATTGTCATTCATGGTTTATAGAAAGAATAACTGGAAATCGATTTATGTGCATATGTTTCATGTGTGGAGAAGAATCCTCTAGCTAGCTTTTCACCCATATTCCCTTTACAACTCAATTTAATTGCCGCTATTTACTTTTGTTTCTTAAAATTCGTCAAAAATCCCCCTCAGTTCTTATTTTGTGTTAGTCTAGCTTAGTTTTCAGTTTTTAAGTTTAATTTGTGTTGATTAGCATCCCTCCTAATCTCCAGATTAGAATGATCTCTACTTACTCATACTGCTAGTTTATACCACATCAAATTTTGGCGCCGTTGACGAGGATTAACAAAATTGCTAATCTTCCCCTTTGTTTCTGTTCATGTGTTTTCTTGTGTGTCTAATGTAGTTTTGTTTTGTTTTCTTTGTTTTAGGTACTCGTTTATGACTCGAAGTTCTCAACTTATCCATGGGCATATATTGGAATTTGACGACGATTTTGAACGAACTTTGAGAAGGAAGAGGAAGCAGCCATAATTAAATCCACCTAGTTCTAGTTCCGAATCCGAATTTGAAGCTAAAATTGAAACAAAAATGGAAGAGGAACAAGATATAGCTATTGACAATCGAACAATCAAGAAACTTTCAGCCTTGGGATTGGACAATGCCGTTCCTCTTTGCATTCAATACCCTGCGGCAGTTCAAGGAAAAACTGATGCGTTTGAATTGAAGTCTAGTTTGCTGCATCACATTCTTAAGTACCATGTGCTGTCCATGGAAGATCCGAATAAGCATCTTAAGGAATTTGAAGTAGTATGTTCAAGCATAACACCATTCAATGTGGATGGGAATATTTTGAAGACGAAAGCCTTTCCATTCTCTCTTTTGGAAAAGGCTAAAGACTGGCTCTTTGAATTAGCACTTGGTACCGTCACTTCTTGGGAAAGCATGAAGAGAGCATTCTTAGAGAAATTCTTTCCAACTTCAAGAGTCATTCTTTTGAGGAAGAGAATTAGTGGAATTCAACAAGGCCAGGAGAATCCTTTCCAGAGTATTATGAGCGTTTCAAGACTTTAGTTGTATGTTGTCCACAACATCAAATGAAGGAAGAGCTTTTAATTCAATATTTCTATCAAGGACTACTTCTACTTGAGAGACAAATGCTTGATGCTTTAGCAGGAGGTGTTTTAGTTGACAAAACACCAGTTGCTGCAAAGATCTTAATAACGAATCGAGCCTTGAATGCACAACAATACGAAGGAGTTGGACAAAGAGAACCTACACGGCATAATCAAGTTAATGAGGTAAGTGCTATTTCAGAACTTCAATCTTAAATGGCTAATCTCTTTACTCTTATATCACAGGTTGTTGAAGGATCCAAAGTGCAAAGTGTAGCTGCATGTGGCATGTGCTCTATACAAGGACACCCTACTAATCAATGTCCTCAATTAATCGAGAATGGGAGATGGAAAAGTGCTAATTCCATAGGTTATCAAGGCCAAAATCAATCAAGAAATGACCCATTTTCCAACACTTACAATCCGGGCTGGAGAGATCATCCAAATATAAAGTAGAGGGAACCTCAACAAACTCAACAACAAAGCAGATATAGACAGCCACCTCTTGGGTTCTATCAAAGGCCATTTGCACCACCACAGCCGCCCCCACAACCTTCCCAACCAAATTCAGGTTCGTCAATGGATAATGATAAAATTATTCAAGCATTAACTTTTTTGACTCAGGGTTTACAAAATCAAGCCAAAGAGATGGGGGGAAATGAATAATCAAATGGGGCAAATGGTAGAATTCATGGGACAATTTAGAGAACAAGGCAAGTTTTCTAGTTCAACCCTTGTAAATCCAAATGGAGGTTTTGAAACTGCTAAGGCTCTTACCTTGAGAAGTGGCAAAGAGATTGGAACCAATCCAAAAACGTCCAAACAAAGCCAAAAAGAGGACGAACATCTGCTACCTGAAGAAGAAGAGTTGGACAAGGCCATTGCAAGGGAAGAACAATCCTTGCCGTAGCCTTCTAAGGCTCCTATACCTCCCAAATTAGGTAAGGTTGGTTCGAATTCAACTTTTTCTAACCCTATTCCACCAAATATGCCTTTTCCTCGCATGTTTATGCAATCAAAGAAACAAAAGAATGAAAAAGACATCTTAGAAACCTTCAGGAAGGTACAAGTCAATATCCCACTTCTTGATGCAATAAAGGTAGTTCCGAAGTATGCTAAGCTTTTGAAAAAGCTTTGTACAACAAAGAAATGGGTTCCAGAGAAGGAGGTGGTACATGTAAGTGAAAATGTCTCTGTAGTTTTTCAAAGAAAGTTGCCACCCAAATGCAAAGATCCAAGTAGTTTTAATATCCCTTGTGTTATTGGTAATACAAGGTTTGAACATGTTATGCTAGATTTAGGCGCTTCCATTAATGTCATGCCATATTCTGTTTATGCATCTATGAATCTAGGAGAGCTTAAAAATGATGGTGTCATTATTCAATTGGCTAATCGATCTAATGCATATCCGAAATGAGTTTTGGAAGATGTTTTGGTGCAGGTAGACCATTTGATTTTCCAACAGATTTTTATGTGCTTGAGATGGAGGATTTAGCCCACTCTACACCATTGCCAATCTTACTTGGAAGACCTTTCATGAAAACAGCCCAAACCAAGATTGATGTGTCCAAGGGAATGTTAACTATGGAGTTTGATGGCGATATGATTAATTTTAATGTTTCTGAATCTGTTAAGTATCCTAATGATGTTCATTCTTGCTTTGCCATTAATGTGATTAAAAATATAGGGCAGGAACGTTCAGTAGCTATCAAGAAGGATGTATTTAGAACCACAATTGAAAAGGGAATTGAAGTGGATCACACGGGACAAGTCACTGTCCTCAAAGCACCCAAGGCCGGGAGCACCACCTCTGAAATTGTTGACAGTATTGCGAGCTAACTATTCCAATTCCAATTCCCATTTCAACTAATATGTTGTTACCTTCTTTGGTTCAGGTGCCCAATCGAATCCAAGATGGTGGGAGAGTTTACATTGACTTTAGGAAGCTCAACGCCACAATCAGGAAGGATCACTATCCCCTTCCATTCATAGATCTAATGCATGGAAGTTTTAAGGAGCATGTCGTGGAGGAAGTACCCCTCCATGCTATTGGTCCTAGTGCAGCTTAAGTGGAGGTATCGTCTGGCTGGAAGACATTAAAGCAAGCACTTCGTGGGAGGCAACACATGTGTTCGAATCAAGAGTCGATGGAATCTCCAGCTCCTACAACCAGATTTGCTCTCTTTGACCCTTCTCTTTATTGTTTTTACTTTGCCATGATTGTCTTGTTTGCTAGTTATCTTTTATTGCTTTCTTCTTTAAGTTTATTTTTGAAACATTGAGGACAATGTTTGGTTTAAGTGTGGGGGGTAAACAGATTGCTTTTCATGACATATTTTCGAATTTCACCACCTATCATTGCTAATATTGTTATTCACTGTTCTAAAGCTTTAATTGTGTGTAATAAAAAATTTTGAAAAGAAAAACAAAAAAGAAAAAAAAAAAAAAACTAAAAAAAGCTTGAGAAAATACCAAAAAGAGTCGTTTTTGTTGCTTGTTTGTGTCTTAGGGTACCTTCCAACACAATGATGAGGATTTGGTTTTTAATGCATGACTATTAAAGAAAATTACAAACATGGGTGGAAGTTTGATATGCTCTTTGGTTCATACTTATTTATAGTTGTCATTTACGAATTCACATGTAATCACAAAGAGAAAAAAATCAGTTTTTGTAACATGCTTGAAGGAAGAAACTCAAACTAATGCTACAACCCTATGAGACTTGATCCTATTCTTTGTTTGGAGAGTTATTAATCTATGATATTCTTGCTTTCTAAAGTCGTTGCATGATCTCATTATTTCTTTGCTTGATTGCTACTTAGAATGCTTTTTCATCATTTTGGTTCCAAATACTAGAACTCATGCCTATTTCATTCAAAGCAAAAAATTGATTGCATAACAAACAACAAGATAAAGTTGTTTAGTTACCACCAGAGCCAAAAAGCGTTATTTCTTGCTTATGTATTGTAGGTTGAACCCCTTTGAGCCTTATTTAGCCTATTTTCTTTGTTAGCTTGCATTATCCCTACCTAGCCTAGTATAGGAATATCCATACCCTTGTTCTTAAAGAATAGTGAAGCATGACTTATTGGGAATTCCTTTTGATTTACAATTTGCAAAAAAACAAGTGTGGGGGAAAGATTTGTTCTTTTGAATTTGGTGAAGTAGTGTGTATGTTTTATGTTTCAAAGAAGAAGAAAAATGAAAGAAAAAACAAAGTAGAAAAAAAAAAGAAAAAAAAAAGAATAAAAGAAGAAAAACGTTGAAAAAAAAAAAAGAAAAGAAAAAAAAAAGAGTTTGAAAAGAAGTGAGAATGAGTTCATAAGTGTCGGCGGTTGAAAAAGGGTCCAAAAATGTGAATATGACCCTAAAGTTGCACGAGTCTCCCCTTTGTGTTTCAAGTTGGGTGCTGCAATCAAAAGTTGAATTCTAAAGTGTTGATTTCATTAGTTTGCTTACTATCATTTTAAGAACCTTTGTTTATCCTCAACCTTTCTTTGTTAGCCAATACCTTAGCCCCATTACAACCCTTAGACTTCTATCTTGATTGTTATGTGATTCAATATGTGAAGTTTGAAATTGGTATGAGCATATGGAATCCCTGGTTCTCGCTTCTAAGTAGTGGCATTCCGTTCATGAGATCATATACATGTTTGCATTAATAATTCCAAAATGTACCTTCTTTGTTATAACATATGTGAGTGCTAGTCTACATGTTTACATCAATCTTTTCACATATACTTAGTATAGGGAGTGTAGTTAGAAAATCTATGTGAAAATAGAGAGTATATCCGGTGAGGAATTGAGTGAATTCTCTAAGGCATGTTAGTATATTCAAATGGTGTTTTAATTGATTAAATGCGAGCTAGTGAATGGTTACTACGGTTGAGTATAAACTCAAGAGTAAGGATGGGTAAAATCTATGTGAGTAGTGATTTTTAACATGGCATGTTTCATTGGAAATCCCTGAGGCAATTGTTAGAAGGTTTAGGTGTTGTTTTGTTTGTTTTGCTCGCGGACTAGCAAAAGCTAAGTGTGTGGGTTGGGGGGGGGGAATTTGATAGGAGCATATTTATGCGACTTTGTTATCTTATTTTGTTGCATTTACTTCGTTAATTTCTATTTATTTTGGTAATTTATGTTATTTTCATATTATTGTAGGTCCAATTGGTAAAGATGACAATAAATGGCCGAATTCAGCAACTTGGAGCAGTTTTGAACTTGGATTGGATAGCACGCGTGGAGAGCATATGAGCTGGATGTCTTTGGTGTTTAACATGTGCTAAGATCTGGAGGAATCAAAGTTGAAGCTAGAAAGACAAGGAAATACATTATCTTATCCAACCTTATCCGAACTTATCTCATCTTATCCAGTCTTATCTTATCAATGTGATATAAATTGGCACACAAATAAAACCCTCTTTTAGTTAGTTGTAGTATATGAAAGTAGGGATCGTTCTAGGCCAGGGGTTAGGAGGGACTACTAATCTACTTAAATTAGACTCAATTACACTAAACTAGACTCTAATGACTGAAAACAAACTAGAATGACTCAAAACATCACAAAACAAACAAATTGACTCAAAACAAGACTAATGGGTGATTTGGATGAATTCTAACTTATGTGGACTCAAAACACTAAAAAGAAATTAATTTAAACAGATTCTAACCAAAAGATACGAAATATAAAAGGGGAAATGGTTTTTCACGAATTTAAAGTAAAAGCAAACAAATTTAAAGATTCTAAACAACTTTGGACCAAATTGGGTGTTTTAATGGGTGAATGGCTAGCTAGAGGGTTCATCTCCACACATGAAACATATGCATAGAAATCGATTTCCAGTTATTATTCCTATAAACCATCAATGACAATGCCCCAAGTTAACCATTAACTGCACAAATTAACCATCAGATTTTCCTAATTTCATTGAATTGGACTCAGTGACACAATCAAATTATTCTTATCAAGTTCCCTATATGAACTGCATGATAGAGATACATATCAAAAATCATTAAGTTCTATGAAAACCATAAGCATTGACATGACATTCGTAACTATGAACTGCATAATACTCCTGCCATGGATTTACTTAACGTAATTGTGACTAGCAACCTCCACTACTTATAAATATAAGTTCATAACTATTAGGTGAAATTCCCTTATATTTTAGCATCAGATTCATGCATGCAAACTAAGTATGCATCCTTAATCAACATACAAGAATAAGTTATCAATCAAACAGATAAGTAAATCGCATTCATGTTTTACGAAACAATAATTGGAGGAAATCAATTCATGTCAAACATATGTCCATGGTTTTGAACCCACCTCTAGCTAAAACGAGTTTAGTTCCTCATGTTCGCTCTTAAATAAAGATAACTTAAATTAAACATGGAAAGCAAAAGATAGAATACACCTAAGAATGTTCCAGCACTCCAAGCTTGAATGGCAGGGCACGGCTCCAAGGGTCTCCTCTCATTTCTCCTTGCAAGGCTATGACATGAGAGAAATTTATGTGTATGATGGATGTGTGGTGCGAATTGTGGTGAGAATTGGGTGTTGAATGAATGCTACGGCACTATGTATTTATAGGGAGAAGGGAAGACACGGCAAGGCTGAGAAAGAGGCGAATTAGGACTCCAAATCAACAAAGAACAAGGACACTCTCAATCAGATTCCAGGGAGGAAAAAGAATGATCCTTGCGGTAGGAAAAATGGCTTCTAGAAGGGAAACATGCGGTATACTTTTAGGGATAGGGATAGGGCTTCTAGAAACCTGATATTTAGGTGTTCTAATGTGATTTAGATGTCCTCCTTGTAGTTGGAATTAAGGTAGCAAAAGATTAGGATAGGATAAGATAAGATAAGGTTGGATTAGGTTTGGATAAGATAAGGTAGTTTGGATAATGTTTCCTTCTTCTCTTTTTTTATTCCTTTTCTTCCAAGTCTTGAATTAATTCTTCCAGATGTTAAGCTCATTCCTAGCCCCTTTTTATCTTCAAAAACGTCCATCCACCTTGCTCCATGCATGTACAATCCATTCCAAGCCCAAAACTGCTCTAAAATGCTCCAAATTGCAGTTTCTAGCCAACTTTGTCATTTGGACCTGAAAACACACGACAATGGCTTAAAACACTCTATTAAATAGAAACTAACTATGTAAATGCAAGAAAACAGGCTAACTAAGTAGCATAAATATGCTCCTATCAAATTCCCCCACACTTAGCTTTTGCTAGTCCCCGAGCAAAACAAAGAAAACAAAACACAATCTAAACCTTCCAACAATCGCCTCAGGGATTTCCAATGCAACATGACATGTTAAAAATCACTACTTCCACAGATTTTAGCTATCCTTACCCTCGAGTATATACTTAGCCGTAGTCACCACTCACTAGCTCGCATTTAATCAATTAAAACAATATTTTGAATGTAGTAACATGCCTTAGAGAATCCCTCAACTCCTCACTGGATATACTCTCTATTTTCACACAGATTTTCTGACTATACTCCCTACACTAGGATATACTCCCTCACAGGATATACTCTCAATTCCTCATGAAGATTGATGTAAACATGTAGACTAACACCCACATATGTTATAACAAAGAAGGCACTTTCTGGAATTATTAACATGTATATGATCTCATGGATGGAATGCCGATACTTAGACGCGAGAACTAGGGATGCCGTATGCTCGTACCAATTTTAAACTCCACATATTGAAACAAATAACAATCAAAATAGAAGTCTAAGGGTTGTAACGGGGCTAAGGTATTGGCTAACAAAGAAAGGTGAGGATAAACAAAAGTTCTTAAAGCAATAGTAAGCAAAGTAATGTAATAAACACTTAGAATTCACTTTTGAAAGCAGAAATCAACACTAAACACGAAGGGAAACTTCACACAGCACTTAGGGCCAGATTCAAACTTTTGGACCCTTTCTTCAACAACCAATACTTGTGAGTTCATTCTCACTCATTTCTCAACTCTTTTTCTTTCTTTTTTTCACCTTTTTTTTTTATTTTTTTTATTTTCCCCGTGCCCTTTCTCTTTCTTTGGCACAAACGTACAACCTTCACAGATTTTCCAACGAAAAACCTTCCCTCACACTTGTTTTCCTACAAGTTGTAGATCAAAAGGAATTCCCTCTAAGTCATGCCGCACTATTCTTTAAGAACAAGGGTATGGATAGTCCTATTCTAGGCTAGGTAGAGATAATGTGGCTAACAAAAAAAATAGGCTAACTAAGGCTCAAAGGGGTTAAACCTACAATACATATGCAAAAGGGTAAGGCTTTTTGGCTATGGTTTAACTAAACAACTTCATCTTGTTATTTGTTATGCACTCAATTTTATGCTTTGAATGAAACGGGCATGAGTTCTAGTATTTGGAACTAAAATGATGAAAACGCATTCTAAGTAGCAACCAAGCAAAGAAATAATGAGATCATGCAACGACTTTAGAAAACAAGAATATCACAGATTAATAACTCTCCAAATAAAGTTTAGGCTCAAGTCTCTCAGGGTTGTAGCGTTAGTTTGAGTTCCTTCCTTCGAGCATGTTACAAAAACTAATTTTTTCTCTTTGTGATTACATGTGAATTCATAAACGTCAACTACAACTAAGCATAAACCAAAGAGCATATCAAATTTCCATCCATGTTTGTAACTTTCTTTAACAGTCATGCAATTAAAAACCAAATCCTCATCATTGTGTTGGAAGGTACCTTAAGACACAAACAAACATAAAAAACGATTCTAAAAACGACTCTTTTTGGGTTTTTTCAAAACACAATAAAAATAGTGAGTAACAACTTTAGAAGTGATAGGTGATAAAATCTGACGAAATTCATGAAAAACACTTGTTCCCCCCCCCCCCCCCCAACACTTAAACCAAACATTGTCCTCAATGTTTCAAACATAGACTTACACGAAAACAATCAAACAAACATGACAATTATGGCAAAGTAAAAGCAATAAATAGTAGGGTTAAAGAACGCAAATTTGGTTGTGGAGCCAGAGATTCCTAGGTCTTCTTTATTTGAACACATGGGTTGCCTCCCAAGAAGCGCTTGCTTTAATGTCTTCCAGTCGGACAATACCTCTATTCAAGCTTCACTAGGGTTAACGGCATGGAGGGGTACATCCTCCACGACATGCTTTTCAAAATACTCATAATAAGGGTCTATGAACGGAAGAGGATAGTGATCCTTCCTGATTGTGGCGTTGAGCTTCCTAAAGTCAATGTAAACTCTCTCACCACCTTGGATTCGATTGGGTACCTGCACCAAAGAAGGTAACAACCTATTAATTGAAATGGGAATTGGAATTGGAATAGGTGGCTTATCAATATACTATGACGAAGGCTCAAAAGTACCAGCACTATCAACAAAGTCACTAAGGATGCTTCAGCCAGATTGATTATTTTGAGGGCAGTGGTGTATTCCTTGTGCTCCACTCCAATTCCTTCGTCGATGGTGGTTCAAATTATATCCTTCTTGATAGGTGTTGAACATTCCTGCCCTAAATTTTTAATCACATCTATGGCAAAACAAGAATGAACATCATTAGGATTCTTCACAAATTTAGGAACTTTGAATTTAATAATATCACCACCAAACTTCATTGTTAATGCTCCCTTAGCCACATCAATCTTGGTTTGCGCTGTTTTCATGAAAGGTCGTCCAAGTAAGATTGGCAATGGTGTAGAGTAGGCTGAATCCTCCATCTCAAGCCCATAGAAATCGGCTAGAAAGATTAAATGATTAACCTGCACCAAAACATCTTCCAAAACTCCTTTTGGATATGCATTAGAACGATCGGCTAATTGGATAATAATTCCATCATTTTTAAGCTCTCCTAGATTCATAGATGCATAAACAGAATATGACATAACATTAATGGAAGCACCTAAATCTAGCATAACATGTTCAAACCTTGTATTACCAATTACGCAAGGTATAGTGAAACTACCTGGATCTTTGCATTTAGGTGGCAGCTTCCTTTGCAACATTGCAGAGACATTTTCACTTACATGTACCATCTCTTTATCCCGAATTTGTTTCTTTGTTGTACAAAGCTTCTTCAAAAACTTAGCATACTTCGGAATTTGCTTTATTGCATCAAGAAGCGGATGTTGACTTGCACTTTCCTAAATGTCTCTAGAATGTCTTTTTCATTCTCTTCGTTCCTAGATTGCAAAACCTTGCTAGGAAAAGGCACATTTGGTGGAATAGGGTTAGAAGCAATTGAATTTGAACCTACCTTACTTGTGTTGGACGACTTAGGGTCCTTAGGTGGCTACGGTAAGGGTCGTTCTACCCTTGCCGTGGCTTTGGCATCCACCTCTTCCTCGAGTAGCAGCTTTTCGTCCTCCTTTTGACTTGATTTGGACATTTGTGGCGTGGTTCCCACTTCCTTGCCATTTCTCAAAGTGATGGCATTGGTGGTTTCAAATCTTCCCCTTGGATTCACAATGGTTGAACTAGGTAGTTTGCCTTGTTTTCTAAATTGTCCCATGAACTCCGCTACTTGCCTCATTTGCTTCTTCAATTCGCCCACCTCTTTAGCTTGATTTTGCATCTCTTTGGGGTGATTTTGCATCTCTTTGGTTTGATTTTGTACTTCATGTGTCAAAGAGGTGAGTAATTAAATAACTTTATCATTATCCAAAGACATACCTGAATTTGGTTGGGCCAAATGTGGTTGAGGTTGCATTGGTGCAAATGGCCTTTAAAATATCCTAGGGGTTAGCTGTCGAAATCCTCCTTGTTGTTGAGTTTGTTGAGGCTTCCCCCACTTCATGTTTGGGTGATCTCTCCATCCCGGATTGAAAGTGTTAGGGTATGGATCATATTTTGGCTGATTTTTGGCCTTGAAACCTAATGGAGTTGGCACTTTCCCATCCCCCATTATCTATTAATTGAGGGCATTGCTCATTGGAATGTCCTTGCATAGTGCACACGCCACAAACATTTGCTCTTTGCACTTTGGATCCATCAACAACTTGTGACACAAGAACAATGAGATTAGCCAATTAAGATTGAATTTTGGAAATTGCACTTACCTCATTCACTTGGGTTTGCCGTGGGGGTTCTCTTTGTCTAAATCCCTCGTATTGTTGTGCATTCAAGGCTCGATTGGCTACAAGGATCTTGGCAGCAACTGGGGTTTTGTCAACCAAAGCACCACCTGCTGAAGCATCTAGCATTTGTCTTTCAATTAGAAGGAGTCCTTAGTAGAAATATTGAATTAGAAGCTCTTCCTTCATTTGATGTTGTAGACAAGATGCAACTAAAGTCTTGAAACGCTCATAATACATTGGAAAGGATTCTCCTTAGCTTTGTTGAATTTCACTAATCCTCTTCCTCAAAAGAATGACTCTCGAAGTTGGGAAAAAATTCTCTAAGAATGCTCTTTTCATGCTTTCCCAAGACATGACAGTTCCAGGTGCTAGTTCATAAAGCCAATCCTTAGCCTTCCAAAAGAGAGAATGGAAAAGCTTACATCTTCAAAATATTGCCATCCATGTTGATTGGTGTCATGCTCGAACATACTACTTTAAATTCCTTCAAATGCTTGTTCGGATCTTCCATGGACAGCCCATGGTATTTGGGAATATGATGCAGCAAACTAGACTTTAATTCAAACTCATCGGTCTTGTCCGGAGATGCCCTAGGGTATTGAATGCAAATAGGCACGGCATTGTCCAATCCCAAGGCTGAAAGTTCCTTGATTGTTCGATTGTCCACCGCCATGTCTTGTTCTTCTTCCTTTCTTCTTCAAATTTGGATTCATAGCTAGAACTAGGTGGATTTGGTTCTAGTTGCTTCCTTTTCCTTCTCAAAGTTCGTTCAAAATCGTCGTCAAACTCCAATATATGCACACGAACAGGTTGAGAATGTCGAGTCATGCACTAGTACCTAAAACAAAGAAAAATCAAATCAGAAACACAAGAAAAATAAAAACAGAAACAAAGGGGAGATTAGCAATTTTGCTAATCCCGGGCAACGGCGCCTAATTTGATGTAATATAAACTAGCACACAAATTAAACCCTCTTTTAGATAGTTATAGTATATGAAAGTAGGGATCATTCTAGGCCAGGGATTAGGAGGGACTGTTAATCTACTTAAATTAGATTCAATTACACTAAACTAGACTTTAATGACTGAAAACAAACTAGAATGACTCAAAACAGCACAAAACAAACAAATTGACTCAAAACAAGACTAAAGGGTGATTTGAACGAATTCTAACTTATGTTGACTCAAAACACTAAAAAGAAACTAATTTAAACAGATTCGAACTAAAAGACATGAAATATAAAGGGGGAAGTGGTTTTTGACGAATTTAAAGTAAAAAGCAAACAGATTTAAAGACTCTAAACAACTTTAGATGAAATTGGGTGTTTTAATGGGTGAATGGCTAACTAGAGGGTTCATCTCCACACATGAAACATATGCACACAAATTGATTTCCAGTTATTATTCCTATAAACCATGAATGACAATGCCCCAAGTTAACCGTGAACTACACAAATTAACCATCAGATTTTGCCTAATTTCATTGAATTGGACTCAGCGACGCAATCAAATTATTCTTATCAAGTTCCCTATATGAACTGCATGATAATGATACATATCAAAGATCATTAAGTTCTATGAAAAGCATAAGCATTGACATGACATTCGTAACTATGAACTGCATAATACTCCTGCCTGGGATTTACTTAACGCGATTGTGACTAGCAACCTTCACTATTTATAAATATAAGTTCATAACGATTAGGTGAAATTCCCTTATATTTTAGCATCAGATTCATACATGCGAACTAAGTATGTATCCTTAACAAGAATAAGTTATCAATCAAACAGATAAGTAAATCACATTCATGTTTTACAAAACAATAACTGGAGGAAATCAATTCATATCGAACATATGTCCATGGTTTTGAATCCACCTTTAGCTAAAACGAGTTTAGTTCCTCATGTTCGCACTTAAACAAAGATAACTTGAATTAAACATTGAAAGCAAAAGATAGAATGCACCTAAGAATGTTCTAGCACTCCAAGCTTGAATGGTAGGGCACGACTCCAAGGGTTTCCTCTCCTTTCTCCTTGCAAGGTTGTGACACTAGAGAAATTTCTTTGTCTGATGGATGTGTGGTGCGAATTGTGGTGAGAGATGGGTATTGAATGAATGTTGTGGCACTATGTATTTATAGGGAGAATGGAAGGCACATCAAGGATGAGAAAGAGGGGAATTAAGACACCAAATCAACAAAGAACAAGGACACTTTCAATCAGATTCCAGGGAGGAAAAAGAATGATCTTTGCATCAAGAAACATGGCTTCTAGAAGGGAAACATGCGACATACTTTCAGGGGTAGGGATAGGGCTTCTAGAAACTTGAAATTTTGGTGTTCTAATGTGATTTAGATGTCCTCATTGTAGCTGGAATTAAGGTAGCAAAAGATTAGGATAGGATAAGATAAGATAAGGTTGGATAAGGCTTGGATAAGATAAGGTAGTTTGGCTAATGTTTCATTCTTTTTTTTTTTTTTTTTATTCCTTATCTTCCAAGTCTTGAATTAATTCTTCCAGATGTTAAGCACATTCCTAACCCCTTTTGATCTTCAAAAACGTGCATCCACCTTGCTCCATGTTTGTGCAATCCATTCCAGGCCCAAAACTGCTCTAAAATGCTCCAAATTGCACTTTCTTGCTAACTTTGTCATTTGGACCTGAAAACACACGAAAATGGCTTAAAACACTCTAATAAATAGAAACTAACTATGTGAATACAAGAAAACAAGCTAACAAAGTAGCATAAATATACTCCTATCACTTATCTTATATAACCTCATCCAACATTATCCCATTTTATCCAACATTATCTCATCTTATTTCCAGCTGCAAAAGGAATCCTTATCACATTCTAAATAATTCCCATTTGATTCTAGGAGTCCTAAGATAGTTCAAACATCCTAATCCTTTTTCTCTTTGGATTTAGTCGTGCCCTTTGCCCTATATAAAGAAGTTGTGCCACAAATATCAGGGGGGGGGGGGAGATTGTGCCGCAACCTGCCATTCAACCATTGGAGTTTTCAGAGTTCTTTCTATCCTTGTTTAGTTTTAATGTTTATTTTAGATTGTTTTTTAGTTAATTTGAACATGCATAACTAAATTTCTTTTTAGCTAGAGGTGAATTCGAAGCCATGATCATATGTTTTATATGAATTGATTACATCTAGTTATTGTTTCGTAAAACATGAATGCGATTTACTTATCTGCTTTATAGATAACTTATTCTTGTATGTTTATTAAGGATGCATACTTAGTTTGCATGCAGGGATTTGATGCTAGAATATAAGAGAATTTAACCTAATCGTTATGAACTTATATTTATAAGTAGTAAAAGTCACTAGTCATGATTGAGTTAAGTAAATTCCTGGCAGGAGTATCATGCTTTTCATAGTTACGAATGCTTTGTCAATGCTTATGATTTTCACAAAACTTAATGACCTTTAATATGTGTCTCTATCATGCTTTTCATAGTTAGGGAACTTGAGAAGGATAATTTGGTTGTGTTGTTGAGTCCAATTCAATGAACTTAGGAAAGTCTGAGAATTAATTATTCATTCAAAATTAATTTGGAGCATTGTCATTCATGGTTTATAGAAAGAATAACTAGAAATCGATTTATGTGCATATGTTTCATGTGTGGAGAAGAATCTTCTAGCTAGCTTTTCATCCATATTCCCTTTACAACTCAATTTAATTGCTGCTATTTACTTTTGTTTCTTAAAATTCGTCAAAAATCTCCCTCAGTTCTTATTTTGTGTTAGTCCAGCTTAGTTTTCAGTTTTTAAGTTTAATTTGTGTTGATTAGCATCCCTCCTAATCCCCGGCTGAGAACGATCCCTACTTACTCATACTACGATTGCAAAATATATAGGGTTTAATTTGTGTGCTAGTTTATACCACATCACATGTTTGCTGTCAAAGTTCTTGTGTGGTTCATCGAAATGTTGATATGGAATTTTGTCTAATTATTAAAAATGTTGATTACAAAGAATTTGTGAAGTTTGAGTTTCATGATTTAATGAGTTCCTTGGAAACTTCTGGATATGTTGATTTAATTGGGGTTGATGTCTTCTACTGCAGAATTTCTAAAGTTTTGGTTGACATTATAAATCAAATGAAAGAGAATGTCAAGGTTGCGAGGTATGCTATTAAGGGTGCTTTTCACACTTCAACAATCAATATTAAATGCTCCAAATATCTATTTGTTTGGACCGGTAGAGTTCAATTTTATGGCTCCAAATCAGATGATGATCCGAATTCGAGGACGAATTCTCTCCAAGCCCACGAGACTGATGCAGGCCAAGGACTAAAGGTTTTATTACATAAAATTACTGGCAGCTAGGATTTAAGTTTTATAATATAATACATGCATTTTTAGAGTTATAATGCATGTATCTAGCTTTAAATTTGTGGCTTATGGAATTCCTAGGTTAATGACATTTTATGAAATCGTTTAGTTTTTTTAGGAGCTATATTGTAAGCCTTTATTTTTTATGCCTTTTCATATTTTTCACTGTAAGTTGTAAGCCTATAAATACTTGTATTTGTCAAGAAAAGCGAGAGTCTGTTGCTTTGTTCTTTCTAGTGTCTACGTTGTAGGCTGGTACTAGAACCAAAGTTTATAGGGTTTTCAGGCCTCTCCTCGCACTAGGAGATAGTGGACCCTACCTATCAGTTTTCTTTTTTCATTTTATAAAAAAAAAACAAAAAAAGAAAACTGATCGGTAGGGTCCACTATCTTCTAGTGCGAGGAAAGGCTTGAAAACCCTGAAGCCTCGTCTCTAGTACGAGCCTACAAGATAGACAACTAGAAGAATAAAGCAAAACAATCTCACAAAGAGAAAGGCACAAACTAAGAAACTTCTTTGAATATTTCAATCATCAATAAAAATGTTCAACTCCAATTAAATCAATAAATTTAGAACTACCCAACAAGTGAAACAAGCCATGGGACTTGGTTTCCATATCTTCAAAGAAAAACTTGAAGTTGTAGCCTTCAACATTTCCGAGGTCCCATCCACTTGGAATTGCTTTACAAATTTCACAACCCTCACAACAATGATCAAATATTGGACGAAAATCTAGATTGAGACCTCTATCTATTGGTAGTTGCGACATGTTGGTGTTGTTACAGCCTCACCCTTGGATCGAGTTGATGCTCTGATACCAACTAATGCAGGGTGCAGCGGATAGAAACGAAAAAAACATGATAGATAGGATTGATAGGTAGGGTCCACTATCTCCTAGTGCGAGGAGAGGCCTGAAAACCCTATAAACTTTGGTTCTAGTACCAGCCTACAACGTAGACACTAGAAAGAACGAAGCAGTAGGCTCTTACAAAGAGAAAGCCACATAAAAATGAGTTTAGAACTCAAATATCAATATGATAATTCAAACAACTTCTCCCCCTTTTCTTTACAAATACATGAATTTATAGATGCTTTAATTACTGATACAGGCATCATAGTTCATGCATCATTACTAGAGTTAATGAACTCATTAATATTAACCCCACTTAATCTACCCCACTAACATATATTTATTACATTAAATAAAGATTGAATTATTACATAAAATTCATTACTTCAGAACCCTTGTATTCCATGTATATCGGCTGAATTTCAAAAGCCAAATGTATTGAATCTTCCGATGATCTTATTTCATGTCATGCATCACAAAATAAAATTACAAAATTGCCCTTCTGATTCGTAAAATCCAGGATAGGTCGTTACAACATAAACCTAACATTAACACTTCACTGGTGTTATGTATTTCATACATCGTACTGAATAAGTATCATGTTAATACAATTCAATTTCAAGAAGAGAACAAAATTTATTTTTGACGAATTGAACGTAAAATTGACATGTAATAACCTGCATAATTAAACAACAATAGTTTCTAAAACTCTATATATGTGTCAATCACTAGTGAATTTTTCTTTTAAATTGGGTTTCGCTTCATTTATAATTTTATACAGTATGTAAAGTTCTCACAATTTACTTCCGCATATGCAATTTGATGAAAGAGTGGCTTTAATAAAAAAAATAGTAGTTTAGGGTGTTAATGCAAGGTCCTTTTCGACATCTAAAATAGTATAGGCCTGAGAAAGGCCAGTAAAGGCTCAAAGACAATCCAAAGGAATAACGGAAGACCTAGGTTCAATGAAGGAAAGGAAAACCAAAAGCTAATAGAACTAGAAAAGGCAACTCTAAGTACTACAGACAACCGCTCACGGTTGCCAGCAAAGAAGCTAAGCGCTTCATCATAAGGTATTTTCCAACTGTTGGCGAAAGTTCGCATACTGACAACTTTATTGCATAAAGCCCCAGGGGCAGGCCTACTTGAAGACCAACACCAAACTACATCTTGGTCATCAGCATGAGTAGAAGCCTATGAAGGGATACATAAGCTCTAAAATTAAGCACTTAGGCATAGGTTTCCTTAAACCTCAGGTCGCGCAAGGCACTCAGTAAGCATTGGCCCATGAAAACATGCATTCAGACCTGAACAAACATCACTCCATTAACACGAGTCAACTAAATGATATAGGATTAGCTAACAAGTCATGTTTATGTGCTTTGTGCATTAAATGCGAGGGTGGTAGAGTACTCATGCCCATAGACTTTTGGAGCTCCTTAAGGGCTTATATAAGAGGGATGAGTAACTCTTATAACATGTCAGACACAAGAGAGAAAAAGGAGAATATACTATATTAAGCACTTCTTATAGCCTTTATTCAATGTATATGAGCACCTTAGTGGATGTAGCCTAATTTTTAGGGGTGAAACACAATCCTAGTTGTCAAGTTCTTGTTATTTTTACCCTGAGCCCACAAAGGGTCAACCGTACATGTCTTTGTTAACCTCCCAAATTTAAGAGTTAACAGTTGCTGCCATCTAGCAGAATCGCACACAATTTGGTTGTGTTTTCTAACAAGCAATCCTAAGTACGCCCAGTGACAAGCAGTCGTACACACTCCCTCGAGTATCATGATAAGCAAGAGAATGAGAAAGAGGGCTCTGTCCAGTGGCCCCTAGAGGGTAGCAAAGGGAGAAAACAAGAAGAGAATGCCATACTTGCCAACGTGGAGAAAAAAATAGGTGCCATTCTGGCCGGTATTGGAGAAATGAACGAGGTGGGGAAACCTTCTCCGTTCCCATAATAACACTTTACCCCAGAGAAACACACTGACCTTTTAGAGCAAATCATCTAGACCAAAGAAATGATAAAGAGCACCTTCCAAAGAGTAGACCGCCTAGTGGTCCGACACATGCGAACCTAGTTTTGAGGGTTGAGCTAGTTAATCCTTATTGTCAAGTTCTTCTTATTTTTAACCCGAGTCGACTAGGGGCGATCATACTGGTTTTTGTTAACCTCCAAAATTTGAGCATTAATAAAATGTTAAATTGTAACGAGCCGTCCCCAAAAATTACAGTCTTTATAATTTTTAAATGTAAATTTACGGAAATGCCCTTCGAGGCAAAGGCGTTGACTTATGTTGACCGTCTTATCATGTCACGTAAGGTTCATTTTCTTGGCGTATCCTCATAGTACTTGTCACTATGAACGTGTGGGCGCAAACGGAACGTAATTTGGAGTTATAACGAAGGAGTTATTAACAAATGAAGCTAAGGGCAAAATTGTAAATTTATTATTTTCTAGAATGCTCCAAATTTTTCAAGCAAAATCTGGAAAGCCACGTGTGTGGCCCAGATTAAAAGGAAGAAAAGTTGGGCGGTGGAGATGAAAGATATAAGAGAGGAAGGAGGATGGGCGCTGCCTAATCGAGAGAAAAGAGAGAAGTGAGTGACCAATGGGAAGAAAGACCAAGAAGGGAAAGGAGGGAAAAAGAGATGGAGGGAATCGGTTGGGTTCCCCTTGACCCGTGCGATGACCCGACTTCCTTGGAGTTTTCTCACGGTTTTCTGTCTAATTTTTCGGCCTTCTTCAACCTTCCATCACCACCAAATGTCACCACAACACCCCATCACCTAATTCTAACCAAATCGGACGAATTTTAGCCCTAATGTGGTGAGAAAACCCACTGACAGGTCTGGGTGGGTCTTGGCTTTGAACCACCATTGGTGAAACAATTCCTCTCAATTGCCACCACCAATGTAATTCCCTTGAGCTCAGGAACAATGTCGGATCATTGGTTGGACCGTCAGAGTCAATTTGAGGACCAATCAAGAAACACCTAAATTCTAGGGTCCTGGTGAGTTCATGGCGATTTGAGGCTTTTCCCAACCAAATTGGACTTGGCCACCAGTATGAAACTTGTTCTACTCACTGAGATCTTCATTTCTATGAAGTTTGGGAATTATTAGAAATAGTTGATTTTTCCAGCAAATTGAGGCGGCCGACCGCTGTGTACGGCGGCGCGTGGGCTGAGGCATCCTCTGACCTTCCTGAGCTAAATTTGATTATCCAATTCTGTACATGAAGTCTAATTGACGAATTTTCGTCGTTTGAACCTAGTTCCATTACGGTCCGCCGCTTGATTATTATAGCACTTAACGATTTGATCGTTGGATCGTCACCAAACTTTGATTTGTTATAGTACATAATATTTGAGGATATTAGAAACTTACGAATCAAGAATCCGACGTACGGATCTTCTCGAATAGGATATGTAAGTTACGTGTTCTATTGATAAGAATTCTGAGACGTGATTTGATAATTGTTCTAGGCGCCGATCGTTCATGACGCCTCAATATTTGTGCTAGAGAGTTGTAGCGCGGACTTTAGGTGAGTGGGTCTTTTTCCTTTTAATAGTACACACACACACATACAGCTTACGATTTTCCATAAATGTTTTAAATTGATTATGCATAGCATGCCATGATTTAAATGTGTTATATTTAAATATTGCATTGTGATGAGATTTGTGGTTATGCCAAATGATCATACGGAGGCGCAGATAAGTTCAGGTGAGTTATTATGTGATTGAAATGGTTGCATTATATGAGCATGCATATATTCCTTTGGAGCTCATAATTGATGCACCCTGGTATTAGTGCTTCTACCCAGGGCTAAGGCCAACCGTCACGTGATTGTTCACCTCCTACATTGCATGCTCACCTTGGATCCCAGTCTGGTGTCAGCCTATTGTACAGACCACAATAGGTGGTTCCGACTCGTAGGTGACCCGCAAATTATCGCACAACCTTCAAGTGATCGTAGCACTTGAGCGTACATATTTATACCCAGCCTATAATATAGATCACACTAGGTGACTCTGACTCGTATGCTAACCTAGATTGATGACCTACAGGTTCAGCCGTACAGGTCACATTAGGTGACTCTGACTGGCATACTATTTTATATTGGTTTCACACCTGGCTTACATTTATTATTCCTGAGATATTATGACATGGCATACTTTAGTTTTTGCTACTCTTGGGCATTGGTTTTTATACCTACATAGTAGTATTATTTTCTGGAAACTATATGGGTTTCACAGCGAGGGGTTATAAAGCTTTCAAAAGGTTTTTATTAGAACTTTATTTTTAGGCCCACTCACCCTTATTTTTCGCCCCTCCAGGTTCTAGTAGTAGAGTTTTTGTACTGATGTGATATATAATAGCACTCAAATTAAACCCTCTTGTTGACAATTGTAGTAAAGATGCAAGTAAGGATCGTTCTAGGCCGGAGATTAGGAGGGATTGCTAATCTACTTAAAATTGACTTAAAAACACAAAACTAAACTTAAAAACACAAAACTAGACTCTAAGACTCTTAACTAGACTTATATGACTCAAAACAAACTAAAAAGACTCAAAACAACACAAAACAATAAAAAAAAAGACTCAAATTAGACTCTAAAGGGTGATTTGGACGAATTCTAACTTACTTTGACTCAAAACACTTAAAAACACAAATTTGGACATATTCTAACTAATTTGGCACAACAAAGTAAAGCGGATTGGGTTTTTGATGAATTTAAAGTAAAAACAAGTAACTTAAAGACTTAAACAAGTTTGACACGAAATTGGGTGAATGGATGGGTGATAAGCTAGCTAGAGGGTCCTTCTCCACACATGACACACTTGCATACAAATTGATTTCCAGCTGCTTTTCCAATAAACCATGAACCTCAACGTCCCAGATTAACCGTGAACAACATTAATTAACCCTTAGATTTTCCTTAAGTCATTGAATTGGATGGAATACGCATCGGCAACCAAATTATTCTTCAAAAGTTCCGTACATGAACAACATAATAGAGATACAATCAAAGATCATTAAGCTTTGTGAAAATCGTAAGCATTGACAAGGCATTCATAACTATGAACAACATGATACTCCTGCCAGGAATTTACTTAACACGATCGTGACCAGCAACCTCCACTACTTGTGAATATAAGTTCATAACAATTATGTGAAACTCCCTTATATTCTAGCATCAAATTTATGCATGCAAGCTAAGTGGGCCCTCTTAATCAACACACAAGAATAAGTTATCAATCAAGCAGTTAAGTAAATTGCATTCACAATTTATGAAATCACAACTGGAGGTAATCAATTTATATTGCAAATATAATCATGGTTTCAAAGTCTCCTCTAGCTAAAACAAGTTTAGCTCCTCATGTTCGCAAAACAAAGATAATTAAACTTAAACATTGAAAACAAAAGATTGAATACACCTAGAAACGCTCCAACAATCCAAGCTTGAATGGCAAGCACGTCCCAGGGTCCTCCTTCTTCTTCTATGTTGTGGCACAAGGGTGTGGGTGAAGGTTTTAGTGACGAATTGTATGAAAGAATGGCTGAAAGTATGAATTGTAGTGAATGGCTCCCTCAAAGGCTGTGGCAAGGGCCTTTATTTATAGGTTTAAGAAAAATAAGGCCTAACTTAATTTGGTAAACATGTTTGATCCCAAATCCACAAGGAAAAGGAGAAATAAATGTCAGAATCCTAGGGATAAAGGGAAAGGATATGCGGCATCACCTAGGGAGAGAGGGAAAATGACTTCCTTGCACGACAAGGAAAAGGAAAAGGAGAAAGAGGTGCAGCATCCCTCTTTGACTGGGATTAGGGCTTCTAGAACTTATATTTAAGTGTCCTAAATTAATTAGGAACCCCCCTTAACAGCTGGAAATTAAGTAGGAAAAGATTAGGATTGACTAAGTCAAAATAAGGTAGTTTGACTCATCTTTCCTTCTTTGTAGCTGATTCCTTTTCTTCCAAGTTTTGAATTAATTTCTTCCATCTCTTTAGCATATTCCTAGCCTTTCTTGAACTTCAATTTTGTCCATCCACCTTGCTCCATGCATGTGCTATCCATTCCAAGCCCAAAACTGCTCCAAAATGCACTTTCTTGCCTCTTTAGCCTTTTGGACCTACAAACACACGAAAATAGCTTAAAATGCTAAAATAACTAGGAACTAACAACAAAAATGCTGGGAAATAAGCTAACAAAGTTGCATAAATATGCTCCTATCACGTACCGACGAGGATTATTGGCAAACCTTGGGGTAGACGATTACCATCAATGGTATAATTCTCACCCTATTTTACTGTACAGTACTTATGCTCTACCATCACGTGTGAAATGGGTTCATACCCGCGCATCAAGCACTCCTGTACTAAGGTAGTTTTAGGTTTAAATTTATTCACATTTTCCACATCAATACACTTTATGACTTCGTCACCTTCCAGGTGTTAGCCAACATAGCTCGATTCAGAGTCTTAGTGGACATCCGGGATCGAGGGGGGGTATCATAAATGTTTACTTATACTATTGTTTTCAAAATTGTTAAAGTAAACAATTACATGGTGCTGATATGCTGTATTATTTTAACAACACGTAACATAATAAACTACTTATTAACAAAATTTATGTCAATAAAAAAAAGTGAAAAGGCCAAATTAACCTTGTCAACAAATCTTAAGAAAAATAACCAAAATAAAAGTTATAGGCAATTTAGTAATTAAACACAAAATAATTTTACTATTTTTTTAAAGCCTCACATCCAAGTTAATTTCCTCCATTTTCTCTTCAACATTTTTCTCCCAAATAAATAAACTTTTAATAGTGCAGTAATTACACAGAAACAATCACTAAAGATAGGAACAACTTCTTCAACGACGAAAAATTATTTGAAAGTTGTGACCAAAAAGCTTTAGCGACCATTTTATGTTGGGAACATTCATGAAAAGGGCTTGCGATAAGTTTATTTTGATTAAAAAAACCTATGCTATAACTTTATTTAATGAAAAAGACTAAAATTTTAATGAAAAACTCTTAAATTTTAGTAAAAATGACAAAGGACCTTAAATTTTAATGAAAAAGACATAATTTTAATATTAATTTTTTTTTAAAAAAAAACTGACCCGCAGACAAGCACGTCCTCACACAAATTGTTATGAAACTTTCTACACTGTTTATCAAATTTAGCGGTACTACACTGTTTATGAAACTTAATACACTGTTTATGAAACTTAATACACTATTTATGAAACTTACGACGCTGTTTATGAAACTTAACGGTACTACATTGTTTATGAAGCTTAATGGTACTACATTGTTTATGAAGCTTAATGGTACTACATTGTTTATGAAACACGCTACATTGATTATGGAACTTAACGGTACTACATTGTTTATAAAACTTAACAGTCCTACATTATTTATGAAACTTAATGGTACTACATTATTTATGAAACTTAAAAACCCTGAATTTTCGTTACCATACAATTTTGGAAGCATTTAACGGCACCAGCAATTTTGTGGATGGAAATTGTTGGGAACATCACATTTGTCTCAAGGGTGCATCATGTAAATCAAAATTGTAGGTATACAAGGTAGTGGCTTGGTAAATAAAGTTGCACAAGGTACTCTTCAGTGCTTCATATGTCAATAATATATAATATGTAGTAAGGTGTGTATGTATATATATAGAGTACAAATATACAGAGGTTGTAAAATAGATATTGGAGCAGCCATGATTAGAGTTGCTTCTAGCAAGGTAATTTTTGGACCCCAGTTGATGAGTATTGGAAAAAGAAGCAACTAAAAGATGCAGCGGCAAAGGAGACTGCAAGCGCGTTTGATAAGTTTTTTTTTTTTTTTCCTCTTGTCCTTATCATTAAATAAAATTATTAGATGACTTTTGGTTAAAATTCAAAGTTTTGAAGCCATTTTCATTAGTTTTCCATTTTATGTTTTCTCTTTTTGCAAATTTTATTTTTAAAATTTAATAAGCACATGTATAGCATGTGTACAATTGCTAGTATAATGAAAATTACACAATACATTGTATAGTACCTATTTTATATTGATATTTAGCACAAGTGTAGCCACTGGCGGAGCCAGGTTAAGGGCTGTCATGGGCTATAGCCCAGGTAGCTTCTGGAGAAAAATAAAATTTTACATGTAATTTTGATTGATTTTCGAATGTAGCCCACCATATATTTAGTCACTAATTGGAATTCTCTAGGTTTAACTATATAAAATTATACAATACAGTTTACAGACCATTTTTTTTCTTAAATCATTTTTCTCATTACTTCTTGTACATGTACAAGTTTGGATTTGTTTAATTACAAAATTTTTTGGCTCATCTTGTGAATTTTGTTTAAGTTAGCTGATACTATGAAAAATACGGTATCAAATTTCTTTATTTATAAAGATTAAAATTTTTAAGTTAGCCTACCCAGTAAAAAATTTCTAGCTCCATCATTGAGTGTAGCCTATAAAGACAAGCCTAAACACTTAAATAAGCTCACTCCTTTATATTTTAATTTGTCTACCCAAACTTCATCCCAACTGTTTCATGGGTTTCATTTTTTTTCCCTTTCAGTTACTGTAAAGGTAAATAATCAGCATATACCTTTAGACTATATCACATGTAAATGTCTTGAGAATCCTTGACCAAAGAAAACAAAAGGTTTATAAATTGTTTACTAAATTAACCGTCGAAGAGCCTTTTTACCGAGTCTTTTCATTAGCTTTTCGGAGTTTGGAATTTGGGAACGCATTAATACATTTCATTCTCTAGGTAGGCTACTTGATTGTGCACAACGCGTTTTCTCGTTGGACCTTCGGCTGAGAGCGATCGTGCATGCATTTGAGATATTTTTTTTCCGCTGACCCTACACAATGTCAAATATTGCAACTTGTCCTAATACTCCATCTCAAATGCATGCATGCACGCACGCATGTTAGAAATTGTTAGCTATTAAGTAAAGTAGGTCAAAAATGAATGAATCAGAAACGGTCAGCAGCGACTCAGCAGGTACTTTTCTAGGGCAAAGAGATCATCTCGTCACCTTTCCCTTCAAAAGACAGGAATTAAGTGATCTGAATTTTTAAAATTTGATCAAACGATTAAAAAGTGAAGTTAGTAAAAACTTTTAAAAACTATAATAATTTTTTATCGTTAAATCAAATTTTAAAAGTCCGGATCACTTGCTTCATGGATTTTGGAGAGAAAGATCAGAAGATCATCTCTTTCCCTTTTCTAGAAGGGGCGAGGCCAATACCCTGTCGGCGGGTCATTGCCAGACTGTAGAGGCATCCAGGAATGGATATGGAACTTGTCCACATCGCTCCGACTCTTTGAGATTAGTTTTGAATCTTTTGATTAGTGATTCGACTAGTACCCTTTTTTCTAGGTCAAGATACATAACGATTTTAAGATCTAAAATTCTCTTTGTAAATTATACAGGATAATAGTTTCTTTCTATTTTTGTTGTTTTTGTGTTGAAGATAAAAGAAAGTCTGAGGAATTAAGAGAAATAGAGACAAACTGATCATTATTATGATTCATCTCTCGCTTCTTCCATATATTTTGATTATATTTTTAAGCTCAAAAACTAAAAATCTAATACTAAAATGAACTGATGATTATCACGTGAGTCCGCAATTTTTCTCTTGTTTTTCATTTTCTTAAAAGATCAAATGAATCGATTGGACCCTCAACAACCCAAATTTCCATTACACCCAACCTTTCAATAGGCCGGTGCTTAACTTTATTCTTTCCCACGAAATTCCCATGCTTTTGCTTTACACCTTAAAAGTTCATTTTTTTCAAAAGGCAAACAAAGAGGTATCATTAAAGTCTTTTTTGTTTGTTTGATTGTTTTTTTTTTTTTTTTTTTTTTTTTTTTTTTGCAATCACAAAGGATTGCGTAACCTTAAATTTAAGTAATATAAAATATTTAGTAAAAGTAAAATATCCTAAATATTTTAAAAGCAGTAGTTGACACACCCCGACCGAAATCAAGGTGTGCTGGCCATCAAGTGAGAATGACGTAACCATGCGCACAGTGCGGAAACTAAAAATAATAATAAAAGTACGAACAAATAAAAATTAAACTGCACACAGAGTAGTTAACATACATGTGCAAGCGTAAGTGTGAAAAACAATATTCAGATCATAGAAAACCTAGTGTAGTCCATAAGAACAAATACTAACTAAACACACCCAAAGGGGGTCTTACACTGGTGATAATCTGTCAGATATGCCATGGATTCCACATGAGCCACCAAAAGAGCAATCCAAACTAGAACCTGGAGGGGCGTAAAACAAAAAGTGTGAGTGGGCAAAAACAAAGCTTTTCAAAATCATTTCATTATCAAAAGTTCTAACCCTTCACCGTAAAACTTGTATAGTTTCCCAGAAAATAGAATATACACATATATAGAAAACATGCTTAGAAATATGTCATGTCGAATGCCTCCACATAAAATGTACGAATGCATACATCAATAGGCAAACGCAATGCATGGCATTTAAAACATATAAACATTCCATTTCATTTTCTGGGAAAAACCATAGTATATAGGTATATACGAAAAACCAAAAGCCCACTCACTGGTATGTGAAAGGGTCGTAACCCCCTTGTTTCGAGTAACTGCGCTCGTCCTCGGGATAGGTCTCACCTATATGTGAAACAACTATAAAAACGTCAATTTAAAGCACATAACCAAAACTAGGTAATAACTTTTCATACAATACTCAAATGGGGTGTGTGAATACACCAACGTAATCTACTCAACCTCACTAACATCCCCATATTTTTAAAATAATTTTCTGACCTCCCACGCGCCGCCACGCGCCGGCCAAGGCACGGCCAGACGCGTCGCCATGCGCAGCCACGTGCCTGGCACACTGACCGTGTCAATTAACGCCGTCAGGAATATTCCGTTAAAACTAACAGATTCCGTTAAAGTTAACCTAACGCCATTAAGAATATTCCGTCCAAACTGACGGAATATTCCGTCTTCTTCTCCAGCACACCTCCGGTGCCGTCGCCATCGTTGGAAAACCGGAAAATTTTCAAACCTTCGTTTCTCACTCGCTTTTCAACCAAATTCCATGAAATTGGTACCAAAATGAAGCTTACAACAAGTATAACAAAATCTTACCACTTTCAAGCCCTGAAATTCACGAAATCACGCCGGAGAAACTTCACAAAATCCGGCCAAACCTGTAACTCATGATCCCGACGTCCAAATCCTTCCAACGAACCACCCCAAGCTTCCTAAAGACCTCACTAAGCTTTCTACAAGCTTCAAATTCCCTGAAAAACAACATTTCACGTGTGCATGAATAGTAGCCATAATCGAGGTTCCATGGTTCAACGTGAAATCGAAGGATTTCTTACCTGAAATGGGTATTGTTGAACTCGTATGATCGTCACGAACACAAAGATATAGTTTTCCACCTCGATCTACAACGTTTTCACGGGTCTTGGTACTTGTCTGTACGAAGAAGAAGAAGAAGGAGAAAGAGACACGGGACAGGGAAAGTATACGAGAAGGGGATAGGGATGAGAGTGTGTGTGTGGTCCAGATGCAGCCAACAAGCCCACAAAACAAACACCCCAAAATGAAACATAACCACTAAGGGCAAAAATCGTCATTTCACACCTATGGTACGAATAATTCAGGACGGGCTGTCACAATAGTCATCAGATAGCATTTTTTAAAAGCAACATGTAGGTTGCTTTTAAAAAGTACTTTAAAAAAATAGAGTCAAACCTTTAATGAATATTTTGAATTGTTATAAAACGTTCATTAATTTTTTTTGAATGGCATTATTTAGTCTTCCACACACATTCTATCCTATAGAGATTAAAGTGACTGCTATCACCTATCACCACCACTGTTACCACCACCACCACCACCATCACCATAACCACAACTTTCACCACTGTCACTATATTCACATGCACAACCGCTACTACCATTATTGTCACCACCATCACTGCCATCACCACCACCATAACTGCAATCGCCACCACTGCCACCATAACCATAATCGCCACTACCACGATTGTTGTCGTCACCACCACCGTCACCACCACCACCACCACCAAACTGAAATTTCCACCACTGCAACCACATCCACCACCACCACTGCAACCATATCCACCACCACTACCGCCAACTCAACCACCGCCCTACCACCATTGTTACCTCTGCACCCCAACCACCACATCCCTCTATTAGCACCACCATTATAAGTCCACCATTGCTGCCACCATCACCACCATCGCAACCACCACCATCACCATTCACCATTGTCCTCGCCACTGCTCTCGTTGCCACCACTCCTATTACTATGTGCATTTGTCATTGTATATAATTATATCAGTTTACATTAAAATTTATCAAACGCTTTTACACTGCTTTTTATACTCACAACACTTTTAAAATACATTTAAATAAGTACTCATTTACTTTACTTTACAATTGATTATTCTTAAAGTACATCATAATTTATTTTATTTTTTTTAAAAAACATAGCAATTCCAGTGGCCGAAAGTTCCTTTTTTCATAAGCCACGGTTCATGGTAAGCATGTAAACACGCATGATATTTGGTAATTTAATCAAGGAAAAGTACTACAAAGAGCGTGGCCTAGTCTTCTATATACATTAAGTATTAATTCTTGGGATAATTTTCATGAGATTAACATAAGACAAAAGTACAATACAAATAGGGATGGAATATACTTTAAATGGGGTTAGTTAAGCGTTGCTTTTAACCTACTTTGGTTATCCTTCTGCTTTTGTCATCTCCGAGAAAGTAGGAGATAAAAATCTACAACAAAAGCTCTAATATGTCAAATTTATAGATCAAACTTATAAAATATTTATTAACATGTTTATTTTTTATTATTAACACATCATACGACGTATAAATATAATCTCAAATTTTGTTCTACCTAGCATTATATGTGTCGCCGTCTCTAAAACTTTAAGAAAAACAAAAGTGTAATATATATTTTTTATTGTAGTGCATATAGGTCCATGGTTTACCTAAACCCCTAAAAAAGAAAAAGATTGTCTTGGAAGAAATATTGAATGAATCAACTTTCTGATCGCGCACCCACCTTTACAAAGAAGATGCTGACATCTCGTGTTTTGTTTTGTCCTCCTAATTATTCTACAAAAGAGAATTAAAAAGATAAGGAGCTCTGTAAAGGACAAGCATGTGAATATATCTACTTATTCTTAGATCCCTTAAAATATTAATTATTTTAGGATAAACTAGTACAACATATGTGAATATATTAATTAAACTTGGTTAGTTTATAATATAGATGGAATGTTACTATTGTAGTATTAGGTAAAGGACAAGCATATGATAAAGTGGAACATGCCCTTTTTCCCTGTTCGTCTTTTTGTAGATATATCATATATGCAGGCTTTTTGAGCAACCATGCACATGCTTACTTGTTGCGTCTCAACAAATTTAAATTAATTATTCAATAAACAAATTTTATGTCACTTTTACTTCACGATTGTTTGACAGGACAAAGTAATATGCCCACCTTTTTACTAATTAAATGCCTATCATGACAAAAATTGAATCGTACATATATTCTTTTTTAATTTTTTAAAAAAATTATAGCAATAATCTTTGAACTTTAATTCAATTAGAGCAATATTTTCTCAACTAAAAATTTATGATCATTGATTACTTAACTCATCAAAATGTATAGCTATGGTCATTTTCGTCAACTCTGTTAAAACTTCCGTCAAAATGAGTCACGTGGTCAGAATCAAAGGGAAAATATTGGAAACCAAATGAAAAAATTGTAGAAGTGGTCCCTCAACTTTAACTCAATTGAAGCAATGATCCCTCAACTTTAAACCAATTAAATCAATGATTCTTACAACATGACTCGTTTTGACGGAAGTTCTGAAGGAGTTAATGAAAAAGATCATAGTTACACCTTTTGAGGAGTAAAAGGATCATTGATTATGAATTTTTAGTTAAGAGACCCTTGCTCTAATTGGGTTAAAGTTGAGGGATCAATACTACAATTTTTTTTTTTTTCGTAAAGGAATATAAATGCAATAAAAGGTTTGACCTTTCACAAAATGATTTTTTTTTTTTTTTTTTTTTTTTTTTGTTAAACTAAATTACTTTCATTAAATAAAAAAAAGTAGTACAAGGAAAAGAGAGCCCAAAAGGTAACCCATAACCAAAATACAGCCCAATAGCAAATAAGAAAATACAATAGAAATGCCCAAAAGTAGCTAGTCAAACAACAAAAAAGGAAAAAAAAAAAAAAAAAAAACCCTAAGATTGGAATTGAAACCAGTAGCCACTATATGCGCCTCCATCGCAAGGCCACCATCACCACCAAGAGAACAAACCAATGAAACACCTAGATCAATAGAAAATGGGGGTGAGCAAGTCACCCGCGTAGTGAGCGCTCCTATCATCCTACCAAACAATGCTAAAAACACTTTAACAACTACTCAACACCTAAGGAGAAGCACACGAGACGAGTAACAGAGACCGATGCATTAAGAATAAGTGTGCTCAAGTTTAGCAAGCCAGGTCTTCATTCGAAGGTTCCTTGTACGAGTTGCGACTCCAGAGGGAGGAGGTTGAGGAGGCTACGAGCAAAGTGCAGGTGGACTTGGATTCAACTAGAGCAACTGTGGCAAGCCACAATGAGACTTATGGTGGCCCGAATTGCGCAGTTAGAGGAGGAACTCATGATCAAGACTGCCAAATTTAGGTGAATGGAAGAATTTCTGAGACAACCGATGGTGGAGACCAGAAGAGTCTGCGAGGAGGAGGCTTGCGATGTCATTCATGACTTGAAGGAAAGACTAGGTCAATAAAAGGAAGTTTCTGGTTTCTCTTCCGTGAGTCCCCAGGGATCTCCTTCTCATGATTCTACTTTGTTTGCTCGCTCTGCTGCTTCTCTATCGTGAATGTTGAAGTATCATGCTGTGAATCTATGCTGCTTTATTATTTGTCTTTATGTTCGGTTTTTTGTTTTCAGTAACTACAAACATCCTATTTTTTTGTAAGTCAGGGTTCAGCTTTTGCCTACGGTTTCCCCATGACTCTTAGTAATATTTTGATTTTTTGTTGAAGTAATATAGCTTTGCTTAACTTTGTGCTGTCCATTTTGCGTTTTTCTTCTTGTAGAATTTTGATTATATCTCTTTGCCCCCATATATTCGGAGTGAATAATTTTAGTTGACTTTGGATAGAGATGTCAGATTGCCATAATTCGGACTCATGTTTCATGCGGAATGCATTGACTCTGAGTAGATTGGTTGGATCGCTATAATTCAGACTTGTGTTTTCGCTCACTAAGGGGAGTGGTTTTAATTACACCCGATAGGTTGCACAACGACTCTCACCCTTAAGTGGTTCGACTTGCAACTTTTTGCCCTCTTTTGTAATATTTGTTTTGAGGCAGATTTCAAATTCGAGAGGCCCCGTCACTAGTTGGACTCTGAGCAATATCGTAATGGACCTAAACTTCAGTGAGGTCATTAGGTATGTCCACCCTAAAGTTTTCTAACTTTTAGGGTTATGGGGATTTTTCATTGCCTGCACCCCCTTCGAACCTTGCCGTTCAAGTAGGCAAGTGCCATTGAGAGTTTCGCATGGTGGTTTGGGATAGAATTCTACATGGAGGACTAGGTTGGTCCAACCACATTCGCCTAACGTCGGAGAAGTTCCCTCTATATATGGGTGTGTCCACCAAATGCTTCATAAAGAATGCAGTCACCAAGGTTGTGAATAAATCCTCCCTGTTAATGATTGCCCGCCTTAGGAAGTTTTGAACCGTGGCAGGGATCCAACCCGCTTTCCGTGGGGGAATATGTGAGTTAAAACAGATTTTCTTAATAAAACTTGACATATATGTTAGACAAAGTTTTTTAGGATAACTTGCCGTAGGTAAGTCACAATTACACAAGCTCTCGGGCTGGCACGGAGTGCATGCTATTATTACAGACTGGCCTGAAATGCACCTCGTAGCTATGCGAGTTCATACAAAAGAGGGGGTCTTCTTAGTAGTAGCATTTCAGCTTGGCGATATTCCAGCGTTTCTGTATGGGTGAATCGTCTAGAGTAGCAAGGTTATAGGTTTCTTTGCCTCTCACTCCGACAATTTGGTAAGGATCTTCACAATTCGCACCTAACTTTCCATCGCCTGGGATTTGTGTGTTTTGAAACACTTCTCGTAGGACCAGGTCTCCGACTTGGAACCTTCAGGGTTTGACTCCCTTGTTATAGTACGATCGTACTTAATGTTGATAGGCGGATCTGAGCCATTTCTGTTCGCTCATCAAGAAAATGTTGGAAATGTCCCTAAAACCAATTATATGATAATACTTTACGGACATTTCACATGTTAAACTAATCTAGTTTAATATAAAGGGCAAAGATTATTGTTTTAAGCCATCTCATATAAATGTTGTATGCTTAAACGATAAGTCCAAGGAATATGTAATTGGGAGAATGTGATCTAAAGAAGTTAGATTCATAAGACCATTATCTTTTGTATACACATCCTAAACGTTCCTGATCATAGGATTGCCAATTGGGCATTCACAGCCTGTTAAGATCAGTACGTGTTATGTCTTTTCTTAGGGAGAGTGACTGGTCTCGAGTCCTTGGTGTGAATGACACCAATACAAGCATGTAGGTGCTCAATGAGTCCACTGAACATGATGAACAAGGAGTTCTCATATTCATGTCACATGAGAACTCATGGTTAGGATAATGCAAAGTAGTCATTTGACCTGAGGCATCATAATTATCTTATGGTTAGGTCCTTGATCTATGACTATGTCAAAGTCACTCCATCAGAGGGTGTCCACGACATAGTTGGGGTTAAGCCACTTAGCCATGGAGGCAAGTGAATGTGCAACAAGGGATCTCTACCCTTCAAACCGTTTAAGGGAGAATACTCTATGATATGATTAAGAATCTTTGGCCAGAGTATGAATGAGATTTAGGAAGTCGTTCCAAATCACATACAAGGTAATCATATAAGAAAGAGAATCACATTGGATAATACACATGAATAAACTATCAAACCAAACAATGTGGTCAATAGTATTGTATTAGAGAAAGACCATATTGCATTGTAATCCTAAACTGAATAGGTTCTCCACCTCTTCTGATTAGCTTGTGTAGCCATGACATACTGCTAAGTATCACTCATGGTTTGTGGAAGCCCTAAAAGTGTATAATTACTAAAGGGAGAATTGAAAGTAAGTTTCAATTCACAATCGATTTGAAGAGTTCTAATCGCCCACTGCCTCGCTAAAAGGAACCTAATGGATAGTACACCAAGTAAGGTAGAGATTGAATAAACAATGGAGAAGAGTAAGGATAGTTAAATGGTTTAATTATTTATGGCTAGGATTAATTAATATGTTAATTAATCAAACGAATATGTTCGTTCTAGGCCTCGGGTTAGTTTTGGGCCACAAGGCCCAATGAGATTTGAATGTCAAGCCTATTAACTCAAGTAGTATGACAACTTGAAACACAAAGGGCCTCAAAGCCCAAAGAACCCAATATGGCCGGCCATAAGAGTGAGGGGTAGTAAACTTGGCTTAATTGCAAGTTTGCCACTCTATTATGAGGTGGTATAAAGGCAACTTTATAGCCATTTCATCTTTAGGGTTTCTTTTGGAGAAAAAGATGAGAACACAAGCTCTCATTTTCTCTATAGGAGGCCGGCCACCTTGGAAAAATTACTAGCATCTATTTCATCCAAGGTCGCTCATCTCTTCATTAATTCTCTCCTTGGTGTGGAAACTTAGAGGTTCTCTATTTTGGGAACTTGGAGAATCCATTCTACCATCCTCCTCCAAGAAATCCATGGAGCTAAGAAGAAAGGAATGAAGGCCCTCTCTCTTGGGTGATTAGCCTTTACTTATGCAGAGAGAAATCAACAAAAGTATAAGATTTCTCAACTCACTTTGTTTTGAGTTGAGTCTTGGTTCACCATAACTACTTGGCTTTGAATTTCATAGGTTAAGTTTTGTTTTTGAGTGCATACAAGCATGATTCCACCTTTTAATTGTTAATAGCATGCATAGATATTGCTCAAATGAACTTGTTTTCACAAATATTTCCTTCATAAAACCCAATTCCCTTTTAATGATATAAGCATTTTCCATCTTAGTTCTCTCAATGGTTGGCATTTTTCGTTGGATGAGGATTATAGCCTTGGTTTTGAAAGGTAGTGAGAAAGGCGTTTCACATGTGGCATTTCGATTGTAAGGGACCCTAAACCTACAAATGATGCTTTTCCATACAAAGGCTTTTATGGCCACTTTGGTGATAAGGGAAAGTGGCTCCGCCTCAATCCACTTAGTGAAGTAATCCATTGCGATCACTAGATATTATTTGTTGCCTTTGGCTCATTTGAAAGGTCTAATGAGATCGAGTCCCCATTGCATGAAATGCCATGTGCTAGCCATCAGATTCATCTGTTCCGCTAATTGGTGAGTCATGGGAGAAAATCTTTGGCACTTCCCACATCTCAAGGTGCAGCCCCTAGAGTCCCTGACCATCGAAGGCCAGTAATACCCATCTAAGTGGGCTTTCTGTGCTAGTTTTTGTCCGTCAGAGTGATTGCCACAAACTCCAAAGTGGATATCTACCAGGATGTTCAGTCCTTACTCTAGAGTGACGCAGAGCAGGTGTGGGCTTGAATAAGAGTGGTGATATAGTTTATCCAAGAAGATAACGTATTGGGATGCCTTCTGGATGACTTTTCTTGCCAGTTCGCGGTCCTCTGGGAGGGTGTCGTGCCTTCGAATATTGTTATTTCTAATTACCTGTTTATC